>NC_083781.1:4064889-5264889 GCF_015708825.2 Lethenteron reissneri
CGGAGCTTGTTGAAGGATCTCAAAGTTATGTGGAAACCCTCCCCGTAGAGGCGGTTAAATTTCGATTTAAAGCTTTCGTGACTGCAGGATTCATCTTCTTGGTTCTTTCGGTAAAGTCACGTAGAAGGGAAGTAATAAATAATAAAATAAAACATAATAAAACAATTCTCACGACGTTTCGGCCACAACGCAAGCAGCCGTCCTCAGGTGAAAACCAGGTCCGTCGAGGCGACAGAGTCTGAATGAAACAGCACACGAGCTTGGAGCATATATATAAGCTGGGCGCATTGACAAAGGAATTTGCATATCAAAAGGAATTTAGCATATTTATGGGAAATGCAGGAATGTGATTAGTCCTGCATATGCATGTGCATTATGCAGGATTAATCCTTCATTAAAGCCTTCAAATCCAAGCTCACTTTGTTCTCCGGACAAATTGCGAACAAATCTTTCGCTCATTTCCCCACACTTGCCATGCAGGAAGAGGCACCGCGAAACGCAAAAAATACAGCAAATCACTTGAGGACCTGCACGGAGGATTCTGCCATAGGTTCTCTGATTTCGAAAACATTGAACAGTCACTTCAGCTGGTGTCCTGTCCCCTGTCACAAGACCCTGAAACAGCACCACAGGAGCTACAGTTGGAACTGATAGATCTTCAGTCTGAGTCCGTCCTAAAGGAGAACTTCAACGCTAGTAGTAGGTTTTTACCCTTTTAAACTGGTACAAAACTGACACCTTTATTCAAGGCATCATGTTTGCAATGACCACAACACAAGTAGTCAAAAAAGCTAACAAAAAGAAGCAACTCTGATAATGATCATAATATGCACTGTCCTTGAAGTTGATTGTTCCACACCCGAGACGGCTTTCTTTAGAGCCTAGTCCCCATTGGTGTTGGACCAGATGACACCAGAAGGCGTACAACTCAAACACAGTGCAATATCAGAGTATTGAGAGCTCGGGGTAAGCATTTACACTATGAGATCTCTTTTACCAGTGGCAAAATATAGTAGTAGGTTTTTACCCTTTTAAACTGGTACAAAACTGACACCTTGTTTGCTTTTTTGACTACTTGTGTTGTGGTCATTGCAAACATGATGCCTTGAATAAAGGTGTCAGTTTTGTACCAGTTTAAAAGGGTAAAAACCTACTACTATATTTTGACACTGGTAAAAGAGATCTCATAGTGTAAAAGTTCAACTCTGTTAAACTGAATGACTTTTATGCTTCACTTAACAGAGCCACGTTTCCAAACCTCCGGAGGACTGCACAGAAGATACTGACTTTGTTTGGCTCGACTTATGTGTGTGAGCAGACATTCAGCGTCATGAACGCCAACAAAGCCCGTCACAGATCAAAGTTAACGGATCAGCACCTCAGATCTATCCTGAGAATTGCCACAACCAAAATAACTCCAGACTTGGATGCACTGGCAAAAATGGGAGATCAACAACACTGTTCCCACTGAAAAGTGATTGTGTTGCTGCAGCGAGGTTGGAGCCAATCTCCATCACACAGCCTGCGTGGCTGCTCTAACCTG
The DNA here is from genome assembly GCF_015708825.2 of Lethenteron reissneri. Classification (NCBI taxonomy): domain Eukaryota; kingdom Metazoa; phylum Chordata; class Hyperoartia; order Petromyzontiformes; family Petromyzontidae; genus Lethenteron; species Lethenteron reissneri. The sequence continues at coordinate 4,066,433 of NC_083781.1, forward strand.
TTAATGTAGATAATAAAAAAGTTCAAGTGAGGTAATTGGTTTGGGCGCATGCTTCAGATGTTTATGATGTTTGATCAGTCACGTTACGACATGTTTTTGTATTGTTCATGTTCGTGCAATTTGTTAAATTGCCTTGCAAACAACTGCTTTGCTACCTGTTAAAGGCCAAATCCTTTCATGTAATAATTTTTACATGTCATTTATATTAGTTCACACAATCACTCCATCAATCTGTTTCTGGCCCGGCCCCTCTGTCAAATTTTAGAACCCATTGTGGCCCCCGAGTGAAAAAGTTTGCCCACCCCTGCACCAACCCAATCACACCTGGCACCATCGACACGCCACAAGAGTGGCGACCAATGTGGGGGTGTAGATGCTGCCACCTGCCGGCCACCAATGGGGCGTGTCGATTTTGACTTAAACTTTCGTGACTTCAGGAATTCATATTCTTGGTTCTTTCGGTAAAGTAACGTCGACAGAAAATAAAAATAATCAAATAAAAATGAAATAAAAAATACAAAATAATACAAAAAACCCACATTCATACCCTTGGTTCTTTCAGGAAAGTCACGTAGTTAGAAAATGAAAATAAAAGTAATGAAATACAACTTTTATTTTAAAATAATAAATTTAAAATAATAAAAACTTTTATTATTTTCAATTCATGATTTGTATTTTTTATTTTATTATTTTTATTTTCTATCGACGTAAAGAATATGGCGTGGAGATGCTGCCATCTGCTGGCCACCAACGTGGCGTGCAGATGCTGCCAGGTGGGATTTGAGAGGTGAGCGCGGTTGGTGAGGTGTGATTGGGTTGGTGAGTGAGGTTGTGAGATGCGTGGTGAGTGTGTCGGTGAGCCGTGGAGGATTCGCCTCCACGGCCGCCTTTGTCTCCCCCAGTGGCGATGTTCACTCCACACCGCACCAGGTACCCATCTGAGGCTGAGTCGACCTCTCACTCTCTCACTGTCTCACTCACGCACTCACTCACAGCGCGAATTCGCGTTTTCAGGCGATATAAAATAATTAATATTTCATGCCAGTTGGTTCTGAAGTGCGGCTGTTTGTAATTTGGGCGTTCGTAAGTCGAGGACTGTCTGTGAATAAAGATTCCGATTGTGGATGTGGGGCTTTAACCGTGGGGTGAGCTTGACCCGATCCGCGGGGCGTGGCTTGACTGACAGTGGGCGGGGCATAGCCGCGAGGGCGTGGCTTATCCAGGAAGTGGGAGGAGTCTCGCGCCTACGTAGGGGCGTGCAATAACCAAAGGGGGCGTGGCGTGTCACCCTGCGCTGACCAATCGCAGAGGAGAACGCGAACCCTGGACTCCAACCCCGAGAAGCGCGCTCCTTTTAAAGTTAACAACAACATTGTTCAATGTAAGTAGCGCCTCTCTACTTTATTGTTGTTTTATTTGTTTACTGCATCACTTGTGGTGCCGTGAGTCGAGTGATGTGCGTCAATAACCTTGCTAGACACGGCTAAGCTTTTAATCAGGGGCGCCGCGGTGGCGAGATGTTAACTACCTCGCCAGGCCTACAGCAGCGTGCAGGTTCCATCACGACCCTGACGCCTGCTCTGTATTTGTACATTTTTATTTCCCCCGTGGTCGCATAGATTCTTCTCCTGGTCCTTCGCTTTCCCCTCCACATTTAGAAACGTGAGTTTAGAAGAGTACTTGGCTGCTATAAATGTCCACATGATATTAGCCACTAAGTTGAGCTGTCATTTGTGGCCAGGTCGCTTCTGATAAGAGCTATAAGCTCAGTGGGCCTTACCTGGTAAAATAGAAATAGTTTATAGTTTAGTTATAGTTCATAAGAACTCGTGGCAAGGGTCAGTGTCTACTTCAAATATTGTTCAGGCTCTGCAGACCGCCAAAGTTATTCGTGATGTTATACATTTTTCGTTTTGAGCATAATCGCGACCTTATATAATTATTACGTGATGCACACGCTGAATATACGCACACAACATCGTGTACACGTGTGTCGTGCCCTCTATTGTCTACAACTCTACATAGACGGCTTGTGCTGACTAGAGAACGGTCTTAACGAACAATGTCGTGACATGTATCAGCCCTTTGTCGATCCGGCGTTTTGATAGAGGCCTCCCCCACACCATGTCGTTCGTGGGAGTTTTTAACCATACTTCACCATGCCGGTCAATGCGGGTTTGGTGAAGTGAGGAGGCCCAGAATCTATATGCAGGCACGAGTTGGCCTGTGCTTGCATCTGCAGAATTACAATCTCACACATCTTCAAGTATAGTTTAATACTTCTAAAAACATTTATTCTTGAGGATTCCATAAAGTACTGTGGTAAAAAGAAAACGACTTGATTTGAATGCTTGTTGAACAGGGAATGCTTTGAGTTTGTGGGTTGCATCTATCTGTGCTGAGTTGTGTTATTTCCCCATGCAAGTGGGGTCTTTCTGGGTTCCACTCACACAAACATCTCAATGCAATGGACCTTTCTGAAAATGCAGTACTTAGACTCAATGAGGCTTTCCTGGGTAACTAGTTAACATTGTAATAATTAGCATGAGAGAAAATGACGTTGACTTATTAGTGCCATTAATAGTACTATACTGTACTTTTATTAAGACTATTTTACGTAGTTGTTTGTAAAAAATGTCCATTCTCAAAACTTTTTGACGGGCCCTCGTACAGAAATGATATTACAATCTTTGGATATGCGAGTCAGAGTGTTGTGAATAGTGGACTGAACGTGTGGTGCCACCATTATATTGTTGGTGTATTTATACAGAAAGGCCTATTTGGTGGGTAACATTAGGAAAATGGAGGTAGTTAGTCATTGTTGTTAAACAAAATCTTATTTGGGTGGATGAGAGGAATAAAATCGTACATGATAGGAACTGCAATATTGTGGAGTTCTGGTATAATGCGTTCTAGTATATATGAATCTTATGTCACCTTAAGTATGCCTTTGTGAGTACACACATGACACGGGTGACCTTTGTCTTTTGTTTCAGATGTCGAGAACAACTCCGCTGCTGCTAGTCATAGTGGTGCTGGGAGAATCGCCTTGACCATCGATGGCGCTTCACCAGCACCCATCTTAACCCCACCTCAATGCGATCGAGTTACAAGGGGAAAAAACTCTCTTGTGACGTTTGTGGGAAAAAATTCCAACTGGCATGGTGCCTAGATTCCCACCTCAAAACGCACAAAGACCCATGAGCAGTGGTGCGGCATATGTGGAAGAAGATATGATCAGCCAGGAAAATTCAAAAGGCACATGAAGACCCACGAAAAGGATTATTTGATAAAGGGTGCACCAGGCTTGGTAAAACGGCAGTTTTGCCAATGCGGTGTTGAAGCCACCGTCGCCCTATGAGATGTGCTCAGTCTGCGGATTTTTATGTCCGATTGAAATCCTGAAAACTCATGAAAGTCTTCACGCACAGTTTTTGTACAGACCGAATCTTGAACATGATTACGCTTCGACAAAAGATAGTGGCGTTAAGATAAATGACGTGAAATCCAATTTTCTTGAATGCTTTGGCCTAGTTCCACGTCAACAAACTGCTTCACCAGTCAGTGAGAATAAACCATACGCTGCTCTCGATCCTATTACGAGCATGAAAGTGTTGATGGCCTTGCAGCAGAAGAAGGAAAAGCGAAGGGGACGTAAGTCCATTAAAAGAAGAAAGACCACCACCAGCGTAACCAATTGCAGCAGTAGCAACAGCCAGAATTCGGACATCAAGAGGATGGACTGCACGGAAGCAGGAGGCTGCGTGGAGCAGAGCATCCCCAAGGTGGATGAACCCAACCTGGCACCTTTGGTACGTCCGAGTAATGCACACACTACATTTCATTTGGATGTAATTGATAATTTCACAAATTAAGTAATGTACGCATATGCTGACATATTTGTATGCCAGTGCTGAGGAGTCTAGAGATCGATGTGGTGCTGCTCGTATGTTGGGTTAAACTCTAGGTTTCAGTCACTGAGCCATGATTAAACTGGCTTCTCATTGATGGTCTTATCCAGTTACCAAACACTTCTTCCAGCAAACACTTCTGTTGTTGCGTGGCATGTAGGAAATTGAAAAACCTCTGAGTGTATAAAAAACGGTCACGAAGGGATGTCATGAGTAGTGCAATGATATCTCCTTCCACAAGCTGTTCTCTTACATGAGGTGGTTCACTGCTGTGTGAGAGTTGCACAGGGATACTTCATCTCATGATGGAGCCAATAGCACGATTGGAATGAAACTGAGCAAATACATTGTTTGACAAATTCCAAAAAGTGTCTGTAATTTCTTAACCGGGGTAAATTTTTTAAACAAGTGGGTCAATTTAGGGAACATTGTTAAATGAATAGACCGAGTCATTTCCATAATGGGAATTTCCTCTTCATTGTACTAACACCTACTTCCATGCACATTACTCGTTCTATTGCAGGTAATTATTGCTAATTAATGAGCTGTAATAGAATAATCTGGCTCAACCACCTCAGTGTTAAATTATAGTTGTTGCTCTGCATCAATATCAACCATACGAAGAAGTGCAAAATGTTGGGGCTTCAAATTAAGCCCCAAAAATGTGTTCTTTTGATATTTTTCAGGAAATCGGTTCTTGCTTTTCTACTATTTACGTATGTTGAACTTCTTTCGTACCATACGCAGCCAACCGTGCTAATCGGAGGTATTTGTTGCTGGCCATTTGGTATTTTGGGCCTTTGGGCCTGAGGTCAGCAACCGTGATTGATAAAACGTCCCATGTACGTAGTGATGTTATGGCATCCACTGCATGGTGATGAATAAATGATGGATTAGCGCGTGCGTGTGCTCAATGGTGGATGTCTTGTGTTCCAGAGGAAAAGCCCTTCCCGTGCAGTACTGCTCGTACAGAGCGACACAGAAGTCGCAGCTCAAGAGACACGTCCTGAGCGTTCACCACGTGCCCTTCGATAGCGCGCTCGACTCCGACTGCCCCAAGAAGAGAAGGCGGCTGGCTGGGTGCCAAGACAACGGCCCATCTATGGATTTGGAGCGCGCACGATGCACACGGAGAACTTCCTGATGATTTATTTCATCCTGAGGCTGAGGTACAACGTGTGGGGCGATTAACTCAAGGTTTTGTGCTGCGGACATTTCCATGATGAAATTCCGTCATGTTCACTGCTGCCGAGGTAACCTCTATTTTTAGTCAATTGCTGTATTTTCTTGTTTACAATATATTTAATAAATTGCCCTAATTTCATAACAAAGTTTTTTTGGGTTGGATTGCGTAAGTATAAATTATATAATTGATTAGTGATCATTTAATTAGTATGTTTCCTCTATAAGTAATGATAAATGTAAGATGTCTTCTTCTTCCACGCGTTTGGCCCACTCACGTGAGGTCCGCCGTCCTTGCCACCTTCTCCACACCGCCCCGTCCCGCGCCATCTCTCCCTCCGCTCCACGGGCCACCACGTTCGACCGCATCACCACATCGCCCCACGTCTTCTTCTGCCTTCATCTCCTCATCTTACAATCACAATTACTTAATAACACGCTTCCAGCCGCACTAAGCCTGTAGCTGTCAGAGCGGTTAAAATTATTTGTATTTCTGTCAGTTTCAATGGATTCGCGAATTTGTCTTGGCCAGTAATAATTAGTTTTACACAAACTTCATTGTTATCAAAATAATTTGAGTGTCTTCGATTTAAAGCTTTCGTGACTGCAGGGATTCATCTTTTGGTTCTTTCGGTAAAGTCACATAGAAGGGAAGTAATTAAATAATAAAAAAAACATAATAAAATAATATAATAATAATATAATATAATGATATAAATGATAAAATAAAGTAATATTATTATGTTTTTTATTTTTTATTTTATTACTTCCCTTCTATGTGACTTTACCGAAAGAACCAAGAAGATGAATTTGAGTGTCGTTGTTGGAAAGCATGTTCTGCAACTTCCAACAGTTATGTTTAATAATTATTTGGTGTTCTTTTAGTCTTACGCTAATGTTATGTCCCTTCTGTCCAATATAACATCTGCCACATAAGCAATTAATCCGATACACACCATATGTTGATAACTTAGGCAATTCATCTTTAGTACCAGATTTAAAAAAAAACTTGTGTACCATTCCAAATCTTACTTAGATTTTTTGCTTTTCCAAAACTAGAACTAATTTGTCAGTAACTGCCGCGATATGTGGTATTTTAATAGTTTTAATAATCTGATCGCTTTCAGCAGTATTGCTGTTCGATCTAGGTTTGGTATTCACTGCTCTGTTAATTTGAGCATTATTGTAGCCATTCAATCGTAGCGCTTCTTTGACATGTTTAATCTCTCTCCTCAGACTTTCACCATCTGACATTGTTTCAGCCTGATGTATGAGCGTCTTGATGAGAGATGATTTCTGTGCGGGGTTCCCTTTCGGTAAACGCAGTGTGTTATTTTACTATTTAGGCCTCGTCCGAGCAAAATATCCAGCAAAGGGAGTGTGTTATTCACCTCCATTTCCATGGTCAACTGTATGGCTGGGTTTTGTTAATTGAGATGATTTAGACCAGAGCCGGCCCAGTCACTAAGCGACCCTTGCAATTGCAAAAGGCCCCAGCAGAGGGCCCCCTAGAGTCACTGCTAGCTAGTGGGTGAAAAAAATCATACATCAAAGGGGCCTCCAACCAAATTTTGCTTAGGGCCCCCAAAGGTCTAGGGCCGGTTCTGATTTAGACATTCATTCATTAAGTGTATCATTACCATGTGGGCAGACAACAACTAAACCAAAAAGATGGTTTTAATGTACTTGAAGCAAGTGCTCTTTCTTCAAAGTTTTCCATGTACAGATTCGCTATAGCAGGAGATAAAGGAGAGCCCATTGCTGCTACTTCCTTTTGTTTAAAGAAATCACCTCTCCATAGGAAATAAGTCTGTTAGAGGCCACGGGGGGGGGGGGGGGGGGGTTTATCGTTGTGTTTGTCGCTGCGAGCAGACGGCGCGCAATGGTGAGCTTGCTCAGAGCGGAGCTGGGCACGGACTCGGCGAGGCCGCTGGGCGCTGCGGCCGGTGGAGGCTGCATCAACACCGGGCAGAGCTACGAGACGGGGCGCGGACACGTGTTCACCAAGATCAACGCCAAGAGCGGGCACCCTCCTCTACACCTCCTCACCATGCCACGTCACCACTTCACCTCCTGTCATTAATTCATCTTTCCACGCGCACCAGTATCACTCGTTTTTTCGCTGCGACTACTACCACCACCGTGGTGAATGTTGCAGTGAACTTCACCTCGTTGATTCCCCCTCCACCCACGTTAAGGGACTCGGTCTACCAGACACTTTGACCGCTTCGTCTCATCCACTCCGCGTTCAACCACCGCGCCTCACTGCAGTTCACAACAACGCACTCAACAAAACAACTCGGTCACCCATCATCCAGTCACTAACTCAATGACCCTATCACCCACTCATCCAGTCACCCACTCATCCAGTCACCCACGCATCCGGTCACTTACTCATCCATCCACCCCACTCACGCACTCATCCCACTCATCTAGTCACCCACTCATCCAGTCACCCACTCATCCAGTAACGCAATCATCCAGTCACCCACGCATCCGATCACTGACTCAATCACCCTATCACACACTCCTCCACTCGTTTACTCAAACACTCACCCATTTACTCACCCACCCGCTCACCACTATGCAGATCACCTCACTCTTTTCAGCTTCATCAATTTGCACTGCTCCACTCTGGAATCCCCACCCGGTCTTCCTATTACCCCAAACTCTTGCAACAATAAACTTGATCAATTTAAGGAACGTGTTTCTATGATCTTAATTATCTAATTACTCATTGAACAGTTGTGTATTATTATTTTTGTTGCTGGCCGCTTGGCTTTTGTATTGTGTGGGGTTTGCATAGCTGTCAACCCCTTATCATGCCTACCTTATTACAGACCAATTCAGACCTTGTTGGTCACCCCGTGCCCCTTATAAATCTCAACGTTCATCCTACAAAGTCCCATCACAAGGGAGAAGCACACACAAATAGACTTAACACAAATGTTGCCCGTTTTGAAACGGCTGTGTGCCGTATGGACCTGAAAACTCTCTCCCAACAGAATACGGGTAAACCGTGTGGGTTGACAGCTACGGGTTTTGTTGTGTTTGCGAGTCCAAGTTATAGGACTGCACCCTGGGTTGTGCGTGGTTCTCATTGGTAGGAGATTCCCTTCGCTGTGTTGCACGCCAGTGGCTGGGGGCTGCCTGGGGCCTTTGACGTGTGAGCCCTTCCCAATGTGCACCGTCAAACATTTATCGCTCGGTGACCCCAGTGTTTGTTGCCCGTCTACACGTGGATACCTGAAGCCCATGTCACTCCACTGCTGGATGAGTCCCACAATGAAGATACAATCAGTGCATCCACTTTGTTTTTGCACTCTACCTGTTCCATTGGCGGCCGAATGCGAATCTAAATGTGCATACGTTGGAGACTGGTTTAGGCGCATAGAAATCAAACCAATTGACCCATGACCTTTTCCCCATAACTTTTGTAGAATTGTAGATGTGCATTACAGCTACTTTAGCCGGGTGGTTGTGGCTATGTATGCCTGTAATCCACGACTGCGTGGAGGTGAGGGTTGGGGGATTACAAAAATGTTGCGAAAACTCCCACCCCGTTGGTCGTCAAGGAGGTAGAGAAGGCGGTATCGAAAAATGTGGACTCCGCCTGTTCCATCTCTTTTTGTGATAGAGCGTTGGCCCCCCATTTGCTTGGATTTCTCCAGGTGCTCCGATTTCCTCTCACATGTAAACACTCATTAATCTTGATTTGAAGCTTTCGTGACTGCAGGAATCCATACTCTCTGGTTGTTTCGTAAAGTCACGTAGGGAGAAAAAATAATAATGGTTCACGACGTTTCGATCGCCACACAAGCAAATCGTCGAAGCGCCGGGTGGCTAAAGCACAGCAAGTTGGCACAGTAGGGGGCACAGGTGGTGCATCAGCCACTCATCTCGGTCATCTCAGTCAGTCGACCCGTGGCACCTGCTGGGTCTGCCCCGTGACCTCGTGCCAGCGGGCCTTCGACACTCAACACGTGGCAGCCTCAACGTGCACCTCGCCTCGCACAAGCATCGTGGTGACGTCACCTCCACTTTGTAGCCAATGGCGGTTGTTGTTGACGACGTCGCCTAGGCAACGCCGCCCCGCCCCCCTGTGCCCGCCTCGCTCTGTGCACGCGAGGAGGCGCCAATCCGTGACGCGGCACTGAACGCGGCGCGTCACCGCTCAGCGTGGGTTGGGCCCTCGGCCGCGTGCACGGCAGGCGCACGCTCGCTAATGTTTACTCTTTTACTCGCGTTTGTGTTCCTCGTCGTCGTCTTTGTTGTTGTTAAAGGTGAGGTGAATGATGATGACGATGCGCGACGTGTGTATTGATGTATACGCGCAGTTTATATGTTTAAACGTGATAGTAGGTTAGGCCCCAGAGCCCTTTTTTCCTAGTGAGCTTTTTATGCACCAACCTCAATTATTGCGCTTTTGTTAATCATTAACATTTAACAGGAATAATTTACTTTAGATAGATGATCAAGCTATGATATTTTGCACAACAGAAGATGTAAAACTGGATATTGTGCGATATGTGCCACTGAAACCGCAAGAACTCAATAATGACGACTCGTGTTGAGTGTTTAATCTGCAAGCAATGAGCCCACCACAGGTTCGGAAATGTTTGAATGGAAACAGTGAAATTAATAAAACTTGTTTGCTCTGCCATTTGATTTAAAGATACGACTCTTCAAAGGGCTTTGGTTGTAGTTAGCAATGTTTTAATTTCTATTTGGTTCTTTCGGTAAAGTCACTGAGAAATAAAATAAATAAATAATAGAATACGACGTTTCGATTGCGACACAAGCAATCATCATCAGGTAGAAATGAAAGAGAAAACCTAGTGAACTTAGAAATACAATCCAACACAGAGAGTCGGCTAACACAACAGTCAGCACCTTACCTGCTTGATTACATTCTTCCAAAGATGACTACATTTGAGAGAGAGACAAAACACAGCCAGAGAGAGACACAACATAGACACACACTGTGTGTCTATGTTGTGTGTCTCTGTGTTGTCTCTCTCTGCTTGTGTGTCTATGTTGTGTGTCTCTGTGTTGTCTCTCTCTGCTTGTGTGTCTATGTTGTGTGTCTATGTTGTGTGTCTCTGTGTGGTTTCTCTCTTCTTGTGTGTCTGTCTGTGTGTCCCCGTGTCTGTGTTTTGTCTCTCAAATTTAGACATCTTTGGAAGAATGTAATCAACCAGGAGAGGTGCTGACTGTTGTGTTAGCCGACTCTCTGTGTTGTGTTGTATTTCTAAGTTCACCAGGTTTGTTTTCTACCTGATTACGATTGGTTGTGTTGCAATCGAAACGCCGAATTCTATTATTTAATTTATTTTCTTTATACGTGACTTTACCGAAAGAACCAAAGAGTAATTCCTGCAGTCACGAAAGCTTCAAATTAAATATTTGAATTTGTTTAAAGGAACTGTATTCTCTTACATGTTTTGTATTCCTAGGCATTAAATTGTACTAAAGATTCAGACTAATTGTAAATCTAATGGGACCACTTTAATCGATGTCCGTTAATATTTTCGAGACGCACTCGGCGATGTGAATGAGATGGGGCTGCGTGAAATGCAGTCCGTGTTCTTCCTCGTCCATTTGCCTTCATTCAAACGTCAACATTTGATCTTCCTGTCTCTGTCATTAAGGCCACATGGCCACAGTATCTCTTAGTTCTTGCAAGGTAAGTTGGATTAATTCTCTTTTCGACATATGTCCCACCAAATTATGTAATAATAAGTTACATATTTTTGGTTCTTTCGGTAAAGTCACGTCGAAGGGAAATAATAAATAATAAAATATAAAACAATAAAAATTCTCACGTTTCCACTGCAACACACACCTGATGATGATTGCTTGTGTTGCAGTCGAAACGTGAGAATTTTTATTGTTTTATATTTTTATTATTTCATTATTTCCCTTCTACGTGACTTTACCGAAAGAACCAAGAATATGAATCCCTGCAGTCACGAAAGCTTTAAATGAAAATAATGTTCCAGTTTCTCTTTCTGTTTTTAAATATAGATTTAAATAAATATACATAAAAAAATCCACATATCTGGCTGCCTCCTGATGATACTGGTTGCAATTACTGGCGAAACGTCGTACTCAGATTGTAAATGTTGTGGCTATGCTCTAACACACAACCGGTGTGCTGTACTGGTAACGAATTGGCATGTTCTGTTTAAGTGACAAACCTTACTAATTGGCTGTGTCGGGTGGTGGTGGGTTTACTGACATTTATATATTTACGTGATCTTACCCAAAAAAAAACCTGTATTATGTAAAAATAGATTTATTTTTCCCCTTTCTTTTAGTTTCAAATCTCTAACGCCTTTCAAATTGTTCTGATGTACAGTGCTACATTTAAAATTACTATCATGTTTGCAACGGGTTATATTGCTTCTTCCAGAAATCTACTTTCCCGAGTGGTTGTGCATTTGTCGCTTGTTTCAGAGGTTCGCGATTCATGAACAGGGGTAGCCCTAGTTAATACTGCGGGTGTATTAATAAAAACTGCATTTCCACAAATAATGTAAAAACAAAAAAATCCAGTTATATTATTCATAAATGAAGAGGACGTGTGCCGGTGTCATCATCTAAATTTGCAAATCTCTGAAATTACTGGATTGGGTAAAACCACATTTACGTATGGTGAACTTCTTTCGCAGTGTACGTAACCAATTGTGCTAATCAGAGGTGTGGAGAAGGACAACACACTGAACACAAAAAGCAGTTCTAAAGAAATTCGTTTTCAATCCCTATTTAAAAGTGGCTTCCTAATATCGGAAGGAAGAGCATTCCAGTTGGCCGCAGAAGCGAGTGATGCGGTGACTGTCTTTGTTAGATGGCTCGCCACAAGCCACTGCTGCTAGGATGATCCACCAACCCCATCTTTCGATGGCAATCGTGCATTGCCAGCACACCGCGCATTCGCCGTTGAACCACTCGTCCATCACGTGCTCCATCATCACAACTACAGCACTGCGCTGCACCTGTGGCCACCACGGTTGCTCACTTTGCTTTGCTTGTTTAGGTGATCGGCAAGGCCCAGAAAGGCGAGTGGGAGGCGTTGGACCGTTATCTGGCTCGCATCGAGTGCGACATCAAGCAGGAGGTGGAGGGCCGGCTACACAAGATTAAGAAATACCTATTGGAGTCGTTCCCCTTGCCAGGGACGAGCGCCGATCTTCGCCGACAGTTCACGACACAGCTGGCGGCCGAGATGGTGCTGCAGGTCTTCCAGAACGCCGAGGACATCTTTGTGAATAAGCTGAAGGAGGTGGGGCCCATGGCGTCTGGACTTAATGCAACAAAATTACCGTGCGAGAAAATTCATGCATCTGCTTAGATTTGTCAAAGATTTTCCACAATACATTTGTCCTCGGAATTATTGAATGAGTGATAATCGCCATACGTTTCAAGTATGTGGATACTTCCACCAGTATCAAAAGACTTGCTCTACCACTGAATTAACACTCCTCTATAACATTTAGGGTCATCGCTTTTACAAAATTCAGTCACACGTTGAGACATAAGAGTGGGTATTGAAATCGGTCGGACATCTATGCATGCATCATCCTCTATTTGTCCCAATAGTGTGATATGGCTGCACGTGGTTTGGCTCCTTTGTTGTCTCCACCGACAGTGTGTGCAGGACTTCCTGCGGCAGGTGAAAGGGGACACGCTGGCGGGAAGCTGTTTCAGTTGGCTCTGTGCTGTGGCTCGCTCGAGACTCCTCGCGACCTCGTTGTCAAGGAGAAACCGGCCGCGTTTCTCGGCAACATCAGCACTCCCGACACCAGACCGATGATTGCTTGTCCTCCGGAGAGTAAGGTGACAAATTTGTATTTACAGTAGACTCTCGATTATCCGCGCTAATGACGGGGAGGATGGCTGCGGATGATTAAAAATCTCGGATGATCCAAAAATATCTATTTTCTGCGGATCTCTATGCCAAAAACTAACGTTCAACCGATTGATGCACGTGCTTGGTGATCAAACTTTCCTGCTAATTTGACCAAGTCCAATATCGGCTCAACGGAGTGGGTGGGAATGTGCTTTCCTTTACTGTGTGGACCAGAGGTCACTAGAAGCGATGTCAGAGGTAGCTTTGTGATGTTCTCTTCTGTGGGCCATTCTCCAATACGACGGGTTCCGCTGCTCTGTGAGAGATCCGAGTGGATCCTCCGTCTCATGACACGATATCGAAAGCACAATCTGAATAAAATGTAGTTTCTTGTATTGTACATAAGGGGTCAGACCACGGAGGACCTTCAGAATGCTGAGTGTGAACTTGAAATTGATTCTGGACTGGTTCGGGGATAGTTGAACAATTGGAATATTAGGTGAGTGAGATGTCTGCCAGTGTTTTTTTGAGTCCATAATCAAGATTTTTGGGTTAGATCATGTAAATATGCACTCAATAATACACGTAAATATGCACTATTTATTCGACCTAATCCAAAAATCTCTTTTGCGGCTAATATTGGTCGCGAAGGCCTTCGTGTTAAACTTGTTTTTTCTAGTCTTCTGGAATCTGGCGATGAAACGTATCGGGGAGTCGTAGATGAGACGTGGGGGTGGGGGGGCGGAGAGAGAGTTGCAATTGTAGAGCCTATTGGAGCGAGTTACAACATCGTTTTCCTCTCTACAATGGCATTGCTCCTCTCCTTTGCAGAAGCTGTAGCCGAGCAGCTGGTCCGTCTGAGCCACGCAAGTTACGATGGCAGAGCTCCTGGGCCTGCCCGCGCTGTCACGCGTGGAGAAGCAGCTTGCCGAGCACTTTGACTCGTGCGACCTCCCCAGCCTGGGCCTCGGCTCCTTCTTGGACATCCTCCAGGTGCGTACGTGACATGTGTGAGCCCACTCGCCTCCAGCTGGCAAGATACAGTACAGCAAGTAGGTGTGCGACACTGCCCGTGCAAGGTTTGAGTGTACTTCCCGCCTCTTGAGTGGCGCGCAAACTTAAGTTCACTTCCGAAATTGTGCGCAATAATATTAGTTTATTATTATGAACTTAAAACTCAGTTGTCGATAACTCGCAAACGTTTGAGTGTTATTTGTGCTTATGTAATCACTGCCAATGCAGAGCACAACAAATGATCACGTAATATACATGGGTTTTCATAATAAACGTTTTTGGGTTTAGATCGCGTTATTTATAAATGTGTCGTAACCCTCCACCACCCGACACGGCCAATCAGTAAAAATGTGTCACGTTGACGTGACACATTTGGCCGTGTCGGTAGTGGAGGGTTACGACACATTTATAAATAACGCGATCTAAACCCAAAAACGTTGATTATGAATAACATTGGTCGCGAAAGCCTACGTGTTAAACTACATGGGTTTTCTCTTGTCACTCTTAAAAAATGTACGTGAATTAAGGCAAAAGTGAGTGTACAAAAGTGACATTAAGGAAAAAATGTTCATAACACTATGTATGCAAAGTGGCCGGGTGCCTCAGAGATCAAAGCGGTGCGTTGTCAATAATGAGGTTCTGGGCTTGAATCTGGATTTTGACCGCTTGGGATTAAACCGAGTTTTCAAGTCTAGCAAGTTGATCGTCCCAGCCCCGTCAGCAGTGACTGCACAAAACATCAATCTTATTAAACTTGCGTTTTGCACTTCATTTTCCTATTTCCAGCTCTGAGAATAACAATTCAGCTTGCTCTCGTGCGCCGCACAATCTCATAGCGCAGCTAATGTGAAAGCGTTGGCTTTCACATTAGCCACCCACAGATTTAAATGACACACGGGCTGCATGGCTATGCGAGATTTACGAATGGATTGTTCGTCTCTTGACAAAACGCCGATAGCGCATTTGGAAGAAAAAAAATTGAAAATGAATTTTCTTTTAATATGCAAACTTAAATCTCTAATATATTATTAGTTTTCGTGCACTGCATTGTGAGAAGCAGTTCCATGCGTATCTTTTAGTTTTAAGCCGGTGTTTGCTTTGCGATCGCCTCGGTGTCAACCAACCGATGTTGATTTGTTGTGTCTGTGGCAGCTGTTGGAGGAGACTGGGGTTGTATCTCTGCCCTGGGCGGATCTGGAGCCACGGCGGGAAGCTTCTGCCCCAAGCGCGACGAGCTGCTGGAGTTCAACCACCAGTGCGGCAGCTTCGATCCCGCAGCGGTGAGACGCGGGCCACTGCAGGGCCCACCGGGGCGGCTCGGAATGGGGATAAGGATTTGTAGATATAGGGCGCTCGCTGAAATAAACTCGGCAACTCAAAGTGCCGTACAGCAACGTCTCATCTCAACCATTCCATTGCCCTGCGGCAGTCTCGCCTCCCCAATGGCAGCTGTTCCTGTTTGGCACGTAGTGCGTGCACTAGCGGCCTGTGAATGGACATGTCTGCCAGTAGGGAGCGATGTTCGATTTTCCTACCTGGTTTTTCTTCGATAAAGTAATTTGCAAGTATTTTATCGGATTTGGCAAATCTGGAACATGATGTAGTTACATGTGGCCAATTAATTTTTTTAATACGGTGTCATGGGATTATTATCCTACATTGTGAAACATACCACTTTGTTTATGGTGAATAAACTGGCTAAATTAACCAGGGTGTATGCTGGGCTTGAACCGAGAACTACCACTCGGCCATGTTTCCATAAATTCGTGCAGTCACATTAACGCTGTTCACGTCGTACGCAATGGACACTTCATTATTAGCATCACATCTGCCCCTGTTTGGCCCCTAGACCATTTTGAGAAGTCTTGTAAGGGTGGCGTATTACAGTTTGATTTTATATCGTCACGGCAAATATCCAATGGAAAACCACCCGTTCCGTGGGGGGCCTTCGCGCTGACACGGATCGGATGCACCTGTGGACAAGGGCTGCTAGCAACTCGGCCGCCTCCAAACGAAAGAGAGAGGGTTCCAGGTGTCTGTTGTTTGCTGTGTGCTCTGCAGCTGCTGGCTGTGGACTGTGTTGTGGGGCAGCACTCATGCGTTCCTGCTGCAACCTTTTCACGGCCCCGTGACCAACCTTTATGAAACTGGCGCAGAAAGCCAAGCCCGGTGGCGGCAGCGGCGGTGCCCATCGGTGCGCTGTATTGTACGAGACGGCGCTGTGTGCTCGCGAATCGAGGTTTTGCAGCCCTCCTAAGTGCCCCCCCCTCACCCCTCTGGTCACCTCGTGATCTGCCTGACCGCCATGGGTCGCTCCTCAAAATTGTTGGGAGTTGGCGACAGACACTTGGGGTTCTTTAATTTTCACATCAAAGGGTCAGTGAGCATCACCAATATGCCATTGGGAATGGAACTTAATAATTCAATGCTCAAAGCAAGTGATCGGGGAGCCAAACTGAAGATTGTGTGTGTAACACCCCTCTGGCAGTCCACTGCCTGATGAAGGTCTTGCCACGTTGCTTTGGTCATGGGGGTTGTTGGACCAAACTTCACCATGCTTGGTGAAGGAGGCGGGGATTAGGCTCAGGACTGGTTCAGATATCAGTCACCACTGACGTTAGCCATGGCTAGGAATCCAACTCGGATCGCCGCGTTAGTATCGCAATGCACCAAACATTGCAGCAGTGCTTCAGAAATCATTCCGAAGTTGCTTAATATTGCACACAGTTTGAATAAACCATCATTACTTCAGGAAATATATTTTGATTTTAAATTAAACTTTAAAGTGCGATACATCGGTTAAATCGATTAATATTTATTATTAAGCTGACAATTCATGTATTGCATTACACGTGTAAGAATCAACATTTTAAAAACTGTATCCCTTTTTATTTTAATCGTTGCACATTGCCACTGCAGACAGTCGACATTCTCAGTGTAAGTTCTAAAGAACTGACAAACACCTTGTGAAAAACCCAACGCAGAAGATTACTGGGTTTGATATTCCACGAAGCTCATGGTCCACCCAAAACGGCATCCGCACAAACATGGCAGATGCGGATACCTGATGCACAAATGGAAAATGTAAAACTCTCCAGTGTTTGACTGTGGTCATCCAGAACAGATCGTACAACGTGAAACGACGCAATAGAAAATGAAAGTCAAGCCACAGTGCGATTGTGACCATGCAACCCAAGCGACGCACGACATCGTAAACCACTGTCGTCTGTGCTCCTTCAACGGGGAATAGTAAACCGACACGAGGTTTCTCCTGAAGCCCTCTCGTCGTGACCTGCAGGCCTCGGACATTGCCATGTGGCTCCTGAACATGTGGCCCTCATGCGCAAGAATAGAATTCCTTGTAAAAAGTTTCAGTTTGGTGTTTTAATATCTTAACACCTGTTTTGTTGCCAGAAAAAAAGGGGAAAGCAATACTCATAAAACCAGACTGTTTACTGTGCAAGGAGATTGTGAGTTTTTTTTTCTAATACTTTTCATAACTGATTAAAGAATAGAGATTGGTCTTTAATTCTTATGATCTTCTTTGGAGCCATTATATTCTGGGCAAAACGAGTAAATTTCAACTCGTGTGGAAATGTACCTTCAGTGAGTTGAGAGGTTGACAATGTGTGTGGGGAGTGCATAGATGAGATCTGACACAGCCACAAGTGCAAACGCAGGTAGTCGTCTTCTTCCATGGATGACAATGTCTTCATTGATGCGAGCATATTCAGTACATACAGTTCAAATATGGGACTGAACTAGAAGTCGGGTGAAACCCAGTGCCGTACCCGATACACCGGACATTGACCTTCGCTGCCTGATGAGTATCTCATGGCCGATGGTGTCGAAGGCGGCTGAGAGTTCGATGTCAACCAACGTTGTGGCGCACCGTCTACCATGATCTTGTAGAGGTCATCTGTTGTCTTTAATAGAGCCATGTAAGTGCTGTGGAACTTACGGTAAGCCGACTGCAACGGCATGAATCTGCCCATCGCAGTGACATGGGGAAGTAATTGCTTCCGACAAAGGCGTTCTATGACCTTTTAAATCGTACTCAGGTTTGAGAACGTGGACAGTTTGCATTCATGATCCTGAATCATGACAATTCCTTGACTCTCCGGCAGTAGTGAATCGTTCCAACCATCGGTAGGAATCGTGTATATGTGTGTACGTGTATAAACAGCTGTACCCATTGGCTTCTGTTATGGTCATATACGTTTCTTTTTTATTTCGTGGAATATCACTTGCTGTACTCCACGAGGTGAGTGTTTGTATAGATAGGAATCATGTTATGTACAGAATATAAATCTAATTCAGTACCTCGATATGTCTCCCACAGACGAGCGGGGAGACAGCAGCCAGGCGGTGAGCCGGCACTACCAACAATCGCCCAAGCTCTGCGGTTCTCTTTACATTCCGATATTTGCAGCCACTTACTGAGTGTTTACATGTGGGGGGAAACCAGTACACTCGCAGAAAACGTACGAATGTGAGCATGGGGGCAACGTTCTATCCCGTGCAGATGGAAAGGATTCCACAGTTGTGTTCCACTGCCTCCTGGCAAGCCAGGGTATGACTCATCCTCGATGCCCACAGGAATGAAGATTTCACACTTGCAATTTAATTTCCTGAGATTATTTATATCATGGGGTAGGCAGTGACAAAGCCCCTGACTCACTTAACACGAACATGTGGTCCAGTGCATTGTACGTGCAGGGATACTCGCTTTCCAAAATGTATGAATGTGTGTTGAACTTGAATCTTGACTTAGAGCTTCCGTGACTGCAGGAATTCCTATTCTTTAGGTCTTTCGGTAAAGTCACATAGATAGACAATAAAATACTAAAAAGTGAATACAAAATAATTTTAAAAAATATCACGACGTTTCGATCGCAACACAAGCAATCGTCATCATTTTTCTCCTGATGACGATTGCTTGTGTTGCGATCGAAACGTATTTTTAAATCCTTTATATTAAGTTCACTTGCTTGCTTGCGCGCTTATGACCGTGCCAATCTTTCGGTCGTTTTTTAACCCACTTCCCGTGATCCAGTCAAGCTGACATTTTGCACACAGACTCGTTGTGCGTGACAATTTATTTTCGTGAAATTTTTTTTCCATAACTTTACACTTTTTAGGAATTTTTTTTTATATTTAATTACCAATTGCTTAATGGTGGCAGGCAATCATCTGACCCATAGGTGGCAGCCATCTCAAGCCAGAGGACGAGAGGACTCTAGCCGCCACGCATATAAAGGATTTATAGTGCAAAACTTTGTTTTTACGGGTTAATTTTTTTCACTTTATTTTCATTTTTGTATTATTATTTTATTGTTTCAACTACGTGACTTATCCAAAAGACCCAAAGAATATGTGTTGAACTTCTTTCGCAGTGTACGTAGCCAACCGTGCTAATCAGTGGTACATTAACACCTCGCCACAAAAGCCCTGTTGCTCATGAGCACAGCGACTCAAATGAATCGGCGCAAGGTTTGCGCTATTAATGCTTACAAAGTGGGGTCTATAATGAACAATATGGCTGAAGCTCGAGTTCTGTTAATTTAAAACCAAACGTGTTTATTACCAACCATACCTGGTGTTTGCACACAGATGCAGATTATGGGCGATGCATTCTACACCATTTGGAATGTGCTGTTGCAATGTGCAGCCATAGCTGCTGCAAAAATATTTGTCTCGGTTTGATCCACTGAACAATATCCACCAACCACACCGCACGCGCAATAATGATATAACTGAACAAAAATATTAATGAATTAGGATGGTTTATTAAATATATTGTACGTAAGAAAATACAGCAATAGACGTAAAATGCATGGCAGTTTAACACGTAGGCTTTCACAACCAATAACATCCATAATACAGGTTTTTTGTGTTGGATCGCGTAAATATATGTGTTGTTAAACCCGCCACCACTGACAGCCAGTTAGTAAGGGTTGTCACGTAAACAAACATGCCAATTCGTCACTAGTACAGCACACCGGTGTGTTGGAGAGCCAAGTCACAACAATTACAATTGGAGTACGACGTTTCAGTAATTATAACTAGCTTCATCAGGCAACAGCCAGATTTGGGAGAAGTTCCCTGTTTCGTTCCTAATATAGAGGCGTAGATGTGATGACAACACTTGTGCGCTCTTCTAGCGCAAAGTGGGGGGGGGGGATTAATGAATCAACATACATTATACATGCACATTATGCAAGCCCATTGATCTTGTACTTACGTAGGGGGTTAAACTCAGGCGCACACTGGAACTTGGGAGGCAACACTATTAGGTAACATAACCATTCTATAGGCCTTCTTTTGCACTTTACGAGTCAGCTGTAGCTTATGCAGCGCCTGGAATGACTTAGTAGGCCAATCCTTGAGTGGCAATCCTTGCCACAGCAATTGCAAGTGAATGTGGTGGCAGCTCCAGAGGTGTTTGTTGCTTGTTCTTTACGTCGCTCCCTCTTGGTCTGCCAAGCAGTGTGTCTTTTCTCCTCGCCTCTCCTGAGGCCTGTTTTCACAGCCTGCTGCCAAGCTGAGTCGGTCGCCGGCAGTTTTCTCCCAGTCATTTGGGTTGATGTCGCAGCTCTTCATGGCCCGTTTACAGACATCTTTGAAGTGCAGGACTGGGCAACCAGTGACCCGTGTGCCTGATGCCAGCTCGCCGTACAAGACATCCTTGGGTATTCTGCCATCCTGCATGCGGCGCACGTGTCCAAGCCATCTCAGACGCCTATGATTGAGTAGAGAGTACATACTGGGAATGTTGGCCACGTTGAGGACTGAGGTGTTGTGAATGCGATCTTGCCATCTTATACCGAGGATGCGCCTGAGACATCGGAGGTGTAATGTGTTTAGTCGATGTTCTTGATGGGCATATGTTGTCCAGGACTCGGACCCATAGAGGAGGGTGCTAAGGACGCAGGCCCGATACCCCTCTACTTTGGTGTTTAAGCGTTAATCTAACAATTAACACTTAACATGACGACTTAAGGGGGTAGCCACCTTTTCTAACTTAACTAATACACGAGGATATTACATTACTGGACCATGACAGCCGGACATGCTGCCTGGTCCACTAGCGGAGACCAGAGAGCTCATCCCGAGATGAGCCCAGGCAGCATAGCAGAACAAGCGCTGACCAGACCCAGCTCTCCGTCCACACACCCGCTTATAACCACGCCGGGTGGCCAGCCCCGCCCCAGGCCACGCCCCCCTGCCCGAGTCCTTTGGGAAGGCCCGAACCCCAACCCAGTGACTCCATTTGGGGCCCATGGCACCCCCTTTATCGGGTCACGTGTCCTGTTGGGTTCACGCAGAAATTTCACGGCCTGACCGACCCCCATGACACCTGCCTACGGCCCCCATACTGGGCCAATACAGTAGATGTCGTTCTACAACACGACACTTAGTGTCCATTGTGTGTACTAAATAGCTGTACCAACGGTACTTTGATGATTCACTTCCTTGCAGCACGAAGTCAGTAGCTATCCAAACGATTACAATGATAAATTTTGATTTAAAGCTTTCGTGACTGCAGGGTTCTTTCGGTAAAGTCACGTAGAAGGGAAATAATCAACTAAGATTTTTTTTACCTAATACAATAAAATTATCACGACGTTTCGGCTACAACACAAGCAGCCGTCCTCAGGTGAAGAACAGAGCGGTCGAAAAATAGCATCCTAATGATCACTGCTAAGCTTGGCAGCGTATTTTAAGCTAGGTGGGGAGGAGCAGAGTGCCTTGGCAAAGGAGTTTAGATATCAACAGAGCAATTAAGCATATTAACGCTAAAGAACTGCACCTATCCTATGACCATATTTCAGATTTATTTGGTGTTCTTTTAGTCTCATGCTGATCCATTCGTCCTGTTGCCAACATAGCATTCGGTAATAGAACAGCAAAGACATATTTATAGGTCCCTTTCGTGGGTTTCCATATGTCTTCTGAATTTGCCTGGCTGATCAAAGTTTTGTCCGCAGATGCCACACCATTGGTCAGGGGTCTCCTTGTGCGTTCTCATGTGGGACTCTAGGCATGATGGCAGTTGAAATTGCTTTCCCACAGACTTGGCAAGAGATTTGTTTTCTCACTCTAGTGACTATCGGAGTGAGGTGGAGTCGAGACGGGCGCAGGTGAGGCGTGGCATTTCCCAGCGTGCGCCTTCGTTCCATGCGCGGTTGCTGTGATAGCAATAACTTCATTGCACGCAGGTGCGCCCTTTGCAGAAAGTGCCATTGTCTGCAACTCTGCCTCCTCACCACCAGGACTCGACAAGCTGCTGCTGTTGCCATCCATGGCAAAGGCAATTCTCCCAGCACCATGACTCGCAGCCGAGTCGCTCTCACACATCTTCAACACCGCATTGGCAAAATTTTCGTCATTCACTATGCCATGTGCGCCCCTTGACACGGGAGTTCTTTCCGTGCGTCTCCATGTGCCTTCTGAGTTTGTCGGGATGATCAAAGCTTTGATCGCAGATGTTGCAGCTTTGACCACCAGTCTTGTGCATTCTCATGTGGGACTCTAGGCACCATGCCAGTTGGAATGTTTTCCTGCAGACGTCGCAAGAGATTCGTTTTCTCACTCTAGTGACTCTATCGGAGTGAGGTAGGGTTGAGACGGTTGCTGGTGAAGTGCCATCGATGGTAAAGGAAATTCTTCCAGCACCATGACTCACAGCCGAGTTGCTGGCTGATCAAATCTTCGTCCGCATATGCCGCACCATTGGTCATGGGTCTCCTTGTGCGTTTTCACGTGGGATTCTAGGCACCATGCCAGTTGGAATTTTTTCCCACAACGTCACAAGAGATTAGTTTTTTCCCTCTAGTAACTCTATCGAATTGAGGTGGGGTTAAGATGGATTCTGGTGAAGCGCCATCGATGGTAAAGGAAATTCTTCCAGCACCATGACTCACAGCCGAGTTGCTCTCGGACATCTGAAACAAAAGACAAAGGTCAAGCGCATTACACCTGTGTCATATGTGGACTCACAAATACATACATATGTAACGGCGTAAGTAGCGCAGGAGACGTTTGACGGAGGCAACACGTATTTATTAATAAATGGGTACTATACAGTACGTAGCGCACCCTAACACAGGAAGGGGTAACGGCCCCTTCACCCGGTCTATCCGAGGCAGTGTCCCTCGGCTAACGTTTCCCGTTAGCTCCTACACTCCTCTAACCCAGACCATCCTAGTAGAGGCTAACTGACCTGGCCCAGTTTCGGCTCCGGTCCGACCCTCAGCCACACGAGCCTGGCCCTCACAAGGACACAGACCTCGCTGCTCTGAGGTAGCCCCTGGCTTGCCCTGCTCGGCTCTTAAGAGAGCAGCGAGTCAGGGTAGTCCCAGTAGGCCACTGTCGGTAGCCTAAAAGAGGCCTAGAAATAGGGTTTCGTTCCACCATTTGGGGCACTACCTACTTTTTTATATTTAACATCAGAAATATATAGAGATTCCTTAGGAAAAAGTTCTCCGCACACAACCTTGCAGTATTTGAGAAAATGATGCTAAAGGTGCCCATTTAAAAAAAAGGGAAACCATAGGGAATTTTGCACTTTCAAACCTGTTTATTATAAACCCAAAAATGCAGAATTACCACTTGAAGTACAAAATAAACCAGTTTGAATGTGTGTATTACCTGAAGTTGCTATCTATGCACAGTAAACATGATAAGATTATCAAGAAAACTTCTACTGTAGCATTAACATCCCAATTACTTCTCATTATGTTGTTCCAATTCAAAGGTAATATTTGAGGTAAAATCTGAATAACAAATAGAATTAAGCCAAAATATAATATATAAAAAACACTTTTCAAAATAACACATTTAATGGTGAATTGTCAATTCGCATACACGAGCAGTAACTGCACTACTGTACATATTCACAGGGATGATTATTGTAAACAAAATTTAATTTTGATTGATTTATATATATGTCCTATATTAATTTTATTATCATATACACATCACTAAATATCAAGATCACTGTCCTCACTATCAGATTCACATGAAACAATATCCTCAGTTAATCTCACATTGTCACAATGAACACATTTACATAGGTCAGTGCAGGCCAGGCCAGCCTTGTGGCATGAGCACCTTCCACCTGTACAAGTACCAGACTTACACCCACAGTGGAGTGACCCCAAAATCTGTTGAGCTGGATCTTTAGTCATCCATGATATGATGAAGATCACCATCCTTGACAATCCATCCAAAGCCGTCTGGACTGGGAGAATTTATAAAATGATCCAATGCACTCCTGTGGATTGCAGCTTGGTAGTTAGCACGCTTGAAGTGCTCTGTAAGTGCATCTTTTGTTGGAGGTAATGCCTGTTCGGAAGAGGCCTGGACACAGAACCTATTGTATCTGGCCAAATTAACATCTGATACCTTTTCTCCATACAGCTCACACACAAAATGTTCCATGGTCACAAATGTGGTGCTGTCCATTTATGTCGTGTCCATAAAACACAATAAACCAAGAAGATCCAAAGGAGTTTCTGGTATAACTTCATTCCGGTTACTGAGCAGCATTTTGCAATCTCCAATTTCTGTGAAAAGTTCGTGGCCATTGATGTCGGTGTCGTAGAAATTTCCAAAATCTGTGCAATTTCGACGAATTGCATCGACATCTGTGTCGGATAGAAGAGTTTTGACGTCTAGCAGAAATCCAAATTTTATGTTCAAGTTTTTTAGTCGTAAAAACCGTGTTGACATCTCCTGTTGAAGTCGATAAAATACGCTCTTCATAACGCGTCGTAGTTTCCGCCACCAAAAACAGGCCAGTGACTAAGGCTGAAAGACTGCGCGTGTCTGTTGTTTGGGACGTTCTTCCATGTAAGTTCTTAATAGGCGCGCGTACCAAAATGTAATTACATGACATGTAGGCTGTGTGTGGCGGGATATATAAACTTTTAGGTTGAGGTGTAGATTTGTGCAGTAGTTTCAGGCTGCCGCGCCCGCTGCAATAAGTTATAATGCAACTTAGTAAGCCTCATTTTGGCGCCCCTTTACCTTGGCCCCCGGGGACACATGTACCCCCCTGCCCCCTTCCTAGCTACGCCTCTGCACTGTACTGTCCAGTTTCCTTTTGCAGTAACTTCTTCATAGCAGTGTGGATGAGTCTTTGGAAGATTGATCATCTCGACCCAATATGCTGATAGGTACCTTGCATAATTTTGGTGGTTATATGGAAAATACCATGCCAGCATACTGTTGCTAAGTGAAGGCTCCAGTCAGAGTCTCTGGTTGCTCTAATGAAACTCAGTAACAGTTGAACCATTTCAAAGTATGAGCTCCAAAGTCCAAAGGTGGGATTAACAGAGTTCATCTCATGTACATATCTATCATAGCAGGACAGCATATCTGATAATATGTCAGACACTAAGTTAGATGAAAATCCTGCCTCAGACTTGTACTCTCGTACTAGATCTTCCATGGCTGATATGTAACGAGTGTGCTGTTGCTCAGGAAGGGACTGAAGAAATGACCTCAACCACACGAAATGCATTGCCTCAAATAGGAGTTTGTGTGCACGAATGCTACGGTTGTGTGATGTCCAACTAATGACTCCATTTATTGAACCAACAGCTACGACATTTGATTCAATCAGCATATCCTGTAGTCCTGCTTCTTTGAAACGTTTGCCTATCACTGCCATAAGGACATGGCTGTGTGGAACTCACCTAGTCTTGGGATGATACGCTGCTTCAGATTCCCACCATCTTTTCCGACATGAAGAATACACTTTACGGGTGTTAATCGAGCTTGATCGCCGCTATCAGATGAAGTTGCGCCTGTTACGTCCTCCTCCATGTTTACATGTGCGTAGTGATATTGGCTTGATTTTGGCTCTGACCTACTTACATTTTCGATGCTGATTGGTTGAAAATCTAGCTCAACAGTTTTATATGTCTCAATACGCAGTCAATATAGTGCGCCAATAAATTACACTTTTCTCATTAACTGCAGGATAATGCGTGGATAACTTTTTGCTTGGATACCTTTTATTAACGTTGAACATATTGAGCAAAAGAAAAAGTAGTGCCCCGTTTGTCGGAACGAAACTGAACGATACAGCTCACGTACAGCGGCCTACAGGGCTAGCTAGCTGGTCTTCAGTCTTCACTGGTTCTTCTGCTCCAACGACTGCCTCGAGCTCTCTCGCGCACCGCCTTATATACCCAACTGCCCCCCCCGAGGGGCGGGGCTGTATGCGGACGTTGATGTAGACACCCCAACGTATCGGCTTGCTACACCCCTGTACGTAATACCTCTACACATAAGGTGACACGATTCATTATAATAGATTCATTATAACAGAACTCCTCAATAGTGCAGATCCTATCTATTTTACCTCCTTATCCACCCAAATAAGTACCCTTTGGATCTTTCGGTAAAGTCACGTAGGTTGAAAAATAAAATTTTAAATAATATATCACGACATTTCGATCACAACACAAGCAGTCGTCCTCAGTCGGAAAAAGAATCAGCAGTAGAACTGCTGCACCAGCGAGAGAGCTGTTACAACAAGAGGTTAAATATGTGGCGAAGGGCAAGCAGGTGGGGTCTGAGCTGGAAAGGAATTACATCCCCAGATGCAAGCATGTCAGTTCTGTTAATGGGGGGGATTAGGGAGAGAGATTAGCATGAAATAAGTTTCCGTCGCCGCATAAGTGTATCGTCCTTGCATATGCACACAACAGCAGTGTTAATGGGAGATGAGCACTATGTTGATGGGAGAGATTAGGCAGAGAGATTAGGGAGATTAGCAAGTTAATGTCATGTCTATGTGTAACAAGCTGCGGCGCTGCCAACTGCGCTGTGAGAGGCAAGCGCGTCACGCAAGAGAACCACCGCAACGGTGGTCGTGCTAGTCAGACACACAGCCCATCACACAGCCAGAACCATCGATACATCGAGGCTCAGGGAGCAGAGGTGGCCATGTTAGTGAGACCCCAGCCTGTTAATGCAGAGGCATCCAACAGGGTAATGCAACTCAGAGAGTCGGAGATAACAGCCAAAAGGCAGGAAGGATGGAAGTACCACAGAAAGTTACGACTTTGCTTGGTTAATAACGTCGTTACAATTATTGCTTAGCTTATACCCATCTCGGTTGAAATTGTCTCCGTGTTTATATATCTGGATGGCTTCATGGACAAATCTTTGATGGTAGCCCGAACGTTTGCAGAGTACCTTGGTCTCAGAAGAAACAATATTGTGCGAGCCCACTGCATTATAACAATGATCATCCACGGCAGAGGTATTGGTTCTGCCGTGTTTCACATCTGTCTTATGTTCGCGAACACGGTCCGAGTTTCCCAAATGTAACTGCTACCGCAGACACAACTTAGTTTGTAGACACCAGGGTATTACATGTCAGGAATGACATCCTTCACAGGTGGGATCAAATTACGAATTTTGTGTACTATATTGAATTGGACCTGGATCTTGTGTTTAAGATTTTGGAAATATATTTTTTTGTAACACCTGCTATGTGTAATAAAAGACTCCGTCAGGCACTGCTGGTCTCCGCTTGTCTTTTATTCAGGTTCTTCTCCGCACCCCACTGGTCTCCTCCACGGACCAGCGTCGTCTCGCGCGCGCCCCGCGCACGCGCTTCCTTTTCAGCTCCTCCACTCGTCCTCACACCCCGCTGGTACTGACAAGGGACCAGCATCTCCCCTCTCCCGCTCCGCACACCGCTGGCCGACGTTGTGCCGAAGCCCCATCAGCCACGTGGCTGATGGCGTGGGCACCCAACGTGGTCCCGCTTCTTCACTCCATCAACTGGCCCCGATCTCTTCCGGGCTCCCCTCTATATCATCTCTCCCACGTGACCCTGACTCCTCCCTTCCGGATCGTTCAGATCCGGCCTTCCCATACTGCCCTGCTGGCTCCACCTCCATTCACCTCGCTTCCCATTGGAGCCGAGGTGAACGGCGGCCCCACTCACACGCCCCCCATACCGGGCTCCGCCCCCAATACCCCGGGTCGTGTGATTGGGCCAGAGTCCAGCAGCAACCCCATTTACGCTCGCATTACATATGTATGGCAAAGTGATGGTTTTGATTGGGTCCTCAGATGGTTGCCTCCCCATGGTTGGAGATACAGCTTTGCAGATTGTGCGGTCTGAGTATCCATTAATCTTGAGGGCTTGGTGTATGTGTAGTGCCGTAGGTGGGCCACACTTACCGGCAGTGGTGGACCGGGCCCATCTGCAGGTACCTCGGACCCCCAGGGGAGGGGCCACTGTGCCAGCCCAAGAGGGGGGGGGGCTGCTGGGGGCTCTAGGATCCTAGGCAGCTAAGCCCTCGGCGCCAGGCCTTAGGATCCCAGACAACCCAGACAGCTAAGCCCCTTGGCGCCACCAACAGGGGTCTGTGGGGGATCTGGGATCCCACACAACCCCACCCCTCGATGGGCAAGAGGGATAAAAGGGCCGCTCCCTAGCCGATCAGGACCAGTCGCAGCTCAAGACCCAAGACCAGCCAGCTTAGGACCCTGGACCCCCTCGTCCCGCTTGTAAGGGCCGGGACGCTGTGCGGGCCAGTGGTGGGACTCTGGGACTCCCGGTTCTACGTCCTTGTAAGGGCGAGTTCCGAGGAAGCCAGAGTTTAGACCCGCACCTTGGCTGGGTCGGGTCAGGTAGCCTCCCCTAGGGTAATTGTAGCCGGAGGACCCGAGAGCGTAGCCAGTCAGGCACGCTCGGAGTAGGCTGTGTCCCTAGGCTGTAACAGAGTATCAGGACTATTGGAGTGTTGTATCGTAATAAAGAAGTTACCTCTACAAGTGTCTCCGGAACCCATTACATATGTGCTGAAGTTCACTGGCTAAGCG
Source organism: Lethenteron reissneri (assembly GCF_015708825.2). Lineage (NCBI taxonomy): Eukaryota > Metazoa > Chordata > Hyperoartia > Petromyzontiformes > Petromyzontidae > Lethenteron > Lethenteron reissneri. Next base: position 4,095,251 of record NC_083781.1, read on the forward strand.
GCGCTGGTCGGAGATGCAGTGGATTTTTTTTTTTCTGCCTGAGGACGACCGCTTTTGTTGCGATTGAAACGTCGTGGAATTTTATTTATTATTTTACCTAAGTGGCTTTACCTTAAGAACCAAAGAGTATGGATTTCTGCAGTCACGAAAGGTTAACATCAACACCCAAAACAGGACCCTGCAGGGTGGGCTGGTAGGAACGAATAACCAAAGAATATTAACAATGTATTATTACACTTGTTTAGCCAGGAAAGCCCCACTGAGTCTAAAGGTTTTTGTAGGGTCCTGCCAAGTGTTTGCAGTAGGGGGCGATGTTGCTACACCTAATCGGACGATACGAAGGGAGAGTTTGAGGCCTAGTTCTAGGCTTTAGGCCTAGCTTTAGGCCGCTGTGAGTTAATTTTTAATTTAAATGTTTTAATTATTTATGTAAAAGCTTTAAATGTAAATGTTTCTATTTAAAAACATCAGGGATGTAACATTGTTAAACATTAACTTCCTTTCACACACGCGGGGGTACGATACGAAGGGAGAGTTTGAGGCCTAGTTCTAGCCTTTAGGCCTAGCTGTAGGCTTTAGGCCGCTGTGAGTTAATTTTTAATTGAAATGTTTTTATTATTTATGTAAAAGCTTTAAATTTAAATGTTTCTATTCAAAAACACCAGGGAATGTAACATTGTTAAACATTAACTCCCTTGCACACACGCGGGGGTACGATACGAAGGGAGAGTTTGAGGCCTAGTTCTAGGCTTTAGGCCTAGCTGTAGGCTTAGGCCGCTGTGAGTTAAATTTTTATTTAAAAGTTATAATTAAAAGCTATCTCAGGGAAATATAAGGGAATGTTACACTTGTTTAGCCAGGAAAGCCTCATTAATTTAAATGTTTTAATTAAAAGCTATCTCAGGGAATTATAAGGGAATGTTACACTTGTTTAGCCAGGAAAGCGTCACCGAGTCTAAAGGTTTTTGTAGGGTCCTGCCAAGTGTTTGCAGTAGGGGGCGATGTTGCTACACGGACGGACGGACGGACGATATAATCTATTGTAGGCTGGTTCACTTCGTTCCTTCCAATATAAGATTTTGTATATGAACAGCAATAACTTAACTATCTCCTTTTTCCCAATGCTACCCACCAGAGATCCTTTCTGTATATACACAACAGCAAGCTAATTATGGCACCATACTTTCAGTCCCTATTTCTGACACACTTGACTCCCAATCCTCATATAAGATTGCAATATAATTTCTGCATGAGGGCCCATCAAAAAGTATTGAGAATGGACTCTTTTTTCCTAAAAACTATGTAAAATTGTCTTAATTCAAAGTCCAGTATAGTACTATACTGTGGCGCTCATAAGTGAACTTCATTATTGCTCATGCTAATTATTACAATTGTAATAAAGAACTCCTTCACACGATGTTGGTCTCCGTCTGTCCTTTATTGATGTTCTTCTCCTTCGCACCCCGCTGGCCTCCTCCTCGGCCCAGCGTCGTCTCTCCTCGTGCCCCGTGCACTCTGCAGCCACCCCGCTGCTCCGTGTGCTCCCGCACACTCTGCAGCCACTCTGCTGCCTGTGCAACCTCGCACCCTCCGCTAGCCCTCCGCTAGCCCCGTGCTACCCGCACGGTCCTGTGCGCCCCGCACACTCCGCTCTCTCTCCGCACACCGCTGGCTGGCGGTGTGCCCAGCCCTATCAGCCTCGCGGCTGATGGCACGGCGACCGTCCAACGTGGTCTCCCCTCTTCACTCCCTCGACTGCCTAGACCTCTTCCGGGCTCCCTCCTATAACCTCTCTCCCACGTGACCCTGACTCCTCCCTCTCGGATCGTCACATCCGGCCTTCCCATTTACGCTCGCATTACACAATCTTAACTATTTACCCTGGAAGGCCTCATTGAGTCTAAAGACTGATTTTTGTCAGAAGTTTCCCATTGCATTGAGATATTTGGCAATTACATTAATGAGCGTTTGGCTCCGTGTGAGGAGAACCCAGAGAGACCCCCCCCCCACCCACCTTGCACATGGGGAAATAGCACAACTCTGCACAGATTCTACCCACACTCGATAAATAATTCAAACCGAGTTGTTTTCTTTTTACCGTTGTACTGTATAGAATTATTAAGTATAAATGCATCTTTATATTAAACTATTCTGAAAGATGTGTCCTTTATTTGCAAATGAGAATGTAATGTCGCAGATGCGACCACAGGCCAACTTGAATCTGCATGTAGTTTCTGGGCCTCTTCACTTCACCAACCCGCATTCACCAGTGTGGTGAAGTATGATTAAACAACTCCCACGACTGACATGGTGTGGGGGAGGCCTCTATCAAACGCTGCATCGACAAGGGGCTGATATGTCACAACATTGTATGGTAAGACCGTTCTCTAGCCAACACGAGAAGTCTATGTAGAAAGACGATGCGGCACACGTGTACACGATGTGTGTGTGCGTACGTTCAGTGTGTATCACGTGCACAATTATATCAGGTCGCGATTATGCTCAAACATCACAAACAACTCTCGACGTCTCCAGAGCATGAACATTTCAAGTAGACACTGACCCTTGCCACGATTTGTATTTTACCAGGTAAGGGCCACGGAGCCATGTAGCTCTATTTCAGAAGAAACCTGGACACAAGTGAAAACTAAACGAAGTGGCTTATGTGGACATTTATAGCAGCCAAGTGCTCTAAACTCACGTTTCTAAATGTGGGGGGGGGGGGGACCCGAAGGACCAGGAGAAGAATCTATGCGACCACGGGTGAAATAAAAATATACAAATACAGAGCAGGCGTCAGGGTCGGGATGGAACCTCCACGCTGCTGTAGGCCTGGCGAGGTAGTTAACATCTCGCCACCGCGGCGCCCCTTATTAAAAGCTTAGCCATGTCCAGCAAGGTTATTGACTCACATCACTCGACTCACGGCACGACAAGTGATGTATTAAACAAAACAATAAAGTAGAGAGGCGCTACTGACATTTAACAATGTTCTTAATTTAAAGCTTTCGTGACTGCAGGGATTCATATTCTTTGTTCTTTCGGTAAAGTCACGTAGAAGGGAAATAATATAATATTCATATAAAACAATAAAAATTCTCACGACGTGTCGACTGCAACACAAGCAATCATCATCAGGTGTGAAATCCACAGAAAGAAATTTGAAAAAAGTGGTGGTTTTTCCTAACATCAGCACCAAGGACAGCGATTTGGCAGTTTGCCAGATGGACGAGTCCATCTATGTTCGGTTAAGAGGAGGGGGGAGCAGAAAATGGAATGCGGTCTGAAAGTCACCGTAATCGTGAACACAATCAATTAAGACCCGAAATGGTTGATTAAATCCTTACAATTATTGCTAAGCCAGAAACCATCTTCTCGGTTGAAATTGTCTCTATGTTTGTATATGTGGATAGCCTCATGAACGAACCTCTCATGGTAGCCAGATGGCTTGCAAAGAACCTCCAAGACAGAGGTTCTTTGCAAGCCACCTGGCTCTCATGGCCTCCTTTAGGGTTAGGGTGGTTCTTTCGGTAAAGTAACGTCGATAGAAAATAAAATAAATCAAATAAAAATACAATAAAAATATTAAATTTCAAATAAAGCAAAAAACCCACATTCATATTCTTGGTTCTTTCAGGAAAGTCACGTAGTTAGAAAATGAAAATACAAGTAATGAAATACAACTTTTATTTAAAATAATAAAAACTTTTATTATTTTCAATTCATGATTTGTATTTTTTATTTTATTTTTATTTTCTATCGACATAAAGAATATGGCGTGGAGATGCTGCCATCTGCTGGCCACCAACGTGGCGTGCAGATGCTGCCAGGTGGGATTTGAGAGGTGAGCGCGGTTGGTGAGGTGTGATTGGGTTGGTGAGTGAGGTTGGTGAGATGCGTGGTGAGTGTGTCGGTGAGCACGTGGAGGATTCGCCTCCACGGCCGCCTTTGTCTCCCCCAGTGGCGATGTTCACTCCACACCGCACCAGGTACCCATCTGAGGCTGAGTCGACCACTCACTGTCTCACTGTCTCACTCTCACTCACGCACTCACTCACAAGCGCAAGTTCGCTTTTTCAGAAGATATAAAATAATTCATATTTCAGTTGGCTCTGAAGTGCGGCTGTTTGTAATTTGGGCGTTCGTAAGTCGAGGACTGTCTGTGAATAAAGATTCCGATTGTGGATGTGGGGCTTTAACCGTGGGGTGAGCTTGGCCCGATCCGCGGGGCGTGGCTTGGCCGACAGTGGGCGGGGCATAGCCGCGAGGGGCGTGGCTTATCTAGGAAGTGGGAGGAGTCTCGCGCCAACGTAGGGGCGTGCAATAACCAAAGGGGGCGTGGCGTGTCACCCTGCGCTGACCAATCGCAGAGGAGAACGCGAACCCTGGACTCCAACCCCGACAAGCGCGCTCCTTTTAAAGTTAACAACAACATTGTTCAATGTAAGTAGCGCCTCTCTACTTTATTGTTGTTTTATTTCTTTAATACATCACTTGCGGTGCCGTGAGTCGAGTGATGTGCGTCAATAACCTTGCTGGACACGGCTAAGCTTCTAATCAGGGGCGCCGCGGTGGCGAGATGTTAACTACCTCGCCAGGCCTACAGCAGCGTGCAGGTTCCATCACGACCCTGACGCCTGCTCTGTATTTGTACATTTTTATTTCCCCCGTGGTCGCATAGATTCTTCTGCTGGTCCTTCGCCTTTCCCCTCCACATTTAGAAACGCGAGTTTAGAAGAGTACTTGGGAGCTGTCGTTTGTGGCCAGGTCGCTTCTGATAAGAGCTATAAAGCTCAGTGGGCCTTACCTGGTAAAATAGAAATAGTTTATAGTTTAGTTATAGTTCATAAGAACTCGTGGCAAGGGTCAGTGTCTACTTCAAATATTGTTCAGGCTCCGCAGACCTCCAAAGTTATTCGTGATGTTATACATTTGGTTCGTTTTGAGCATAATCGCGACCTTATATAATTATTACGTGATGCACACGCTGAATATACGCGCACACACATCGTGTACACGTGTGTCGTGCCCTCTATTGTCTACAACTCTACATAGACGGCTTGTGCTGACTAGAGAACGGTCTTAACGAACAATGTCGTGACATGTATCAGCCCTTTGTCGATCCGGCGTTTTGATAGAGGCCTCCCCCACACCATGTCGTTCGTGGGAGTTTAACCATACTTCACCATGCCGGTCAATGCGGGTTTGGTGAAGTGAGGAGGCCCAGAAACTATATGCACGCACGAGTTGGCATGTGCTTGCATCTGCAGAATTACAATCTCACACATCTTAAAGTATAGTTTTATACTTCTAAAAATGCATTTATTCTTGAGGATTCCATAAAGTACTCTGGTAAAAAGAAAACGACTTGATTTCAATGCTTTGTTGAACAGGGAATGCTTTGAGTTTGTGGGTTGCATCTATCTGTGCTGAGTTGTGTTATTTCCCCATATGCAAAGTGGGGTCTTTCTGGGTTCCACTCACACAAACATCTCAAAGCAATGGGACCTTTCTGAAAATGCACTACTTAGACTCAATGAGGCTTTCCTGGGTAACTAGTTAACATTTTAATAATTAGCATGAGAGAAAATGACGTTGACTTATTAGTGCCATTAATAGTACTATACTGTACTTTTATTGAAGACTATTTTACGTAGTTGTTTGTAAAAAAGTGTCCATTCTCAAAACTTTTTGACGGGCCCTCGTACAGAAATGATATTACAATCTTCTTTGGATATTGCGAGTCAGAGTGTTGTGAATAGTGGACTGAACGTGTGGTGCCACCATTATATTGTTGGTGTATTTATACAGAAAGGCCTATTTGGTGGGTAACATTAGGAAAATGGAGGTAGTTAGTCATTTTCTTGGTTCTTTCGGTAAAGTCACGTAGAAGGGAAGTAATAAAATAATAAAAATAAAACATAATAAAATAAAATAATTCTCACGACGTTTCGGCTACAACGCAAGCAGCTGTCTTCTTCACCTGAAGACGGCTGCTTGCGTTGTAGCCGAAACGTCGTGAGAATTATTTTATTTTATTATGTTTTATTTTTATTATTTTATTACTTCCCTTCTACGTGACTTTACCGAAAGAACCAAGAAGATGAATCCCTGCAGTCACGAAAGCTTTAAATCGAAATTTAGTTAGTCATTGTTGTTAAACAAAATCTTATTTGGGTGGATTAGGGGAATAAAATCGTACATGATAGGAACTGCAATAATGTGGAGTTTTGGTATAATGCGTTCTAGTATATATTAATCTTATGCCACCTTAAGTATGCCTTTGTGAGTACACACATGACACGGGTGACCTTTGTCTTTTGTTTCAGATGTGCGAGAACAACTCCGCTGCGAGTCACAGTGGTGCTGGGAGAATCGCCTTGACCATCGATGGCGCTTCATCAGCACCCATCTTAACCCCACCTCAATCTGATCGAGTTACAAGAGGGAAAAAACTAATCTCTTGTGACGTTTGTGGGAAAAAATTCCAACTGGCATGGTGCCTAGATTCCCACCTCAAAACGCACAAGGAGACCCATGAGCAGTGGTGCATCACATGCGGACAAATATTTGATCAGCCAGGAAAATTAAAAAGGCACATGAAGACCCACGAAAAGGATTATTTGATAAAGGGTGCACCAGGCTTGGTGAATAACGGCAGTTTTGCCAATGCGGTGTTGACGCCACCGTCGCCCTATGAGATGTGCTCAGTCTGCGGATTTTTATGTCCTATTGAAATCTTGAAAACTCATGAAAGTCTTCACGCACAGTTTTTGTACAGACCGAAGCCTGAACATGATTACGCTTCGACAAAAGATAGTGGCGTTAAGATAAATGACATGAAATCCAATTTTCTTGAATGCTTTGGCCTAGTTCCACGTCACCAAACTGCTTCATCAGTCAGTGAGAATAAACCATACGCTGCTCTCGATCCTATTACGAGCATGAAAGTATTGATGGCCTTGCAGCAGAAGAAGGACAAGCGAAGGGGACGTAAGTCAATTAAAAGAAGAAAGACCACCACCAGCGTAACCAATTGCAGCAGTAGTAACAGCCAGAATTCGGACATCAAGAGGATGGACTGCACGGAAGCAGGAGACTGCGTGGAGCAGAGCATCCCTAAGGTGGATGAACCCAACCTGGCACCTTTGGGTACGTCCGAGTAATGCACACACTACATTTCATTTGGGTGTAATTCATAATTTCACAAATGAAGTAATGTACGCATGTGCTGACCATATTTGTAACCCAGTGCTGAGGAGTCTAGAGATCTGATGTGGTGCTGCTCGGATGTTGGGTTAAACTCTGGGTTTCAGTCACTGAGCCATGACTAAACTGGCTTCTCATTGATGGTCTTATCCAGTTACCAAACACTTCTTCCAGCAAACACTTCTGTTGTTGCGTGGCACGTAGGAAATTGAAAAACCTCCGAGTGTATAAAAAACGGTCACGAAGGGATGTCATGAGTAGTGCAATGATATCTCCTTCCACAAGCTGTTCTCTTACATGAGGTGGTTCACTGCTGTGTGAGAGTTGCACAGGGATACTTCATCTCATGATATGGAACCAATAGCACGATTGGAATGAAACTGAGCAAGATACATTGTTTGACAAATTCCAAAAAGTGTCTGTTAATTTCTTAACCGGGGTAAATTTGATTTAAACAACTGGGTCAATTTAGGGAACATTGTTAAATGAATAGACCGAGTCATTTCCATAATGGGAATTTCCTCTTCATTGTACTAACACCTAACTTCCATGCACATTTACTCGTTCTATTGCAGGTAATTATTGCTAATTAATGAGCTGTAATAGAATAATCTGGCTTAACCACCTCAGTGTTAAATTATAGTTGTTACTCTGCATCAATATCAACCATACGAAGAAGTGCAAAATGTTGGGGCTTCAAAATAAGCCCCAAAAATGTGTTCTTTTGATATTTTTCAGGAAATCGGTTTCTTGCTTTTCTACTATTTATACGTATGTTGAACTTCTTTCGTACCATACGTAGCCAACCGTGCTAATCGGAGGTATTTGTTGCTGGCCATTTGGCATTTTGGACCTTTGGGCCTGAGGTCAGCAACCGTGATTGATAACACGTCCCATGTACATAGTGATGTTATGGCATCCACTGCATGGTGATGAATAAATGATGGATGAGCCCGTGCGTGTGCTCAATGGTGGATGTCTTGTGTTCCAGAGGAAAAGCCCTTCCCGTGCAGTGACTGCTCGTACAGAGCGACACAGAAGTCGCAGCTCAAGAGACACGTCCTGAGCGTTCACCACGTGCCCTTCGATAGCGCGCTCGACTCCGACGGCCCCAAGAAGAGAAGGCGGCTGGCTGGGTGCCAAGACAGCGGCCCAACTACAGATTTGGAGCGCGCACGATGCACACGGAGAACTTCCTGATGATTTATTTCATCCTGAGGCTGAGGTACCACGTGTGGGGCGATGAACTCAAGGTTTTGTGCTGCGGACATTTCCATGATGAAATTCCGTCATGTTCACTGCTGCCGAGGTAACCTCTATTTTTAGTCAATTGCTGTATTTTCTTGTATACAATATGTTTAATAAATTGCCCTAATTTCATATCAAAGTTTTTTTGGGTTAGATCGCGTAAGTATAAATTATATAATTGATTAGTGATCATTTAATTAGTATGTTTCCTCTATAAGTAATGATAAATGTAAGATGTCTTCTTTATCCACGCATTTGGCCCACTCACGTGGGGTCCGCCGTCCTTGCCACCTTCTCCACACCGCCCCGTCCCGCGCCATCTCTCCCTCCGCTCCACGGGCCACCACGTTCGACCGCATCACCACATCGCCCCACGTCTTCTTCTGCCTTCATCTCCTCATCTTACAATCACAATCACTTAATAACACGCTTCCAGCCGCACGAAGCCTGTAGCTGTCAGAGCGGTTAAAATTATTTGTATTTCTGTCAGTTTCAATGGATTCGCGAATTTGTCTTGGCCAGTAATAATTAGTTTTACACAAACTTCATTGTTATCAAAATAATTTGAGTGTCTTCGATTTAAAGCTTTCGTGACTGCAGGGATTCATCTTCTTGGTTCTTTCGGTAAAGTCACATAGAAGGGAAGTAATAAAATAATAAAAAGAAAACATAATAAAATAATATAATATAATAATCTAATATGATAAAATAAAGTAATATTATTATGTTTTTTATTTTTTATTTTATTACTTCCCTTCTACGTGACTTTACCGAAAGAACCAAGAAGATTAATTTGAGTGTCGTTGTTGGAAAGCATGTTCTGCAACTTCCAACAGTTATGTTTAATAATTATTTGGTGTTCTTTTAGTCTTACGCTAATGTTATGTCCCTTCTGTCCAATATAACATCTGCCACATAAGCAATTATTCCGATACACACCATATGTTGATAACTTAGGCAATTCATCTTTAGTACCAGATAAAAAAAAACTTGTGTACCATTCCAAATCTTACTTAGATTTTTTGTTTTTCCAAAACTAGAACTAATTTGTCAGTTACTCCCGCGATATGTGGTATTTTAATTGTTTTAATGATCTGATCGCTTTCAGCAGTATTGCTGTTCGATCTAGGTTTGGTATTCACTGCTCTGTTAATTTGAGCATTATTGTAGCCATTCAATCGTAGCGCTTCTTTGACATGTTTAATCTCTCTCCTCAGACTTTCACCATCTGACATTGTTTCAGCCTGATGTATGAGCGTCTTGATGAGAGATGATTTCTGTGCGGGGTTCCCTTTCGGTAAACGCAGTGTGTTATTTTACCATTTAGGCCTCGTCCGAGCAAAATATCCAGGAAAGGGAGTGTGTTATTCACCTCCATTTCCATGGTCAACTGTATGGCCGGGTTTTGTTAATTGAGATGATTTAGACCAGAGCCGGCCCAGCCACTAAGCGACCCTTGCAATTTCAAAGGGCCCCGTGGCCAGCAGAGGGCCCCCTAGAGTCACTGCTAGCTCGTGGGTGAAAAAAATCATACATCAAAGGGGCCTCCAACCAAATTTTGCTTAGGGCCCCCAAAGGTCTAGGGCCGGGTCTGATTTAGACATTCATTCATTAAGTGTATCATTACCATGTGGGCAGACAACAACTAAACCAAAAAGATGGTTTTAATGTACTTGAAGCAAGTGCTCTTGCTTCAAAGTTTTCCATGTACAGATTCGCTATAGCAGGAGATAAAGGAGAGCCCATTGCTGCTCCTTCCTTTTGTTTAAAGAAATCACCTCTCCATAGGAAATAAGTCTGTTAGAGGCCACGGGGGGGGGGGGCGGGGGGGGGGAGTTAATCGTTGTGTTTGTCGCTGCGAGCAGACAGAGCGCAATGGAGAGCTTCCTCAGAGCGGAGCTGGGCACGGACTCGGCGAGGCCGCTGGGCGCTGCGGCCGGTGGAGGCTGCATCAGCACCGGGCAGAGCTACGAGACGGAGCGTGAACACGTGTTCACAAAGATCAATGCCAAGAGCGGGGCACCCTCCTCTACACCTCCTCACCATGCCACCTCGCCTCCTCACTACGCCACGTCACCACTTCACCTCCTGTCATTAATTCATTTTTCCACGCGCACCAGTATCACTCGTTTTTTCGCTGTGACTACTACCACCACCGTGGTGAATGTTGCAGTGAACTTCACCTCGTTGATTCCCCCCTCCACCCACGTTAAGGGACTCGGTCTACCAGACACTTTGACCGCTTCGTCTCTTCCACTCCGCGTTCAACCACCGCGCCTCACTGCAGTTCACAACAACCCACTCAACTAAACAACTCGGTCACCCACTCACTCAATCACACACTCATTCAGTCACCCACTCACTCAATCACCCACTCATCCAGTCATCCACTCATCCAGTCACCCACTCACTCAATCACCCTATCACACACTCATCCAGTCACCCAAGCAATTACCCTATAACCCACTCATCCAGTCACCCACTCATTCAGTCACCCACTCATCCAGTCACCCACGCATCCACTCACCCACTCATCCAGTAACCCACTCATCCAGTCACCCACTCACTCAATCACCCTATCACACACTCATCCAGTCACCCACGCAATTACCCTATCACCCACTCATCCAGTCACCCACTCATCCAGTCACCCACTCATCCAGTCACCCACTCATCCAGTCACCCATTCAATCACTCACGCATCCACTCACTCACCCACCCACTCATCCACTCACCCACCCACTCATCCACTCACCCACTCATCCACTCACCCACTCATCCAGTCACCCACTCATCCAGTCACCCAATCATCCACTCACCCACTCATCCAGTCACCCACTCATCTAGTCACCCATTCAATCACCCACTCACTCAATCACCCACTCATCCAGTCACCCACTCATCCAGTCACCCACGCATCCACTCACCCACTCATCCAGTAACCCACTCATCCAGTCACCCACGCATGCGGTCACTGACTCAATCACCCTATCACACACTCATCCAGTCACCCACTCATCTCAATCACCCTATCACCCACTCAACTCGTCACTAATTCAATCACACACTCATCCAGTCACCCACTCATCTCAATCACCCTATCACCCACTCATCCAGTCACCCACTCACTTAATCACTCTATCACCCACTCATCCAGTCACCCATTCAATCACCCACGCATCCACTCACTCACCCACCCACTCATCCACTCACCCACCCACTCATCTACTCACCCACTCATCCACTCATCTAGTCACCCATTCAATCACCCACGCATCCACTCACCCACTCATCCACTCACCCACTCATCCACTCACCCACTCACCCAATCACCCACTCATCCAGTCACTAAATCATCTAGTCACTCACTCAATCACCCTATCACACACTCATCCAGTCACCCACGCAATTACCCCATCACCCACTCATCCAGTCACCCACTTATCCAGTCACCCACTCATCCAGTCACCCACGCATCCACTCACCCACGCCTCCACTCACCCACTCACCCACTCACCCACTCATCCACTCACCCACTCATCCACTCACCCACTCATCAACTCACCCACTCACCCACTCATCTACTCACCCACTCATCCAATCACCCACGCATGCGGTCACTGACTCAACCACCCTATCACACACTCATCCAGTCACCCACTCATCTCAATCACCCTATCACCCACTCAACTCGTCACTAATTCACTCACCCACTCATCCAAGTAACCCACTCATCCAGTCACCCACACATCCGGTCACTGACTCAATCACCCTATCACACATTCATCCACTCGTTTACTCAAACACTCACCCATTTACTCACCCACCCGCTCACCACCATGCAGGTCACCTCACTCTTCTTTTTAGCTTCATCAGTTTGCACTGCTCCACTCTGGAAACCCCACTCGGTCTTCCTATTTCCCCAAACTCTTGCAACAATAAACTTGATAAATTTAAGGAACGTGTTTCTATGATCTTAATTATCTAATTACTCATTGGACAGTTATGTATTATTTTTTGTTTTTGCTGGCCGCTTAGCGTTTTGTATTGTGTGGGGTTTGCATAGCTGTCAACCCCTTATCATTGCCTACCTTATTACAGACCAATTCAGACCTTGTTGGTCACCCCGTGCCCCTTAGAAATCTCAACGTTCATCCTACAAAGTCCCATCACAAGGGAGACGCGCACACAAATAGACTTAACATAAATGTTGCCCGTTTTTAAACGGCTGTCTGTCGTATGGACCTGAAAACTCACTTCCCCCCAACAGAATACGGGTAAACCGTGTGCGTTGACAGCTACAGGTTTTGTTGTGTTTGCGAGTCCAAGTTATAGGACTGCACCCTGGGTTGTGCGTGGTTCTCATTGGTGGGAGATTCCCTTCGCTGCGTTGCAAGCCAGTGGCTGGAGGCTGCCTGGGGCCAGTGACGTGTGAGCCGGTCCCAATGTGCACCGGCAAACATTTATCGCTAGGTGGCCCCAGTGTTTATTGCCCGTCTACACGTGGATACCTGAAGCCCATGTCACTCCACTGCTGGATGAGTCCCGCAATGAAGATACAATCAGTACATCCACTTTGCTTTTGCACTCCACCTGTGTAGTGCCATAAGAGGGGAGGGGCTGCTGGGGGCTCTGGGACCCCAGACAGTTAAGCCCCTTGGCGCCACCAATGGGGGGGGCTGTGTGTGTTCTGTGGGATATCTGGGGGCGCACACAACCCCACCCCTAGTTGGGGACGAGGCATAAAAGGGCAGCTCCCTGGCCGGTCGGAGCCAGTCACAGTTCAAGACCCGCCAGCCAGCCAGCTTAGGACCCTGGACCCCCTCGTCCCGCTTGTCCTTGTAAGGGCCGGGACGCTGTGAGGGCCAGTGGTGGGACTCTGGGACTCCCGGCTCTACGTCCTTGTAAGGGCGAGTTCCGAGGAAGCCAGAGTTTAGACCCGCACCTTGGCTGGGTCGGGTCAGGTAGCCTCCCCTAGGGTAATTGTAGCCGGAGGACCCGAGAGCGTAGCCAGTCAGGCACGCTCGGAATAGGCTGTGTCCATAGGCTGTAACAGAGTATCAGGACTATTGGAGTGTTGTATCGTAATAAAGAAGTTACCTCTACAAATGTCTCCGGAGCCCATTACATATGTGCTCAAGTTCACTGGCTAAATGGCGCTGGTCGGAGATGCAGCGGATTATTATTTTTCTGCCTGAGAACGACCGCTTGTGTTGCGATTGAAACGTCGTGACATATTATTTATTTTCCCTACGTGGCTTTACCGAAAGAACCAAAGAGTATGGATTTCTGCAGTCACGAAAGCTTAACATCAACACCCAAATAAGATTTTGTATATGAACAGCAACGACTTAACTATCTTCATTTTCCCAATGCTACCCACCAGAGATCCTTTCTGTATATACACAACAGCAAGCTAATTATGGCACCATACTTTCAGTCCCTATTCGTGACACACTTGACTCCCAATCCTCATACAAGATTGCAATATAATTTCTGCATGAGGGCCCATCAAAAAGTGTTGAGAATGGACACTTTTTTCCTAAAAACTATGTAAAATTGTCTTAATACAAAGTCCAGTATAGTACTATTCGTGGCACTCGTAAGTGAACTTCATTATTGCTCATGCTAATTATTACAATGTTAACTATTTATATTCTTAGGTTTGAGACTATGAATAGACTGCGTAACAAAAGACTGAGCCTTTATTATGGAGAGGTTCGGTTTGTGACTACGCCTAGCCTACATAACAAAAGTGTGAAAAAAGAAAGCTAAACCTGGTAGAAAGCTAAACCTGGTAAAACAAAACTGGCTGTCTATCAGTAACCTGCAATAGTTTTCTGTCAAATAAGATGGTCCAAATAAGTGTAGTTAAATCTTTTTTGCATGGTTAAGCACATCTTTCCAATGATTGAAGGTGCGGCTTGAGACTATGAATAGACTGCATAACAAAAGACTGAGCCTTTATTATGGAGAGACCAAGGTGCTCTGCAAACCTCCTGGCTACCATCAAAGGTTTGTACACGAAGCCATACAAGTATACAAACACAGACATAATTTCAACCGTGATGATGGTTACAAACTGAGTAATCATTGGAAAGATGTGATTAAACATGCAAAAACGATTTAACTACACTTATTTGGACCATTTTATTTGACAGAAAACTATTACAGGTTACTGATAGACAGCCAGTTTTGTTTTACCAGGTTTAGCTTTATACCAGGTTTAGCTTTCTTTTTTCACACTTTTGTTATGTAGGCTAGGCGTAGTCACAAACCGAACCTCTCCACAATAAAGGCTCAGTCTTTTGTTATGCAGTCTATTCATAGTCTCAAACCGCACCTTACCATAATCATAAAAAGTGGGCCATTCCTGGTCCTTCCCCCCCCCCCTCAACCATTATATATACGGAGTGGTATCTCCTGTAATCTCTCATTTACTTGATACAGCTGTCGGGCTGTGGCGGTTCCACCTGAAGACGGAAGCTTGTGTTGCCTCTGAAACGTCGTGATTTTTATTTTATTTTACTTTTATTAATTTTAATTTTTTACCTACGTGACTTTACCGAAAAAACCTAACAATATGAATCCTAGCAGTCACGAAAACTTCAAATCTGGAGTTAACTATTTACCCAGGAAGGCTTCATTGAGTGTCAAGCCTGATTTTTGAAGGAAGTTTCCCATTGCATTGAGATATTTGGCAATTGCATTAATGAGCATTTGGCTCTGTGTGAGTAGAACCCAGAGAGACCCCCCCCCCCCCCACCTTGCACATGGGGAAATAGCACAACTCTGCATAGATTATACCCACACTCGATAAATAATTCAAACCGAGTTGTTTTCTTTTTACCGTTGTACTGTATAGAATTATTAAGTATAAATGCATCTTTATATTAAACTATTCTGAAAGATGTGTCATTCATTTGCAAATGAGAATGTAATGTCGCAGATGCGACCACAGGCCAACTTGAATCTGCATGTAGTTTCTGGGCCTCTTCACTTCACCAACCCGCATTCACCAGCGTGGTGAAGTATGATTAAACAACTCCCACGACTGACATGGTGTGGGGGAGGCCTCTATCAAACGCTGCATCGACAAGGGGCTGATATGTCACGACATTGTATGGTAAGACCGTTCTCTAGCCAACACAAGAAGTCTACGTAGAAAGACGATGCGGCACACGTGTACACGATGTTTGTGTGCGTACGTTCAGTGTGTGTATCACGTGCACAATTATATCAGGTCGCGATTATGCTCAAACATCACGAACAACTCTCGACGTCTCCAGAGCCTGAACATTTCAAGTAGACACTGACCCTTGCCACGATTTGTATTGTACCAGTTAAGGGCCACGGAGCCATGTAGCTCTATTTCAGAAGCGACCTGGACACAAGTGAAAACTAAACGAAGTGGCTTATGTGGACATTTATAGCAGCCAAGTGCTCTAAACTCACGTTTCTAAATGTGGAGGGGAAAGCCGAAGGACCAGGAGAATAATCTATGCGACCACGGGGGAAATAAAAATATACAAATACAGAGCAGGCGTCAGGGTCGTGATGGAACCTGCACGCTGCTGTAGGCCTGGCGAGGTAGTTAACATCTCGCCACCGCGGCGCCCCTTATTAAAAGCTTAGCCGTGTCTAGCAAGGTTATTGACGCACATCACTCGACTCACGGCACCACAAGTGATGTATTAAACAAATAAAACAATAATAAAGTAGAGAGGCGCTACTGACATTTAACAATGTTCTTAATTTAAAGCTTTCGTGACTGCAGGGATTCATTTTCTTTGTTCATTCGGTAAAGTCACGTAGAAGGGAAATAATAAAATAATATTCATATAAAACAATAAAAATTCTCACGACGTTTTGACTGCAACACAAGCAATCATCAACAGGTGTGAAATCCACAAAGAAAATTTGAAAAAAGTGGCAGTTTTACCTTATGTCAGCACCAAGGACAGCGATTTGGCAGTTTGCCAGATGGACGATTCCATCTATGTTCGGAAAAGAGGAGGGGGGAGCAGAAAATGGAATGCAGTCTGAAAGTCACCGTAAGCGTGAACACAATTGTAATATTGTGAATTACGGCGGGAGACCACTTAACTCTTTCCTTGGGCACAATAACACGTGTGGACAACTACAGCTCACGCTACACGTTCCACCCAGCCACACACACACGGGCTCTCCAGCCCCGTAGCTTCCAGGGGAACCTACAGACCCACCCCAGCTTGGGTATGGGTCACGACCACTGGGTCCCGCAGCCTGGCCCTCACACGGACGTCCGGCCCCGGGTCCCAAGGTCCCGCCTCTGAGCCACACAGGGTCCCGGCCCTTACAAGGACAGCGGGACTAGGGGTCTCAGGGCCCTATCTCTTCCTCCTCCGTCTTCCGTCTTCACTGGTCACCAACTCCCCGAGCGCCCGCGCGCATCGCCTTTTATAGTCCTCCGCTCCCGGGGAGACGGAGCCTATGCGGACGTCGATGTGAGCACCACCCTAGTTGACCAATCACCACGCGCTGCCACACGATCCCTTTTCCCAGCTCGTGTCAGCGCACACAACCAATCAGCACGCGCTGCCACACGATCCATCACTGTCAGCGCGCGTCACCACTATACAGCCAATCACCACGCGCTGCCCCACGATCCCTACTGCCAGCGCGTATCACCCCTACACAATCAATTAAGACCCGAAATGGTTGATTAAATCCTTCCATTGATTGCTAAGCCAGAATCTATCTTCTCGGTTGAAATTGTCTCTGTGTTTGCATATGTGGATAGCCTCATGAACGAACCTCTCATGGTAGCCAGATGGATTGCAAAGACCCTCCAAGACAGAGGTTCTTTGCAAGCCATCTGGCTATCATGGACTGGGTTAGGGTTAGGGTGGTTCTTTCGGTAAAGTAACGTCGATAGAAAATAAAAATTATCAAATAAAATAAAAATACTAAATAAAAATATGATATTTAAAATAATAAAAACAAAAAACCCACATTGATATTTTTTGTTCTTTCAGGAAAGTCACGTAGTTAGAAAAGTTTAATAAAATAAAAGTAATGAAATACAATTTTTCTTTTAAAATAATAAATTAAAAAAATAAAAGCTTTTATTATTTTCAATTCATGATTTGTATTTAAAATTTTATTTTATTTTCTATCGACGTAAAGAATATGGCATGGAGATGCTGAGAGTCAGTGCGGTTGGTAAGGTGTGATTGGGTTGGTGAGTGAGGTTGGTGAGATGCGTGGTGAGTGTGTCGGTGAGCACCTGGAGGATTCGCCTCCACGGCCGCCTTTGTCTCCCCCAGTGGCGATGTTCACTCCACACCGCACCAGGTACCCATCTGAGGCTGAGTCGACCTCTCACTCTCTCACTGTCTCACTCACACGCACTCACTCACTCACAAGCGCGAGTTCGCGTTTTCAGGCGATATAAAATAATTAATATTTCATGCCAGTTGGTTCTGAAGTGCGGCTGTTTGTAATTTGTGCGTTCGTAAGTCGAGGACTGTCTGTAAATAAAGATTCCGATTGTGGATGTGGGGCTTTAACCGTGGGGTGAGCTTAGCCCGATCCGCGGGGCGTGGCTTGACCGACAGTGGGCGGGGCATAGCCGCGAGGGGCGTGGCTTATCCAGGAAGTGGGAAGAGTCTCGCGCCTACGTAGGGGCGTGCAATAACCAAAGGGGGCGTGGCGTGTCACCCTGCGCTGACCAATCGCAGAGGAGAACGCGAACCCTGGACTCCAACCCCGACAAGCGCGCTCCTTTTAAAGTTAACAACAACATTGTTAAATGTAAGTAGCGCCTCTCTACTTTATTGTTGTTTTATTTGTTTATTACATCACTTGTGGTGCCGTGAGTCGAGTGATGTGCGTCAATAACCTTGCTAGACACGGCTAAGCTTTTAATCAGGGGCGCCGCGGTGGCGAGATGTTAACTACCTCGCCAGGCCTACAGCAGCGTGCAGGTTCCATCACGACCCTGACGCCTGCTCTGTATTTGTACATTTTTATTTCCCCCGTGGTCGCACAGATTCTTCTCCTGGTCCTTCGGCTTTCCCCCTCCACATTTAGAAACGTGAGTTTAGAAGAGTACTTGGCTGCTATAAATATCCACATGATAAGCCACTAAGTTGAGCTGTCGTTTGCGGCCAGGTCGCTTCTGATAAGAGCTATAAAGCTCAGTGGGCCTTACCTGGTAAAATAGAAATAGTTTATAGTTTTGTTATAGTTCATAAGAACTCGTGGCAAGGGTCAGTGTCTACTTCAAATATTGTTCAGGCTCCGCAGACCTCCAAAGTTATTCGTGATGTTATACATTTGGTTCGTTTTGAGCATAATCGCGACCTGAAATACGTATTACGTGAGACACACGCTGAATATACGCGCACACACACATCGTGTACACGTGTGTCGTGCCCTCTATTGTCTACAACTCTACATAGACGGCTTGTGCTGACTAGAGAACGGTCTTAACGAACAATGTCGTGACATGCATCAGCTCTTTGTCGATCCGGCGTTTTGATAGAGGCCTCCCCCACACCATGTCGTTCGTGGGAGTTGTTTAACCATACTTCACCATGCCGGTCAATGCGGGTTTGGTGAAGTGAGGAGGCCCAGAAACTAAATGCAGACACGAGTTGGCCTGTGCTTTCATCTGCAGAATTACAATCTCACACATCTTCAAGGAAAGTTTAATACTTCTAGAAATACATTTATTCTTGAGGATTCCATAAAGTACTGTGGTAAAAAGAAAACAACTTGATTTGAATGCTTGTTGAACAGGGAATGCTTTGAGTTTGTGGGTTGCATCTATCTGTGCTGAGTTGTGTTATTTCCCCATATGCAAGTTGGGGTCTTTCTGGGTTCCACTCACACAAACATCTCAATGCAATGAGACCTTTCTGAAAATGCAGTACTTAGACTCAATGAGGCTTTCCTGGGTAACTAGTTAACATTGTAATAATTAGCATGAGAGAAAATGACGTTGACTTATTAGTGCCATTAGTAGTACTATACTGTACTTTTATTAAAGACTATTTTACGTAGTTGTTTGTAAAAAAGTGTCCATTCTCAAAACTTTTTGACGGGCCCTCATACAGAAATGATATTACAATCTTTGGAGATTGCGAGTGTTGTGAATAGTGGACTGAACGTGTGGTGCCACCGTTATATTGTTGGTGTATTTATACAGAAAGGCCTATTTGGTGGGTAACATTAGGAAAATGGAGGTAGTTAGTCATTGTTGTTAAACAAAATCTATTTGGGTGGATGAGAGGAATAAAATCGTACATGATAGGAACTGCAATATTGTGGAGTTCTGGTATAATGCGTTCTAGTATATATGAATGTTATGTCACCTTAAGTATGCCTTTGTGAGTACACACATGACACGGGTGACCTTTGTCTTTTGTTTCAGATGTCCGAGAACAACTCCGCTGCTGCGAGTCATAGTGGTGCTGGGAGAATCGCCTTGACCATCGATGGCGCTTCACCAGCACCAATCTTAACCCCACCTCAATGCGATCGAGTTACGAGAGGGAAAAAACTAATCTCTTGTGACGTTTGTGGGAAAAAATTCCAACTGGCATGGTGCCTAGATTCCCACCTCAAAACGCACAAGGAGACCCATGAGCAGTGGTGCGTCACATGCGGACAAATATTTGATCAGCCAGGAAAATTAAAAAGGCACATGAAGACCCACGAAAAGGATTATTTGATAAAGGGTGCACCAGGCTTGGTGAATAACGGCAGTTTTGCCAATGCGGTGTTGACGCCACCGTCGCCCTATGAGATGTGCTCAGTCTGCGGATTTTTATGTCCTATTGAAATCTTGAAAACTCATGAAAGTCTTCACGCACAGTTTTTTTACAGACCGAAGCCTGAACATGATTACGCTTCGACAAAAGATAGTGGCGTTAAGATAAATGACATGAAATCCAATTTTCTTGAATGCTTTGGCCTAGTTCCACGTCAACAAACTGCTTCATCAGTCAGTGAGAATAAACCATACGCTGCTCTCGATCCTATTACGAGCATGAACGTGTTGATGGCCTTGCAGCAGAAGAAGGAAAAGCGAAGGGGACGTAAGTCCATTAAAAGAAGAAAGACCACCACCAGCGTAACCAATTGCAGCAGTAGTAACAGCCAGAATTCGGACATCAAGAGGATGGACTGCACGGAAGCAGGAGGCTGCGTGGAGCAGAGCATCCCCAAGGTGGATGAACCCAACCTGGCACCTTTGGGTACGTCCGAGTAATGCACACACTACATTTCATTTGGGTGTAATTCATAATTTCACAAATGAAGTAATGTACGCATGTGCTGACCATATTTGTATCCCAGTGCTGAGGAGTCTAGAGATCTGATGTGGTTCTGCTCGGATGTTGGGTTAAACTCTGGGTTTCAGTCACTGAGCCATGACTAAACTGGCTTCTCATTGATGGTCTTATCCAGTTACCAAACACTTCTTCCAGCAAACACTTCTGTTGTTGCGTGGCACGTAGGAAATTGCAAAACCTCCGAGTGTATAAAAAACGGTCACGAAGGGATGTCATGAGTAGTGCAATGATATCTCCTTCCACAAGCTGTTCTCTTACATGAGGTGGTTCACTGCTGTGTGAGAGTTGCACAGGGATACTTCATCTCATGATATGGAACCAATAGCACGATTGGAATGAAACTGAGCAAGATACATTGTTTGACAAATTCCAAAAAGTGTCTGTTAATTTCTTAACCGGGGTAAATTTGATTTAAACAACTGGGTCAATTTAGGGAACATTGTTAAATGAATAGACCGAGTCATTTCCATAATGGGAATTTCCTCTTCATTGTACTAACACCTAACTTCCATGCACATTTACTCGTTCTATTGTAGGTAATTATTGCTAATTAATGAGCTGTAATAGAATAATCTGGCTCAACCACCTCAGTGTTAAATTATAGTTGTTGCTCTGCATCAATATCAACCATACGAAGAAGTGCAAAATGTTGGGGCTTCAAAATGAGCCCCAAAAATGTGTTCTTTTGATATATTTCAGGAAATCGGTTTCTTGCTTTTCTACTATTTATACGTATGTTGAACTTCTTTCGTACCATACGTAGCCAACCGTGCTAATCGGAGGTATTTGTTGCTGGCCATTTGGCATTTTGGGCCTTTGGGCCTGAGGTCAGCAACCGTGATTGATAACACGTCCCATGTACATAGTGATGTTATGGCATCCACTGCAGGGTGATGAATAAATGATGGATTAGCGCGTGCGTGTGCTCAATGGTGGATGTCTTGTGTTCCAGAGGAAAAGCCCTTCCCGTGCAGTGACTGCTCGTACAGAGCGACACAGAAGTCGCAGCTCAAGAGACACGTCCTGAGCGTTCACCACGTGCCCTTCGATAGCGCTCTGGACTCCGACTGCCCCAAGAAGAGAAAGCGGCTGGCTGGGTGCCGAGACAGCGGCCCAACTACGGATTTGGAGCGCGCACGATGCACACGGAGAACTTCCTGATGATTTATTTCATCCTGAGGCTGAGGTACCACGTGTGGGGCGATGAACTCAAGGTTTTGTGCAGCGGACATTTCCATGATGAAATTCCGTCACGTTCACTGCTGCGAGGTAACATCTTTTGCCGAATATTTTTAGTCAATTGCTGTATTTTCTTGTATACAATATATTTAATAAATTGCCCTAATTTCATAACAAAGGTTTTTGGGTTAGATCGCGTAAGTATAAATTATATAATTGATTAGTAATCATTTAATTAGTATGTTTCCTCTATAAGTAATGATAAATGTAAGATGTCTTCTTCTTCCACGCGTTTGTCCCACTCACGTGGGGTCCGCCGTCCTTGCCACCTTCTCCACACCGCCCCGTCCCGCGCCATCTCTCCCTCCGCTCCACGGGCCACCACGTTCGACCGCATCACCACATCGCCCCACGTCTTCTTCTGCCTTCATCTCCTCATCTTACAATCACAATTACTTAATAACACGCTTCCAGCCGCACTAAGCCTGTAGCTGTCAGAGCGGTTAAAATTATTTGTATTTCTGTCAGTTTCAATGGATTCGCGAATTTGTCTTGGCCAGTAATAATTAGTTTTACACGAAACTTCATTGTTATCAAAATAATTTGAGTGTCGTTGTTGGAAAGCATGTTCTGCAACTTCCAACAGTTATGTTTGAGAGTGTGTAATATTTATTTGGTGTTCTTTTAGTCTTATGCTAATGTTATGTCCCTTCTGTCCAATATAATATCTGCCACATAAGCAATTAATCCGATACACACCATCTGTTGATAACTTAGGCAATTCATCTTTAGTACCAGATAAAAAAATACAATTTGTGTACCATTCAAAATCTTACTTAGATTTTTTGCTTTTCCAAAACTAGAACTAATTTGTCAGTTACTCCCGCGATATGTGGTATTTTAATTGTTTTAATAATCTGATCGCTTTCAGCAGTATTGCTGTTCAATCGAGGTTTGGTATTCTCTGCTCTGTTAATTTGAGCATTATTGTAGCCATTCAATCGTAGCGCTTCTTTGACATGTTTAATCTCTCTCCTCAGACTTTCACCATCTGAAATTGTTTCAGCCTGATGTATGAGCGTCTTGATGAGAGATGATTTCTGTGTGGGGTTCACTTTCGGTAAACGCAGTGTGTTATTTTACCATTTAGGCCTCGTCCGAGCAAAATATCCAGCAAAGGGAGTGTGTTATTCACCTCCATTTCCATGGTCAACTGTGTGGCCGTTTTTTTTTTAAATTGAGAATATTTAGACATTCATTCAATAAGTGTATCCTTACCATGTGGGCAGACAACAACTAAACCAAAAAGATGGTTTTAATGTACTTGAATCAATTGCTCTTGCTTCAAAGTTTTCCATGTACAGATTCGCTACAGCAGGAGATAAAGGAGAGCCCATTGCTGCTCCTCCCTTTTGTTTAAAGAAATCACCTCTCCATAGGAAATAAGTCTGTTAGAGGCCACGGGGGGGGGGGGGGGGGGGGGGGTGGAGTTTATCGTTGTGTTTGTCGCTGCGAGCAGACGGCGCGCAATGGAGAGCTTGCTCAGAGCGGAGCTGGGCACGGACTCGG
This sequence comes from Lethenteron reissneri, assembly GCF_015708825.2. Taxonomy (NCBI): domain Eukaryota; kingdom Metazoa; phylum Chordata; class Hyperoartia; order Petromyzontiformes; family Petromyzontidae; genus Lethenteron; species Lethenteron reissneri. The sequence continues at coordinate 4,118,797 of NC_083781.1, forward strand.
CGAGGCCTCTGGGCGCTGCGGCCGGTGGAGGCTGCATCAGCGCCGGGCAGAGCTACGAGACGGGGCGCGGACACGTGTTCACCAAGATCAACGCTAAGAGCGGGGCACCCTCCTCTACACCTCCTCACCACCTCACCTCTTCACTACACCACCTCACCATGCCACCTCGCCTCCTCACAACGCCACTTCACCTCTTCACCACCTCCTCACCACCTCGCATCGCCCTTCATTCAGCCCTATAATTAATGTCTTTCCAAGTGCACCAGTATCACTCTTTTTTTCGCTGCGACTACTACCACCACCGTGGTGAATGTTGCAGTGAACTTCACCTCATTGATTCCCCCCTCCACCCACGTTAAGGGACTCGGTCTACCAGACACTTTGACCGCTTCATCTCTTCCACTCCGCGTTCAACCACCGCGCCTCACTGCAGTTCACAACAACGCACTCAACTAAACAACTCGGTCACCCACTCATCCAGTCACCCACTCATCTCAATCACCCACTCACTCAATCACCCTATCACCTACTCAACTCGTCACTAATTCAATCACACACTCATCCAGTCACCCACTCATCTAGTCACCCACGCATCCGGTCACTGACTCAATCACCCGATCACTATCTCATTCAGTCACCCACTCATCTCAATCACCCGCTCACTCAATCACCCGCTCACTCAATCACCCTATCACCCACTCAACTTGTCACTAATTCAATCACACACTCAACCAGTCACTAACTCACTCAATCACCCTAACACATACTCATCCAGTCACCCACTCATCCAGTCACCCATTCAATCACCCACGCATCCACTCACCCACTCATCCAGTCACCCACTCATCCAGTCATCCATTCAATCACCCACTCACCCACTCACCCACTCATCCAGTCACCCACTCATCCAGTCACCCACTCATCCAGTCACCCACTCATCCAGTCACCCACTCATCCAGTCACCCACTCATCCAGTCACCCATGCATCCACTCACCCACTCATCCACTCACACACTCATCCAATCACCCACGCATTCGGTCACTCACTCAATCATCCTATCACACACTTCTCTACTCGTTTACTCAAACACTCACCCATTTACTCACCCACCTGCTCACCACCACAGGGGGGTGGGGGGGGAAGAGTTTATCGTTGTGTTTGTCGCTGCGAGCAGACGGCGCGCAATGGAGAGCTTGCTCATAGCGGAGCTGGGCACGGACTCGGCGAGGCCGCTGGATGCTGCGGCCGGTGGAGGCTGCATCAGCGCCGGGCAGAGCTACGAAACGGGGCGTGGACACGTGTTCACCAAGATCAACGCCAAGAGCGGGGCACCCTCCTCTACACCTCCTCACCATGCCACCTCACCTCCTCACTACGCCACGTCACCACCTCACCTCCTCTTCGCCTCCTCACCCACACATCCACTCACCCACTCACCCTACTCACCCACTCACCCACTCATCCACTCACCCACTCATCCAGTAACCCACTCATCCAGTCACCCACGCATCCGGTCACTGACTCAATCACCCTATCACACACTCCTCCACTCGTTTACTCAAACACTCACCCATTTACTCACCCACCCGCTCACCACCATGCAGGTCACCTCACTCTTCTTTTCAGCTTTATCAGTTTGCACTGCTCCACTCTAGAATCCCCACCCGGTCTTCCTATTTCCCCAAACTCTTGCAACAATAAACATGATCAATTTAAGGAACGTGTTTCTATGATCTTAATTATCTAATTACTCATTCGACAGTTACGTATTTTTTGTTGTTGCTGGCCGCTTGGCGTTTGTATTGTGTGGGGTTTGCATGGCTGTCGACCCCTTATCACAGACCAATTCAGACCTTGTTGGTCACCCCGTGCCCCTTATAAATCTCAACGTTCATCCTACAAAGTCCCATCACAAGGGAGAAGCACACACAAATAGACTTAACACAAATGTTGCCCGTTTTGAAACGGCTGTGTGCCGTATGGACCTGAAAACTCACTTTCCCCCAACAGAATACGGGTAAACCGTGTGGGTTGACAGCTACGGGTTTTGTTGTGTTTGCGAGTCCAAGTTATAGGACTGCACCCTGGGTTGTGCGTGGTTCTCATTGGTGGCTTATATACACATTAAATACAAATATTTGCATAAGTGCATCAATTCCTGCCGATTTTTAAGCACCAAATGCAATCTTGGGCAAGGTAGCATAACTAAAAAAAACTAAATCCCAGAGCACACTAAGAAAACAGTCCAGCTGTACATGGGTTGTTGCGTTTGGTAATGGCTTCAAATGCATATAACGAACTGCACATTGAAACAGTGCAACGTGCGCTAATCTGTATCTGCGTGTACTCGCTCGGTATGGTTGGTAAGAAACACGTTGAGATTAAAATGGACATAACTAAAGCTTCTGCGAAATTCTTCATTATGGATCCCGCTTCAGAAGCATTAATCTCGCAAACCTTGTGTCTGATTTATTTGAGTCGCTGTGCTCACGAGCAAACAGGGCTTTTGTGGCGAGGTGTTAATGTACCACCGATTAGCATGGTTGGCTCCGTACGCTGCGAAAGAAGTTCAACACAATCATACATTTTGGAAGGCAGTGACAAAGTCAGGGGCTTTGTCACTGCCTACCCCATGATATAAATAATCTCAGCAAATCCAAGAGCAAGTGTGCAATCTCCCTTCATACCCTGGCTTGCCAGGACGCAGTGCAACACAACTGTGGAATCTGTTTCATCTGCACGGGATAGAACGTTGCCCCCATGCTCACATTCGTTCGTTTTCTGCGAGTGTACTGGTTTCCCCCCACATGTAAACACTCAGTAAGTGGCTGCAAATATCTGATGTATAGAGAACCGCAGAGCTTGGGCGATTGTTGGTAGTGCCGGCTCACCGCCTGGCTGCTGTCTCCCCGCTCGTCTGTGGGAGAGGTTTGGTGCATCGGGTACGGCACTGGGTTCGGTCCTACTTCTCGTTCAGTCCCATGACTGAACTGGATGTACTGCATAAGCTCGCATCAATGAAGCCATCGTCATCCACGGGAGAAGACGAAGCTGCCTGCGTTTGCATTTGTGGCTGGGCAGATCTCAGCTATGCACCCCTCACACACATTGTCAACCTCGCTCACCGAACGTACATTTCCACGGTAGTGGAAATCTACTCTTATTCGTCAAGTTTATGAAAATGGATCTAAAGTAGATCCTAAAAATTATAGAACAATCTCTATTCTTTCACCAGATACTATATTTAAAAAAATATACTTAAACCACAAATAAACGGTCACTTAAAAAGTAATTATCTGCTGCACAGTAAACAGTCTGGTTTTCGAGAAGATTATTGCACCACAGCAATAATGGATTTATAACATTCCTCTTCAGTCACTTGCAGTATTCTGCCGAGCTTTGGTGAGTGCTGGTATCGTGTTGGTGAGTACTGGTATCGTGTTGGTGAGTGGTGTCTCCTGGTGAGGCCTGTGGAAGCTACCTAGCCCATCGCTCCACACGAAGCTTCAGGTCTTCTCGGCCACAATCATTCCCTCCCATCTCTACGCTTTCAAATCATGGACCCCCCGAATGCAACATCTTCGCCGGTTAGAAACATTTCGGCTGGCCTGCCTACGATCCATCCTGGGTTTAACCAGGCTGGATTGTGTGAGGAGCTCACAAATCCTTGAAAGATCTGGACAAAGTCCCATCGGTGAGCTCTTCCGGCAGGCAAGGCTGCATTGGCTGGGTCATGTAGCCCACATGGTGAGTATTGGTGAGTACTGATGTCATATTGGTGAGTGTTGTATACTGGTGAGTGTTAGTGAGAGCAGGCCCTGTATATTTGTTTAGTGGTATCCAAATAGGACAGTGAACAGGTGATCTTAACCACTGCAACTACTTTGCTGTATTTTATGGAAAATGAAGGTGCCAATGTTAAAACGTCAGCTCGCATTCACATGAGCACGGTTTTATGGCATTTATTTTTATTTGAAATGCATTACTACAGCAGAAGCGTCTTCAAAATGATTTACATTGGCTGTCCATATACTTGACGTCATAAAATCATTGTCATGTTTTACTTCTGTGCTACACCATGAAATAATGTTTTACAATGAATACTCAGCAAAAACGAGATATGCAACAAACATAAACGATATTCAGCCCTCAATGATGTCCGGAATTGCTGTTTCCTTCAGAATTACTTTTCAGCATTCATCTTTTTTACAAAATACTTTTATATATATGTTCTCACACAATGGGAAATTAAAACAAATGGGAATCTGCAATATATAAAACGCATGACTTTCAATATAATGCACCTTCACTAGGTACTTAGCGCAGTTGTGATTGTCGATACATTCCCATGTATATATGTTCACGAAAAAAATATATATTTATATATAAACATGTCGTCAACTTTCATAACGCTTTGAAAACAGCGGTGGCGGTAAGGACGCGATCGCTGTAAGGATGAACAATATTATAGGGTCGAAAGGAGATGGAGGGAGACACAGCCGCAAATGAATGGTACACTCCGAAATTGATGTCCGGTGCCTGGATCGTTCGAGTCGTGGGTTAAAGGTCGTGGCTGGGCGACGTCGCCACCACGCTCACTGCCAAGCAACTCGCATTTAAATTGTTACGCAATGGCCACCGTGATTAGAAAGCCACTGGGAGCTATCTAATTTTTATATCTAGGTTAAAAACTCATTGCCTTAGAGCTGCTTGTTGTGTTTCGTTCCTTCTCCCCCGCCCTATTAGCACGGTTGGCTACGTACGGTGCAAAAGAAGTTCACCATAATTCATAATTCATAATTCGGCAGAGGGCTTAGAAACACAACACAAAGACTGAGCCCGCCAACCAGGACCAGGGCACCTCATCACCAGAATAGCAAAAACAAATATTGAAATGTATCAAATATCAGCCCAAATTCAAAATCTATTCATAGCAAGCACAACCTAATTATTCACATTAACAAGGCAATGCATCTCTCTCATCTCCATCTCGTCTGTACATCTCTTCTCTCAATATATATTGATATAATCTATATCTCTTCTTGGGGTTTGGCTAGGATTTATTAATTGAAAAGCGGGGGGGGGGGGGGGGGGGGGGTTGGGCTAGAAAACTAATTTCTGATTTAAGGCCCCTAATGGCCGAACACCTTCTGATAGCCATTTCATGTGACATTATTTACTGCATCATTGGCCAATTACCAAACCTAACACTCACAAAAATAACTGGAATGGAATACAATCTACGTGCACATATATGCTCGAACGAGCATTCCGATTGCACTCGTTTCATAGGGGAGCCTTCAGCAACTTGTGGAAAATTCCACTAGTGCTACGGTGGACATTAGTATATACCCTTAAACCACTTGCTGACAATCCACGTAGTGATATTCATGATGAGCACTTTCAAATATCAGTGCGCCAGTCGGCTCGAGACGCCAGTGTTATTGGTGGTTAAATCCCCCACTTGGCTTTCACAATAAAGCATGCTGTACCTCCTGAACAGCAGCGCATCCGTGTTACGATGGCAAATGATATGACGTTTTCTTGGCATCCATATGAAGAGTGTGTATCTGTGTTTTTTTGCATTTGACATTTATCCATTAGCACAACAAAGGTGCGTTGAGTTTGTGGAACTATAATGGGCGATCTGCCCTGTGCGATGTTAGCAGGGTAATAATCACTTTCCCTCGTCGTGAGAAGTAGGAGCACGTGGTTTCAGAGTGTACCATTTGAACCGACCCCTTCATTTTACGCATGCACAGCCTGCAGAGAGACATCGTCTAGAATTCATCAAAGCACCTGGGTCGTTATGGACACATTTGCACGCTTTTAATACAACAACAGAGGTTTGGCGCCGGATGGCTTTTAGAATGGTCGCTTTTATCGAACGTCTCTGCACTGTTGCAGCAGGCGCGCGAGGTGACCATGACAGCCGCACCTGGGAGCCGTGAAACCAGCCGATATGAAGTACACTTTGAAAGGGACATCACGCACCACCGAGAATGGCCAACTAAGTGAACAGAGCAACCCCCCAGGGTCACCAACGATTGAGCAGAAACACCGCACCATATTAAACGCAGCTTTCCCTTCGACTTGGCTAAATTGCAAGCTCTTACAAAACGTGAACATTTTTTTATTCACCACCATGCAACAGATATATGTCCGTGGATCAGGATGCACGATGGGAAAGCGCGGTGCCACCAACGAAGCTTGTGGGATAGCAACATGCCTGCCCTGAAGAGGCTTCAAAAGCTTTAGAGTTTTCACTCGTAAAAATTTAAGAGGGTGGCGGTTGGGCATACCTGTCAACCAACACGGTTTACCACGTATTCTTGTACAGGGGAATTGAGTTTTCAGGTCTATACGGCGCAACAGCCGTTTCAATACGGGCAACATTTTTGTTTAGTATATTTGTGATGGGACTTTGTAGGATGAACGTTGAGATTTATAAGGGGCACGAGGTGACCAATACGATCTGAATTGATCTGCTATAAGGTAGGCACTGATAGCGGGGTTGGCAGGTATGGGTTGGGCACTACATTTTTGCGACTTCTCATGACCAGGCACCGTGCGTGCGTGCAAATTCAATAATTGTTCGTCATCAAATCAGCCAGGGTCAATCCACTGCTGAATGAAGACCACCCCCCCCCCCCACCGCTCCCCAAGCCACCCACCACATATTATACTGCTGCTATTGGATTATGACTCTGGAACTGAAGCAGTGTTTTCTCTCTACGTACGATCAACCGAACGCCACCGTTGTCCCCTGGAAGGTTTCACGAGACAGAGTTGGGGGGGGGGGGGAAACAAAGCAATCGAGCAAAGCGCCAAGAACTCACTTCACGCAGCGAGCGGAATTCGTTCGACTCCGCTGCTCACAAATCGACGGTCGTTCGGAACAACGTCCGTCTGAACTTTCACCTCCCCCGTGGTGTACGTGACGGCGCAGCAAGCAGCTCTATGCCACCACACAGCAGAGGCGATGGTTAAATCTACTCGGCGACAGCTTTAACCGCCTGCACATAGCCACGGAATTAAAGCGTCAAGCGGACGATGCTATTTTTTGCAGACTTTTAAGTACTTTCATGATGGCTAACGCCGAGTCGTATACAGATTTATTATAACGATTCTTTAACTATATACAATACGTACATATCGCTGTCACTCATCACGTTCAATTTGAAGTTGACCAACATTTAATCCACACCCCCCCCCTTCTCCCCAGTTAGTCGTGATGGTACGTCCCAAACTAAATAACCTCCCCCACCTCCCTCACTGTGTCAACGCACACTGGCAGGTGCTGTGCAGAATGGAATAAACCAATTTTTTGAAGGGGGGGGGGGGGTCATACACTTGGACTCAACCTCAAGGGAATCAGGAGTGAGTGACAATGGCGAAAACTATTCTAGCTGAAACATCCCCCAAGGACTTTGTCGCAGCTGAAATATGTTTTGTTAGATAATAATCATAATAGTTATTGCACTGTTTCCTATGAGACATCAAATTGTACAGCAATCTCTGATCGGAGATTATTACTTGACATGGATTAAACTCGATCGAGTGTGATCTGTTATGTGGTTTTTTTGGTGTTGGGAGTTCACCAAAATGTGGTGTGTGCCCCGCATCGAACGCATATTAGGGGCTATGAAAACATGTTTAACTGTTTTTTGATTTAACGCTTTCGTGACTGCAGGGATTCGTCTTCTTGGTTCTTTCGGTAAAGTCACGTAGAAGGGAAATAATTAAATAATACAAATAAAACATAATAAAATAATCTCACGACGTTTCGGCCACAACGCAAGCAGCCGTCCTCAGGTGAAGAACAGGTCTGTCGGGAAGAAGCGTACATATTAAATATACGCTGCCAAGCCTGGTGGTGCCCATTCAGACACTGTCTTTCCGACAGACCTGTTCTTCACCTGAGGACGGCTGTTTGTGTTGTGGCCGAAACGTCGTGAGAATTTTATTTTATGATGTTTTATTTTAATTATTTCCCTTCTACGTGACTTTACCGAAAGAACCAAGAAGATGTTTAACTGTAGATGAACGGGGGGCGAGTTATTTTCGTTCTTTTGAAGATCACGAAGTGTAAGTCTAAATCAGAAGGCCAATGCTCAACATACGACCGCGGTAAAATAACCGCACGCGGTTTCCATTGAGAGTCTATAGGAACAGCTTGTAAAACAAAAATCCAGTACATTATTAACAGATGTACAATCACGTAGGCTTTCGCGACCAATATCATCCATAATACAGGTTTCTTGTGCTAGAACCCAAATAACCTGTATTATGGAAGATGTACAATACATTGTGTTACTGAACCTTATAAAATAATTCACACGCAAACACTCCCACACACAGGCGCTCTCTCTCTCTCTGAAAATGCTTTTTGTACAATTCATATCTTCCCCCCCCACAAACCATACACTCATCAACTCTCCTCTAAAAAGAAAACCTCCCCATCCTCTCAATCCTGTCACAGCAGTCTCCTGCTTGACGAGAAACGGACGGGCGAGCGTAGTAAGAGGTGGGGGGGAGAGTCGGGTTTGGCCATTTAGATGATTTTATGATGCCCCCTACGCCGTTGGTGTCGAACCTGGGGATTGTCACCCCCGCAGTAGAGAGATAACCGATACGTGTCCATGCACAGAAGAAGCAGAGCATCTGACAATAAGCAGGCTAGGGAGAGATTACACGTACAGTAAATGCATTGTTTCGAGTGGAGTATATTATGTATACGTTGCTAAAAACCCGGAGCTTTTTAACACAACCCCTGGCAAGATGTATATATATTCCACAGGATGTAGGGCACCTCCTCACACGACGAGGACAATCCCTGGGGGGGGGGGGGGGGGGAGCAGCAGGACCAAGGTGGGTTTGAAATCTCGCCGGAGCGACGCGAAGCGTCGTGGGAGTTGACCTCAAGTGGCCACGTGGTCCAAGGCGCTGCTGCTGCTGCTGCTCCACGTGTGTTTGTGCGCGCGTGCTCTCTGCGTACGGGCTCGGAAAGCGTGAAACGTGACGGATATTTAGCTTACTTTCTTTTTTATATACGTGCGCAAAGTTTATAGCAAGTAAAACTGTACGCTACGATTGTTCTCACGAATATAGTTGTTCAAAACTGTAATACTTGTATTTAGTAAAACGGTATATTGTATATATGTGTATATATATCAAAGTTTAAATGAGATGTTATACTGCGGTGAAATTATCTTTTGATATAACCAAGCATTGTCATTGTGAGGACTTTTTAAAAATTATTCTCTGAAGTTAAGACTTTCTACTTTTTTACATTGGCTGTGCCTGTTGCGTGATCATAGCAACGTAATTAAATGTTCGACCACCAAGGGGAGGGAGACCTGTGAACAAGAGTCTAATCCAGGGGTCGGGAACCTTTTTGACTGGGAGAGCCATAAAAGCCAAATATTTCTAAATATATTGCATTGAGAGCCATATAGTATTTTGAACGTATAATAAATTAAATATGTCTTACTTTTAATGCGACTTCTGGTGCTGCATGGTTTTGCTGATGGCCTTGTAGTCTGGTTCGTACGTGGTGAGGTTGAGCTTCATGCAGGCGTTGAGGCCCCGTGACCCGTGAAATTTATCTTCAAAACTAATTTCTGTTTACTTTAAAATGACACAGTATTATTAAGCAATATCAGAAGTATTTTAAAATCAGTTCCAAACTGATTTTTGTATTTTTTTTTCAACTCAAAATTGTCTGGGAGCCATATGCCGTCACCAGAAGAGCCATATATGGCTCGCGAGCCATAGGTTCCCGATCGCTGGTCTAATCGCTTCATCGGGATTCTCTCGCTGAAATAAAATGTCTGTCTCTCCGTGGCTATGATAGTGCGGTAATTGTCAACAATCGTAATGCAATTGCTTGATTGGCTCACAAGTGACGACGATTGGATTAATCAATCTATTTAAGAACGAAACAGGAGGATTTCGCCAAAATTCTGTCTGTTCGCCTGATGAAGCTGGTTGTAATTACCGGCAAAATGTCGTACTCGAATTGTAAATGTTGTGGGGTTACTCTCCAACACGCCGGCGTGCTGAACGAGTTAATACATTGGCACGTTCTGTTTATGTGACAACTCTTACTAATTGGCTGTGTCGGGTGGCAGCGTGTTCAATGACACATTCATATTTACGCGATCTAATCGATAATATGGATAATATTGGTCACGAAAGCCTACTAGGTGTTAAACTATAATCCAACTTTGAGAAGACATTTTAAGGCTCTTTAAACCAATTGCATTTAGTATTTTACCGAAAATCAAAAAATTGTGTGTCACATTGTTCGTGCATCCATAAACTGTATAATTATGTGGCAGATTACTGAGATGGAATTTCCTTTATGAACGAGACAAGGTCGAATGAATGTATCAACTACGAAAGCTATGAATGGCTTATTGCATTTCGTACGTATGCTTTCACGACCAATATCGAGTCATAATTTAGTTTATTTTGTGTTATATAATTGAGGAGGTATGATGTCCATTTGTAACTATAGCCCTCTACCACCCGACCACAGCCAATCAAAGAAAAAAATTGCACGTGGGAATACGTGCCAACTGATTTGCTTCTTCTTCAGAAAGAGAGGAGGAATGTTTAGAAGTAAGCAAAATGTTAACAATTTATATTTTGTTACGTTTCATTGGAAATTACATCCAGCATCATCATGAGGCGTGAACAAAACCTGAGCTCTCTCGTTACAGAGCTTCCTGATCCGGGTCCTGAAGTAGGGCTATTCCATGAAGTGACAAAGCTCTTTTTGATTTTATAATACTATATCTATTTTTAAATCGGTACCTCACTCAATGTGTTAAAACGTGGAAGTTAATTTACAACGTGGAACATGATTTTACACTGGCGATTATCGGTGGCGGTGGCTTCTCAGTTGAAACGCGAGCGTTGATTTCACCCTTGTGGTCAAGCTAAGCGATGAAGAAATGCTCGACTGGGTAAATACAAATCGAAAGCTATAGAGTATAAACCAGGATTATTCTAATATACATTTGTACAAAACATTTCAACATTGAAATTTAAAAGCATACTGTACTTGTCAATTTTACGCTTTCAATAAAGTACTAATAGGAATATCTCATACTACGTTAGGAAACACGTTAATAAAAAACAATAAAATGTTTAAAATACTTCAAATGGTAAACAAGTAAAACTTGTTCATGTATTTTTTTTTCAACTTTGGCAAGTTTTGGCGACAGACACCATTAATATGCCTTGGTTTTTTTTACACTTTAAACCTGCTCACGGAACTTAAAACACGTTTACACAAAGCATCGCTTCCCGAACCCAGTCGCCCTCCCTGGTAATGAAGCCACTGCCATTGGTTGGGGTAGCGCCTGCAAGCAACGGCAACCACCACACTTTTTCACAGACGCATTCAAGGAATCGGCCCGTTCTTTGCTCGATTCTAAACCGGCGTCCCCGTTAACGTGTTCCACGAATCTCCGTAGCAACAATGCTCGAGTTATGAACTAGCTTGTGGCATTTCAAATCGAACTTTTTTTTCTTCCAAAACAGAAATCTTCAAAAACGCACCATCTGAAGGTACGCGTCTGTTCGACTTTGAATACTTGTAAGTACAAACTCATGCATTTTGGCGTCCGTGGCCAACGGTCCACGTGCCTTTTGACATCCCTGCCTGCGATGTACTCCTGCTGCAGGATGTGCAGGGGTTGTGTGCGCGTCTGTGCGCGCGCGGGGTGTTGCAACTGCCTCGGCGCGATGTCCCTCCTCATTCGTTGCCGACGGAAATTCGCACCGCGCGCGTTCGGGGGCTGCGTTCGAAGTTGCCCGAGAGCTTGCGCGTGAAGTGCGCGTCGTGTGCGCAGGCGAGGTTTGCGTCTCGGTCAGAAGCTGGGTCTCCCCAATTATTGACAGCATGCATCGATGCAGCTGTGTGTGTGTGTGTGTGCGGCGCGTGTGCGTGCCGAATTACAGTCTTGGGGTTTATTTTTTCTTAAAAACTGTATATGCTACAAAGTTGTTACGAGTAATAACTACAGTATGAAACCTGTGGCCTTTTTTACGCATACACTGCAGTGTGTAATATATATTGTGTGTGTGTGTATATATCATGTGACAGGCAGAGATCGCAGCTGTACTTATAGGCAAGAAAAGAATACTTAAATTCTCGACCACGTTCAAGTAATTCATGGCCGCAATACCTATGTAATCGTGTAATTATCGTTGCCGTTATATACAAATATGGCACTTAACAAATACAAAATAACCAGATATTTAGCTTCCCCACGTTGTGTGGACCACAGTCAATATGGCTCTCTGGGAAAATATAAAGGCGTATTAAAAAAAAGCGGTTTTCTTTGACGTTTTAGATTCACAATCTCTATCATCCCAGATACAATGCAATCATTATACAATGTAACCTTATTGGTATTTATGTAGATATAACGGCGACTTGTGGTGATGTTATTATTACACTTTTGCAAGAAAATGATCACCACTTATTCAGTATATTGTTGTCATTATAAATATGAAGGTTAATGTACATTATTGATACGTTTAAAATTTCACAATGGAGTTCGATGTAAAATTCCCCATTGACATCCATCGGAATTGAGTAGGCAACATTTGATCTAAACACACTTCTACATTATAACTCTTTATCTTAAAATGCTCCGCCAACTGGAATTCCGTTGGAATGCAAAGTAAAAGCCAACGTCGTCACACTCAAACAAGCAAAACATTTCAAGCCTCTTGTCATTTCCTGAACCCAAGGCCCTAAAAGCAATATCAGATTTAGGCCAAGTGATCGTGCAATACAATGAACACTTCACACGCGATTTTGCCCTGCGCCATTTCTGGTAAGGAACAAAGCCAAATCACGATGACCACCATCATCATCGTCGTCAGTCAGTCATGGTCAAGCCACCACTTGATGAAAGCCTCCCCAAACCATCGCCAACTCTCGTGATCCTGTGAAGAAATAATTCATCCAGCATCTGCACATGGTGCACGTGGTGGTGGTGGAAGAGCGAGCGGCTTGCAGTCGGAAGATTGCGAGTTCAAATCCTGGTTGGGGGTTGATACAGCCTATCATCCCTCTGGGGAAGGTAAAAGAGTTACTGCTTTGTGCAAAAGTCAACAGCAGTTGTCTTACGGATATATTTGTCCCCACCATAGGAATATGGACTTTTCACAACTGGCTAAGGCTGTAAACATGAGATGATTAGCACGTGAATGCTCATTTGAGCAGGAAATCACTTTGACCTTGCAACTTCTGGCCTGCACATCAACTGCTTTTCAAAGAAGCTAAGAACCTACGGTATTAAAATCTTGGGTATCTTGCGTAAAAAAACAGAAGTATGTTATACTGTTCCACCAGCAAGAGGGATCTTGCGTTAAATTCAATTAAACACTTCTTTGTGTGGCTCAAACAGATATCGCTTGTTTCTGGAGCAGAGATAGATAATTGCAAATTCTGATTCATCTTCACCCCCCATTATACTGCGCAGTGGGAGCGTCATTATAAAAATAAGTGTGCAGATGATCGTTCGGGCATTGCAAGATTCCGTGAAGGCAATAAGGGGGAGCAAATATTTATTAAATTTTCCTGAAATAATTAACTTGGTGGATTTGCTGGTAATGACCACAATTATTGAACTGTCAAGGAGCTCTTACTTCGACTAACACCAATGCAAAGTTGCGAGAACCAATTTGCAATAGCTTATGATGATGGTGGTGATCGGGATGGTGGTGGTATTATATATATGGTATACAATAAACACTGTTAGTTGTCATGATACTCTTATTTGCAATTGCACTCTAAGTAGTACATCATCTAAGTCTGTTATTCTGTTCAAAAAAACCTATGATTTTATCATAAAGGCAATTTTAAACTTACAATGTGATGTATATGCATATACGATTTCTGTGATTTTGCAAAAAATATATATTAGCTTTCTTATATCTCCGATGAGTGATTTATTTGCCCATCCTAGAGGAGGGCACGTCGTTCATGTTTTTGACATTAGCTGTCCTCACGGGAAGTATGTCAGCTGCCGGGTGCTGCTGCACGACTGACTGACTGGAAAAACCACTCAGTATTCGTGGGTAAATTGGCACTTGCTCAGATTAACAATGTTCAGGCATACGCACGTGATCCTAGATTTGTATACGCAAAAGCCAATCTCAGACGACATCACGTTCAAGAATATCTAGTCAGCACTATATACTGGGTACAAAATGTTATTTTCTAGGCTCATTAACTGTTCGAAATCACATCTAACTACTGCATCAATACAAAATAAAACCTATTCCATCTGTATATTTTTTGTTTGTTTCTAAACTTCTAGCAATCTGACACGACAGAACACTTACAAGAATGTTTGCAGTGATGTGGATTTGAATACCGACCTCTAGTTATTTCCGTCACGGCTTGACTTTGCTATTTAAAAAGAAAACAATGCACGACACGAAAAGGCAAACTTGCAGACCTGTAATCGCTTCCTCACGCCACCGCTGGCCGAAAGGCCTCTCCACGAGAGGGAGCTCTAGCGTGGGGTCCCTCTAAACGCACAATATTCAACATTATCGTCGCTGATCTCAACTAAATTTACGTATTATTATTTTTTCCAGGTAAGGCGCACTGAGCCATTTCGGCCACAGATCGCCATCAATGAGCTTAAATCTCCGACGCTACGGCCGTGGCACGGCTGTGGCACGCACAGTCGTCACGACGCCCGCTCGGCTGAGCGAGGACATTCCCGCGGTGCCACGCCCCTCAGTCCAGCATGGCGTCCAGTTGGTCGGCGAGGTCGTCGAACATGCTGCCGATGTCGTCCAGGAGATTTCCCGTGGGCCGAGGCTTGCCGTCGCCACTGCAAGAGAGAGTGGCACGCGTGCGAGCGAATGAGACCGGGTTGTTGTGTGTAGGGTTGTGTGTGTGAGCGATAGTAAAGCGGTTGGCTGAGTCGACCCAGGGGATGCCCAGGACCGGTTCAAATAATCGTCACAGGTGTTAGCCATGAGTTCCATTCCCGCTCATGGCTAACACCAGTAACAATTATTTTAATCAGTCCTTTGCATCGCCTAGGTCGCCTCAGCCTCAAATATTTGAGTACCTGGTAAGACGGATGAGCATAGTGCTGGCCACGCACCTCCTCGTGTGCCGTGCCCGCATTCATTAGTGTTTGCTAATAGCAATTGACTCAAACGTCTGTTAAGACTATACGGTGGGATCTTTCTTCGTATTTGTTTTTGTGTGTGTGCGTGCGTGTACATATGGGTGAAAGGGTGGTTGTCCCCACCATCTGGGTCACCAAAATAAGACATTCTATCAACATTGAAGTACATCAACGACGCGAATAGAAATCAGCGCAAAACAACGTCATTTAAAAAAACAAAACATGAGCACAAACACCCGCAAATCAAAAGCAGCGCATGAACAATCATAGAAAGTGAATTAAGTACATTTCTTGAAAAGAAAGTTCAACTCGCCGCACCTGAGAACCTGGTCTCATCCACAGATGGTGGCTGAGGCTCCGCGAACATCGTTCCGCCGCTCGCCGCACACGCAAGCACGCACGCACACATCTCCGTCTTACCGGCCGTCGTGGCGCAGCGTATCCTCCACGGCCTGCAGCGCGGCGGCCAGCGACGCGCTCGTCTCCTCCAGCCGGTGCTGCGCCACCTCGGTCATGCCCGACCGCAACTCGGGCCTCCCGCCATCACCGGCCGCCACCGTCGCAGCTTCCCTGCCGCCCCCGGGCGACTCCGGCGGACGCTCACGATCGTCCCTAACCGGCGCTTTGGCGCGGCTCTTCTCTACCGGTGTGGCTGCAGGGTCTTCCATTCTCCCTGGAGAGTGAGGGACCGACCTCCGGTTGCTGCTGCTGCTGCTGTCGTTGGAGGGCTCGGAGGAGAAGAGGTGAGCGTGCAGGGGTGGCTTCTTGTGAGGTCGGCCGGCATCGCGCTTGAAGACGACGTCCTGTTCGGAGGGGGACGCAGCGGCGCCCGTTTTGACCGACATGGGAGGTGGAGGCGGCGGAGGGGGCAGACTTCCCGGTGGATAGTCCCTGCTGCCGTCTGAACAAGAAAACAGAGCCAAAACCGTCGCATATTATTGGTCATCGTCTTGCCAGGCCTGTGTGAGCTGCTTTGATGTGAATGGACATCTCCGCAGTTTCTTTGAATGAGAAATGCTAATTATAATAGAGATGGTGACGACGATGATGTTAATGATGCTGATTCAAATAATTGCGACTTAACAGGTAGGTTCCAATATGATAAACTGTTAAGCCAGACTATTTATTTACACTCTTGAAAGCGAAAAATCACGCATTCTATTCAAATGAGGTGATAATGCACTCACTAAAATAAGCCGTTACATTTTAACATCAACGTAATTTAAAAAACAAGATGGCACCGCACTTTAATCACCCCCCCCCCCCCGCGATTGAGCGCAGTGAAAAGGTCATGACCTTTGCCGGTGGACGAGTGCACGGAGGGCTTCTTCATGAGTGGAGGCGGTGGTCCGGGAGGCCTGGCCTGGCCGAAGGACGTGGCAGATGGCTTGGGGGAGACGGTGGGCTTGGCCCGGTCTCCCGTCCCCGTGGGCAGCTGGGCAGCCTCGGCACCGCGGTACGGCGGCGGTGGTGGCGGCAGCGGGGGCTGCGCGGCCGCCCTCGGCTGCACCCTGGCCACGGCGGCCTCGCCGCTCTTCTGAGGGCTCCTCGCCTTCGGCCTTCGCTTGACCGTGTCCGTCTCCGTGAGGTTGATCTCCGGGGCGCCCAGCCCCTGCTCGAAAGCGGATGGGTCCTCGACGGACGCGAGGAAGGCCGCGTTGTCCACGTTCCTCGACCCGTCGCCGTGGGTCGGGCCCAGGGCCTCGCCCTTGATGACGTTGCCCTCGTAGTCCAGGGCCTCGCCCCTCGTCGGAGACCAGCCGTTTTTGGGCCGCTGCTTGATGGTCTGGTTTCCCTCCTCGGCGAACGGGATGGATTCCGCCGAGCTTCCTTGAGAAGAACAGGGGCTGCTCTCCATTCCCAGCTGCTTTGCCGGAGGGAGGCCGCCTTCGGGGGTGGCCTTCTGAACTCCGACCTCCAAGCGTGGCGAGGCACATGGCGGCTCGCTCGTCGTCCGTTTGCGAGCGCCCGTTTTAAGCTCCGACGAAGCTGCGTCGACGCTCGCGGCCGCGCTGTACCGGTTCTTGCAGTGCACGGCGGCAGGGACGGCCGCGTCCCTGGGCACGTTGGCCACCTCCGCCTTCTTCGTACTGCTCACGCGCCGCACGGCAGGCGCTCCATCAGGTTTACCGTGTCCGGTGCCGAAACGGTCCTCCAGCTGGCACCGCGAGCGCGAGCTCTTATCCGTCGCGTCCTTGCCGACGACGTGGGCTGAGAGGGCCTCGTCGACCCTGGGCATCGGCGTGTCTCTGTGCGCGGCACGGTCGCTGTCGGCGCCGGCTTGCGGCAATGCGGCCCTGACCTTGCGCGTCTCGCCGGGGGAAGGGCTCTCGGGCGAGCACGCCGGGACGAGGCCTCCGAGCGCCGACTTCTCCAGCATGGCGGCGATGCTGCGCACGCTCGGCGGCCCACCGCTCGCCTCCGACAGCTTGTTGCCGTTCCAGTCTGTGCTCTTCTCCAGCGCGTCCCGGCGAACCGATGCGGGGGGGACGACGTCCTCCTCCCACTGCCGCCGCCGCTGTAGCCGCCACTCCTCGCCTCCGGCCTCCGGGTCCTGGGTGTCGGCGAGCGTGGATCCCGAGGCGACGGTGGAGCTCGAGCGCTTGGGAGGCGGCGGCGGAGGCCCCCGCTTACGCTGCCGCACGGCGAACGAGTGGCTTCGGTTGACGGTGCCGTCCCCGGCGTCCGGCGGTGGCGGCAGCGGGAAGCCGCGGCCCCGCACCGAGTGGCTGCGGCCCACGCGCCGGCCCAGCGTGGCGTAGGAACCCGGCCCGTACTTTCCTCCGGCCGGCGCCACCGTGAAGAGAGCGTCGGAAGAGAACGGCCGCGGCTCATCCTCCGCCGCTGACGCCACCTCGTGCTCCCCGTCCGACGCGGCGCCGCCCCCGTACCGGCTCAGGCTCTGCGAGCGCTTCTTGGCCGGCCTCACCGCCACCCCGGCCTCTAGCGGAAGCACGGGCATGGCACCGGCGAGCCGCGTGGCGCCGGGTCCAGCGGGAGGCTCGGAGCGCGTCTGGGCATAAGCCGGGCCCTTGGTCGCGGGCGGCGGCGGGAATGGGAACGCCACGGGGGAGCGTGGGGAGTCCTGTAGCTGCCGTTGCTGCTGCTGCCGCTGCTGCTGCCGCGCATACGGAGGCGTCCGCACGACGTCGCGAGGCCGTGCTGGGCTGTGGCCCGCCGCGCCGGGCGGCTTGCCGGCTTTGCCGCCACCCGGGCAGGGGAAGACGAACGCCTGCGGGGAGCTTGGCGGGTGGGGCGGGGAGGTCGCGGCGGCCTCACGCGATCCCGGCGTGCGTGGGGGGGTGAGGCTCTGCGGGGACAGGGACGCGAGCGGGGCCTTGGTTGGTGTGTGCGGCGGCGTGAAGGTGCTGAACGTCGGGGAGGGCTGGCTGGGCAGGCTCCACTGCTGTGCGAGCGGAGGCCTGGGCTTGGGCTGCACGGCCGGGCCGGCCGTGGCACCGCTGCTCCTTTGCTCCGGGGGGAAGACGACGCTTCCCTCGCCGCAGCCGCCGCTGACGCCGCCGCCGGCGCCGTCCCTGCCCATCTGCTGCTGAAGAGGCTGTTGGTAGTGCCACTGCTGATGTTGATGATACATCTGCTGTTGATGCTGCTGATTCTGAAGCTGCTGGTGATGATGATGACGCTGCTGCTGCTGGTGGTGATGGTGCGGGCTTATTCCACCGCCCGTGTTTAGGATCGGTCCCGAACCAGATCGAGCCTGGAGGCCACCGCCCCCGCCGCCCAGGCTCTCCTGCGAGTTGCTGGAGGCGCGCGAGCACGCTAGCACCACGGCCGTGGGCTGCGAGTTCCCGGAGCCGCCAGAACGGCCGCCGAGGCTCTCCTGGCTCGCCGAGACGTCCCCGCCGTGGCGGATGGCGCGCGCCACCAGCCCGGCGCTGTCCCGCGTCACGCCGGGGCTCAGCGTCGCCAGGCACGCGACGCCGCTCATGGCGGCCTGCAGCTCGGGGCTCAGCTCGCTGTCCTGGAACGTCGACAGTTTCGGTGAGCGGCACGAAGCCGGGGAGCCGGGCTGCGGGTGATGCGGCGGTTGGGGCAGCAGCGGCTGCGCCGGCGAAGGAGAGCCAGGGTCTCCCCCCGGGCCGTGCGACACGATCGCCATGGTGGTGGTCGATGCCGGGGACGCCGGACTCGGGCGGCGCTTGAGGGTGCCGCTGGCGGCGGCCGCGCCCTCCAGACGGGCTTGGTGCTGCTCCTCAAAGCGCTGCAGCTCGCTCAGCCGCCGCACGGCCAGCATCAGCTTCTTCTGGTGACCTGCGGGGTGGAGAGACGTAAGAGAGCGGTCGTCCAGGGGCACCGGTTTACTGTCCCCCGTGGTAACGATCGTGCAAACGGGGTTTGTGTCTTCCTTTAGGGGAGCCGGGAACATGCTCACAATGCACGTGTCGAACGGCGCGTGTGAGAATAATTTTACATTTTATGCATTTTTTTTCGAATGGTATGCAAATTGTATGCCTTGGGCAAAGGAGCAGAGAAATCCGAACAAATAAAAAAAAACACAAACGCAATAGTAAACACAAGACCAGAAAATATATTCTGGAATCAAATCGCAATTCGAGATTGTAATAGATTATGAATGGCGTTTTGTCTACGCATTAAATTGTAATCATAATTCAGGCCCTTTGTTAAGCCACTGCTGAGTTGGAGGTGTTTTTACCATACTTCACCACGCTCGTCATTGCGAGTTGCTGAAGAGGGGAGCTCAGTACCGCCACTCATGTTAGCCTTGACTAGGAATCAAACCCAGGCCTATGGGCTCATAGCCCAGTTCACCAACCAACGTCACCACTTTACCATCTTCCGATTATATGCCATTACTCCAGAAATCAAGGCACTTAATGAAGAAACACCCACTCTTGTTATACATTTCCAGTGACCTGTTAACCTGATGCTGGACATACATCTTGTGATATTCCTCTCCAACTACAACATCGGTGGTGCTTCTGAGGCTGTGATACATTTGGCGCGTTTGATTCACGTGTCAATTTTATTAATCGGCTGTACCAGGCGGGGGAGGGTTCAGTGACACGCATTTTTACAGCGACCTAACCCGAAAGCCTCCACTCACCCACTCTTCTTGTTCCACTCCCAACACTGAGAAACGTCACTTGGGAAATGACCGCGACGACACTTTACTTGCCAGGATTGCATTCAGCAGGCCTCTCTCTCTCCTCACCACGAGGTGGCACTCTTTCACGGTGCACCTCAAAGTGTTCCACGACAAGCCAGGTTGGTTCCACGACCCTTTAAAAAATGTTGCTTTCGAGGCTTGGATGAGTAGCATTATAACGCAGGGGGGAATATTTTAAATGTGTAAAAAAATGTTTTTTTACAGTTCTCCTGCTGATCCGCATGGATGGTAAGGTTGAGACTGGAGTGAATTTCACGCACAAGAAGTCGATGTCATCCTGCGTGCTAAGTGGAAGGGTTGTATTTGGCTTGCCAGTAGTCCTGGTTTTCCCAGTATTGTCCCCATTGTGAAATCGTAGCTGTCCTGGGAAATCTGTAATTCTTTCCGGGGACGTAAACAAATCCTGGTTATTGTCAGTTGGGTAATAATAATACCAGCACTTAAGACACGGTGCATTTACAAGCAGTTCTCCCCTAGTATTCCGGTACTGTGAGATATTGATATATTGTTGTTCTTCTTCCCACACATCCTGCTTTCCTTTACCTCAATTGTGGCAACCCTGGGTTGCATTAAACACCTTCCGTAGTTTTCCTTTCCGCCTACTGGGAAAATCAGGAACAGGTGGCAATCCAAATGAAACTCAGCCACTTCATTTAAATCCCAGGGTTTCCATGCAGGATTAAATCTCAAGTTCTCACGTGTGAAAAATCCTACAAACTCAACCGGATCATCCACCATGCAACGAAGGAATGATTGACGAATGAATGAATGAATGAAAACTATAACAATTTCAGAAAGCGACCTGGCCACTAATGATATCTCAACAAAGAGGACCCTGAGAAAGATCTACGCGACTATGGGGAGAGAGATCACGCAAACTCCAAATATACAGCAGGCGGCAGGGTCGGGATCGAACCCACGACCTCCTGTATACCAGGCAAGGTAGTTAACATCCTGCGCCACCGTGGCGCCCAGAACGAATGTGTGAGTGTACGCTGCAGGACCAGGGAGGCGTACCCAGCTTGGTGATGCCGATCTCGTGCAGGTCCTCCCAGGTGATCTCGGACACAAACTCAAGCTTCTCGTAGCCGTTCTCCACCAGCGTGGCGTGGTACTGGGCCAGGCCGATGAGCGCGAGCCATTCCCCCAGTCCCGCCTTGAGTACACCGCAACACACGGCACGGAAGTCGGGGTCAAACACATGAAGGTGCAGTCTCTACAATCGCTAATCCTGGCACAACAGCGACTACTGGCGACGGGAGCTCTTGGGCATCCTGCATAGAAGACATTTGAGCCGACTCTGCCATGCTGGCCAGATCGCCTTCTGGATAAGAGGTACTCACGGTTTTCCCGAACGCACGCTACCTGCCGATCGACTCACTGTGGTGAACCCACTCACACTGCTAGGTGGGCAGAGGCGGCGTGGGGTGGGGGGGGGCATTTAAGAAACTCGCACCAACGTTTCAACTGCCGCGCCTTGAGATCGAACCGGAGACCTCTTAAGTGATTGCGAGGACTGTGCGCTGCTAACCATCGCACCAGCGTCTCCGTTGACGTAATAAATCCCTAATGGCGGCGAAGAGTCCTGCTGTGCGTTGTAATGGGGAATGCCCGCTGCTTTAGCAAGCGGTGAGACGAGATGTCAAAAGTAGTAATGAAATACTTTCAGCGTGGATTGCCGCCGCGCGAGCGGTGGCCCACTGGCATCTCCCGAGCGGCATGCGGCTCTTTAATCCACCGTACGCGGCTCTAGCGAAGGACAGTAGCAAAGAATAATTAATATCTACCGTGCTGTGTGGAAAAAATGTTAATACATGCACTCACTGTATATATACACTTGGCTCTGTGCAGAACTCACAGGTACTTTTTGTCTCTTGGTCTGTTAGAGGTTGGCCACCCCTGTACTAAGCTATCTACGGCTACGTTCTCCACACTCGACTGATGCGGGTGGGCGTTTCTCACCTAAGGCCACGTTCTCCACACTCGACTGATGCGGGTGGGCGTTTCTCACCGATGGCCAGGCTTTCCACACTCAAATGATGCGCGTTGGAGTTTTTCATTTAGGGCCTAGTTCTCCACACTCAACTGAAGCGGGTGGGCCGTTTCCCATCCCGCGCGATCGGTGCACTGACCGGTCTGTAGTCCGGCAGCCAGTCCTGCACGTTCAGCTTGCTGATCTCCGACGTGATTTTCTTGCGATGTCCAGGTTTGGTCACACCAATCGCAGTCAGGTCCTACGGACGAGCGAGAAAACAAACCACGAGAGATCTTGAGAAAGTGAACGTGGAACTGAGGACAATGGGATCCCCTGGGAGGCGATGTCATGTTGCTACTTCTAAAGCGACCCCGAGAGGCATTTTATTTGTTCCCAGCAATGGATGCTGCACAACCGTATCGCCCGTAAACAATCGCATATGCTGTCCGCTACTCGTGACGCGATTGTCTAGGCTTATCGCCTCAACGTGACGTTTTAAAGGTGACGCTCTTCATCAACAACAGCCATACCAAGAAGGAGAAGAACAAGAACAATCTGATATTTCGATAAGTGTCGTTGTCAGTCGCAATATCCCAAATTAAGTACACATTACGTGTACAGTGTTTCCTCTTTATTCACTAACTTGTTATCCGTGATTTTGGCTATCTGCGAGTCGTATCTGGAACTCGACGACTGCACCGAGAGAGAGAGAGATGAGATAAAGTGATGGGAGAGAATTGATGTGATAATAGTCACGTATTTAATAGCTTATTTACGTATTTATTTCAGGTAATTTTCGTAGGCCAATATCGTTATCCGCGGAATTTGCAATTCACGAGCATCTCCGGGAATGCATCCCTCGCGAGTAACGAGGGAATGCTGTAAATGTTTGTGTGAAGTCAGCAGCCGCTGGGCCGACACCACGAAGTCACCGTGATTGAGAACCTGCCGAGCTAAGGATCTCGTGTCTGCGAGCTCAGCGCTCTGATATGGACACTAAGCACCCCTGAGGAGTGAACTGGCCGATCCCCGCCTTGTGTTCGCTGACTTTTCCCGGGCTCACCGCCATCACCAGCATCTGAATGTGGACTCACGTGCTCGATTATGCATAAAAAACACTCACAGCCGAGATAGGGAGTGAAATGGACAATTCTCTTCTGCAGCGAAAGAGAAAAGGAGGGAGGGCCAACGTGGCTTCGGTCTGGGGCTCAATCTATCCAGAGTCACAGATCGATTCGCCTGACAGATGTTTCCAACGATAGAAAACGGCCTGTCGACGTATGTCATTAGCACATCAGCAACAGAGCGGAAAATGCAGACTCGCGCTGGGGTGGAACGTACTCGGTCATGGCCAGCGCTGAGGGTGGCACTCACGAAGCGATTACACCGTTTTTATTTCCAGGGTAAATGCCATCATGACGGAGGAGCGGAACAGTGAAGAGCATACTGTGGTGTTCCGAACCGCGTGACACGCGCTTGGTTTCTGACCGCCGCTAATGCCAGCGGCGAGTGTTCTGGGTTCCCTTCATCATCCCACACTGACCGGCGAGGAGGCCTTCACCCAACAGTGGACTGACAAAGGGCTGCACGTTATTATAATTGTACTGGCAGGAACCTCTGGTTACACCAGCCCACAGTGGATTATTGTGTCCATCTGTCCGTCGTGCAGGGAGGGGCTGGGTGGGGAGGGAGGGGAGGGTGGGGAGGGGCTGGGTGGGGAGGGGCTGGGTGGGGAGGGTGGGGCTGGGTGGGGGGTGGGAGGGGTGAGGCTGGGTGGGGAGGGGCTGGTCACCCCGTGGTGCCCTTATAAAACTCAACGTTTAACCTACTCACGCCGGCTTGTGCCCGCCCTCACAGTCGGGCATATTTGCGGAATACACCACGCCACCGTTGACCCTGGCCATTGACCGAGCAACCCAACGTTCCTACCAGCTCCCTCCGCAGGAATGTGTTCATATAATGCCAACCACATGTGGGGGGCCATGCCCTTAAGACAACCTGGTAATCTCTGGAGTCACACCCTCATCCCCAGGGTCACGCCCTCACCTCAGAGTTCAAGTCCTCACCTCTGGTGTCATGCGGCTGATGGTGGGGAGGTCGTAGCCGGCGTTGATGAAGTTGTCAACGTACTGCTCCAGCTGAAACTCACGCAGCCACAGGTAGATGGCCTCCGCTTCCTGCGGAAACACGCGGCCCGAGTCGTACTGCCGCCTCCGGGAAGTTGGACAGACAACGATGGTCTGTTGCTGGGGCTTGGTCTTTTACTTTGGCCTCGCAATTACGATGATATCACAAGCAGCAGAGCATGACAACTGATGAGATCGAGACAATAAAGAACAATGATATAAATTACGGTATGGTGGTGGACTGGCGGCGCTGTGGTTAGCGCACGACATGATGAACCTGGATACCTGGATGCAGTACCTGAGTTCGATGCCCAGCCGTGGCGAACATCAGAAGTGAGTGATATCTGAAACTAGTCCTGATCACTTCCTCCAAACCACACTAGTGAAGTATGCTCCACCGACACCTGTAGCTGACACAGCATGTGGAGATCTTCGTCCGGCAGAGCTTTGCAAAGGGTTTAAAAGCAGGCGCCTGCCTAGATTATAGTCTGGCTTTCAGATGTGCTGACTCAGTAACTACAACATGAGCCTTAGCCTCATGAGCCACTTCTATATTAGTAACCATTTAAATAACCCGGCGGTTGATGGGGTGGGGTGGGGGGGAAGCTTTGTAGCGAGCATCCCCTGGACCAGAAATCCCCAAGGGCATAATTTGTTGCGGCTGGCAATTGGGAAATATAAAATCCATACGTAAATATATGTGTTTGAAAGGACATTGACAATATGGCATCTGTGACAAGAGTCAAAGAGTGTGTTATTTACGTTCGCTGGAAAGTGGTAACGTGTCTTGGATTCATGAATCTGGGGTCAGGGCTGATGGAAAGGATGATGGGGGGAGGCGGGTGTGGGGGGCGCCGGGAAGCAAGAGGCTTAACAAACTGCATTTGTCACAGCCAAATCAAAAACAGTCTGGGCGTCGCACGAGAGATGTATATCAACTTTGGCAATCCTCCACGGGTCCCCTCGGATTTAAAAACACAACTTCATCCTGCGACCGCTTCGGAGTTGTTCGTGGCGAGACAATCTCGTCTGATGTCAGGCGAACCCCAGAATAGGTGCTTGATGGGGGGGAGGGCCTGGGAGGGAATTGTTAAATGTCAGCCGTGCAACCTGTCTTGAACGTAACGCCTTAAGACCGAAACAGCAGGATTTTTCCACAACTCTGACTGTGGCCTGATGATGCTGGTTGTAATTAACAGCGAAACGCCGAACTCAGATTGTAAATGTTGTGGATTTACTCTCCAACACACCGGTGTGCTGTACTCGAAACGAATTGGCACGTTCTGTTAACATCACAAACCTTACTAATTAGCTATGTCAGGTGGAGGCGGGTTGAACGAGACATTTATATTTTACGCAATCTCACCCAAAAACCTCTATTATGGATAATATTGGTCGCGAAAGCCGATTGTGTGTTTAACTGCGTTTATTGAACGCTCCCACGGGGTGGCGGGGGGGAGTGGCGTTGATGCGGAGCGACAGACACACGTCGCTGGACGACGAATTGCAGCTGCACGCGAGCGGGGAAGGCAGCAATTGATGTTGTCGGTGGGGTGAGAGGGGATGGGAAGGAATTCCATCCAGCAGAATTGATGAGGATGACGGAGATAAATAATAAATAACCGGCCGCTCCCAGTGGGCGAGTATTTATTTTATCCGGCTTGGTCGTGTTGTGACGGATTCATAATTATTCACAATGTGAAGGTCATGGGTTCAAGTCCCAATTAAAATATCTCTTGTTGTGGTCAAGCGAAAACCACTGTGGAAAGCCAACAGTGATTTTACTCTGACAGCTGGACTGGTCCTTGCTAAGGGAATGCAGAAATTCTGGATTTAGGACTGCAAATCGAGTTGCACAACACCCCGATCGCACGTATGAGCCTTCAAACCCCTTTTTTGACAATGGCTACTGTCGGCTTGTTTGTGTTAAATGATGGGCAATCTAAAGCTCATTACCCGATGGAATCCTGTTATTTGGTAAAAAAACAGGAGGACTTTTGTAATATGACGGCACGCAAAATGAGTGCGCGCCGAAATTACACTCGCTTTGGTGAAACGATGTTTTTAAGCGGTCAAACGTTACGGGAAAAAAACACAGAGTACCTTGCGGGCGGTGAAAGATGGAAATGCGCACATAAATACAATTCACCAATGTTCACTCAACAACACAAAACAAAAGACAAAGATCCACGCCCGGCCGCCTTTGTCTCCCTAGCAGCGATGCTTACACACCGCACCAGGTACTCAATTGAGGCTGAGTCGACCTAGGGGAGGCCCAGAACCGGTTCAAATATTCGCGATCGTTATTGGTCGTGAGCGTGAATCAAACTCAGTTCGCCGGGTTCGTAGCGCAGTGCGCTATACGCGACACTACCACTCGGCACACAGCACGCTGGCGCGCACACACGCCGAACTCCGTGATCTCACCGCAATGTCAACAACCACACTGGGTTCTCTGATACCGTGGCACGGCAGACATGGCAATGTGCTCATAATAATAATTAAAAAAGAGACTGCTTCCTGTCAAAAAGACAGACTGTGCATTCACACGCCGCAGAACAAGCACGCAACACCCTTGCACCTCATCGCCGTCGCTCACCTTGTCATCCGCGAATCTCTCGTGACGCTTAATCGACTTCTGCGCGGGCCTCTCGGCTCCGAGCGTGTGCTGACCATGGCCCGATCCTAGGGACCCGCATTTGAAACAAATGTAAAACATCGTGCCAGGCAGGGAGCCAGGCCAGACTTGGCCCAACCTTGTTCTGGCTCAGACAAACTCAATTCCAGTCCAACTTAAAACTCGGCTCAAACCAGGTGAGCTCAAATCCCACGAGGCGAGTCGCGATTAGCCCCAGCACAGTCTCGTTTTACCAAGCTCATGCCAGCCCAACTGAGCTCAACGTAGCCCAGCTTATCTAAATCGTGCCCAGCTTGTCCCAATACACCCCAGCCTATCTCAATTTAGCCCAGCCCAGTTCAATTATGCCGAGGCTCGCTCAATCTAGCAAAACAGCTCAACTTATCCCCACACATCTCAACCTAGCCCAGCTTATTTACTTTTGTATCTATCTCAGCTTACATGAAATCAGCCCATCCTAGCTCAATGCAGCTCAACCTTGCTCGAGCTAACCTCAAAACAGCTCAAACCATTGACCCCCCCCCCCCTATCCTTGCTCAAGAACAACCCAGCTTTAGAGCCCTGGTGAGGCCGGCCCAGCCCAGCCCAGTGCAGTCCAACTCAGCCCAGCTCAGCCTGCCATACGTCCATCGCAGCCCAATGCGGCCCCCCGGCCCACCCCAGCCCAGCCCCTGGCTGCACGAAGCCAAGAGCCGTCACCAGCAGTGCGGCACTGCAGCCCAGGCACAGCCAAGTGGCGGGTTGTTTTGGCCACGTGCCTGAATGCGCGTGCCCGTTAGGGGCCCCTCACTGAAAGCATTTTCCCAGGATTACCTCTTGCTCAGTGTACTGCCTGGGCATTTTCGCTGGCTCATAACGCGACGAGATTTGAAAATGATAGCCCGAGTGGTGGAGCTGCTCTAAAACAGGTTTTCCGCTTTTGTGCTGCAGATGGAGAGGTAGGTGGTCAAGGAGTTCGATTGTCCCGTCATGGTCGATCGGTGATTGTTTTTGTTTTGTTACCTGACTAATAAAGTTGCGGGGCCTTAGAGAAGACGCGGAGATGTCTGGACAGGTGGGCTTCGGTGGAACGTTTGATTCACAATCAGATGGTAGCGAGTTGAAGTCCCGGTCAAGGGTCGATTTATCTAATCGCTTCTATGTTTCATATCAGCACCGCAGAGGTTGAGCTCTGTGTTGTGCTATGGAGAGCCCGTGTGCAGGTACATATTGTAACCCATGCCGCACAAGTTGTGGGGGTTGCTGGACAGTACTTCACGGCAGGAAGCACAGACGTTGGCGTAGAGTACAGCAGTGGATCTTGCTGCACTGCCCTGTGCTGACAATGCAGCCCGACAGTAGCCAACAAAACCTGTTATTATGCACGCTGGTCGCCCATTGAAGCCAATCTTGGCTCAACCCTTTCCAGTTTGCTGTCTTTCCCCGCACCTCTGATTAGCGTGGTTGGCTACGTATGGTGCGAGCAAGTTCACCATACCGTACTTACATACACACCAAGGCCGTCGGAGATGGAGCATACTTTAATTTTTAAAAAAATTTTTAGCGAGTGAATCAATTCCACCGTTCTGATTATTTTTTTTTTTTTACCACCGACCGGGAGAGGAGAGAAGCCGGACTTACCCGAGGCGTGCTCCGGGAGTTTCACCTCGGACTCGGGCACCGGCTGCAGTGACTGCACCACCTGGACGGGCTACGTGCAAGCACAGAGACACGGCGGCGAGCGTCGCCCCTTGAGCCTCGGAGCAGACTGCCAGCACAAAGCGCAAAGCTCTTCTCGAGCAAGTCACCGAAGCGAGCGCGGGTGCACGCTTTTGCCGCCGATAATGCGAATGGCCGGGAATCAAACACTGGTCAACCGGTCCAGAGCGCCAGTACCCTGACCACCTTTACCCGACATCAGGCCCAGGCTCCAGTTCCACACGGATGGGGTGGTGGGGGGGGGGGGGGGCTAGTCGAGGTGTTGTGTGGGGGGCCACGACAAACTAAACTATAAACTAAACTATTTTTTCTTTTAGCAAGTAATGCACGTTAAGCTGTATAGCTCTTTTTCAGAAGCGACCTGGCCACAAATGATAGTGTAACAAGGTGGCTTATCACGTGGAAATTTATAGCAGCCAAATACTCTAAACGCGTGTTTTTAAATAAAAAAAAAACAGTAATACGCCTCACCCCATCACCCCCCAACCACCCCACACAAACATGAACACACAAAGATCCCGTGTATAGCATTCACAAACTGTTGGGGCAAGTGCTGTTAGCGAGCACCTATTACGGCTGGAACGGCACTCAAGGGGGTGGGTGTTCAGCACCACGCCCAACCACCTTTGTCTCCCCATTGGTGATGTTTACACACTGCACCAGGTACTCATTTGAGGCTGAGCAGAACTACGGCAGGCCCAGGACCAGTCCAGATAACTTTCACTGGCGTTGGCCATGAGCGGGAATTGAACTCGGGTCGTCGAGTTCCCAGTGCAGCGCGCTAACCACGATGCTACCACTCCCCACACACATGCATGAAAACACACACATACATACAGACATGTCAATGTACTCAACACGGGTGCACATTCATCGCTCAACACGCATAATCAAAGGGCACATACAGAAGCATACAAAGCGTGCACACAAACGCATTTCAGTTTTACAATTTCCGTCTGCACAAAATGTTTTGAAATCGCGTACAACAAAAATACACACGTTATAGCTGGTGGGAATTGAGCGTGGCACACCTAGCTAAGGGAAACACCTATTCCATTAAAGCACAGCCTTGAGTTTTTGAGATAGTAGTCTTAATGAATAAAAATGTTTGTAGCCAAGACTGGATTTCATTCTCTTGGAATAACTTAACACACTGCTTGCAGTATTTGGAATCCTGGACGTTGGTTGCCCATTCATAGTGCGCTGCCAGACCCCGGCCGCTGTTCTTGCAACCGGCGCCAGTGTCACGGTCCCACCTTTTGCCCAGATTGTGAAATTGCTTGTAAATGATTTCACTGGGAAAGACCACACAGCAGCAAATGCCTCCTGTTGTGAAACTATAGCAGACCACTCTCCGTCGTGTGGCTGTGGTCACCCAGAACAGACCGTGGGATACATAACGACTCAACGCCAAATTTACAAACACGAAGGAGGTATCACCACAGTGATTCACCACTCAGTCGCTACTCCTGACACAATCATCTGGCACAACCAGCTCAATCTAAAAAGATCGTTGTTGCTCTAAATCAACATCAATCTCATGAAGAAAAGGGAGACTGCGCACGACTTATCCGAGATATACAGCGCGGGAGGAATGGTGCGAATACCATATGTGCTCATGATTCGATTTGATTCGTTGGCACTCACACTCTGGGTGCTATTTCTGGCTCGTGCCTATAGTGAACACGTGCAGCTATACTGGACATTACAGCACGATAACACGAATGCTGCACCACGCAATGTGGTTCACTTGCAAACAATTTGGAAACATTTTTACGAATTCAGAGTCATATTGTGCAACGGAGTTTCGATCATCTGTAAGCCATGTCAACAGGATTTTGGTGAAATTGCACAATGCAGGGGGCAAGACTGCTGCTCGAGCACAATTTATTTATCGCCAGATTTTTGCCACGAGCTGGCAGCTGTACCCCACGAACAAAGATGAATGCATCCCTTGCAAAACTGTACGTTTCAAGAACAGCGAGGTGTTAGGTATTATTATTATTTTAATTTTTTCCTCTCGGGGCATAAAGAGAAATGAAATTGTATCGAAGAACGCATCCACAATATTGTGACAACTTGCACGAGTTGTGGCAACGTTGACAAAACGGCAAGTCTGAAAGCAGGAGGCGAGCATTGAGCGATGATGATAATGAGTGAAGCCTTAGGCCACTTGGTGCTTCAACTCCGGCCAATTTCACTCGTGTAGTGAGATTCATTTTGGATGACCATGTATAGGGGTTACACACATATCAGACGTTCAATTATTAAACCATTACAAGTTGAATTCTCTGAAAAGTGTGCCACCGCTGGGTGTCAAATATGAACACGGAAGGCCATAAAGCAGCAGCGGCCAATACGTGGATCATGATCCGAGGGTGGATCACGATCGATTTCGTTGTGGATACCAGGAACAAATAAAAACAAACACCTCCAACATAAGCATAACAGCAACTTTCGTTGGCTGCAGCTGATGGCAAAATAAAAAAAATCCCCGACTGAGGAATTCGTACGCCGAGAACATAATCACGTCTACCAATAGATGGCAGAAGCACTCTACGTCTACAGTATATATTACAGGGTCAAAATCCGCCCGGGCGACATTGTTGGTTACATCTTTCCGCTGTTGGAAATCGCGCAGCCCGTCGAGATCCGCCAGAAAGGATCACGGTGCTTCGTGCCCTGGCCGCTGGTGCCGTGAAGCAAACAGAGCCTCGCGTTCGTCAGGCCACATTGGCCACAATCCCACGTTGAAGGCGAAGCCTTGTCCGCGTCGGCACGGCCGTTCCACGCGTTTCTAACGCAGGACGCTCGCTCGCTCGCTAGCGCTAGCGCGCACGTGTGCCCGGGAGTGTGCCGCTGCACCTTGGCCGTCTCCCCGTTGCTCGCGTGGTGCTGCCCGTTGCCGCTTCCGGCGCTCTGCCCACTGCCCGAGCTGCGGCTGCTGCCCACGCTGCCCGTGCTGCCGATGCTGCTGCGGTCTCCTCCTAGTGGCGCCAGTCAGAGGTGGTGGTGGGGGGGTGGAGAACAAGCGGTGCGGTTTTGTCAGCGCAGGGAAAAAAACGGCGCCGCGGATGGGGGGGGGTCACGCTCCACGCATTGCAGTGGGCAGAGCGAAGGGGCTCGCAGTCAGAAGGTTGCGAGTCCTTGGTGGTTTGCTCAGCCCATCATCCCTCTGGGGTCGATAACGTGAGTACTACCACATTGTGGGGAAGTCAACGGTGGTTGTTGCGTGGAAATACTCGTCCCTGCCATAGGAATGTGGAATTTGTATCACTGGCGGAGGGCCGTAAACGGAAGATGGGCACTCACGTGCTATTGTGTGCAGGAACTCACTTTGAGTTTGCAAAGACTCGGACTGGATTGCCTTACAGACTGCGATGGCAAGTGCTTTAAAATAAATTATATAACGTGCAGTTCTTTGCTAATCCACTGCTGGATGAAGGCCTTCCCCCAACGCAGTGCCAGTCGTTTGACCATACTTCACCACACTGGACAGTACGGGTTGCTGGAGGAAGGGGCTGAGGCATGATGGTTCCTTTCACTCACCACTGACGTTAGCCATGGCCAGGAATCAGACTCACGTCTCGGAGTTCATAAAACAATTGTATCCAATTATATTTCATGTCCATCCAATAATATGTTGAAATCCAGTGCGGAATAAAAGGCATGGAATCACAAGGAATCGCCGACTGCATGACGAAAAAGTATCTCGACGATGGACTCGTAGACACAATGCAAACATCTCTCGATGACTGCTCAGAATACAACACACAAAGAGAAAGATCCCCCCTATAGCCCTAACAGACTGTTGGGGCAAGTGCTGTTAGCGAACACTTATAAAGGCCAGCATGGTACACGAGAGGGTCGAAAGCCAACACCACGCCTGGCCACCTTTGTTTCCCCAGTGGCGATGTTTACACACCATGCCTGCTACTCATTTGAGGCTGAGTCGACCTAGGGGAGGCCCAAGACCGGTTCAGATAATCGCCACTGATGTTGGCCAGGAGCAGGAATCGAACTCGAGACGCCGAGTTCATAGTGCAGCGCGTTAACCACGACACGTCCGCTCCCCAATCCAACACACACTTGCCCTCGAAACCCCACAGTGAGGGAGGCACCGTGTGGATTTTAACGACTCGTTCAACTGCATCATGCGTGTTTTTTACTGTCCTGTTTCACTCCAGCACAATTGATAACAAATGGTCAAATTCACTAAAGGCTTCATTTGTATCCTCTCTGAATGTGACTAACGAGCCAATTGAATAAAACAAAAGGGAGAAAAATATATAATTGCTTCCAAAAGTTACGTTTATTTGTGTTACTATTCATGGGAAAAAACTTGTTTTTGAACAGAGCTTTTAACAATCCTAAGCCTGCTGGCGATAGGCCCGTGCACATTTCCCTGATAATGATGGTTTGAATTTCTTCTCAGCTGCCGGCCATATGCTACCATCACTCTTCCCGTCTGCGTTGGCAATATTATTTTTGTTAATCATACAGCAGAAAGGAAGAAAATAAAAACCCCATTCGACTCGTTTTTTTTTAAACGCCCAGGATTTACAGGACGTTATTATTGCGCCCATACCAGACCGTGCAAGGCCAGCGTAAAGCTATGCCAAACATTTTGTGGTAAGCAATAAAAGGAAAAGAAAATATGCCATCTGATTCTGAATCTAATTGTTAATGTCCTTGTCAGATGTTCGTCGCATGTTTAATGATAAAAGTGAAAAACAAGCCGTCTAAAGCAAGCTATTTTTTATGAACCCATATATATTTTATTACTTTCAAGAAAATTGATTTACAATTTAGATGTATTGACAAAACAATACTCAGGCCTCATACTAATACGAGCCACAATGCATTATCGAAGCCACAGGCAGGAGTTAAGAGCACATGACTACTCAATCAATGTTCATTGTTCAGTTCGGTTGGGTCCTATTGAGAATCATTATCTCTTGCACGGAAACCTGAAGCACATTTATTTATTTAAAATTTAATTCAGATATGTTTTGGACTGTAAACAGCACGTAATACCTAACTCCTGTAAACCAGGTTCAGGTATCTTCAGTGTTCAATTTCCAGGATATCTAAAAAACGTTGGCAATTGTCATCCGCACCTCTGATTATCATGGTTGGCTACGTACGGTGCGAAATAAATTAAATATACACAAGTACATAATGTATGCGGCTTGAGCAAGCAGAGCTCATTGCAAGCACGCTTACCGCTACGCTTGCACGATTAATTGTATTTTTGTGTCGCCAGTGCCATGCAATGAGAAGACCCCATTCTGAACTCTCATAAAGTAGTGCATTGTTAGAAAACAGTGCGTGGAAGTGGATACAACAGAGCTACCTCTAAGATCCCTTCAGTGACCTTTGAAACCAGCACTCGGGGGCAACACTTTCCTGCCAACCCTCTGCTCGTTTTATGTATTTTATGCACGGCAGTCAAACCAAATTTGTTTTTAATTTCAGAGCCGGACTTTATACCATTTAAGTGCAAAACCAAATGTATTACTCTCGTGTTTATTTTTGTACAGTCCATTTGGTGGCCGGGCTGAGACCATCAACCCACTTAAAACGAGAGATATCCGTCTAGTCACAGGCGGCTTGTCAGGATTCAAACCCTCAGTGGTGCCAGCTCAGCGCTCTGACTTCTGAACCACCACGGGGATGCATTTGAAAAGTAAGTGGCAGATAAACCCAGAGACGCCTGCTGCTGCTGCTACAATCGCCACGGTAGGCGAGTGCGGATGGACGCTGTCGCAAAGCGCGTGGATGCCGAGTGGCTCTTACCCGTGGGTGTCTTGGCGGCCCACACGTCTTCCGTGGAGCTGCTGCCGCCACCCGTCTGGCCCGGCGTCTCCCCTGCACGCGAGATGTGGGGAAGTGGGGGGGGGGGGGGGCAAGACAAAATGTCCCCTTAGGGTTGTTGTTCAATATTCTTAGGTTTTTTCGGTGAAGTCACGTAGGTAAAAAATTTAAATTAATAAAAGTAAAATAAAAATACAATAAAATCGAATCTCTCTCACTTGATACAGCTATCGTGCTGTGACGGTTCCACCTGAAGACGGAAGCTTGTGTTGTCTCCGAAACGTCGTGATTTTTATTTTATTTTTATTTAACTTTTATTAATTTTAATTTTTTACCTACGTGACTTTACCGAAAAAAACTAAGAATATTAATCCTTGCAGTCACGAAAGCTTCAAATCTAGTTGTTGTTCAATAGCCACGTTATTCCAATGTGTGCTATGGGCATCGTATTGTGATAGGAAGCGTTCATTCAGAGCTCTTGTGGAGCAGTGGCAATGGCAAGTGTCAGTGGACGGGCCCCGTGGATTATTCTTACAGAACTACTTCCAAATTCCCTTCAAAGTGAGCTTTGTTCTCGAGTCAAATCAATATAGCAAAATATATGAGGAGGCACACATTGTCTCCTCCGCATATCTGTCTTTACACTAAAAATATGAGTTAGCTTACCTTGAACCAATGCTGCCAGAAGGTTTTGTAGCTTGTGCAATATTATGTTTTATATCATTCATTTGGAGAGGCATTGTCTGCTTATTTACTTTTCCTATTATCTATACAGT
The DNA here is from genome assembly GCF_015708825.2 of Lethenteron reissneri. Taxonomy (NCBI): domain Eukaryota; kingdom Metazoa; phylum Chordata; class Hyperoartia; order Petromyzontiformes; family Petromyzontidae; genus Lethenteron; species Lethenteron reissneri. Next base: position 4,154,156 of record NC_083781.1, read on the forward strand.
TGGAGCACATTCCACTGTGGACTGATACAGAGAGAGCAATGTTTTTGTATGACCGTAAAACATACACCTTTCAATTGCATCTTTCTTATAATAAAAATAAATCGTTGCAGTCATTGGTGACGGGACTGAGCCCATCAATTTTTACTACACTCGAGAACCCAATTTTACTACACAGCAATGCTGACCTCCGAGTAAACTAACCACCTCAATATGATTTTGTTTATTTGGCGTGTGCTGTGTCAAATATTCAATTTTAACTTGTGATCGCTGAAATTCGCACTTGGTAGCTTTTACGGTAGAATGGATATGAATATGCGCGTAAAGTTTGGCAATATCTTTTTGGTCAAACGCAAAGAGACCTACAATGTATTCCCAGGGTGGCCCTAGCTTTCTCAAGGAATATGCCAGTAATAATGTCATTATTACTTGCATATTAACTCGGCCATCCGTTGGCACAGCTGACATTGGCAGGGAAACCAATTTATGAAAATATGATGAGCCTACCAATACACTTTGGAATGAATATACTTTCATCGAGGCATGTGGAATTTCGTCAACTAGGTGCATCAAAAGTCTTAAAAAATCGTCGGGTGCAGACAAACTACGACGCATGAAAGAAAGAAACAAACAAAAGCGACTGCAAAGTCTGGGGTGAAAATAAATATGAGCAAGACAGCAGTCATGGTCAACACATTCACTGCACAAGAACACATTCCTGCGGAAGGAGCTGGTAGGAACGTTGGGTTGCTCGGTCAATGGCCTGCAGGGTCAACGGCAGCGTGGTGTATTCCGCAAATATGGCCGACTGTGAGGGCGGGCACCACGGGGTGACCAGCCCCACTCCACCCCACCCAGCCCCACCCCTCCCACCCCCCACCCAGCCCCACCCTTACCACCCAGCCCCTCCCCTCCCCACCCAGCCCCTCCCCACCCTCCCCACCCAGCCCCTCCCCACCCTCCCCACCCAGCCCCACCCCTCACATCTTTGGATGCACGACAGACGGATACAATAATCCCTTGTGGGCTGGTGGAACCAGGTAGTTCCTACCAGTATAATAATTGTTGGACGGACGCAACAGGAAAGCACAGCAGGGGGACACATACAAATGCACATACATATTTATACATATATATAAAACAAACCGTTTTAAAATCCCTTCAATCATCAAGCACATTCGTATATAATTATTCAGTATCAAATGTCGTTATTGAAAGGTTTACCATCGAACACTCTGTCACTTGCCTGCTTACCCGTTGCTTTGTAGCAAATGAAGGCATGCAAGCATGTGACATTGTTTTTTGTCTCATCTATCTTGTCTCATCTATCCACTGCTGGATGAAGACCTTCCCACGACCCCCCCCCCCCCACCATCAGTCTATTCAGTGGGAGGCTGCTGAACTGTGGAGGAGTGATTTCACTCACCACGAATGCAAACCGCGGTCGCACATTGAGCACAGGCTTTGCCCTGTTCGTAGCAGAATGCGCTAACCGCGATGCCACGACATCTTTCACGACATGCATTTGGTGAAATCGGTCGCATAGCCTGTTTGCGAACAAAAATCCTCACTTTTCCATGGAAAGCAGGCCCATCGTAACCCCTACCAAAAATCCCAAGGAAACCCTCAACGTTATACCGTAAGGTCAAGTAACTGTGCGACTGGGACAGACGCGACACTTGCAGCCACGCGACTGATTGCACCCTGACCCTATTTGCCGACGGTTTCTTGCCACGTGGAATTTGTCCCATCTTCACAGACGGACCTCTTGCCTGCGTAGCTCCGCTGGTGCTTTGCTTGCAAATGATTCTCTCGTGAACTCCAACCCCCCAGTGGCCGGTGATGTCTTAGAAGCATTTTAAGCGGTCAATGAGAAGACGTCGAGAACCAATTATAATCATGCTTGGCAGTGCGATAGTTTGTGTTGGATCATCGGTGTGAATTTCCCAGTTAGCTCATGCTGTCATGGGGGCTGAGTGTTCACTTAACCCCCTGCTGATGGGTCAGCCCCCAATTCTAAATCCTTATAGTCAAGTCAAACAATGTTTTTGGTACGATATATGTCCTGTAGTTTGTGTCCTGTTTTCACCTAAAGAGTTTAAGAGATGAATGCACTTGGTTGTCGAAATACCACATGCCTACAGGAAAGACCAGTATATTATTAGGAAGCCACTGGAGATATGCACTTTTAAATCTCGATTGAAAACTAATTTCTTTAGAACTGCTTTTTGTGTTTAGTTTGATGTCCTTCCCCCACAGTTTTGTTAAGCGCGGTTGGCTACGTACAGGTACGAAAGAAGTTCAACATACATACAGTGGTGGTAGTTTCTTAAAAGTTAGCATCAATGGAAAATGTTCTGCTTTGGGATCCTTCATTTAACGCAGTGGGGTTCTCAACCTTTTGAATTTAGTTTCAACCGAGTGACCCACCTTGGCTGACCCAACATGGTTCTGAGAAATGAATGTATGAATAATGAACATCAAAATTTGAACCCAATTGTCCATTTTGTGATGTATCCTAACTCGCGCGTAACAGCAAGCGAATACAAAAAATTCAACGGACGCTCTCCACGCGTGACGTAATTTGTTCGCGCTCGCTGGCTACTCGTATTGTTTAGGATCAATGATTTCATAAAGGTCTTTTATATCGTTCTAGGTGACCATATGGGTTAAAATGTTACCATAGTTATTTTATATATCGGCAGATTCGTACATGAGTATTCACCAATGACTCTCATGCTTAAATCAATTGGACAGATTTATAAATCACCTCGCCGTACCGACCCCCTTCGATATTGCCACGTATCCATGGTTGATTCTAGGAACTTGAATTGTGAGAAAAGACAAGATGTTGGGAAATGAGTGACAAACGGTTACTCACCAGTGACTCACGGCCTACCCGTACCCGTACCCGGCCGCACCAGGGTCGCAAACGGCTACCCGTACCCAGCCGGGTACGGGTAGGGTCCGGGTATCGGGTACCCGATTGCGACCTGTGGTTGGAGGGGGCTGCACTGAGCGCTAAAAATGCGTAGAAATTAACGAGGGGCCCCCGCAGCCTTTCCTCACATACCCGGGGGGGGGGGGGGGGGAGGACGCCCGAGCTGAATGCGCACAGTAGTTCATCGCATTGTCGTCCAGTTGCTTGAGCGTTTCACATTGTTTTAAAGTTTGTTTCACGATGACCGTGTCGTGCCCCCCCCCGCCCCCCCCGCCCCCCCCGCCCGCCCCGGGATTGGGGTTGACCCCACCACGCTATAATCAAGGTCACGCTGCCAGGGCTGGTTGCGAATGTGCAACGGACGTTGTATGGTGAATGTTCGAGTGCCCAAATGATTATTTTATTATTATTATCATCATCATCATCGGTGTCACAGCCCAAATAGCCACGACTTCATTAAAAGGCGTTAATGACGTTAGTCCTTGCACAAATACCCCTTGGGAAAAGCAAAGATTGAATCTCAGCGGGTTCTCGTGTGATTTAATATAGGAAATTGAATTAAATATTAATGGGGGGGGGGGGGGGGAGATGTACACAACAAAATTAATAACCCACCAATTATAGCAGCCTCCTGCTGAGGCCCACTAATTGGGATCAGACAAGGGCAGTCCGTTCCCATCAGCTGCAGCTGCAGTCACGTGGGACTCCTGTGGCTTGGAAGTAAGTAACCCCTGAGTACCAACTCTGGGTCCAGCACAAGGCAGGCTGTGCTGATGCCACACCAATGTGTGGCTTTTGGCGGTGTGCTTTGTACGGCCCTGCGATGTGTTTTCGGGTCGTGCCGCGTGCTGTTCGGGACGGCAGGTCTGACGCTTCGCTCCAACCTGCTGAAAGAATATCGATGGGGAATGTCACTTTTCCCGAAGCAGCTCCCAGCACGTGGTGCGAAACATCGGACATCGCCTGCTTCCGACTCGAAACCACAGCGGAGAGCCGCTGTTGGTGCCGTATTTGCCCGAGGCATCTTATGTCAGTGATTTTTCCCACTGCTGGATTTCTAAAAAAACCTTCAGACAATTCCACAGGCTCAGTACCTTCCACATAAATCAGTGTAAATTCCAAATTAGTGGGAATATGGCCGTGCACTTCTGATAATAAGGATTAATTGAAGACCTCGGTGACTGTGGGTGGAGTAAATTTTGCTCATTAACGACCGACTGCAACCACGAACAAATGAACTGTTCGCAATTACAACTGAAAAAGTAATTAACGTGCGCCATTTGTAACGCAAACAAAACAGCGATGGCCACGCGCAATTCGTTTACAGTTTGCGACTACGCTGCCACGTTAGTGGTTGACTGTTTATGGGGTTTCTCTAATTGAAACAAAACTGTTATTATAAAAGCACATTCCTTGCGGAGAGAGCTGGTAGGAACGTTGGGTTTGCTCGGTCAATGGCCAGGGTCAACGGCGGCGTGGTGTATTCTGCAAATATGGCCGACTGTGAGGGCGGGCACAAGCTGGCGTGAGTAGGTTAAACGTTGAGTTTTATAAGGGTACCACGGGGTGACCAGTCCCTCCCCACCCAGCCCCACCCCTCCCACCCCCCACCCAGCCCCACCATCCCCACCCAGCCCCTCCCCTCCCCACCCAGCCCCTCCCCACCCAGCCCCTCCCCACCCTCCCCTCTCCACCCAGCCCCACCCCTCCCATTTTTGGATGCACGACTGATGGACGGACACAATAATCCCCTGTGGGCTGGTGGAACCAGGTGGTTCCTACCAGTATAAGTTAACTGGCACACACACACCGGGTCAGACCACAGGAGTGCCTTCAGGCCTAACGGGCCAAACAAAATTGCTCTCACGATGTTCATGTTACGTGTTTTTTTTTTTACGAAAGAAGGCGCAAGCATTTGGACGTCAACATTTCTGTATTATTATTCTAAGCTCCTCTGGAGATAGTTTGGCTTCGTTTGCTTGTGCATTATATTGAGAATGGTGGTTCTTCTCTCATCCAACTGTGGCCAACAATGTGTCCACACCTTACATATCGGGGTGACGAAGGTGACCCGAAAGATGAACACCCTTGAAGCACCACGAGCACAATTACGCAGGAGGTCACGAACCCTACCACATCCCATTATGAAGTGAAGCGCAGTATCGCAGTGTTCAATCGGCTGCAACATCATTCACGGCCCCCTCTTCACCCACCGCAGTACATTCAATTCTACCGCGTGGCTTTTCGCGGCTCGTGCTGCTCATGTGCTCACGGGTTGCATTCCGCGCGTCGCCCTGCACGACGCCCGACGTTTCGCTCCACGCGCCGGGGGAAGCCACGCGGCAACAACCCGAACACGTAGAAGCCCACCGTGGCTCATTCCCTACGGTTGCCTACCTTGTGACTCGGCCTGCGCGGGCTCAGCCTGGAGCGCCTGAGTCTCCGGAGCTGGAGGAGGTGGGGGTAGGGGCAAGGACAGCGGCTGGCACAGAAAGTAGGAGTGGCCGGCTGCTGTGGCACCCGCCACTGAGCCTTGCTGTTGCTGCTGCTGCGGCTGCTGTTGTTGCTGCGGCTGCGATTGCTGCTGCTGTTGCTGCTGTCGCCGAGCATGCTGAGAAACGCGCAGGGTGCAGTAAGAGTAGGCCCGGGGGGCGGCCGTGGAGGGAGTTGCTGCCTGACCAGGCCCGAGGCCAGGGGACAGGCAGGAGACTTGGTTTCGATGGTGGGGAAAGTGCGAATGGGTTCAGGCAATGTGGGGGACAGGGGGGAGATACACAGAAATGTGGGGGGACAGGGGGAAGATTACACGGAAATGTGGGGGGACAGGGGGGAGATACACGGAAATGTGGGGGGACAGGGGGGAGATACACGGAAATGTGGGGGGACAGGGGGGGAGATACACGGAAATGTGGGGGGACAGGGGGAAGATACACGGAAATGTGGGGGGACAGGGGGGACAGGGGGGAGATGCACGGAAATGTGGGGGGACAGGGGGGAGATACACGGAAATGTGGGGGGACAGGGGGAGATACACGGAAATGTGGGGGGACAGGGGGGACAGGGGGAGATACACGGAATGTGGGGGGACAGGGGGGAGATACACGAAATGTGGGGGGACAGGGGGAGATACACGGAAATGTGGGGGGACAGGGGGAAGATACACGGAAATGTGGGGGGACAGGGGGGACAGGGGGGAGATGCACGGAAAATGTGGGGGGACAGGGGGGAGATACACGGAAATGTGGGGGGACAGGGGGGAGATACACGGAAATGTGGGGGGACAGGGGGGACAGGGGGGAGATACACGGAATGTGGGGGGACAGGGGGGAGCTACACGGAAATGGGGGGGGACAGGGGGGGAGATACACGGAAATGTGGGGGGACAGGGGGGAAGATACACGGAAATGTGGGGGGACAGGGGGAGATACACGGAAATGTGGGGGGACAGGGGGGAGATACACGGAAATGTGGGGGGACAGGGGGGAGATACACGGAAATGTGGGGGGACAGGGGGAAGATACACGGAAATGTGGGGGGGACAGGGGGGAGATACACGGAAATGTGGGGGGACAGGGGGGAGATACACGGAAATGTGGGGGGACAGGGGGAAGATACACGGAAATGTGGGGGGACAGGGGGGAGATACACGGAAATGTGGGGGGACAGGGGGGAGATACACGGAAATGTGGGGGGACAGGGGGGAGATACACGGAAATGTGGGGGGACAGGGGGAGATACACGGAAATGTGGGGGGACAGGGGGGAGATACACGGAAATGTGGGGGGACAGGGGGGAGATACACGGAAATGTGGGGGGACAGGGGGGAGATACACGGAAATGTGGGGGGACAGGGGGAGATACACGGAAATGTGGGGGGACAGGGGGGAGATACACGGAAATGTGGGGGGACAGGGGGGAGATACACGGAAATGTGGGGGGACAGGGGGAGATACACGGAAATGTGGGGGGACAGGGGGGAGATACACGGAAATGTGGGGGGACAGGGGGGAGATACACGGAAATGTGGGGGGACAGGGGGAGATACACGGAAATGTGGGGGACAGGGGGGAGATACACGGAAATGTGGGGGGACAGGGGGGAGATACACGGAAATGTGGGGGGACAGGGGGAAGATACACGGAAATGTGGGGGGACAGGGGGGAGATACACGGAAATGTGGGGGGACAGGGGGGAGATACACGGAAATGTGGGGGGACAGGGGGGAGATACACGGAAATGTGGGGGGACAGGGGGGAGATACACGGAAATGTGGGGGGACAGGGGGGAGATACACGGAAATGTGGGGGGACAGGGGGAGATACACGGAAATGTGGGGGGACAGGGGGGAGATACACGGAAATGTGGGGGACAGGGGGGAGATACACGGACATGTGGGGGGACAGGGGGAGATACACGGAAATGTGGGGGGACAGGGGGGAGATACACGGAAATGTGGGGGGACAGGGGGGAGATACACGGAAATGTGGGGGGACAGGGGGGAGATACACGGAAATGTGGGGGGACAGGGGGGAGATACACGGAAATGTGGGGGGACAGGGGGAGATACACGGAAATGTGGGGGGACAGGGGGGAGATACACGGAAATGTGGGGGGACAGGGGGGAGATACACGGAAATGTGGGGGGACAGGGGGGAGATACACGGAAATGTGGGGGGACAGGGGGGAGATACACGGAAATGTGGGGGGACAGGGGGGAGATACACGGAAATGTGGGGGGACAGGGGGGAGATACACGGAAATGTGGGGGGACAGGGGGGAGATACACGGAAATGTGGGGGGACAGGGGGAGATACACGGAAATGTGGGGGACAGGGGGAGATACACGGAAATGTGGGGGGACAGGGGGGAGATACACGGAAATGTGGGGGGACAGGGGGGAGATACACGGAAATGTGGGGGGACAGGGGGGAGATACACGGAAATGTGGGGGGACAGGGGGGAGATACACGGAAATGTGGGGGGACAGGGGGGAGATACACGGAAATGTGGGGGGACAGGGGGGAGATACACGGAAATGTGGGGGGGACAGGGGGGAGATACACGGAAATGTGGGGGGACAGGGGGGAGATACACGGAAATGTGGGGGGACAGGGGGGAGATACACGGAAATGTGGGGGGACAGGGGGGAGATACACAGAAATGTGGGGGGACAGGGGGGAGATACACGGAAATGTGGGGGGACAGGGGGGAGTTACACGGAAATGTGGGGGGACAGGGGGAGATACACGGAAATGTGGGGGGACAGGGGGAGATACACGGAAATGTGGGGGGACAGGGGGGAGATACACGGAAATGTGGGGGGACAGGGGGGAGATACACGGAAATGTGGGGGGACAGGGGGGAGATACACGGAAATGTGGGGGGACAGGGGGGAGATACACGGAAATGTGGGGGGACAGGGGGGAGATACACGGAAATGTGGGGGGACAGGGGGAGATACACGGAAATGTGGGGGGACAGGGGGAGATACACGGAAATGTGGGGGGACAGGGGGGAGATACACGGAAATGTGGGGGGACAGGGGGGAGATACACGGAAATGTGGGGGGACAGGGGGGAGATACACGGAAATGTGGGGGGACAGGGGGGAGATACACGGAAATGTGGGGGGACAGGGGGGAGATACACGGAAATGTGGGGGGACAGGGGGGAGATACACGGAAATGTGGGGTAGGTGCCACGGCAACGAGCACAATGAGGGGGGCCATTGAGTGACAGACGTTGGGGGGATGGTGGCGGTGGGACGCCGCACGCGGTGGTGGTGGGTGGTGACACGAATGAAAAAAGGAGAGGAGAGAGAAGGAAAATATTAGTAGAATAAGTGCACAGGTCGTAATATATGAAAAGTGCAGAACAGGAGCAAGTGTTAGTGTAAAGTTGATGTTATTGATAGGAGGTGCAAGCACGTGTTAGTGTACAAGCGCGTGTTGCACAAGTGGCGGGTGGTATGAGTGCACGGCTCAAGCATTGCCCCAGCGTTTCCCACGAGGCCAGGTGCGGTTTGCCCTCTGTGAAGCTGCAGAAACTGCGATGGGCTCCACATGTGTACTCGGTGAGCTCTGGGGGAGACGTGCGAGTGCGGTAGTGCTTGGGTTAAAGGCTGCGCTTGCTGCTGCTGCTGTGCGTGGATCTGATTAACCAAGAGCGTTGTGGTTCAGTGTAAAAATTAAGTAATGTGACCTTCATGTTCTTTGGGTCTTTCGGTAAAGTCACGTAGACGACGTTTCGTTCGCAACACAAGCAATCGTCACACCCTCCTTTTTTCCTCCTGATAACGATCGCTCGTGTTGCGATCGAAACGTCGTCGTTTTTTGTTAAATTGTTCTACGTGACTTTACCGAAAGACCAAAAGAATATGAATTCCTGCAGTCACGAAAGCTTTAAGTCAAGATTTAACGTGACCTTCCTTTCTTTTAATGAGTTCAGGACAACCCGAGTGGGCATTGCGAGGGGACAACAACGAGCCATGTGATTGCAGTCTGCCCATTTGCAGAGGCAATGGCCGATGATTAAACTTGCACCAGGTCGTTTGAACATCGTTCAAGGTCAGGTTGACATCGTGGCCAAACAGTTGTAGATGCCGACGACGAGACCTCGCCGGTCAAGGCCTGTGCTGTACAGATCACCACAACTCGTTGCAGAGTCACAAAGGTGACCTGCCCGTGATCTGCTCTGAGAGTAACTTGTCAAAATCCAGCCGCCTACAGGCTAGCCCTCGGTCACCCGACCTCTGTGGGTGCCTAGCCGCCCAGCCGCCTCGGTCACCTCCCCTCGTCCAAGCTGCACAGGCACCCCGACCCATCACCACGTTATCTCTCTGATGTAGCCTCAGCACTGCTTTACGGACGCATTCCATTGGGAACTTCAAAGTCCTTTTACTCCATCCTGTCACGAGATTACATAACATCACCGCACGTGCACCTCTCCTTAAAGGCCAAAGCTTCTCTGCTATTTCCTTTGTTCAAACAATCTTTCGAGAATTAAAACCCACCTGCTGTGGATAGCTTACACACACACCGCAGCCTCTGTACGGTCTGCAATAATAGACTTCCCCCAAGACGTCAATCCCCATTTTAAAGCGGCGCTTTCGTAATCATCTTCTGGAATACGGCTCCCCACGGTACCGTATTATAAAAGTACTCGTCAAAATGCACTCCAGAGTTTGGCGTGTGTCTTACTTTCCAGAGCGTCTTCTAATCCAGAGAATGCGGTAGCCACCCCCGCGTCTGTCCATGAGCCCAGATCAGCTATTGTTTACTTGTCGGTAGCACCCGAGGTGGAATCACTTTATCGGGAATGGTGGTGTAGCGGTTTAGCACACAGCGCTACGAACCCGGTGACCCCAGTTCGATTCCCACTCACGGCCAAAACCAGTGACGATTATCTGAACTGGTCCTGGGCCTCCCCTAGGTCGACTAAGCCTCAAGTGAGTATCTAGTTGCGGTGTATAAACATCACCACTGGGGAGACAAAGGCGGCCAGGCATGGTGCTGGCGACCCTCGTCCTCGCGCGCCATTCTGGCCTTCATTGTTGCTACTCGCTAACAGCACTTGCCCCAACAGTTTGTTAAGGCTATACGGGGGATCTTTGTCTTGTTTGCAATCACTTTACCGGTTCCAATTTCAAAGTGTGGCCGATAACAGTGAATTATGTTATAATCCCTAAAATTTGTGGGTTATCCAACAATTTACTCATGTTGGCCATATAAATAGATCAATATGCACTCGACTTAGGTGATGCCAATGGACCAATTGCGCATGGGCAGCAACCACCACAAGCTCCCCAGTGAAAGCTTGACTGCACCACTGAAAATTCGAAGTTCAAGTGCTTAGTTACCGCAGCTGGACTGCTGTGTCAGAGGCGTTGCCTTGTGCCTTATTGATTTTTAAGAGGCTTCGGGATTTTTTTTATACATAAATAACGTACTTAAGTAAAACTTTAACAGCAATTTAATTATACAAATGTGTTTTTGTATGTTATCGTTCAACTGCTGAGACGCTAAATGGAAGCCACACGACGTCGATCCTGAGTGCACGGGCATTACTCAGAAGCATTTGACGACTTGCAGCTCGATGACTCTGCACTGAGAAGACCCCGTGATGATGCATGCATGACGTAGAGTGTAACCGTTACGCACACATCGACACAGCAGACCTCGATGTAAGACACATCCACACGCCTGCTCGCTCACACGACTGCTGGAGGAAAGGGCCGCTACGAGAGGGAGCTTGACATATCCTCCCCATTGTGTATTTGGAAGCAGTGGGATATAGATCATGATACATTTAAATATATATATCGTGCCCGATACAATGGGGCATCTCACAGTGCTTTACATTACATCTCGACTCCAAAGGGCACCCCCAGTGACAGCTCTCCCTGTGAGAATCGCCAGACGTTATAGCGTCAAGGAGTACACAGAAGTAGAGTACATTTTACATTTTACAGCCTGACATTAATTAAAGTTAATAAAAAATAAAACAAAACACTTTCATCACTGACACACCATTGAATGACAATTTTAAACAAAATAGATGACATCTTAGACAAGGGTAGGAGACTGCACGTATCCATTCTATCTCTCTCTGCCATCTCTATTTCTGTGCTATGAAGACGGACCATTGCCCGAAACGTCGCCAATTACAGTATATACATATATTTCTTAACGCCACAGTGTTATTGACCAGTGCTTTGAGTCTTTTTATTTTGCTAATTGCGTCTGTGCAACCATCGCCAACGCAGGAGCATCAGCATCAGCAGCGGTGGCGGCGTCACCAAAATAATTTGGTTCTAAATGAATGAGAATAGCTCCAAACTAAAAAAAACACTCGTCACTATCAACAATGGGTTAACTGATTACACTATGTAACACAATTTTTGTTCCTGGGTAGTAAGTGTTATTTCGTAATTGCTTATGCCTACAAAGTATAGAAAATAGCTATTACTCCCAACAAACTTTGCTTTTGTGACCAGGACAATGATATTTTGAAATTTACCTAATTTCAATGCGAAAACGGGCGAATTTGTTTATTTTCGTTCACATAATGTCAGAAAAAATAACATGTATTTATACTAAAGTAATACAAAAATGACTACAAAAGATTCAGACACTAAGGCGCACTACCACAGACGGGACTGGCCACAGCAGACCGAGTTCTCTGTGGGGAGGAACAATGTCAAGTGGGAGCCACTGGTGGACCCCCGGAAGGTGCTGATGTCACCTCTGCACATCAAATTGGGCCTTACGAAACAATTTGTCAGAGCTGTAGATAAGGAGTAGGCAGCCTTCAAGTACCTTCAAGACTTCTTCCCTAAGCTGTCTGAGGCTAAGGTCACAGCCGGTGTCTTCGTCGGACCACAGATAAAGAAGATCCTGAAGCCAAATGAATTCCCCAAGAAGCTCACTAGTAAAGAGAAAGCGGCTTGGAACAGCTTTGTTGCAGTGGTTCGTGGCTTCCTGGGCAATCACAAGGTCAAAAACTACGTGGAGCAGGTTGAGACTGGTGAAGAACTACAGAACAATGGGCTGTAGGATGCCCCTCAAAGTCCATATCCTTGATGCTCATCTTGATAAATTCAAGGAGAACATGGGAGCGTACTCGGAGGAGCAAGGCGAGCGCTTCCACCAGGATATACTGGACTTTGAACGCCGCTACCAAGGACAGTATAACGAGAACATGATGAGAGACTACATTTGGGGGCTGATTCGTGAAAGTGATTTACAAAATAATCGTAAATCTTGAAAAACTACTCACTTTGAAATGTTTTGTAGTCATTTTTGTATTACTTTAGTATAAATACATGTTAATTTTGATTCATATGTTTTTTTTTTCTGACTTTATGTCAATGAAAAGACCCAAATTCGCCCGTTTTCTCATTGAAAATCGGTAAATTTCAAAATATCAGTGTCCTGGTCACAAAAGCAAAGTTTCTGGGGAATAATAGCCATTTCCTGTACTTTTGAGGCATAAGCAATTAGGAAATAACACTTACTACCCAGGAACAAAAAAATAAAAAAAATGGTTACACAGTGTTTATTTATGCTTCAAGCAGCCACAAAAGCGAGGCGACCTCGTGGAGCCCGGCGACATCTGGGACACAGCCAACAAGTCCGTAACCCCTCCACGTGCCCCAACCCTTGTTAACGCAATCAACTCACCCAGCCCCCCTCTGCCACGTGAAGCTGCAGACGGGCTATCACATTCACCTTCAAGCTGCGGGGTTGCGCGATAAATAAAATCGCACGATGGCGTCGCAAGGAATGACCTCAAACGTTCGTCCGTCCATCGCTGCTCATCATGCTCCGTAAATGTTTGGTTTGAGTAAGCGCACACCTTGACCGCGGCCCCCCCTGGCCTTTGTGCCACTCGATTGCGACGTCATCGCCCTACATATCGCCCCCCCCCCCCCCCCCACAGTGCCGTGGGTTATAATGCAATTACCTCAACTGTTACTTCATTAACTCAGCAGCTAATTAAGTGATGAGTTAATTCATCTCATTATCTGTGTTTATTTTCACTTGCACATCGCATTTCCACGGCGACGGAATAAAGGCAACGGCGGGCTTAGACTCGCCGAATCACTGAAGTAGTTTAGACAGATGTATGTTTTCCAAGTAAGTTAGTGTTCCACGTATTATTAATTGACAAAACTAATTTAATTTCAAAATTGTAAGACGGTGCACAGTATTCACTCTTGTCGAGAGAGAGAACGAATCAGAGGTGCTAGGAACCACAGACAAGCAATAAAGCAGCCACGTGGTGATCTGGTGCAAACAATTGCCAAAACTCTGTGGTCCTCTCGATATTAAAGTGTCATCGGCCACTCAATGAGCGTTTACTATGCGGGAGGAACCCGGAGCACCCAGAGAAAACTCACGCACGCAAGAGGTAAACACTCGATCCCCATACAGATGGAACAAGTAAGAGTCCACATTTTTGCTGCACCACCTTCTCGACGTCCACGGGAAGGGAGTTTCACAACATTTGTGCGGTGATCCACGAACCCTCGCTGCCTCCACAGTGCTGGATTACAGGCGTGCATAGCCACGACCGCCCGACTAAAATACTCCACTGAGAAACACTTCACGAACGAGTGGAGTACTTCTCATAATTTATATTTTCCACGAACTACAATATTTGAAACCTTTTATAGCCGTAAAACTAGTCTTTTACTCAAAAAGAAATTCAAGTGTTTCCCTGCTCAAATAATCCCTGCGGCGATGCTCATTTCCTGGTGGAAAGTCTCCATTCTTATGACAGGGGCTGAGTCCATCCATACAACAACCACTTCTTACCTCCTCACAAAGTGGTACTCGATTTTATCAATCCAGAAAAGTGGAATGATGGGTCGAGTTATCAACCCCCCAACTCAGGATTTGAAGTCGCAGCCTTCCGAATGTGAGTAGCTCACCCTAACGCTGAGTCACCCTGCGTACAGTAGTACTGTACATGCATTTGAATGATTAAGTTTGAATATTTGCTTCCATGTGCTCATTAATCACCCGTATGCCACGGACTGCCTTGTGGCTGTACCCGCCGAGGGGCATGCTACAAATCACCTCGCTGCGGTTGATGAATTGTCATGATTGGGAGTCGAGGTTCCATTCAAGAATCGATTCTCATTTGCACCATTTCTCATCTTGTTCGCGCTCTTTGCCTTAGTGTAACATCGGCATAACGAGTGCGTCCTGATTTGCATTGCAGCAATAGCAACTGTCTCACAGGCACTATTACACGTGTTTTACGCGTCGTCGGTACTGCCGTGTTGAAAATGAGAAGGAATACAAACGAGATTTCGATTTAAAGCTTTCGTGACTGCAGGGATTCATCTTCTTGGTTCTTTCGGTAAAGTCACGTAGAAGGGAAGTAATAAAATAATAAAAATAAAACATAATAAAACAATTCTCACGACGTTTCGGCCACAACGCAAGCAGCCGTCCTCAGGTGAAAACCAGGTCCGTCGAGGCGACAGAGTCTGAATTCAGGCTCTGTACGTGACTTTACCGAAAGAACCAAGAAGATACAAACGAGATGTTAGAAATGAGACGGAAAAAAAACTTGATTCTTAAAATGGGAACTCAAATTGTAAAAATAATAATATTCGCTTAGACTGCAATGGACCAAGCGTGGTACAGTTTAAGTCAATATGGTGATTATAACGACTCTAAATATTTTTAAAATACTAAAGGGCAAGCCAGCCGCCTTTCAATCAATATCTATCTCTGTACTCTACAGAAGATTTCTCAACTGTCGGTTCTTAAATGGATGGCGTGGACCTTTTAACATTGGCGCAGTCCTCTTTGACAACAACAAAGTTTCTAAATGTCACTTTGCCACCTGGATTGTTTTTGCGCTGAGTTGACAGTTTCTTAATTCCCCGAGCCATCTTTTATAGACAACTTTAATGGCATATAACCAAAAAATCATTAAAATGTAAAACGTTTTTTTTTCCATTTTGTCTTCGGTGTTTGCCCTTGTCCAAGGACGCTTTAAAAGTGCAGGTTGCAGTTCAGGCAAAATACAAACCAGGGCACAATCCCCGTGGCCTCTCGCCTCTACGACCTCTGCTCGTCACGGAGCCACTGCCACACCATGAGTAGCCGTGAATTTCAACGACGTGTTAATTCAGCTGACACCTTCCCAATCACTGCACCAGATGCATTTCCCACAGTACGGTGCAGGCGCGAAGCCGGTTTTCTCAATCTACTGCTCGATTAAGGCCCTCCCCATGCCGTGCGACAACATTTGACCATACGTAACCACGCTGGTCAGTGCGGTTTGGCGAAGGCGGGGGAGCGTGTACATTTGTGTGAGCATAGAAGTACTGTGCAACAATGGATTATTATTCTTAGTTTTTTTCGGTAAAGTCACGTAGGTAAAACATTAAAATTTATAAAAGTAAAATAAAATAAAAATCACGACGTTTCGGAGGCAACACAAGCTTCCGTCTTCAGGTGGATTATTCTATACCGTCCTCCACCGCCTACAATGTAACCTCACGCAGCCTACAATGTCTGTTATGCAAGGTGGTTGGTCACCCAAGCATCGTAAGCATCTGATATTATGAACGGAGCAAAAGGTAGAAAGCTCCACAGCAGCCCGCAAATCTTTTGGCACGCATATTCCTCGGCTCTGTCTCAAAGGTGCACTTGATCTGTGGCTTGGGGAATGGCAGGGTTTTTTGATACCAATATCTGGCAAGAAAAACATCCAAATGGTCGCATTTTTTGTTGTTTACGAATTTGACATTTTTTGTATATTGTAAGTATGTTGAACTTCTTTCGCGCCTTACGCAGCCAACCTTGCTCATCATTTTGGCCACGACAATGCCCTGTTTGCCAAACCTTCAATCAGGTCTGTAGTGAGTGTTGTAACGTCTATATTTTACAGTCTCCCACGCTATTTTAGGCCTCTTCAAATTTAGAAATCTGAGAGATAGGGAACAAAAAATAAGTTTTATGAAAAAAGTTTTCAGTGTCCATCTCAGTTGAGAAACTATTCCGACTTACTAATTTTTAAAAATTTCTTTCTGTGGATTTCGCACCTGATGATGATTGCTTGTGTTGCAGTCGAAAACGTCGTGAGAATTTTTATTGATTTATATTTATATTATTGTATTGTTTCCCTTCTACGTGACTTTACCGAAAGAACCAAGAATATGAATCCCTGCAGTCACGAAAGCTTTAAATCAAAACTTACTTTTCAGTTGAAAAACTATTCCCACTCAGTACAAGGGGGGTTCACCACCACCACCATATCATTGCATCGTCAGACTGCTGAGCCCAAATCACTCACCTTTGCTTCAGCCGGGTTAGTGTTAGTAGGTCTGATGCTCACCAAGGCTCTGTAACTGCTCTTTGGTGTTTAGTGGGCTATCCGTCACGTGACTATGAGAATCACTGGCGTTAAAGTAAAATTAATTATGCGCGCCCTGCGATGAAGACCCTCAATGAAAAGCTCGTAGCCACGGCGACGCGTGCCACTTTGATGGCCGTAGGTGTGTGTGCGCGTGTGAAGAACACACGGAGGGGGGGGGGGGGGTGTGCTGACACTGCACTACAATCTAAAAGTACAATTTCTACCCGTGAACGGAGCTTGGGCTTCTCCTAGGTCCACTCAGCCTAAAATGAGCAAACGGTTCAGTGCCTCCAATATCAGCACCACTGGGGAGACAAAGGCGGCTGGGCATGCACGGTGCAGGTCACACAATCCCTCTCGTGGCGTGATGACCTTGAGAGTTTGTTCCAAGGTCAAGCAGAAGAGGCGATCACAGGTGATGAAGCAATGACACCTCGCTCGCCATTGCTTCCTTCTGCTAACCCTCGCGGCGCTTGACCTTCGACGTCCGCTCTAAAAGGGTCTCCTACCATCTGGCATTAGCTACAGAAGAGGATGGAAAAAATGACACTCAAGCAAGGGCAGTGGCACGATGGGTAGTCGTCGCGCTACCAAAATGCAAAGGTGAGTCTCCTTGAGACCGAACGCCAGCACGGACTCTGGCAGAGGAGGAAACAACTTCCCAGTAGTTGCGCTTGCCACCAATCGCAACCATCTGTCATCAACGCTACAACATTTGACCCAACAGTCCTATCGGTTAAACACGGAGAACGGTCATCCTCGTGCGCACGCGATGTCTGCGTAAAGGATTGTTTTGTTTGGGTGTTTAACTTCAACGCATCTGTACGTCGACGTACAGCGTTGGCTTTTTTTTTTTGCCGACGGAATCTGAGAGCAATGGCGCTTGTCGCTATTTGGCCACAATGGGTGGAGAATCGAGGAGGAGGATGACGAGATTCTTCACGTTTTCCCGATTGTCTCGTCAGACATTTTAATTGCTTCATTAAAACACTCAGGAAAACAACAATAGCAACAATACATTAACATGGAGTTTACTACATCCGTTAGATTGACACGTGAGAGTGTACGTTGAAAACAGACTGAAAAGGGATTCTTCTTTTGTTAAAACACTGAGCAGGACAACAACATTGTAAGTATAGTACTCCAAGTCTGCAGTGGTTTGCGAATATAAACATTATACATAACATAATTAAAAGGCTATTAATACGACTGGAACCTAAAATACACCAATCTGTAAATATCTGGTCATAAACTTAAATATTTTATCATAATAAGATAGCTTGTTACAAGGCCATAGCCATGGAGTCAACATTGGGGGGGACCAAATCTTCCAGGGGGTCTGGGCGTCCCACCCCCAGAAAAAAATAATCAAAATTTGAAAAAAATGTCCTGCCATTTCCTGCCTAAATTAAAAAAAATTAACTAACACATACGATGGACTTTTAATAATTTTTTTACAACAATGTCTAATAGTGTATTGTATTACGTTGCTCTGTTTTTTTTATTTTTTTACCTTTTCTTGTTTCATTGTATGTAATGGCAGAGATTAGGGATAAATAAAGTACAACCATAACCACAATCATATGAACAGAAATCTATTTTATAGCAATATATTGGTGGGGACATTTTGAGCATATTTGAATATGGGGGGGATGTGTCCCCCCCCAATATATATTATAATTACGGCCTCGGCTTGTTATGATTATTACGTGTGGTGGCAGAGTGGCTGCTTCACTTAAAAAAAAAGACCTGGGTTCAATTCCTGACGTGGGCGCCGTTCTGCGTGGAGATTTTACGTCCTCCCCCTGTTCGGAATGGGTTCTCTGGCTTCCTCCCATAGGAAAACAACAATAGCAACAACAACAATAGAAAACTGCGCTCGTCTTTGGACTAAGTGTGGCTGTCCTGGATAAATAAGTACACATTATGCTTATTACTTCTTCAGTATTGTGAAAATATTAAGGGCAGTTATAATAATATCAGGAAGTGCAGAATGTCCTTCTACTTCTAGTAAAGGTAAATCACTCCATGACGTAATTTAGACTTGTCATGCGCACAGCATTCACTCGCTCTCGCAGCGAGAGAGCGACTCGGAGACACGAGGAGGAACCGCAGATGAGCGGCAAGGCAGCAGCCACGCGGTGAACCAGCACCGACAGTTTCCCAAGCTCTGCGGTCCTCTACGTATTCAGGTGTCATCGGCCAATTAAACAGCATTTTAGATGTGGGGGGAAACCGGAGCAACCCAGAGAAAACCCACGCGTGCAAGGGGGAAACACTCTATCCCCATACAGACGGAATGGGTGGAGCCCACATTGTGCTGCACATAGCCAGGGAATTGCTGCTAATCAACGCTCAAGGGGAGGGAGTTTCAACGAAATCTGCGTGCGATCCAGCAACTCCCGCCTCCACGGTGCTGATTTACAGGCCACGTCCATCACCACCACTGCCCGACTGGTGCTATTGGCAAAAAAAAATAACCTGAAACATCACTAAATTACAATCTCTTGCTCAATTGTTTCTAGTTTGACGTTTGCTTGAGAGCAGATGGTAATGTGCCAAGGTTGTACAGGCTTTTCCTATGGGCCTAATTGCTGCAAGGCGCTATGGGGCAATGAACACGACAGGCTGAATGAATGGATCTGTGTCGTACGTTAGGCTTGCTGTGCACGCGTGCTATGTTAGTGAGTACACGTGCGCGTGCACACGTGCCGTGTGAGTGAACGTGCGTGCGTGTGTGCATTAAGGGTTACTACCTCCGAGGTTGTGGGGAGCGGTGGCGTAGTGGTTAGCGCGCTGCGCTACGGACCCGGCTTGCCTGAGTTTGATTCCCGCTCACGGCCAACACCAGTGATGATTATCTGAATCGGTTCTGGGCTTCCCGTAGGTTTACTTAGCCTCAAATGAGTACCTGGTGTGATGTGTAAACATCACTGCTCAGGAGACAAATGTGGCCAGGCGTGGTGCTGGCCACCCACCCCCTAGTGTGCTGTGCCGGCCTTCATAGGCGCTCGCGAACGGCACTTGCCCCAACAGCTTGTGTAAGGCTATAAGGGGGGGATCTTTGTCTTTTGCCTTTGTAAACGTGCGTACAAGCAATGTTAGTGTGCACGTGCACGTCTCCTTGCCTGCATGCATGCACACTCCTGTCTGTGTGCGCCCGTATCAGTGCAGGTTCATGATGTCAATGAGAATGAGTTACATGTGTGCACGTGCGCGCGTGCATGCTGGCTGTATTCGCGAGCGAGCGTGCGTGCGGTTAGCGGTCCCCGCCAGTACCTGGACGAGGGAGCATGCTGCCGTTGGTGAGGCACTGGCTGTGAAATGCCGGGCTGGACTGAGAGCTCGCCCTCAGCGAGCCGCAGGCATGCACTGGGCAGAGCAATAGAGACCACCGTCAAGACACGAGGCACGCGCCGCAGTACACAGCTGGTTAGTGACTCCCCCCCACCCCCAGCGGTGACCTGGCAGCCCCCCACTAGCGATCGCACGCGGCGGGGGGGAGGGGGGGTGTCCCTACTCCATCACCGTCGCTCGCCCCATGAGCTCACAAAACCGCAAGGCTGCGATGGCTCGATGATGCCGTGCTCCGGTAGCTGAGGGGGGGGACTGCATTACTCACTGGTTCACTCAAGTTTCTCGCTTGTCGGTGGTCAGTGACCTCCCTTCCGCTCTTTAGTTCACGACTACCACGGTTACGCTCCTCGTGGAACGTCACTCGCCTGATTCACTTCCAATCGCTCGCTCGCCGGCGGTCAGTCGGCTCCATATCACTCTTCTGCTGCTACTACTACCATGGTTACTTCCTTGCCCCGTGACCTTCGCTCATGAATTCCTCCACCCGTGATGACGACCCGGTGTCTACCACATTGACCGTTTTTGTCTCCTCCACGCTGTGTTCAACACCACCAACACCACCACACTCCAGATCAAGACAACCCACTCATTCACCTACTCACTCACCCACTCACCACACTGCAGGTCGACAACACTTCTTCGACCAATATCATCCAACACACCGGTGTGCTGTACTAGTGACGAATTGGCCACGTTCTGTTTACGTGACAAACCTTACTAGTTGGCTGTGTCGGGTGGTGACGGGTTTAACGACACATTTATATATTTACGCGATCTAACCCAAAAAAAACCTCTATTATGCACAACACTTCTCTTAATGCTTCTTTCTTCACCCTGTGCCACTATGGAATTACCTCCCATTATCTGTGTTTTTTTCTCTTTCCAAAGTTCTTATAATGAACCTTGCCCTTAACCTATTACAACTTGAATAGGGCTGTTTGTCACTGGCCCTACGGCGTTTTGGGCATATGCTTAGCAACCGTGATACAAAACAAAAAAAATAGATCCACATATATATTTGTTGACGGACAAACGGACCGTACGTATGAATGTTGAACTTTTTTCGCACCGTACATAGCCAATCGTGCTCATGGGAGGAGCAGGGGAAGGACACTAAACTAAACACACAAAGCAGTTCTAAAGAAATGAGTTTTCAATCGAGATTTAAAAAGTGCTCAGCTCCAGTGGCTTCCTAATTTCGGAAGGAAGAGCATTCCAGACGGCCACAGACGCGCATCTGTGTGACGCGATGACCATCTTTGCTCGACGGCCAGCCGAAAGCCGCTTCTGTGAGGATGACCGCAGTTCGCGCGATGGTTGATGCTCCTAGACGAGTTCAGCAAGGCTATTGCGGTTCATTCGTGGTGAGCGCTTTGCGTACAATAAGTGTGACCTTATAACGCATTCGTTCAGCAACCAGAGGCCCACGCAGCACTGTACGGACACCGTCGGATCGTGTGACGTTGCCATTGAGCGCACGTGCGCACACAGGCTCCTGACCATTCACCCCACATGTCTACCGTTAAACAATCAATGGTTAGCCTCTTGCAAAAGCAATTACAGCGTACACGTAAACCCACTTACAAGTCATCTTAATAAATGCCTCCCTTGTCACCTACCCCATTCTAATCTACTTGTGACGCATCTGCATTGGGCGTAAACCAGTGGTGAGCGGTAACCTAGCAGCGGAACCTCCAGACGTTGGGGCACCTAGCTTGGCACCTAGCTTTGGAGATAATGCCACACGAAGGCATGACAAAATCGCTCGTAGAGCCATTATAATTTATACCATATACATGCCGTTGCTTCCTTCCTTTTGCCAGATACCCACACTTCTTTGCACCAGTGGCCCCTGCAGATCAAGCGTATGTAAGTCTCATTGCCACTGCCTGGCTCTAGGCCTCCGCTCTGCTCACTATCTCCAGGTGCCCCATCGAATGTCTATCTCTCTCAGTGCACATCATCCTTCCATCGCAACCTCTTCTTCCTCGTGACATCCGAAACTTTTTCTTGCCAGGTTCTATCCCGAACTTTCCAAGATGCTCGTCCTCTCCCGGCATTCTGATGACATCACCAAAAGTGGGTCAGATTGTCGAGGATTCTAGGATATCTATCGTGGAGGACACTCAGGTAAACGAAGGTGAAGTTGGGCCACGGAAAACGGCAACACGATTTGCAGGCAGAACGCAAGCGTCAAAGCGCCGCACGAATGAAACTATTTTAAAGCATTTTTTAAAAATGTTATCAGGTAAAGTCCCACTGAGTTACGTAGCTCTTTTTCAGAAATGACATGGCAACAAATGACAGCTCAACGAAGTCGCGTATCACGTTGAAATTTATAGCAGCCAAATACTCGAAATGCACTTTGATTCTAAACGTTGAGGGGAAAAACCGGAGGACCCGGAGAAAAATCCACGCGAACATGGGGAGAACATGCAAACTCCAAGTATGCAGGCGTCAGGGTTTGGGATCAAACTCACGACCTCCTCGTTACCAGACGAGGTAGTTAATATCTCGGCCTAGGCCTCGCTGGGTTTACTGTGGCCGCTCCCCAGGTGCAGCTCACGAATTGCAAGGAAAGTCCACCACTCCGGGGTTCGTGCCTAATTCTGGCCTCACCCTGCTTCCTTTTCTCTTTCTGCCGTGTGGAGTAACACAATGGTTGCCACCCGTCCTGGTGTTTCCCTGGATCAAAATTTTAGTGAGGTGACAACCGCCTTGGTAAATCGGTCAAGTCTTCCCGGGATACTGACAGCGCCAGTTGTCAAAACGCACCGCTCGAGACGATGCATTCACGTGTAGTTCTCCCCTATTCTGGTAGCGTAAGATACTCCTTCTCGTTTCCCATGATATGTCCTCGTTTTTGTACAAGCAGAGGTGGCAAGCCTAAGTGAGCAGAATGTGGAGGAAGGTCAGGGTGGGGGGTCACACGCGGTGTTTGAGATGTTTGCGCGGTGAGTGACATGCCACTGCTCAATCCGACCTATTTATTTTGTTCGGTTGTCGACTTATTATTTTCATGTTGCCACTTGAAAAAAGAGACATTTGTCTGTGTGACTGCTGTTTGTTCGTTTGCCTTGGAGAAGCGTCTTGAGGTCCTCGTATGTTTGGCAGTAGACGCAACGCATGGGTCAATGACACCGGTGTGTCATTGACCTCGGTGTGGAACTCTATCCCCTTTGCACATCCACAACATCAAATGCACTCCGACTTTTAAGAAACATCTTCAGGCCTCTGTTTGTTTGGGTCAGGCTTTCAAGCAGCCCTGAGCTTGGCTCCGCGCCTCTGAGTTGTTGACGTGTTGACAAAATCTGGCGCGTTATAAATATCGATAAAGTTCCCTCCGTGAAAAAACAAAACTGCGGCATCGGGATAACTGTTCACAACAACAGCGAGCACACCGCCAAGCATAAAGTGAAATGGTGGCGATATTATCTGGTCGTGCATTGGACCCCAAGCTTCTTTTTAAAATAAAAATATATCAATCCATTCACTGTCATTGCAGTAAGTTGCGGAAGGAGCAATGTATAATGTATGCGATCGTTAATTTGTTGATTGAAGAAGCCTTCAATGAAAAGAATATAGATTCCAGAGTGTTAGATTACACGTTGAAGTAAATACCGAATAATGTCAACTTTAATTAAAAAAAAAATCTATGGAGGATAATACTAGGCATATTATTAAAATAGAATTACACCAATAAACCCAGCAATGTTGGATACTCTTAACACAAAATAATCTGTTGCAAAATTTATATCCACAGCGGTGGCCGGGCAGCTTACGCAGTCAGTGCCTACTGCTGTGAGCGCGTGGCGCTGATATTCAGAGTTTATCCCCGCACTGTCACAGAAGATGAATGCAGCCCCCTAAGGGCTATACACTGGCTTAATAGTCACATCCTATTCTGTATATGGCTATTGACACACAAAGTACCTGTTTGTGAATACATTAGTTAACAGGTAATAATGTGAAGCTCTTCGGCAATCCACTGCTGAATAATAATTAAAACAATTTATATTGCGGCCTTATATCACGAACCGGATTAATTGTTTGATCGAGAACTCGGAGCAACAGAGCCAAAGCACAAAGTCCCTTGTACATGGCCTAAACAGGTGACATCCCAGACAGGTGAGAGTCCGAACAGGTTAGAGAGCCTGAACAGGTGAGAGCTCTGACAAGTGAGAGCCGGACAGGTGAGAGAGCCTGGACAGGTGACAGCCCGGACAGGTGAGAGAGCCCGGACAGGTGACAGCCCGGACAGGTGAGAGCCTGAACAAGTGAGAGCTCTGAAAGGTGAGAGCCGGACAGGTGAGAGAGCTCTGACAGGTGAGAACCTTGAGCTGAAGGTGGATGGTGGTGCTTGGATGCTGCTGCATTCGCAGTGGGAGAGAGAGAGAGAGTTCCAGGCGATTGGCGCAGCCATGGAGAAACGCCGCTCAGCCAGGGCACTGCTGGTTCTGTGCGTGATGGGCCGATTGCTAGGATGTGGCGCTTTGCTGTGGCCAATAGAGTGAAAAGGGTGAGGGAGAGGTACGGTGGGAGACCTTGAGAGAGAGAGAGAGGTCAGTGGCACAGGATAGTTTTTAGTGACGCTATGAATGCCATATGGCTGCGCCTGATGCCACAAGCGAACATCGAGACAGGTTGCTTTGTGTCCGTATGGAGTGGGTCGCCACTCTGAATCCAAGTCCGAGTTCGGAAATGCAGCTGCTGGCTTCAGCGGACAAGCGTACACCACTCGTGGCTTCAGAGTGCGTCGCGCGAATCGCTCGACCGCCGCTCCACCCTGATGTTAATAAAATGTAATCGCATGTGCATATAACCGTGAAAGCAAGGATCAATTCTCATTAACGAATCGATGCATCGTCACTTGCCCAGAACCCAGCGCCAATCAAACACGACCGCGCGTGGCTGTCGCATTCCGACCGTCGCGCGAACCGTCTGCGAGCGCCATCCGAGCCTCCCAAACAAAACGCGATGCCGAGCTCTCGTTTCGCGTGCGGAAGCCACGTGGCCCCACCTACCCCCGTCTCAATGTCATGCGGATGCCTGACGTGACGACAGGGGGATCGCGTGCGCTGAAGGTGAACGATCGGCACGTCGCCGCGACGGTCGCGCGCACCGGGGCAAAGCCGGTCGGAGAGAGAGCCGTGGGAAATGTCACGTCGCGCGATGACGAGCTCCGAGCAGCTCACCCGACGATCCCCCAAACATGAATTTCAATCAGCCGGCTCTTAACGAATTCCTCTGCGGTTCATCTACGTTGTATTGCGAAGAGAGAGAGAGAGAAATAGAGAAAAAAACTTAAGCCGGAAGAATTTGTGTGAATGCGGGTGTTCGGCGACACGAAATGTGTTCAGGGGCCCCGAGCCATTTGTCTCGGGGTCGTTTGCCACCGATTGTCAGATGGGCGCAGCCGCAAGCTCGCTCGATCTCTTCACCTCAAGGTTGCGGCCGTGTGCTAAATGGCTCCGGTGTTTGATTGAGGAGCGATGGAATTAGTTTATGTTATAAATATTTAATAAATTGCCTGAATTGCCTGATGTATAACAAGACCTGGGGCTTTGTGTGAGGAATTCTAAGCACCTTCACTTTGCTTATTGCCAGCGGTAAAGGTGGCGCAGCTTTGAGAGATGTACACCAATCAGGAGAGGTGGAAACGTTGCATCCAATCATCGATTAATATATCACCTTAAGCTCACAATAAATGCATTGAATCATGCGTGCAGGAATCGACGCTGTTCGAAAATGGATATCTTGAAATTGGTTCACGTCACCCCTGCATCCACGAGAGGTGCTTACAACTCACCGCAATGTTTCCACGAATATTTTATTCTCATTCGTTCATGAATTTAAACTTGTAACGAGCACAATTTTGACAATTTAAAGTTTTTTTTTATTTTACCAGGTAAGAACCCACTGAGCTATGTAGCTCTTTTTCAGAAGCCACAAGTGATAGTTCAACGAAGTGGCTTATCATGGGCACATTTATAAGCGGCCAAATATTCGTAATCGCCATATACTCTTAATCGCGTGATTCTAAATGTGGAGGGAAAAACCGGAGGACCCGGAGACAAATCCATGCAACCACGAGGAGAACACGCAGACTACAAATATACACCAGGCGAGGTAGTTAACATCTCGCCACCATGGCGCCCTAATCGGACAGCTGGGGATGGGTGGAGTGGGCAGGGGCAAATTGTTTCAAGGATGATGCCATGGGAATGAAAGAAATAATTCTGATATCATAACAAGCATTGCCCATGTGCTCTCGTGTAGCTACGAGCGGTGGCATCAATGCACCTCTCAAGGTCACGTGTTTCACAGGCGCTGTTTTGCACTTTCTTTACCGTGCGAGCGCCGACATTGTGGGGGTTTGCCCCGTCAAGGGTGGTGACTCAGCGTCAAAAAAATGGCTTACGCTAAGGAAACGACGGCGTTTCCTGACAAGACGTTTGTGTGTTTTTTCAAGAGCTTCATTCCTATTGACGGCCACGATTGCGGTGGGATTTACAGCTCTGAGGTTAGGCACACGGAGTTTCACTAAAATACTGGATTATCATATGCCTTACTTACACAAGTCACCCATCAATTGATACACTTCTCGCGCTTCACAGTGTTTGCCGAGCATCGATCAAATGAGGGGGAACTTCACGGGGCTAACGGGGGCGGCCCGAATGGCACCGACGTGACTTTTTGAGTTTCGCAACGTGAGGAAAGGTAAAAACGTCGCGAGAAACATCTCTCTGCATCGTAACGCAAAACAGAGCGCCGTCTGCACCGTGGCTACGTTGGGCTTTGAGTTGACAAGAACAGCAAGAAGGCTTTCCAGTCGTCATGCCGTGAGTTGAAATCCTTAGCAGGATCGACTCACGACCATCTTGCCATCGTTTTTCTGGGGCGAGTGAAAGAGTTTCTGAGTGAGTGAAGCTGTAACCTCTTGGTTGGACATCAACAGGTGGTAGCCTTTCTTGTTTAAGTCACGTAAGTCGTTTTTGTTCCACAGCGACGTGGATTTTTTGCCAGTGGTTCTGGAGTGCCATTGCGGGGGAGAACAGGACCAGTGCGACAATGTAATGGTGGTTAGGGATGGTAAAACTATGAGACAGGCTTGTTCTGTTTACGTGACAAGCCTTACTAATTGGCTGTGTCGGGTGCTGGCCGGTTTAACGACACATTCATATTTATGCGATCAAACAAAAAAAACCTGTATTGTGGATTTGTCGCAAAAGTGTTATGAGATGTGAATTGGCGAAATGGTGAGCTAATTAGGAGGTACAGCACTTTGTTACATGACAAATTCGTATTTTGGTTTGCTTTCAAGACATTGAAATTATTGGATAATGACATGGTAACTGGGCTCACGAATAGAACACACAGAGCCACACTGTGGCTTGATAATTCATCACCAAAGAGAGAGATGAATACAGAATCTGTGTTGGCAGTTCGCCTGGAGTTATCCAGCAAGTGCAGAAATGGGACCGTATTGCCTGGGGTGGTCCAGGGAGTGTAGAAATGAGACCGCACCATTTCTCTTCGCCTGGGGTGGTCCAGGGAGTGTATAAATGGGACCGTACCATTTACGTTTGCCTGGGGTGGTCCAGAGTGTTGAAGTGAGACCGTACCATGTCTGTTTGCCCTGGGGTGTGCCACGGGAGTGTGGAAATAAGACCGTACCATTTCTCCGGCTGACCAGCTCCACGACGGATGGCGGAAAGAATCCAACGCGGTCCGCACCTCGGCTGTCCTGAATGTATCCCTTCCAGCGACCATCTGGATGTTGCTCCAACACCTACAAAGACAAAGATTCCCCGATAGCCTTTAACAGACTGTTGGGGCAAGTGCTGTTAGCGAGCTTCTATGAAGGTTCACACAGTACACGAGGGGGAAGGTGGCCAGTACCACGCTCGGCCTCCTTGTCTCCCCAGTGGCAATGTTTACACATCGCACCACAGGTACTCATTTGAGGCTGAGTCGACATGGTGGAGGCCCAGGACCGATCCAGATGATAATCATCACTTGCATTGACCGCGAGCGGGAATCGAACTCGGGTCATGGCGCAGCGTGCTAACCGTTGCACTACAGCTGACAACACCTACACAACCATAGACAACTACCAAGACCGACATCGTCATGTCTAAATGCAGAATAACATTTTGCATCGTGTCAAATGTGCATGCGGTGAGACGTAGCCCACACGCTCAGCCATTGGCGTGCCCAATCAGTGTCTTTGTTGCCGAATCGAGGGTGCTGAAACGGGCCACGCGCAATGTGCCGCCGCTCGATGACCTGGAGCTGCATGAACTTTCCAACGGTCCCTACGAGCAGTGCGAGGAGGTGTGTGCGGAGTGCTCGCTCACCGTGATGACCTCGCCGGCCTTCACGCTCAGGCTCGTGGGGTCGTACACGTTGCAGTAATCGCGCAGTGCGCGCACCTGCAGCATGCTCGTCGCCTCTGCAACGCAACGCAGAGCAGAGGGGACGAGCGAGCGCAAGTCAGCGAGACGTTGATGTCGAGGCAGCCCTCCCCCCAGACCGACGCGGTCCCTTTGCCGCCGGTTCAACCGTGGCGCTCTTGGGGCGGTGCCGGGGCCATCGCGAGCCAGGAGGCGGGCCCCATTGTTTTTTCCACGTGCAGGAGCGGCCGAGCTGCGCCGCATTGCGAAACGGCGCGGCGACGGTGTTGCCGACCGATGTGGCGTGCGTCGAACGCGTCAATTCGCCCTGGCCTCGGCCCTGCCCCCCGGTCCCGAGATAAATTCGGGTGCCTTGTGAGGCCGGCGGATTACGTTCTGGTCACGACTCGGCACGGCAAATAGCCAGTGGGAAACCGCCCTTGGTACAGGGGGATAATGGAGAGCAGGCATGGTAAGTGGTCCTTTCAACTTTTGGACAGGAAAGGCAAACCACATGCTGCTCCCTCTGTGCAGCGCACCACACCTAGTATGCCTCTCACAACGGCGATGGTTATAGCCCAACCTGGTAAATCCACACTCGTGTTAAAATATATATTTGTATTATTATTTTACTTTTCTCCCGTCCCTTTAGTCGATAATGGCGCACACTCCACTCACCACGAAGCATCTGCTTGATCTCCAGGCAGGCCTGTGACCCCGTGAACTGGTTCACGATGTCCAACGCTGTTTGGTTGTACGAGTTCCGGATGTGAACGTTCACTCCACTCTACGAGACAATGGACGATGGGCACCACAACAGTAAGGGCTTCATCGCCACCCACGCGCCACAGCCCCGACTGTAAAATCACAATGTAATTATTGGCATTCAATCACCATTTCGAAGATCTATAACGGTACCATTTATATTGAACCTAAAAAACTCAATAAGCATTGCTAAGATAATGTCCCTGTTACTTTGATATTGATCCTGACTGATGGTCATGATGACGATAAAGGTAATTATTATAGTTAGTTATATTTTTTTCATGAAAGCCTCAAGACTCGTTTTTCAGGAGGGTACTGGACTGTGAGTGAACCCATCACAGCTGGTGGCATTTGAACACAATTCACACGTGGTTTCTTCTGAAAACTTTGTACTCGGGCCTGACTAAAGTGCAGGCCAATTGCATCTGCTCGAGTGCAGCAATTGCAGTCACGACCGCGAGCCACTGCCACTGCAAGCCCCTCGGCATGTGTGACTCTCAGGAGTATGTTTAACCTGTCTCGTGGTTTAGCAAAGCCCCGTAAGACCCTGCCTTCACACGAAACGTGCTTGGCCACTTTGGCCGGGTCGCCATTGAGAATGGGCTTCTTGGCTCAAGGGGCCCAACCTGACACCAGCAGGCAAACCGTCTCCTTCACACATGTCTCTCCAAACAGAACATACATTTCTTACACAGCCCATCAGCTGCACGGCCCTCTGGGAGTTCATAATTTAAGCAGCGTTCATTTCAAACTCTGGACCGGTAGGTCAATTTCGTGAGATGTTTCGTACATTTTTTGGCATACATTTTGCATGCTGTGAGGAAACTGAAAACACCTGAAGAAAACCATCTCTTATAAGAGAATGCAACTCAAAATATATACACGGACAGATCAAGAGTCTACTTGTTGTACTATCGTGACTTAAAGCTTTCGTGACTGCAGGAATTCATATTCTTGGGTCTTTCGGTAAAGTCACGTAGATAGGTTAAAAGAAAATAACAAAATAACAAAAAACTACGACGTTTCGATCGCAACACAAGCAATCGTCATCAGTAGGACAAAGAGTGGGAAAGCTGCTGAGGCAGGCTGTTTTTAAAGGTTTGCAATGGGTGTAGCCCAAGGGTCATAAACGAAGTGGGCGGGGTTAGTGATAACATCACTATCTACGTGACTTTACCGAAAGGCCCAATAATACTTGCTGTACTGTCATATACTGGGCCACAAGGGAAACTTAATCACTATCTGCCAGAATAATTACAGATTACAAACCAAATTATATTGTACTTCTTACATTTGGGCAAATGGAGCAAACACAAACTGTATAAACACGATAGAGAGATACCAAAGACAACGCAAACAAGACATTAAAGACATGACAGGAATGAATTGTTTTTCAATCGAACCGTGCCTCTTGAATTGGCAGAGTTCGTGTGGTGGCTGCAGAGGCGGGGATCGCTTCTGCCCTTAGACTTTAACAATCACTTCTCACCCTACAGAGCGATCTGGTAGTCACCTCCTCACAGGTACGAGCGGGTAGCGGTGACAAGCGAACCGTGGGGCTGTGTCTAAATT
The DNA here is from genome assembly GCF_015708825.2 of Lethenteron reissneri. Taxonomy (NCBI): domain Eukaryota; kingdom Metazoa; phylum Chordata; class Hyperoartia; order Petromyzontiformes; family Petromyzontidae; genus Lethenteron; species Lethenteron reissneri. Next base: position 4,185,064 of record NC_083781.1, read on the forward strand.
GTCCCTGTGGCGAGCACATGTCAGAGTGTGAGCACAGTGCTGCACATTCATTTTTCATTGCAGCCGCCCAGCTCGCTCAGCTCATTGGAACGGCGACGGAGGTGGACAAAATTATGATGACGATGATTAACTGATCCTCCTTCCTATGGTGGAGATGATGATGATGATGATGTTGTTAGGATTGTTGCTACTGCTGACATTTGAATCTCCTGCTATGTACAATGATGATGATGGAGATACAATTGATGCGGAAGCAGGTCTAGCTCCAGCTCCTCACAGATGGGGGTAGCCAGTAGATCCGTTGTGTGGGCCACTGTAACAGCTGGATTATTATTATGCTTGTCTACCCATGAGAGCCTCACTGATTCTTATGCCTCTTTTTTCAGGAAAGTCCTGCCAAGTTTTCTCAGTCGGGGTGATGTTGTTGGGGGCACCACGGTGGAAAGATGTTAACTACCTCACCGGGTATACAGGTCGCAGGTTCGATCCCGACCCTGACGGCTGGATATTTGAAGTTTGCGTGTTCTCCCCGTGGTCGCGTATATTTTTTATCTGGGTCCTCTGGTGTTTCCCTCCACATTTAGAAACATGCGTTTAGAGTATTTGGCTGATAGAAAATTCCAAATCGGCCACTTTGTTGAGCTATCATTTGTGGTCAGGTCGCTTTGAAAAAAGTGCTACAGTATATAACTCAGTGGGCCTTACCTGGGAAAATAAAAATCGTTAATAGTTCAGTTTGCTATGCAGATTAAAATTTAGTAATTTGCAGTGTAACCAAATTTGGCAAATTCAGACCATGACGCTGTCACACGATGGCCTGCTGTTGCAAACGACGATACTGTCACCGAAAGCGGGCTTCATCTAATCAAGGTTTGCTGTGATTTCGGACAAATTGACCGGTCTGAATTCGGGAAAAGATTCGGGGCCTGGGCCTCTCTCCTGAAAACCACAATGGGCTTGAACAGATGTTTGACAAATGGACATTTCTAAGATCATGAATTTGATTGTCAAACAAAAAAAAGCATGACAGGTTTCCACTGAATTGGGAAGAGTCTGTTCAGTAGATTGAGAGTTGAATAATTTCCCAACAACCCTGAATAATTCCCGGGGTCGACTTTTGGCAATATCAATGCTCCTTCACGAGATTGCTTGCTGATAGTTTCCTGATCGGCTTGAGAACAATTCCATCAGCTAGCAGAGATGTTTTGTGCCAATGTCGCTCAGCCGAGCGAACGTGTCTTCTGAAAATAGTCCGATGTTGCGCGAACGATGGTTCAGAGGGCAAACGCTGAGGACGAATCTGCTCTTTGGGAGCCACCGAGTCAAGAGAATTGGTAAGTGATGCACTATATATAGATTTACGAATTCAGCAAAGCTGCCCTATGGAGTCAACAGCCCGCAGTTCCTCCTGCAGAAAAACGGTGTCAGGCTTTCTGGCGTTAAAATTTTATTTTTAGAATTCGAATATTTTAATTTTTAACCCGATGAGTACAGGTTACACCTTTCAATACTAAACTTAAATTAAATTAGAAAATTACGTGACCGATTTACCCGAATGATGTCTAAAATATAAACTGCGATTTGTGCTGAAGATATTATATCCAGTGTATCTGCGGGCTGTATGTCTTGGGCCATTGACAGTTTGATTAAAGTCCAGGCCAAGGATATTGTCACTGAGCTTGGGAGGCTAATTTGTATTTGGGGAAATCAGCCCAGCCATTGAAATCCCCCCCCAATGTTAAAAAGAAATCGGGCTCCAGTAGTAGGGTCGCACTCAGCTCAAGCATTTCATCCAGCCAACCAGAAACCAAGCCCAGGGGTTTCGATAAACAATGGACACATTAAAAGAGTGATTCTTCTATCAGTCCCTCCAGAAAAACGCGATTATGCGATCGCAAGATTCCACGCAAAATCAGCCAAAGTCCGCATATTTATGCGGGGGGCGCGTTTTTTCAAATACGCCGCACTTTCGCCGCATAAATTGCAGATTTCCGCGCGCAAAATATGCGGGCTTGCATGATTTCATAATCCCCGCATTTTCGTTGCAAAAAGTCACATATATCTTAGCAGAAAGTTGAAAAATGTTGCGTTTACTTCACACAAGCGCAGCCATTTCCCCTGTTGCCATGGGAACATTATGAAGTGACGTCACTCATTACGCGACATCATTGAAAAGCTGCATACCCCGCGATGCCAATGAAACCATGATGAAGAGTTTATGCAACTTTACAGTTGTAAGATTGCACTTTTTTGTTAGTAGTATGTAAATTTACATTACTGTAAGACTGTACTGTTACTGTATTGCTTACGTTACGGTGCACTGAAAACACTTATTTTAACAGAAGATGTCTGTTTTGTATAACTACCTCTGTAAAACAGGAAGCACACATTTTATTTTTTAATATTTTATTTATTCATTTTTACAGAAGTTGTAGCATATTCATTTTGTAAAGCTACAGAACTTGTTCGACTCAATGTTTTGTAAGTTTGAGCCATCTGTTTGTTAAGGTCTGAAATAAAACAAGATGAGAACTTAAATATTCCCAGCACTTTCTGTGATGTAGTATGCTTGCTTATCATAGGAAGTGATAAGAAATGACTCTTTACATTAAAGTAGTAGCCTAGTGAATAGGGTGTTGGGGGAATCACTTTTTTTCTCTTTTTCATCAAACCGCAATTTTTGCAAGTTCCCGCAATTTAATCGCATAAAATTGCATAAATATCCCGCATATTCCATCGCATTTTTTAATAAAACGTGCCGCATAATCAACGATTTTTTCCCGCAACAATCACCAAAAAACTCCGCGTTTTTCTGGAGGGACTGTTCTATGGATGTATAAGAAACGAAGCTTCAAGTTGCAATGCAGGTGGTCCTGAAAAATCGGAGCTATGCCAACGTGTGTTGAGGCTCTGTTCACATGGTACATTTTACAGCCACGGGGGATGTAAATGAACTACACGTTTATATATTTACACAATATAACCCAAAAAAATCTCTATTATGGATAAATTAACTATGTCAGGTCTCGGTCAGGCAGGCAAACTGGGGTTTCAACACCTCAATTTCGTCTGATATACAAATAACTTCCCTGGGTGTATATGTCTAACATTCATGAGAAAAGCATGAATGTCCGGATTGGGCTGCGATTTGTTCGAAGCGGAAATATGTTGAAGACGAAGAGCATCGCCGCCGTCTGGATGAAACGTGTTCAAAGAGTTCGCCACTAAAGGACCACCTGGGAGTAACAACGGCATCGAAAACCACCGCATGCATCTTGGCGAATACACGCAAACCGCCGCACTAAACAGGGCGGCCACCGGAATTCCAAACCGCAGACCTCTGCAACAAGCGGCGAACGGAACCACCCACTGGGCCACAGCGTCATCGGGCGGGGAGTGGAATGTTGAGGCTGCGGTGGTGCGGGCGGCGGGGCTGAGGGTCACGAAGGGACATTTGACGGCGCAACGCCCACCCCCAGCGTCCCGGCGAGCGCCGCCCGCGGTGCGGAAAGAGGCAGGCGGCGTCGCCCCGGTGTGACCTGCTCGCGGTCACCTGGCTCTCACCTCGATCAGCAGGCGCACCACCTCGGTCTTGCCGTAGAGGGCGGCCTCGTGAAGCGCCGTGCCCACCCGAGTCTGCCGGTTCACGTCCACGCCCGCCAGGATCAGCATCCTGCGTGCGGTGAACACGCGCGCGCAAACCCGCACGACCACGCAATGATTCCCCCGTGGTGGCCTGTCCAATAACAAGTTGATATCCAGTGAGGAATACGAGGTGTGGAATCACAAGCGATCGCCTACTGCATGACGAGCAAGTATCTCGACGATGGACTCGTAGGCACAATCTAAACAGCTCTCGATGATTGCACAGAATACAACACACAAAGACAAAGACCCCCCCCCCCCCCCATAGCCCGAACAAACTGTTGAGGCAAACGCTGTTAGCGAGTAGCAGCGTCTACGAAGGCTGGCGCGGCACACGAGGGGTGAGCGTTCAATTACATAGAAAGTTAGATATTTTCACCAAAAAAACATACTTGACAATATTTAAACAATGAATATTAAGACATAAAGATACTAAGAACGGTATAAACACATATTAAAAGAAACATGGTTAATCAATGCATCAATTAATATTCACTGTACCTACAACAGCCCGTCGGTAACAGGGGAATGGTCGGTAAGCGAACCCATTGGGCTCTATGGAGGGCCGTCGTTTAGCAATTAGTCGTTAACATGGGTGTTCATTAAGAGGTGTTCTACTCTACACTACTATACACGACACTTCTATATACACTACTATACACTACACTATACACTTCAAATTGGGCTCTATGGAGGCCCGTCAGTTAAGTGGTTAGCCCTTAACAGGGGTGGTCATTAAAAGGGGTTCTACTGTATTTTATCGTCCCCCGAAGGGATGATGGCCTGCGGCAGCCCCAACCACGATTTGAACTCGCAACCTTCAGACCATGCGATCGACTACCAATCCGCCAGTACGTTGGTATTCATCGAGTGTCTCGTAAGCACACGCAGGTAAAAACAATATGTATATAAACTTTTATTCGAGTGTGGCAAGCACACATTTGGGATGTTTGTCAAATTCTTTTGAGTGTTTTTACATGACCTGGAAGGAAGCTGGAGCGTCTGCGGAACATTTACAAGCGGCTGGGAAAAAAGCTGACAGGCCACGCAAAACAAGTCATTAACCTACTTAATGCACTGCCTGCCTCTATGTCACCTTGTTTCCCAGTAGGTAGGTGACTCACGCACTCCCAATTGTCAGCGTAACAATGTAAATACATGCTGCAATTGCAGGCGATGATTAAACAATTCAAAATATATATTTCTTATTGTCATATTTTTACCATCTATCTTGTACCATTCTCGGTTGTATAGTTGTATTCACTATAATAACCTCAAGCAAAACTTTTTTGCATAAGTAAAAAAATATATGGATTCTTAAACGTGTGGTGCCATGCAAGCCCTTCAATATTCGCATATAACCCTCCGGAAACAGATAAGCCCATGTTTCGTTAGAGTCCCTAACCATCCACGCATGGTCCACCAACCCCACCTCGGACCGCAGCAACATAATCACAATGGGACACTCCTTACCAAGGTCGCGAGTTTCCGTGTCGCTCGCGCTCGCGCCACGGCGTTCCGCAAGCGCCACGGTGTTCCGCAAGCGCGGCGATTGGAACGGCGAGCCAAGGGGTTAAACCGTGGAAACGACCATCGTGTGAGCCCTGCTTAGGCGAGGCACGCTTTGAACCCGGGGACCCTGGCAGGTGCTGGCATATCGAAATAAAAAAAAAACCCAAACTTCCACAGCAGAAGATTAACTCGCTGGGCCTGAGAAAGCTAAGCTGGCGTGGGATCTGGAAGTGACAGCACTCGCAGCCTGCGGCGCTGTCATCTAGACAATGTAAGTGTCCGCACACCTCGTGCCTCATCCCGGGAGCCAGCCTTCACAAGTTTCCGAGACCTCGATGTCTTGCTATTCTGAGCAGACGTATAAACTCGCAAAATGTGAAGAGACGTCGTGAACGTACATCCCTTGGTCCCCCGGCGCTCCCACTCCCGCCCCCACGGCAAATTGGTGGGAAGTGAAAAGTAAACAAATCAATAATCAAAGCGCGCATGTCGCACAGTGTCCTGACCGCACCTGATGTTGGCACCTGGTCTGGAGTGATTGGAAGGCAGATCAGCTCAATAACAACGGTAGGAGGTTGCTAGATTTTTGTGCAGCCCATGGGCTTGTAATTACCAACATGCTGCTCCGGCATCGGCGCATCCACACAACATCATGGATGCATGTCGGGTCCAAGCAAGAACATCTGCTGGACTACATAGTGACGGAACAGTGGATGCGAAGTCCATGTCCTTGACACCAGGCCCTACTGTTGCACACTCGAAATGAAGGACGTGGGCAGGTGCTCCAAATCGAGGGCAAGCACATTTATTTATTGTGGTTAATCTTGGGAAGAACAGCACTGCCACTCTGTAAAATTCAACAACACGTGTGTTACAACCAGCCTTGCTCCCGAGCCGCCATTAACCATGTGACTGGTTTACCCGTGCGGTTATTCATTAACCCTTTCTCTTAAACCCAATTCTACTACTGATAAACCATCTTTGTCTTTGACAATCACATTTGCACATCACTATTCGACTATTACTTTAATCCTAAGCTGTATGTCTATCTATACCATCCATTTATCTCGGTATATTACACCCATTATATGTACTGTATGTGTACAGTATACGTACTGTATCTCACCATTGTACAGCTTACTACTTTATATGTGTTCTATTCTCAATAGCATTGCAAGTAGTTATACTCTGGGTATATGGGCAATGGTTATAGATTAAACAGTATTAGAGTTAGAGAATTACAATGACAGTAACTAATTACAGTGCGTCATCTCTTTACAATGCACAGTGCTAAAACGCCTCTAATTGCATATATCACAAACGAACAATTCAAAGCCAAGCTTAAAGTCTAGAACAAGTCTAGAACATTTATATAACGATCAAAAACAACCTTTGGGTCCTTTACCTGTAAAATGCAACAACACGTGTGTTACAACCAGCCTTGCTCCCGAGCCGCCATTAACCATGTGACTGGTATATCCGCGTGGTCATTCAATAACCCTGCCAGCCACCTACAGGCCCGGCTCAGTCATCACATGCTGCTGTACACACATGCATTGATGCACTGCACAGCACATCAGGACTTTCACAGAACCACACTTTACTCCCTTGCTGCACAAGGACATACTTAATAGAGTGATCCATTCCTAATGTGCCACACTACCGTGGATCTGATCTGCCCACTAACCATCGACTTGTCATCTGTAAGATGCGCCTGGCATTCTTCCACTCTTGTGGTGGGTGTACACCCAGGACCGACTCCATTCCAACCCATAGTGGCATGGTCTCAGCTAGCTGATGAAATGTGCAAGTGAGAATTTCATCATCGCTTGTGGCTGGGGTTGGCATTGTCCCCGACTCCTCCTGATGTCGAGGAGAAATGGGCAAGGTTTAGGACCGTGGCTCATGCAGCTGCAGTGGCTGCTTTGGGAACACGGTCCAGACCTCCCCAGAGCCCTGGCTGACAGAGGAGGTGTTCAGGCTGGCTGAGAAAAAGCGACAGGCCCACTCTTATCGGCGACAGCATCCCACGTCGGAAAATTAGGAGGCCTACCGCATCCTTTGCTGGGAGGTTCAGAAAGCTGTGAGGCGTTGCAAGGATGGCTGGAGGTCGCGAATTGCTGAGGAGATGGCGTCTGCCTCAATGGCCCACGATCACAAATCGCTCTTTAATTCCATCAAAAAAGTAACCTGCAGCGCCACACCTATTACCATCATTAGGGAAAGAACGGTGATCCAATCTCCGACCCCCAGGAACAGGTTTGCAGATTTGATGAGCATTTCTGAGGTCCTGGGGGAGGGGAAATCCCTCAGCCTGGAAAACAACAAAGTGGGGATGACCCTACCGAGGCTGTGGTGCCTCAAATACTGGAAGAAGAAGTCACCCTCTGTGAGGGGCTGGCTGAGGTGCCATCTGTTGAGGAAGTACTGAAGGCGATCCGGAGTCTGAGACCAGGAAAGGCACCGGACAGAGATGATCTCCCAAGCAAAATGCTGAGGAAGGGTGGCATTTGTGCACAGACTGCCCTACATGACATCATAACAAAAGTCTGGACCACTGGACGGATTCCGCAGGATTGGAAGGATGCCTTGGTGGTCCCCCTCTTTAAGAAGGTCCCCTCTTTCAGAAGGGGGACCGCACAGACTGTAACAACTACAGGGGAATCTCACTCCTCAGTATGCCGGGAAAGGTCCTGGCAAGGATTATTCAACCTCGCCTTGCTAGGCACGCTGAGGAGAGGCTTGCGGAGCCCCAATGTGGTTTTAGGAAACGGTGGTCCTGCACAGGTGCCATATTTATGTCTGTCCGCTTCAGCAGAGGGGTAGGAAATTCCAACAAGACCTACATCTCTGCTTTTTTGACCTGGTCAAGGCCGATGGTACCATCAGTAGGCCTGGGCTCTGGGTTGTTTTTCGTGCTTTCGGAGTCCCTGACACTCTGCTCACGATCATTAAGGACCTTCATGATGGTGAGCGGGCCCGGATAAAACTACGTGGCTGGGAGTCGGAGCCATTCCCTGTACACCTTGGCGTGCGACAGGGATGTCCTCTGGCTCCCACATTATTTAACATCTATTTCGACCACGTAGTTTGTGAAGCCTTCAATAGCTGTACCGGAGGAATTTCCACTTGGTAAAGATACAATGGGAGGCTGATCGATGCCCGGGTGCGGTCAAGGGATGGCTCCCTATTGCTCAACCATGTTATGTATGCTGATGATCTGGTAATTGCTGCTCACACAGAGGAGGAGTTGGAGGCGCTGCTGCTGAACCTGGAGCTTGCCACTAAGAGGTGGGGCCTTACCATCAGCCCCACCAAAACTAAGCACTTGCCTGGGTATTTTTTACCATCGGACAATCCACCCACACATGACCAATTGGTGATAGGGCAGTTGTGGAGAGAGTGGAGAGTTTCCCATACCTGGGCAGTGTGCTCATGATCGGCTCCGGTTTAACAGCAGAGGTCTCACTCCGAATCAGTTGAGCGGCATTATAATTTCATCGGTTGCGTAACGCTGTGTGGAAGCTACCTGGTCTGTCGCTCCGCACGAAGCTTCAGGTCTTCTCAGCCACAGTCATTCCCTCCCTTCTCTATGCTTGCGAAACGTGGACCCCCCTAATGGAACATCTTCACTGGTTAGAAACATTTAGGCTGGCCTGCCTATGATCCATCCTGGGTTTAACCAGGCTGGATTGTGTGAGGAGCCCACAAGTCCTTGAAAGATCTGGACAAAGTCCTATCGATGAGCTCCTCCGGCGGGCAAGGCTGTGGTGGCTGGGTCATGTAACCCGCATGCCCAGTCACCGCATGCATTAACAGCTTTTGTTCGGCCAGATCGAGGGGAATAAACGGGCGCGGCACGGGCTAGAGAAGAGATGGAGTGATGTGGTACGGGAGGATGTGGAGCTGAGTGGACTTGCCGATGACTGGTACCAGCAGTGTCAAGATCGGCCTCTGTGGAGGAGGCTCGTGAAGGATGCTACTGGGCAGTTGGAAGCAGTCGGCCTTCAACAACAACCATGGGGTGGGGAGGAGCGACGCTCACAACAACGAACGGAGCGCCAGGTGGCTAAAGGACAGCAAGTTGGCACAGTAGGGGGCACAGTCGACCCGTGGAACCTGGGTCTGCCCCGTGACATCCTGCCAGCGGGCGTTCGACACTTCACGTGGCCTCAACATGCACATAGCCTGACACAAGCGTCGTGGTGACGTCACCACCACTTAGTGGTGAATGGCGATTGTTGTTGTTGTTGATCGCACCTGCAGCCTGATCCCGTCAGATCTCAAGAGGCAGGGCGGCACCGTTTTGGCACTTGAAGGTATAGCCAGCAGAGGAGGTGTCTGGCCGACTGGCGCGACACACCGGTTGGCCGAGATTGCCTCCTGGGCCCTTCGATGCTGGGAGCTTCGTCAAAGCCTGAAGAGGTTCCCAGCACGTGGAGTGAAACGTTGGACACCGTACTGAAATAATGCTGTACAGCACGAGCCAAAAAACCCAGAAAGTGGTACCGCCTGGCTAGTTTATTTGAACATGGTGGCTTGGTACTTCACCACTGATTGGTGACCAAGTAACAGTGAAGTAGCAAACTGTAGCTGTGAAACACTTGCCAAGAGATGGGAAATTCAATGGATAAACGTGTATAATAAGATGAATATCCTACCGCGTTCTTTTATTCGCAAAGAGACATGGGAATAAAGGATGATCGTAAACTGCAAGAGATCACTTTTGGGTGACTTTTATTCACGAATAAATATGGATAACAGGATTGATTTTCTCCTCAATCCCCTTAACCAACGTAAAAGTGACTAATGTATCAGTTCAAGCAAATCACTTATTGCTCACTCCAATTACTAAAACATGATGATGATGATGATAATAATACTCATTGATATCCTTTGATCAATTCATTGCTGGCTGAAGGTCTCCCTTTTGCCATGTCTTTTAAGGTTTTTTCTTACCATACTTCACCACGCTGGTGATTGCGGGTTGGTGTCGGGTTTCCAGGACCAGTGCAGATGTCACTCACCAATGACGTTAGCCATCGAAACACAGGACCGCCGGGTTCATAGCGTGGTGCACTAACCTTTGGAGCCACCACTCCCGCCTCGGTGTGGCAACACGGTTTCACATGTGAACCAGGATGGCTTTGACAAAGTCACGGCAGCGCAAGAGAGCGGTGTGTCCCCAGTGCACGCCGCAACAACAACAAAAAAGCTGTGAGAACAATGAAGGATCCACCCTCCAATAGCAGTCATTTACTGTTTCCGAGCGGAGGATGAAACCGCTCGGCGAGATCTGCGCTGAACACGTGCCAAGCTCCAGTCAGAAGCCCGTCCCACCAAACCACCCCGCGTCTTCGGCAAGAACGTTTGACAGCGTATTCCCCCTTTTCACCAGTTGGAGGAAAATGTTACGGAAAATACTGCAGCGTTTAAAACGAAGACCGATCAACGTGTCTTCGTGAGACGTTTGATCTAAACGAGGCTTTAAATTTAAAGTGTGTCGTTTTTTTGGCTTCCGATGAGTTTAAAGGAATAATAAATGAATTGCGAGCGGGCGTATCGGTGAGAAAGCGATAGCGTCTAATGTGCGGCGGTGACACGTTTGAGTTGCACGGCATTTATTCTATAAAGTATTCGTATATTGTCTATTCTCTTTCATTAAATTGAACAACAATAAAGAGGAAGAACAAAGTGTGTTCATTCATTACTCTTTAAGCCGTCATTTTAAATTACCTTGACTTTCAAAATGTCATTCTACTTTCGATCATCATCATCATCGTCCATCCACTGCCAGATGAAGGCCTCCTCAAACTGCCATCACATCTCATGATCCTGCGATGTAGTCATTCACCCATAGCACCTGCACATAAACAGATTTCATCACTCCATCTCCTCGGTGGACGACCTCTCAAACAAGTTCCATTCCTTTTCCTTCACGGCGTTGATGACTAACATCGTAGCAAATTGGCCACCTAAAATCCAAGTCGGAGGGCTACCTCAGCTCACAATCACTGCATGGTCAAGAGTAGTTGTACTCAGGGCAGAATGGCCTCCTCCACGGTTAACATGAAATTTCCACTGTTAACTCAGTGGAAGTGCACAAAGAATATTATTTAGATTCAAACCTAACAGCATCGCCATCGGCCATTTTGTATCTACTGCAGGATGAAGGCCTCCCCACGCCGTTTCCATGACGCACAGTCTAGAGCTGCTACCATCCATCTTACTCCCTCACATCTCCCTCCCTCGCGTCTCGCTCCCCCGTGCCTCGCTCCCTCACATCTCGCTCCCTCACGTCTCACTCCTGGTCTCATTGCTCCATCTCTGCGGTGCTCATCCTACGTCCTCTCCTTTGAGCGACGTTCCACCACCAGTCTCGTTCACTGACCATCATCTAATCTAGCGACGAACAAACCAAAACTTAGCACTCGCATTGAATCTAGTTTGTTAGGTGGGCATAGCTACACCAAATCCTTATTTTTCATTCAGCAGGAGTCAAGAGGTCAGCATGGTTGCAATTTTTCCCAGCTTGCTCGCCACCACTCGCTGCTTAAAGGCAGCTTCGTGATCATTCGGGCAGGGAAGTCTCAACAAAGCATTCCATGAGGGGTGTTTGCAATATCCCACGCGCGGTGCATTATAGCATCACATCAAAGCAATGTGGCGATACATTACGAGTGCACGTGCGTGATCAGGGTGGTTAAAAATTAACTATCCACAAACGGAGTGCAAACGTGTGGAATCCTTGACATCCGTAAAAAGCGTCATCCATTCACAGGTTAATTATAACGAGATGGTGGCAAGTTTGAGTGGGACAACGCATCGCTCATACGTTGAAGTTTGAACAACAAAAAAGGTCACCTTCAACAGCACATAGCAGAAGCGTGCAGAACAATTTTAGCTGAGACGTTCGTGAACATCCTAGAACAACCAAAATCTCGATAAGATGTGCATCACCAGCACCATGGTGGCCCTCATCCAGCAGTGGATTGACGTAACGGACCGTGCGTGCATGTGTTGAGGCCCTCTGTGTGTTTGGCAGCAGGCAATATATATGTCGATGTTAAATGGCACTCATGAACATCACCGATATTTTTTCAATGGTCTTGAAGACCTCGTCCTTTAGGTTAATAGCCAAGTGTTGTTATGCCTGCTTGCCATTGAAGTAGCAAGTCTCTACACCTGTCAACCCCTTATCAGTGCCTACCTTATTACAGACCAATTCAGACCTTATTGGTCACCCCGTGCCCTTATAAATCTCAACGTTCATCCAACAAAGTCCCATCACAAGAGAGAAACACAAACAAATAGACAAAAAAAATTGCCCTATTGAAACGGCTGTACGCCGTATGCGCCTGAAAACTCAATTTCCCTGTAAAAGAATACTGGGTAAACCGTCTGGGTTTACCGTCTGGGTTTACTCGGTGACGTGATTCGCAGAAGCGGGTTATTGTGCAATGACATTTGGGAGGGAAGCACTGAAAACACAGCTCTCACAATTCGTATGTATGTCGGGGCATCACGGTGGCGAGATGTTAACTACCTCGCCTCGTACACAGGAGGTCATGGGTTTGATCCCGATCCTGACGCCTGTATAATTTGGAGTTTGCATGTTCTCTCCGTGGTCACGTGGATTTTTGTCCGGGTCCTCCGGTTTTTCCCTCCACATTTAGAAACATACCTTTAGGGTATTTGGGTGCTATACATTTCCACATGATAAGCACCTCATGAAAAAGAGCTATAGAGCTCAGTGGGCCTTACCTGCTAAAATAAACAGTTTAGTTTAGTTTTGTATGTTGAACTTATTTTGCACCGTACGTAGCCAACCGTGCAATTTGGAGATGCGGGGGAAGGACAACAAACTAAACACAAAAAGCAGGTCTAAAAAAATTGGTTTTCAATCTAGATGTAAAAGTGCGTAGCTCCAGTGGCTTTCTTGGATGGCCAGCCAAAAGCTGCTGCGAGGATGATGGTTTCTGCGTGATGATTTAAACTAATTTGCTGGGCACGCAACTGCACATATAAATGGCTGAATGGATGTGTGTGGGTTCAATTCCTGGCCATGCACATCAGTGACAAGTGACATGTGAACATATTCTGGGGCCACCCCAAGTATGGCTCAGGCTTAAAAACGAGTCCCTCCTGTTGTAGTGTGTACACTTCAGCACTGGGGAGACAAAAGTGAGTTAATAGCTGCTCGCTAACTGCACTTGACCTTGTAAGTTCATCAAGTTAATTTGAGATCTTCCTTGTGCACCTTTGCGCATGCGTGCAATATGTGCACGCGTGTGCGTTTGCACAGAGCACACATGCACACATTGGACTGCTCTTGAAACGTTACCCAGGAATCTTACGTGTTTGCATATGTATTACAATTCTGGGAGGAAGGTGCTTTCCGGGATTGAATTGATGAATGCATATGGTAATTGGAAAAATGCATTATATCTTGAGGCGCCTTCAATTCCATCGCACGTTACATGAAAGGCAAGTGTTGCTTTGATTGGCAAGTCAACAGCAACACAATTACCATAAATAAAACCCGGCTTCGCAAAATGTCAGAGTGAAATGCTATCTCCCGACTCCGTGCTATCTCCAGACTCTAGCATGGCAGGCAAATGCGTAATGAGCACGAGCGAGAGTAGACGCGTAAATAGATGTAAGAATATTAAAATGAACATTCATTAAGCGCGATGGGCAAGGGCGTTGTCGTGGTGTAATGACTCGCGCTGGCGCACTGGACCGCACCTCCGATTAGTACGGTGCCAAAGAAGTTCAGCGTACGTACGTAGAGAGGGGTCGCTGGTACGATTTGAGTTGAAAAAAATGGCGCAGGTTTCTTATATCCTCACCTCTGCCTCCGTCCACCCGGCAGCGTGCATCCGGCCGCCACAATTAGTTAGGTCACATGTGGTGGGCTAATAAAGTGTGGCTATACTCCCCATCTCTTCCAAGACGTCTAACCACCGGTGAACGAGTAGGCCAAACTACCCTAAAGAGGAGTGGGGGGGGGGGTCTGACGTTCGCTTGAGTGGAGGAACCTTCCATCAGCAGTGGCATGAGCCAGAACTTTTAGAGCTGCGCTTTTACCTCACTCCGAGACAGGCAACGTGTAGAAGTACAATAATAATGGTAATTATAATAATATAATTAGCCGTGTATATTTTAACTGTGTATGACAGTTAGAAGTATGGAGAGAATGGGAAGATTGCTTCAGGCATTGAGATCAGTGGAAGTGAAGAAGCGCCCACATTATTGCACAATAACGGACATTGTTTGAGTTTGTCAATGTGATAGCACACGAACGCCAATTCTATGCCGACCATCACTTCATTGCGGCATGAGAATAGCATGCAATATCGACAGGATTAATTCACTGATCTATTGCTGCGGAATGAAAATTCAATCCCGGAATCGCCGTATTTCCCCCAGATGACTCGTGTGCTTGGGCAGATGACATCCATATAATGTTTTCAAATATAAAAATTCATGAAAGGCGTTGGGATTTCACTTTTACTTTGCGCATCAATCAATTACACCGACTGCAAACCGTGCTTGAATTTCAATTAGCCACGTGTCAGCGCTTGCCAGGGTGAGTACCACACGGGCTTGATTTTGGCGAGAGAGAAAAAAACCTAACGAACGTGGCCGTGAAAAGGTGAGCAACAAAGGGTATGGAACATATGATGGATGGGGCAGTTAGTGCAAGCCTTGCTTAACACTCACTTAACAAGCAAGACGGCTGGACGTGCTTCCTCCGAGCGGAGGGATTTGAAGGACACTGTTTTGGAAAAGAAATGTCACCGCTGTCTCCGCATTATATCGACATTCCTGCATTGTGCACGGCTCGAGAACCGAAGAGGTGTACGCTCAGCGGGACTGAGGGCTGATGGAGATTCGCAATGGATAAGGCACGGATGTGGATGAGTAACGGGTGTATAATATGAATGTCGATCATTCAATCGATATTTTTTTGGGGAAAGAGCCTCTCACGAGAAGGTTGCCTCAAAGCAGTTTACAGGAAACATTTTATGCAAATGAAAACCACAAAATATTGTAACATGGATATGTCAGAGAAAGTAATCACGAGAAATAAGTATGAAAACGCTGTAAGAACAACACTTAAGAGCGATACTATCCAAACGGCCGTTGTTGATGACGACAATGCCAATGATGAAATGAAAGAGCAATGCGAATGGTGATCCTGATTATAGGGGCCCGATGATGATAATGGTGGTGGTGGTGTTGCTCCGTTAATGGAACCACATGTCCAACCAACATTCATCCACTCACTCATTGATGCGCTCTGTCAATGCGTGACACACTCATCCACCATCACGCCTAGTCATCCATCATGCCATTACAGCCTCGACCCACTCACGCCGCTACAAAGCGACGGCCGCTAAGCTAACAGGGAGCCACTTAGCGGGCGGGAACTGAAGAACGGTGACACAACCGCAAGATGATAGCGACTTTAATACGAAACCATTACATGAACTAAACCATCATCACGCGAACTCCGGTCATTCTCGCAGCGGCTTTTAGCGAACCATCGGACAAAGATGGTCACCGCATCGTGCGCTTTTAGTTGCGCTTGAGTTATGCACTTTTAAATCTCGATTAAAAACTAATTTCTGGAGAACTGCTTTTTGTGTTGGGTTTTCTGGCCTTCCTCCGCACCTCCGATTGGCACGGTTGGCTACGTACGGTGCAAAAAAAGCTCAACATACGAGCATGCATGCATTGAAACAGCTTTATAAGTAGAAGATATAAATCACAGATGTGTTTGTTTTTAAACCTATTTTGGCCTAATGGAAAAAAAAACAATGTTACGTTTTCCCATTATCTTGGCATCATCATTGGAACTCAGCCAGTTTGACTCATGAGAACTGCCTCATATACGATCCTCTGGAAATAATGCTATGTTCCCACGAATACGAGAAACAGACCTGGGACACAGTGGCCTAATCCAGGGATGGCTAAACGTGTCTCAATGCTGTCCCGATGCTTCTAGAACCGTGTGGTTGTATGCGCGTATGTTGAACTTCTTTCGCACCGTACGTAGCCAACAGTGCTAATCGGTGGTGCGAGCGGTTGTGTGCACTTCGTACTCCCCACTTCCTACGCCCTGCCCCATCCTTACCCTATCTATGGCCGAAGGGAAGTTGACCTATGGGAGAGATCTGCCATTGAGCACACATATCCCCATGCACTTTAAACCCGCGATGTCACAACGATTTTCCAGGGCGGCCCAGAATTAAATAAATAACTCGCGTGGCTTCCTTAAATGCGAGGCACATGACCCCCGGGGCCGGTGCGGGCTTAGCCCAGCAGGCTTGCCGTGGAAATCCGGGCCCAGATCGCCAAACCTGGGCCCGGGGCTTCCCCCTCAACCAGCGGTGGCGGTGGGCACGCAGCACGACCTTGCGGAGGCCCCGCGGTTGCCCTGCGGGGGGCGCGGGCGTTACCGTATGATGTCGACGTGGCCGTTCTTGGCGGCGAGGTGCAGCGCGCTGGTGCTGTTGGGGTGGCTGGGGTCGTGGGGACGTCCCTCGAGCAGCGTGGGGCACACGTTGCTGCTCAGCAGCAGCTTCACCACCTGCGCGGGGGAGACGGGCACGGACCGTGAGGCCGGGACGGGCGGCGCCGGTAAGACGACACTCGTCGCGTCCAGCTGCCCCCCGGAGGCTCGGCGGTTTAACGAAGCTGCTTTGTCTTTTGCCGCGTGAAGCCCAACGAGCGGTTAGCTTGTATTTTTCCGAGGTGGCCTGGTTGCACGTGATGGCTTATCTAAGCGGCTTTAGAGCATGTGGGAATTCAGAGTAGCAGCCAAACACGGATATGAGAAAAAGGTCAGATCCGTGAACATCTACGGAAAATGAAAGTGACACGGCGTACAAATATGTCACTGGGCAAAAGCAAGGTGCATACTGCCGCATGACTTTGATCGCCCGCACCTCCAATTAGCACGATTGGGGCACCACGGTGGCGAGATGTTAACTACCTCGCCTGGTATCCAAGAGGTCGTGGGTTCGATCCCGACCCTGACGCCTGTATATTTGGAGTTTGCATGTTTTCCCCGTGGCCATGTGGATTTTTCTTCGGGTCCTCCGGTTTTTCCCTCCACGTTTAGACTCAACATTGCGCGTTTCGAGTATTTGGCTGCTATAAGTTTCCACATGATAAGCCACTTGATTGGGCTGTCATTTGTGGCCATGTTGCATCTGAAAACGAACTTTATAGCTCAGTAGGCCTTACCTGGTAAATATAAAATAGTTTAGTTTGGAAAGAAGTTGAACATGCCATACATATGTTAAACTGTCAAATTTGTGAATGTCTATAGAAGATTACAGTAATGCCATCCACACATACTGTCAGCGGTTAATTGTTCTGGGACAATGTTAGGTAGTTGGACATGCAATGGTGTACTGCAAACGTATGCATAAAATCGAAAGTTGTTCGTCCATTCATCTGTTCATTCATCCGTCCGTTCGTCCGTTCATCACTCGGATTTAAAATGAAAAATCTCTCTTCCCAAGCACAGTCATTTTATTCTAACGACCCTGACACAATTCCAGGGGAGGAATGGTGTTCGGGGTGGAATAAGTGCAGAGGAGTGAGGGGTGGGGTAGATGGAGTCTCGGGGAAACGATCCGTGAAGATTTCACATCCAACAGAAGGCAGTAACTATTTAATTTCATGCAGTACAACCATTAGATTCTCTAGTAAAAAAAATAATATAAACCATGTTAATTTCTCTAAACATTTCAGAGCCTCTAGTACCATTTCCACTTTTCCATGGTGGGGACCAGTCTTTTCATAGGACGACCCCTGTTGGGTCCCAGGGTTTGACTCGCAATAAAACGACCGCAAGATCAATTGGGGTATACACGAACATGTACCGCCCCGTTTTGTCAATCCACCGATGGATGAGGGCCTCTCATAGCCGTGCGTGTCCCTGGGAGTTATTTGACCGTACTTCACCACGATAGATCAGTACGGAATTGGTCGCCCACCATCCAAGCACAATTACTGGCTCAATTCGTGCTTAACTTCCAAGATGTGATTGGATGTGGGGTGCATTCTGGGTGAATTGGGTAGACGGCGATGTCCTGCGGTGTGAGCGCACCGCGGTACAGGGTTAACCAGCGGCAAAGTAAGGTTACAAATAAAGGAAAGTACAAGGGTTAACAGATGATTACCACAAAAAAAATTTGAAATTAAATAACGGAGACACGGGTTGTTTAGTCTTATTTTTAACCTTCTAGCCTACATTTAATAATGCTAATTTCTCCTCCCGGGCAAGTGTCTCTCGCGCGCGGAGAGAGGAGGGCCGGAGCACGCAATTGCTGCTGCTGTTAGTCCCCATCGTGGCCAGCATGCGGGACATCGTTAGGGCAACCACTCTGTGGCCTGGCTCAAGTGGACACCGCCCCCCCCCCCCCACCGAGAGTGATTTCCCACTCAGCTGAGCGTGCGGCAGCACTCACTCACATCCTGTTTATTACAGCCCTGAGCTCGAGGTGGAAATTCCACGCTCTAATGGTGGGTCGAGTCTGTCCGTAGGATTTCCGCGGTTGACTTCTACCACGAAGTGGTACTAATTTAAAATTGATAAAAATAAAATAATAAAATCACGACGTTTCGGAGGCAACACAGCAAATCTGGCTGCTGCAGCAAATCTGGCTGTGACTGGTCCCACCTGATGACGGAGACTTGTGTTGCCTCCGAAACGTCGTGATTTTATTATTTTATTTTTATAAATTTTTATTTAATTTTTTACTTACGTGACTTTACCGAAAGAACTACGAGTATGAATCCTTGCAGTCACGAAAGCTTCAAATCTAAAATGGTACTAATTTGATTGGCCCCCGAGCGATGTCATGAAAGGTTGAATCAGTTCTCAGCCCCGCCGTCGCCCTCCCCCAATGATTGCAAGCCAGACACTCTACCACCGAACCACCCGGCTGGCTTGACATACCATCACAGGGCACTTGGTGATGATGGCCAGGTAATAATCTTTAAGCAACTTAGGTAAGACCATTGGTACCTCATTTGCCAGTAAAAAATATGATAATTGGTTTTTACCCTTTTATTTGGCAACAAAACTGACACCTTTTTTACGAGGAGTCATGTTTGCATAGACCACAATACTTGCAGTCATAATGCAAACAAAAAACATAACTCTGATAATGTATGCATTGTCCTTGAAGACTAGGCTCTAAGGAAAGCTGTCTCGGGTGTGGACCAATCAACTTCAAGGACAGTGCATACATTATCAGAGTTATGTTTTTTGTTTGCATTACGACTGCAGGTATTGTGGTCTATGCAAACATGACTCCTCGTAAAAAAGGTGTCAGTTTTGTTGCCAGATAAAAGGGTAAAAAACCAATTATCAACTTAGGTGAGGTGCAGATGCACGGGAATTGAACCCAGGTAGCCTGCAGGTGAGGAGTGCTACTTCAGAGTGTACTATCCACTGAAATACTAACACACTACCGCTCCCCATGCGCACATGCCCAAGCATACATCCATGCGCAGTAAAAAATAATGATAATAATAAAAAGGTCTTCAAGCCGAGCCAGTATAAAATCAATCCAACGCAGCGGAATATTCAATATCGAGAGTAATTTATTGCAATATTTCTCATTACTCGAGTGTGGTAATGATGAGTGTGTAATTTCTCCGTCGGTGAAAATAACGAAATTGTTAGCTCGCTCGTATTCGGGTGACTGCATGAAAGGACCTTCAGAAAATGTAGAATTAAATTTTCATTCAGTTGGGTTTCCCATATTCGTAAGACACTTTCTCAGGTCACCGAGGCATGTACGGAATAGATACGCAGTCCGTTAATAATACAAGGAGATCCTTCACGCTTGCCCATAACCCCGAGGAGATGTAGTCCTCGCGGTCACACGGGAAGAAAAGAAAAAGCTTTTCAACAGTCACACGACACGAAAATTATTCAATCGTGCCGAAAGAAAATAATTTACAAACGTCGCCACCTGTCAAACTATTACTCGTGTGAGGCTTCGCAAAGCAGCGATTGTACTTCGCTAGACATGCATACGTTGAGTTCGACTATGTCCAAAATCAGCTTGCTCCTGCCCGATTGTTAAAGACTGGAGACTCGGCGAGGTTTTGCTTACGTTAAATAAAGGAATGATCATTACCCCCGTGCCATGAAGGGAACGTTAAAGACTCTGAATTTATTTGCAGGGCTCGGGCAATCTGATGGCCAACATTCTGCTTCATGTGAAGTGTAAGCACAATCAAATGTCGCGCAATTAAGAAAAATATTTAGAAAACAGGGATTCTTTTTACGTGCTTTCCAAGATAAAGGCTCTTTGTTGTGTTTAGCAATTGGCTAAGGTACATCATGACGAATAGGCAATTGGCTAATGGGCAATTGGCATGGATATAAGGAATAAATGAACGTGAATTATATCGGTTCCTTTGTAGTACGGAGCGAAGAGAGCTTTTTTTTGCTCTGCCACTTTGAAACTCCCTCCTGCTGAATTATTGACATTTGTTTTGTACGCAAAGTGATAATAAAGCAAAGCGAGCGAGCACACGCGAAGCGAGAGCGCCTGCGAACGTGCCCGCAGCCCGGAGTTTCTAATCGCAATTTGATTGGAATCAAAACTCACGACGCCTCGGCTGGGTGCTCGTGGAAGAGGGAGCGAGGGGGGGGGGGCAGCGGGGGTGGTGGGGGGGGCGAAGTAAAAACCATCGTGCGCCTCGCAAACTGTCGCTGTCGGAACGGAGTCCTAATGAGGGAACAACGAGCGTGCGTTGTTCATCAATTCGCACACCAATTTGTGCGCTCGCTCAACAAGCAAAGGGCAAAGTAAATAAAAAAACAAATCCGCGCTTGTTCTGTTGCGCTGATTTTTCCCCACAACTGTTACTTACACTCTGCCAGGTTAAGGTTTTTTTTTTAATGCATGTGTAGACATGTAATATGTATATTTCGAGGCAAGCGAGCGGTATCATTCAGCTACGCGCGGGGAACGGTGCTGAATGCACAAATTTGTTTCAATTATTCAGCGTAGCCTGGTTTGGTTAATAACTTATTACAGCATCATATTTGAATGTTAGAAAAAAAAATATACACATGGATTGATGTGCGCGGTGCCACAGTGTTTCGCGCACGGGGCTATGAACCCGGCGAATGGCGCGAGTGATATTCCTCAACTGGCCCTGCCCACCCCTGTGCTGCCCGGCCTTCACCAAACCCTCGCCAACGGCCGAATGGCTCTCTTCACGGCGTTTTCCCATCGCCGATCGTCTGACGCCGGACACGCGTGCCACGTTCAGAATGAGCCAGGTGACATTGCGATTAACCCTGCCAAGAGCCAATGTTCACGCTATTTTTTGTCCGGTCATATACGTCTTCATCATCAGCATCATTGTCAGTCCAATGCTGCACTGCACCTCATTTCGACGTCCCCCGATTGACCGTCGTCTCCCGCGACGCGATGAAATTCCAACGTGCATTTACAGAGCATCCAAATGCGACGGCTTCTCTGGAGACCAGAAACAGCGGGCCGTGCACAGTCCACGGCTGCCCTTAACGGGTATTATTGGGAGAAGAAGCAGTCAGTCACAGGGAAAACGTTTCCTGAAGCTGAACTTGGAGAAAGGGGGCAGCGAGGTCAAGGTACAGATTGCCAGCAGAAGGCAGCGCCAGACAGAATTGGAACACATTCCTGCGGAGGGAGCTGGTAGGAACATTGGGTTGCTCGGTCAATGGCCAGGGTCAACGGCGGCGTGGTGTATTTCGTAAATATGGCCGACTGTGAGGGCGGGCACAAGCCGGCGTGAATAGGTTAAACGTTGAGTTTTATAAGGGCACCACGGGGTGACCAGCCCCTCCCCTCCCCACCATGCCCCACCCCTCCCACCCGCCACCCAGTCCCACCCTCCCCACCCAGCCCCTCCCCACCCGGGTCGCTGGGACTGGAGAAAGCATCTCCTGTCGGGGTTCGTCCTTTTATACGGAGACGATGCCACATCCTGATTTGATCAATCTCTTTTTTTTCCTTTCCTTTTTTTTATTTTGCCAAGTAAGGCCCACACACGGACACATCGTACAACCCGACTGCGAAAAACTTGGCAGGATCCTCCTGAAAAAGAGTATTGAGACTCAGCGAGGCTTTCCTGGGTAAACAAGTGTATGAATAATAATCTGGTGAATGCAGGAAACATGTCTATTACATCATTATCTTTAAGCATTAAAAAATGCAGAACTGTAGTCATAACGACCATCATTACTGTACGTTAGTTGTAATCCGTTATTGAATGTACAATCACTTCGTCAGGTCCATCGCAAGATCTTCCTCAGTGTTGAAACTAAAATTAAACTAAACAATTTTTTAATTTTACCAGGTAAGGCCCACTGAGCTATGTAGCTCTTTTTCAGGAGCAACCTGGCCACAAGTGATAGCTCAACGAAGTGGCTTACCACATAGATGTGTATCGCAGCCAAATACTTTAAAATGCATGTTTATAAATGCGGAGGGAAAAACTGGAGGACTCGGAGAAAATCCACACGACCACGGGAAGAGAGAGAGAGACATGCAAATATACAGCAGCAGGCGTCAGGGTCGGGATCGAACCCACGACCTCCTGAATACCAGGCGAGGTAGTTAACATCTCGCCACCGTAACATCTCAAACGCAACATCCAGGCTTCACTTGACAGCTGTGCAGAAGCACGTGTGCGGGTTTTCCGTTTGCTCCGAGTGTACGGAGGGTGAAAATTATTTCATGTGGACAAGATTTGCCTCGTTAGAGGGAGACAAAACGTCGATTCACACTTTGGCTCTGTATCCCAGACTTCCCCGCGTTCTCGGCTTCCAAATTGCCCCAATTTGGTGAGATTGTGGCGTTATATCGCCTGGCAGTGGTGTCATTAAAGCGAGGCTCGTTATGTGTGGCACATTACTGGGGGGTGGCAGCGGTGCAGTGGTTAGTCAAGTGCCCCTATGAATTACGGTTACCTGTGTTCGATTCACGGCCATGGCTAACGTCAGCTACGAGCGATATCTAAACCGGTCATGGGCCCCCTGTTTAACCCATTGGGGCACTAAGCAGTCGGGCAAAGTATGGTCAAACAATCCCCATGGACTCATGCTGCGTGGGAAGGCCTTCGTCCAACAGTGCATTGACAAATGGCTGAAAATATGTTATGTATTATTAATTACATTACAAATTCAAGGCCATCAGGGATGCAACGACCTATTTCAACGGGGGTATGGCAAGATACGACTATGCCCGCCCCTCTCCCTTCTCCCGACTCACTTTTACTGAAATAGTTACGGATGTTTTATACCCGTATAGAATAATACGTAGGCTATAACTATGTATTATTGTTATTTTTTTCTGAAAATGTGTTTTACTTGTTAATCTGTGGATTCGGGGGCCCCGCTCGTGGCCGACTGGGCCCCCGGCGCGTCGCATAACGCTGCTGCCACGTACCTAACCCCAATAGCTGAGCCCCTGACGGCCGCGAATTCTGTAAAGGCGATGCCCTTTTTGCAAGTCCAGATTCAAGACCTTCCTCTTCTCCTCTGTCTATGACTCTTGGGAAAAAAAAACCACCCCCACTATATATGCCTCCTCTATCCCAATCAACGGCGGAGCCAGGATTTTCAGGTAGAGGGGGGCAACCCCTCCAGCAATAAAAAATGATAGAGGAGTTGTTAGTAAGTAAGGACCTTTGATTTTTATTCGACGCGTGTGCGGCGATGGCGCAGCCGTCGATCGAGAGTCGAATTCGAACCGCGTCGTGTAATCGGCATCGCGCTCGCTGAAGGCGAATGCCCTCAGGGAAGTTATGTTCTGTATACGCAACTGTGCACAATTCTGTGAGTCACTTATAACTGCTTTGCCATTACTTATTGCCAATAATAGAGTCCCTGGCACGTAATAATATGCTACACAGCGGCAGTGGGGATCGCAAAATGCCGATTTATTACTAATACACCCCAATGATCCGATCGAAATTAGGGATTTCGATCGGATCATTGGGGAGGCACGTGCCCCCCCCTCCCACTGGCTCCGCCAATGATCTCAATAATGTCCCACTATTCTGTGCGCTCTCTTGACAGATGTGTGGCTGAGGGGTGGAGGGCGCCTTTAATGAAACTCGGGGAAAACCGCTCCTACACATCAAGTCTAGAATCGCGAGCCATTGGTTACAGCGGCATAGCAGCCATGGATCATATCCACAGAAGCACTCCGACTAACTAACTATTAACTTTTTGTTTATTTTACCAGGTAAGGCCCACTGAGCTATGTAGCTCTTTTTCAGAAGCGACCTGGCCACAAATGATAGCTCAACGAAGTGGCTTACCACGTGGACATTTAACACATGTTGATTCTAAATGTGGAGGGCAAAACCGGAGGACCTGGAGAAATATCCAAGCAATCACGGGGAGAACATGCAAACCCCAAATATACAGCAGGCGTCAGGTTCGGGATTGACCTCTTGTAGACCAGGCGAGGGCGTTAACATCTCACCACTGCGGCGCCCACACGTCCCAGGGTCTGCGCGTCTCCGCTCGCAAGGCAAGGGCACCATGATGCGGAATGTGGCACGTGGCGGTGGGAGCCGCACGTCGCTGGAGCTTTGCTCGGCACTCGGCCCACGGGGTGCGAACGTGAAACCCGTCATGGCGTCGCACTCCCCTCGAGCCTCCAGCCGGTACTTGAGAGGGAAATTTGCTATTTCATGGAAGGGAATGGATTTCAACTGACACACGTCTTGGCTTTGATAATCCCCTTCACAAACACTGGTGGAACCATCAACCGCATCAGAACATCAACAGGCCGATGTGCACATCTCCTTCATGAATGGACAATTAAAATCAAGCCACAGTAGTGCGATTGTGGCCATGATATCCAAACTGTGGACCGTATAGCAAGCTCATAGAGACCCATAGAGATACATTAAAGCAGCGGTCGGGAACCTATGGCTCGCGAGCCATATATGGCTCTTCCAGTGACTGCATATGGCTCCCAGCCAATTTTGAGTTGAAAAAAGAATAAAAAAATAAAAAAGCAGTTTGGAACTGATTTAAAAAAATACTTGTGATATTGCTTAATAATACTGTGTCATTTTAAAGTAAACAGAAATTAGTTTTGAAGATAAATTTCACGGGTCACGCCTGCATGAAGCTCAACCTCACCACGTATGAACCAGACTACAAGGCCATCAGCAAAACCATGCAGCACCAGAAGTCGCATTAAAAGTAAGACATATTTAATTTATTATACGTTCAAAATACTATATGGCTCTCAATGAAATATATTTAGAAATATTTGGCTTTTATGGCTCTCCCAGTCAAAAAGGTTCCCGACCCCTGCATTAAAGACAAGTCACAATAGTGTGATCCTAGACATGCAACCCAAACTATAGTAAGGCACTGTAATATGCACTCCTTCAAAGGAGGATTAGCCAAACCACATTAACTCTCTCCTGAAGATGTCCTGTCACGGCTAGCAGAATCCAGCAATGGCATTTAGCTCCCGAGCATATTGCCATCGTGAACAAGAGTAGACAGAATAGAATGCTCCTTTTTAAATATAAGCAATCAAAAAACGACACTCGATTGTTTCTGTTGTTAAAAGCACGTTCCTTCAACAGAACCTCCCTCACGACGAGCGGAGGTCCCCCGAGACCGTTCACGATTGATAACAATCAACGGGGGCACACTCGCCTGATCTATAAGTGCGACATTAATTGGAGAGGTTCGCAATGCCGCGCCTCCCGGAGGGGGACCTTCAAAATAAGCGGCAGCAGGGCACACACGAGGCCAATCCTATATCCGTGCACGCCGGCGTCTAAATGGACAACTTTCCATTTCAGCCGGCGAGCGGAGGGTCAGGGGAGATCCCTGTTGCAAGTCAGGGGCGGCGAGCGAGAGCTTACATTTTCAGAAGAAAAAAAAAATAAGCTGCCCCTTAATCTTCGTCCCCCTCAACCGCCCCCCCCCCAGTTTTTTTTGGATGGCGCCGCCGCGATTCTGAACGGGCACCCAAACCCAGGCGGCTAAAAAAATAGACACGCTCAAGGCCGGCGGTGGTTTTTCGCAGGCGAGGCTCGTTTTTTTTTTTTTTACCGCGCGCAAACTTCACACTCCGGTGCCTTCAATGGGGGATTGATCGACGTCGCTTTAAAACAGCCCGCTGCCCGATAAGCGAAGCGAGTCAATTAAAAGAGGAGGCCTTGTGAGGTCACATTGCTTTGACGCAGATCCAGCGGGCAAAATGCTCTCGCACAGAGCTTTAATTTCCAGCTGTTGAATAAAAAAAAAGCAAGCAGCGACTCGTCGCAAATAGCGTGCGAAGACGAACGTCAATTAGAAATTAAATTTGTCATCAATTTACTCTTTTCAATTCGCTTCTAGATGAGCTGCCCTCCAAATTGCTGTGTTTTACACATTTAACATTTAACAGGGATGAAAGAATGCGTCAAGATTCAGTGATCTAAATTGATTTTACCACTCACAACACTTGGCTTTAGCCACTTACGCCAAGCCTGTTTCTCTGAAGCAACTGTCCCCAAGAGGGCCAAACAGGTCTGGGCCACGGCCACCTTTCTGTCCGTCAGCCTGCCCACTGCTGCCAAAGCTCCCAGCTTTGTCCCGAACAGGACTCTTCAGAAAGCCAAGCCAGCTCCTGAAGCAGTTTCCCAGCTCGCGGTGCGACATGTCACTGGCTCGGTCACCCGTGCCAGCTCTGACTGAGACACTGCCCACCATCAGCACGTCGTCCCTGTACGGGGATATATATATGGGTTGGCTCAAAAGTCAGGACACGTAGGGTAATTAAATTTATCGTAACACATTTTTGATCGTTTATTTTTCAAGCTATTATTTCATCTTGTATCATATTAACACCTATTTTTATTCTTCCTTTTCAGACGACATGTACAAAACTCAATCAATATATAGCGCCTTGGTTACGGCGCTACATACATTACATTAAGATAAGATACGAACTGAATTGGAAGCCTGTTACCTTCCCAGATGGACCTGTGCAAGACGGTATCTGTCGAGTCTCGATCCCGAACCTCACGTGTGACGCGGCCTGATGATTATCTTGAACCCCCATCGGGAGAATTAACGTTTTAAAGGCTTCTCAGTCTAACATTTTCTCTGAACCCACTGGATGGCACTGTAAATGTAAAGAAATTTCCACCCCTGTTCTGATACTAGGGCAGTCGAGGCCGCCTCGATCTCCAGAAGCCTTTGCACTTTGCTTAACGAGGTTTCCTTCAGACAGCAGTCTCAAGGGAGCTCCTGTGATAGCTGACCGCAAGGCCACGTTGATACATTTTTCAATGGTGCTTCCCGGCCATGGTACAACACACATATGCTTTTTTGTGTTCATGTTCATCTTCAAAGAACACCACCGCCGGTGATTGATACCCACAAAGCAGATGAAATCCTCACTTGTTGTCATCTCATCCGTATGCCTGGGCTTCCTGCATCAAAGTGCATTTGCAGAGCGGGCATTGAGATGTCGTGGAGAATCTAGGTTAGCGCGCGCTTGCCACTGAACCCGTTAAAAAGTCGAGTTCAGCTCTCATAGTCACGTGGTGCTTCCATGGGGGATTGATGCTGCTTCTGCAGCTGACATGGACGTGAAAAAACACGTGGCATCCTTCACATTTTGCGTGCTTTAGATGCACATCTGTGGCCGTCTGGAATGCTCCTCCTTCTGATATTAGGAAGCCACTGGGGCTATGCCCTGTTCAATCATCTAGAATGAAAATTCATTTCTGTAGAACTGCTTTCAGTGTTTAGTTCATTGTCATTCCTCCGCACCTCCGATTAGCACGGTTGGCTACATACGGTGCGAAAGAGGTTCAACATACATACATGGTCCGGTGTGTTTTGACATATCTGTGTCTGCCAATGCAGTAGGCGTCCACTCACCCTCAGACGTCCGAACTCACAGGCCAGGTCGAGGGGCGTCTTATTGTTGTTGTTGACGATGCAGGGGTTGGCCTGGTGTTGCAACAGCAGCTCGGACTGTGAGAGAAAACAATGGGTGTGGGGGAGGATGAGAGACGAATGGGGAGTGGGGATGGGAGGGGGGCAAAGGTAAGAGAGAGGCAAATGATGGCAAAAGTTACACTTCAGCAGCATTGACATCAGCGGTGGTGGCACGTGTCTGGCCTCAAATGATAAAGGTCGGCCTCCGCTGACTTTGGAGATGTGTGGCAGCGATGTGCGCCATCGACGCGGACTCACATCGCATAGGAAAGGGCAGCAGACGTCAGTAACCAGAAAACACTGACCAGAGAGCCCCAGTAGAGGATCTTTGATCTTTGGCCCGCTCTCGCATGCTGATGCTGCGCACGCAGTGTAATAACTGTATTCCTCGCAGAATGTAATTATCCAAGTGGACAACGTTATAGTGGAGGAGAGTACTTTGTCAAATCGTTGCTGGTTCAGCAACGATTTGACTTCCAAATAGAGACGTTTAAAGTCTCAGTGGTTATACTGATCACCTGCCTACCAAACAGGATTCGTGGCTCCACCATGCGAGCCCAGAGATGCGAGCGGTTGTGCTGCACAGCCCTCTGATGCGTGTTCGTGTCGCCTTCACTTCAGTCCCTTGCGTAGCTCCGACCGAGGGAGCGCGTGGATAAGAAACATCGTGCCGAACAACAAGCGGTAACAACCCGCGAACACATCGGAAGGGCCCCACAGGACCTGGTGTCTTGTGGATCGCACGCTCAGAAGTGCATTTGGCTGGCTTCATACACCGCACCTCTACCGAGCACACAGCACTGCACCCTAAAGCGACGAGTGCGCTTCGTTCCTGTGTTTACCTGCAAGCAAGGGAAATCGTGCCACTTCCAGTTCTCGTGCTCATTGCTGCAATGCGTTAATCGGCAAGCAAGCAAAGTAAGCAGTTGAGCGTATTGGCGGTACACCAGTGCGCGGTATAAAAAAAACAAACGCATTTTTTATTTTCCCACGATTCACAACCGTGGTCAGAAAATCTTGCGGGGTGGAGGTGGTGCGTCAAAATCAGTTCTCGTGATGTCGAAGCGGTCGTAAGACGAATGTTCGTTAAAATGTTGATTTTAGACCGTTTACTGAGGACCGGTGTGTTACACTGCACCGGTGTACCGCCAATACATTCGCTTGCTTTTAGGCGTGCCGTGCATTCACGATCCGTGCGGGTAGCCCAGCCGCATCAATCTCAACTTGCACGGCGGCGCGCTAACATATATCGCCGCGCCGCCAGTGAACAAAACACACCGGGGCCACGATGATGGATTTAATGCGGCGCTTAATGTCCTCGGTGAAAACGAGCTTCTTCTTTTTTCGCGATAATTGCCTGCACCTGTCAGCACGATAGACACCTTTAAATGGCAAATATATATTTATATTTTTTCCGCAGGAACAAGAGCTAGGGGTAATTAATTTGGTTGCGTGGCACGTCTGCATTCAGTGGGATTAACATTCCGTGAGGTGAAAGGGGACCTTTGGAAAAGCTTTCAGCACACCACAGTATTTGATTGCGATGGGGAAGGCGGGGTGGTCAAGAGGGGCCTGAGTTCAATTGCCAACCCAGGCGCCTCTGGAGTTTGTACATTCTCCCCCCTATTTTCAACGAAGCCATTTTTATTTCACCAGGCAAGGCCCACTGAGCTATGAAGCTGTTTTTTCAGAAATGATCTGGCCACAGATGCAAGCTCAACTAAGTGAATTATCACCAATGTGGAAATTTCTAGCAGCCAAACACTCTAAACGCGTGACATTGATTCTAAAACGTGGAGGGAACAAAACCGGACGACCAGAAGAAAAATCCACGCGACCACGGGGAGAACACGCAAACTCCAAATATACAGGCGTCAGGGTCGGGATGGAACCCACGAACTCCTGTACACCAGGTAAAGTAGTAGTTAACATCTCGCCACCGTGGCACCCCTAATTACTTAAATTGGATGACAAATAGCAAATGTCGACCCCCGACTGTGAAAACTTGGCAGGACCCCCTTGTTGGCTGAGGATTTCCTGGGCAAACAAACACAATCATAATGATAATAATAATACTATGTGCTAAATGCTCAACAAAGGCGCTTGCTACCACAGCAAGCACACAATGACGGCCACGTGATCAATGTTATTTAGCAGTATACAGGAGGAGTGTACACGAGTACGAGAACTCGAACTGGGCGGGAGTTGTGGCACATTGGTCAGCACACCGAGTTACGGTGTTACCCTAACAAACACATGCCATTAACGATGCACAGCAGTTAAAAAACATTCGCTGCATTTTGACACGGAGGGGGAAGAAAATAATCTAAATGTAGTTTGAAGGACACGCTGTTAATTAAAGTAACGTGATATTGCAGCGTTTGGCGCCCTCCAATTTTACACGTAAAAAAATTAATTAGTTGCTTGCAGAGATTAAAACCCAGGCATTTGTGGGCGGTATTAGAATTTTTTTTTTAAACAAAAGCACAAAAATGTTCTCGGTATGAAAACGCAGCGGTGTGGGGGGGGGGGGGGTGACACAGTTTCACTTCACGAGGCAAAGCTCTCAGCGTTCCCAATGATCGATTTTCCTTTGAGTGACCCTTAAGCTAATGCAGAGCGTGTGTTTCAACTTGATCGTTATCAACGAAGAATCTTAACTCCTTTGGCACTTGAACAGCCTCTCAATCTGAAGGTCCTTGTACAACTGGGGCCGAGATTTTATTTTTTCTTGTCGCTGCTGCCGCTGACCGAGGTTTCGTTTTCCAGCGCCGCCTGGCTCGGCTGCTGCCGCTGCCGCGGTACAACGGTTCGCAATCCAGAGGTCCCCCCTCGGTTCGAATTCGATTCACCGGTGCGGCAGTTGAGAGAATGGTGCAAAAGTTGAATAAGTCGCCGCCACCACCACCCCCAAAACCCCCAACTCCACGCACCCAGCAGCATTATAAATGGATCCACCACAGTTAGTTGATCGGCAGACTGCATGCGGTGGGGATAAAGCGATGGGTACTCCGACCTCTTTCAAGACATCTGGCAAGTAGGCCAACTACTCTATCAACAGGGGCTCTTCTCTCTAGCTCCCTTTAGTGGAGGTCCTTCAGCCAGCAGTGGCGTGAGCGAGCAGCTGCAGGGCTTTTGCTGCTTCATTCATCCCTTACTTCTAGATTTGAAGCTTTCGTGACTGCAAGGATTCATATTCTTAGGTTTTTTCGGTAAAGTCACGTAGGTAAAAAATTCAAATTAATAAAAGTAAAATAAAAATAAAATAAAAATCACGACGTTTCGGAGGCAACACAAGCTTCCATCTTCAAGTGGAACCGTCACAGCACGATAGCTGTACCACTTGATACAGCTATCCTTCATCCCTGTTTGTAAAACGCACAGTGAGTGCATCAGTGCGAGTGCGCTGCCAGTTACACTTCATGATGCCATGCTAACAGCCCTTGCTGCTGAGCAACGCTAATTTCAGAGTGAGCATGTGCGTGCGATTTTACTGGCGATCTGTGGTGTGAGAGCTGCGAAACCATTCCTTTGTTGCAGGCCTGGGGTGAGGAGGCATTCATTATTGCACCTCGCACGCTTCCAATAACCATCTTTTTATCCCCTCGCAAATCGTGGCAATGCAGCGGCAAGTGATCGTTTGCGCGCCGTAAAACGAGAAATCTGACCACCTGCCAAATGGAAAGGCAGCACGTTGAGCACACTGGGTGTGCACCATAGGGGTGCACGTGGGGGTATATGTAGGGGTGCGCGTGGGGGTGCGCGTGGGGGTGCGCGTGGGGGTGCACGTGAGGGTGCACGTAGCAGTGGCGCAGCTATCGAGGGTGCAGGCGGCGCAACTGCGTCAGGGCCCGCGGGGCTGCGCTGAGCAGGGTGGGGTAATTGTGCAGCGGGCCCCATTTCATTGATTGAGTCCGTGCCAAAGGATGACCCTTTGGCGATGCACACGAACCACCTTGGGCGAATGATAGCGGAAATGAAATGGGGCGGTGGTGGCGGTTGAATGAGATGTGTTTAATCGACCCACCACAGTTTGTGTTTCAATATTAATAACATTTGTGAATTCATTTACAGTCCTTCTCATGAATTATCAGTAATGTGGAGGGGGGGGGGGGGCGGGGGTGTTTCACTTTACTTCACCAAACTGTTCACTGCGGATTGTTGAATGCCGACTCAGGACTGGCTTCAGAGAGGGCACTCGCCACCGATATCAGGATGGTCATAAATTGAAACCCAAGTCGCACTGGGTTCATGGCGAAACATGCCAACCACCGTGCCACCACCGCCCCACCCTCTTTCAATGTTAGCATATTACAATGCTAAGTCGATCGCACCATGTTACTGGTGAGTTATATTTGATCGCGCATTACTTGCAGGATGGGAGTCACATCGCACGATGGATTCCCTGGCACTGACCGCCGTGCTGCTGACCTGAGGGCAACGGAGGCCCGTTTGTCCTCATCGTGCCCCGCACGGTTGCCCCGAGGCAGAATGCTATAATTCAGAAGCAACGTCACGTGTTCATAGAGTATTTGGCTGCTATAGTGATAAGCCACTTCGTTAAGCTATCATTTGTGGGGCAGGTCACTTCTGAAAAAGAGCTGCATAGCTCAGTGGGCTTTAGCTGGTAAAATGAAAAATTATAGAAAGTTTAGTTTTAGTTTAGTTTTGAAGAGATGTATAAAGATATTTAAATTGGATATTTTGATTAAAACGGAAGCCTTGTATCCACCTAACGTGGCCCCCTCTCCACCTTCGGCCACGTCCCCCTTCTAGAACTCACTTACCACACGTCCCCTCTATCCCCCTTGCCTCGCGTTCCCTCTGTGGCAGCAACCAGTGCTATGTGCGATACTGACACATTCCCTGTCACGACATCTCTATGGAAGTGAGCTCTTAATTACGCCCTGCGGCAGACACCTCATCCACCCACGGTATGCATCCGCTACACTTTGGGAAAAAGCAGCTCATCTCCACAATGCATGCGGTATACGCTGTGATGTGTACCTCAAGCTTATTTAAGCTGACGCATCGGAGTAATGATAAATATGAAAATTTTAAGTGACTGCTGC
This sequence comes from Lethenteron reissneri, assembly GCF_015708825.2. Lineage (NCBI taxonomy): Eukaryota > Metazoa > Chordata > Hyperoartia > Petromyzontiformes > Petromyzontidae > Lethenteron > Lethenteron reissneri. The sequence goes on from NC_083781.1 coordinate 4,218,301, forward strand.
GGCAGTGGCACATAAGCACAGATCCAAGAAAACAATCACCGCCTTTGAGGCAATTATCTCTGGCCTGACGCTTTATGTTACGATGCAAGGGATGGCGGCAGCGAGGATGAAATCAAAGAGTTTGGTGGGCATGGCTGGACATGAACAAACCAAGGAAAGGAAAGAACGGAGGAAATATTTGGGGGAGGTCTCTTACCCAGCACAGCGGGAAAGTTACCGGCTGACAACAGCCTACTTATATAATAGAGGTTTTTTGGGTTAGATCGCGTACATCATCCAATACAGCCAACTAGTAAGTAAAATCGTTTTTCTTGCTGTGGTTTTCTCACTTGATGATGATTGCTTGTGTTGCAATCGAAACGTCGTGATTTATTTTATTTTCTACCTACGTGACTTTACCGAAAGAACCAAAGAGTATGGATTCCTGCAGCCACGAAAGCTTCAAATCTAGATAGTAAGGGTTGTCACGTAAACAGAACGTGCCAATTCGTCACTAGTACAGCACACCGGTGTGTTGGAGAGCCAAGCCACAACATTTACAATCTGAGTACGACGTTTCGCCAGTAATTACAACTAGCTTCATCAGGCGACAGCCAGAGTTGTGGAGAAGTCCACCTGTTTTCTAGAGGCGCAGATGTGGTGACCACCCTTCTGCACTCTTGCATAATGTGGGGGGGGGGGGGGGACGGGATTACTGAGGCAACGTGCATTATGCATGTGCATTATGCGAGCCCTTTGATCTTGTCCTTCCTGTCTATTGTGTGTATTAAATAGCCGTAAAAACGGTAATCCCTATTGGATGATATTGGTCGCGAAAGCCTACGTGCTAAAGCCTACCTATACTTTACATATATAACACAGACTAATTACGAGGGTACTTGTGGAGGAGAATATAAGAAATAGTTGTGCTCAGTATTATATGAATTATCGCCAAACGAGGACCCATATCTTAAAGAGGGGGTCCTTGCCTTGATTATTATCTGGACGGTTCACCAGTGAGCCTGACTCGACTGAATGAAACCAATCCAGAGTTTTGCTTGTATTGAATCAATACTGCTGAAATGATGCACTTCCAGGAGACCTTGGGGCCAATGAGAGGCGAATGAAAAAGAGATATATTGACTGCTTATTTACATTTTTAAATAGATATTTTTTGGGCTGATAGTGTGAACTGACACAAGTTATGAATTGCATTTTATCATTCGTGATAACAACAGCAACAACTTGACAATAATATCGCAATCATAAATTGCTATTTCTTCTCTGAAGACGAGATTGCACCCTAAGTTCTCTGAGGCACTGGCAGCAACACTGTGTTGGAGACACGAGGATCAGCGGCTTCGTGTCGCCTGTCTGCGTTCATTCGCAAATGAAATATTTCGCGACCATTTTATTTCTCAACTCTGCAAGCTCTGACTGCGGTGGAGGGGTGCAACTATAGAGCCCAGCAACCCGAGTTGAATTCCCAGCCGTGGTTACCATCAGGGGTGAATGAAATCTAAACCGGCACACTGACCAGGATTGGTGAAGTATGGTCAAACAACCCCCCCATTATTGACAAGGTACGGGGAGGCCTTCGTCCAAACAGTTAATACGTTACATTACTTTGTGAGTAGATGACATCTGATGAAGAATAAAACAAATGTAAGTGTAGCTCCAATCCGTGCCTCCAGATATATATATACACATTTACATTTATACACACACAATTACATTTCAATCTGTAATCCAACAGCCCCATTGGCTCTTCAGACCAACGTCATCGAGCGGCGCGTGCCTCAGAAAGAAATCCGCGGTCTGGTTTTGATCTCCTGGGTCTCATCAGGAGAGTCAAAAATGTGTTGAAAAAATGCTTCTGGATGACCAGATGGTGTTGGCAACATGTCAGCACTCCCCGCTCCCCACCCCCGTTCAACGCCAAGATAAGAATGATTGTGTGTGTGCAGCATGACACTTGGTGTGCCGGTCTGACGGGCAGACCAAGACCAACGAGAGTTCAAAGGAAATTGAAAAAAACAACTGATAGATGCTCTTTACCTAAGCACCTGAGTACTGTGACTGCCTGGTGGTGCATTTCAAAGGAAACGAAATTGAACCACGAGGCAAACAAAAGAGTAATTAAAGCAGTCATCAAATAAGTGCCGTAAATAGGAAGGGCCAATGGACGAACTGTAAGCCCAGCTAAGCTTCAAAGCAAATAAACAAAAGTGATGAATTAATTATTAATGAGCGGCCTGAAAACAACCAAAACACTTTACTCAACGCGCGATATATAATGCGTACGAGCATATTCCTGTAAAAACTTGCCAAGTTTTATGGTTGTTATATGCGCAGTTTATATGGAGGGCTTGTGGCAATACAATTTGGTAATCGAGCAGCATTTGTTTAACCAATGCTTGGCTGTGCTGATGAGACCAATGAGATCGAAACTAGACCAGAGATTGATTTCCTAAAGCAAACGCCGCTTGAGATGATGGGCGGTCTGTAAAGCCAATGGGCTGATGGGTTCAAAAGGTAATTGTGTTTTCGCGTTCATACAAACAAACAATACAGGTAGCGTTGTCATTGATTGTGAAAACCTGCAAAGGCAACCATTGGCAATCGCAGCTTCAGGCTGGCGGAGTGTCAGGTCCCGCTGCAAAGGGGTTAGCGCCGCCGTGTGCGTAATGGCCTTTTTAAAGCCGCCGCTCAGATCAAGCAGTGGCGAGCTGACACACAACTTCATCATAAATAGCAGCAGCGGCGTATATTTAAAAGGACACGAGTAGCCGTTGCGTCAATCCAAAGTCAGCTTTCGGGGGGCACATGTTTGGGCAAAACCTGCTTGATGTAGACCCACTGATTAACTGAGAGAAAAAAGCTGTGAAATTGATAAGACTCTAACGTATCAGGACAAGTTTTTTTTTCTTTTAACACCCGTGTTTGACGTGTGGGCTGAAATATTATGATACCGCATTGGCAGTGATGCACAAGGACAAATAACAGAAAACTCAACAAGTTCATCAATAACACTGTCATCAAAAGAAACCAATATTTCCTATAGTAATAGAAGACGTTTAAGGCAATGGCCCTTTTACACAGCAGGGAGATATCTCTTCAACGAGAAGGCACTGTTTTTTTCAAGCTTTGTGAAGCAGGTTGCCAAAATCATTGCTTCAAAAAGAATGGGTCCTCGGCATGAGAGGCACAGTGATACCAATGCATCAAATGCACCACTGTAACTAACAACAATCATCCATTTTTTGAAAACCGACTTAGCAAAATGAGTAATTTGCAATAAGTATGTGTATTAAAAAAAACCTCATCAGTACAACAGACCTCCCTTTTATCCACAGCGACACATCGTACACCCCATTATCTGTGGGGTCATCCGTAATTTTACTTCACGTCTCCGTGGGGGAAAAAAAGCAATTAGTCGCAGACAACGGGATGAATTTGCCAATAGGAAGGCGTTTTGCAATGCTCGGGATGAAAAGGGCCAAATATAATCTGAGTTTTCGCAGACTCTGTGAATCAGAGGACCTCTCGTGTACTGCATGTTGTGCTCCGGCCTGTGTAGCTCGGCGGTGGAGCGAGCGGCTCGCAATCAGAAGGCTGCACGTTTAAAATCCTGGCTGGAAGTTGACTCAGCCCATCATCCCTCTGTGGTCAATACAATAAGCACCACTTTATTGGGAAAGACATCTGTGCTTGTCCTATTCTTGGTTCTTTCGGTAAAGCCACGTAGAAGGGAAATAATAAAATAATATAAAACAATACAAATTCTCACGACGTTTCGACTGCAACACAAGCAATCATCATTAGGTGTGAAATCCACAGCAAGAAAATTTGAAAAAAGTGGTGGTTTTTCCTAACATCAGCACCACAGACAGCGATTTGGCAGTTTGCCAGATGGACGAGTCCATCTATGTTCGGTAAAGAGGAGGGGGGAGCAGAAAATGGAATGCGGTCTGAAAGTCACCGTAAGCGTGAACACAATCAATTAAGACCCGAAATGGTTTATCAAATCCTTCCAATAATTGCTAAGCCAGAATCCATCTTTGTCCTATGCCTCCGCCCTAGGAATGAGGAATTTCCGTCACTGGCTCCAGGGCTGTAAACAGGAGATGAGTACCACCCGAATTGTCATTTTGAGCACGAAGTCAAGTTCGATTTTTTTATGGCCTCCCTTAAACAAAGGCGGCTATTGCGGCATTTGCTCCCATTGGACGTGACGGTGATGAGCAGGAGAGGAGCAGCCTCACCACTTGGTAGTGTCCATTCTGCACGGAGAGGTGCAGTGGGATCTGCCCGTCGCCAGACTGCAGGTTCACAGACGAGCCGGCCTTGAGAAGAATCCGCAAAGGCTCCACCTTTCCCTGCCAGGCCGCGTAGTGCAGAGGCCTGAGGCCTGTTGTGAGAATAACAACAACAACGATAACAATCATAAAAAAAAACAACACAAAAAAACACACTCACAGAAATGCACAATTCTATCCATCACGTGTCACCCTCCTGAATGAGGGTTGATGCCCATGGCAGATGCTTTCCGACGTGTGCAATCTCGTGCAGCTATTACGGAGAATCCTGTGCAACCGCTCGCATTGTCCCACCGATGGATCCATTTCCTTCCACTTCCCCTAACTTCCCTTCCACGCATTTGCCGATAACCAAGTCGCATTAAACGCGCCCAATCTCATTAGAGCTCAAGAGGGTAAGCGTGGTTGTGGTTGAGCCTGGTTAGCACTCATATTGGAGTTTGCTGTGGAATGCCAAGTGTTGTTGGCTTGGACTGTGAGATCAGGAAATGGGAATACAGAATGTTTTTTTCTTCTATTCGTGTGGAGATTTGAGTGTTATCGCCAGGCATGCATGGGTTTTCTTTGGACACTTCAGTTTCCATCCACATCCATAATATCGGCCAACCGTCGAAATGTGGGGCCCCACCTGAAATGAGTTTTGAGATTCAGGCGTTCCTGAATGAGGAAAGGGCATTTTCCAAAAATGATTTAACAGTTTATTCATATATATACAAGTATATGCATAGGCAGCAATTACACTGTGCCTACATGCACGGGGGCATGCTGGGATACAGTGCTTTAAAGCCGCCCTTACAAAATCTCATTGTAAATTCTCTTTTAAATATATATTTTTCTTCGTATCTTCTATAAATACGTGCATATACAAAATTGTGCCTTTTTCAAATCGGAGGGGGTATAGAAAATACTGTAATAAACCGACATTGTACCTTTGTTATCTTTCATGTCCACGTGGGCCTGGGCCTCCAGAAGAAGGTTCATTATCTCCGTGTTCCCATTGAGGGCTGCGTGATGGAGGGCGGAGAACCTGCACGAAAAGACACGAACGATGTTTGTGACGGACGTCAGCCCTCGAATGCGGGTGACACACAAACTTTGATGATTTGATGAACTGTGGTCGTGTGGATTTTTTGCTCCGGGTCCTCCGTTTTATTTCCCCCCTCCACACGTTTGTAAGTATGCATTGAGTGTATTTGGCTGCTATTGTGGGCCACTTCGTTGAGCTATCATTTGTGGCCAGGTCGCTTCTGAAAAAGAGCTATATATGTAGCTCAGTGGGCCTTACCTGGCAAAATTTATAACATAGTTTGGTTAGTTCAACTGCTTTTTGTATTTAGTTTGTTGTCCTTCCCCCGCACCTCCGATAAACACGGTTGCCTACTTATGGTGCGAAAAAAGTTCAACGTCATGTAGGTGAAAACAATAAAATTAAAAAATTAAAACTAACAACTATTTTTTATTGTTTTCACCTACATGACGTCACGAAAACTTCAAATCTAGAAAAATTCAACATACATACATACATTTCTGAAATGGGTAGGGGGTAAAAAAAAGAAATCAACCCATGATGATGACTGTTATCCTGTGGTGAGCACAGAGGGATATGTTTTGACATCTGGCCGACTGTTGTTAGGGCCGTTCTACACAGCCGTGCTGTGTATCGTTGTAGCTGCTCGTGTGTTTGCGTGCTGCAAAATCTGCAGCACACAACGATGACATTTTATATTGGTAATGGGAATAATTAGTTTTCGATATAGCACCTAATGCACCGGGGCGTTTCAGAGTGCTCTGCATCACATCTCACCTCGACACATTTCAAAGGGCACCCCTCGGGGTGGTAGCTCTCCTTGTGCAGCACAAAGTGACTCGGGTGTTAGTTTTGCAAGTAGGAGCCGATGATTCTGATGTTTCATTCCAAAAATTCTCCCCACAAATGTATCAAATTGTGCAATTGGAATCTCCAAAAATATATTTTCACTATTTACCAACCGTGTGTGATCATCAATCAATATTCCTGATGAGGCTACAAAGTGATCCGGTAATTATTTATCGTTCAAATCACACGCAGGACGTGTATTGTGCATATTAGGGGAGTATTGATTGATCGATCCATCGATTAACGTCTCATCCGAAGTTCGCAATACGTGCATCGAATCGCGTGCGCAAGAACTCCTGTATGTTCTCGGATTCATGAAATCATGGCTTCCAAGCGACCCAAACAAGCACGAGAGCCCCGCTACATTCACAACAATGTACAAACAAAGATACACAATAATCGTTTCCTGACTTGCCTTGTGATCCGTGATCATGACTATTCACAACTTACGTAGCCAACCGCGCTCCATCGGAGGCGATTCGTGAGAAGGAGCGGGGGAATGTGAATTGTTAACAGTCCGAGTGCACGCGGCACGCTACAAAGTTTGATAAAGATTCCTTTTAATGTCATCATCACTTGACTTGGCCCCATGTTTTGGTTGCAGAGTTTACGGTGGAACTGCTCTGCTGGCCACCCGAACACCAACCACTCGTTCACTCGCCAACTCCATTCTTACGACACCTCCGATTAGCACGGTTGGTCACGTACGGTTCGAAAGAAGTTAAACAATACATACATTCATCTTAGATTTTCACTGACACCACACGTTTTTTTTACGTGTTTTTGTGTTTCTCTGTGACCCATTGTTTTGGCAGAATCAAGACTATGAAAAACATTGCAAGCTTTACGCTTTCCAGCATGAATATAGATGTCAAGACGTTCAAACACCAAATAGACATCCAAACAAGAAGGCCTGTGGTAAAACGTGTTTTTTGCACTTGAGTCTTTTCTGCGGTTGTGCCCTTGGAGTATGCTGCACAATTGTGTATGTTTAATAAAACTTTGCTTTCGGGGAACAAAAAACGCACATGAGAGAGCTATCAACGTGCAAGGTCGTATTCAGAGTAAAGCCTCTGTATTTGAGAATGTGTTTTGGATCAATGCAACGAGTCCAAAGAATGTGGACTAAATATAAAATTTTGGTCAATGCAGAATAAAAAGTACAAATGTGGATTGATGAAAAAACGATTTTGACATCGTGGGAAGCGAGATCACGTCTATCGCGTCACTTCTGTGCTGTTCGTGACAAAAGTGCCGTCGTTTTTGCCAATGTGTGGCGGCACTTTTGTTTAAATTATTCAAATAAAGTTGACATTTTTGTTTCATGAGGACCGTAGTCTTACTGATGGAACTTTGCGTGAAAAAAATATGAATCCAACGATTAATACAGGTGGTCTTCGGTTTACGACGTTCCACATTTACGACGTCTACATAACGCCACCATCGATCGATTAACGACACAGAAACCTGATTCACGATGCATCTTGAACAGAGTCTGTCTGGTTTACGATGTGACTCGGCGTGGAGGTGTTGTTTTTGTGGGATTTTTTTTACCGATTAAACACCGTTAAATATGGCTGATGAAAGGAAAAACATACTGTATCGGGCAAGTCATGTTTCTACTGCTTCTAACGCCTATAGGAAAATAGGGGTCCGATTTACGATCGGGTTTCCAGGAACGCATCGTGTCGTAAAAGTGGGGACCGCGTGTATTTGAAATTGTTGCAATGATTTCATTTTGTCCCGAAACTATGTATTAAAAAATGGCATGCATGCAAATCGGAAGTGAAATCTGTACTTGGGCCGAAAGGTAAAAAAATGTCAGACATCCAAAAACATTTAAATCTGAAAACGTTTGATACTCTCTCTCTCAACGTGGGGCTCTCTCTTTACAGATGATTATATATGCAGTCACTTTGTGCTACGGCTCATTAAATGTTTGTTTAATTATTATTGTATATTGTATCTTATCTTATTCTTGTATGGATGTCTGTTTAGCTATTCGTATATGAGCATAAATTTGCTGTTTTTATTGAAAATGCAATATTTGATATCTCAAAAACCTGATGTGATAGACAAAAACTGATGCCAGATTTGGAATCAGCACCCCAAAATTACATTAAAAACCGTTGGAATACCTTATGCCAGAAAAAGTTTGTTGACCAGTGTTATCTGCCGGGACACCCACGAGGTTTGGCGCACACAGTCTCTCGCACTCCCGCACGCTCGGCGTGAAGGGGAACATCTCCCGCTTGGGCACGGGGAGGAGAACACGACGGAAACACCTCCCGTCCAAAGATCGGCGGCAAACTTTGAATTCCATTCTACGAGCGCTAATGCTATCTGCGCTGCTTTCAAACTCTGTTCATTCCAGAGGTGGGACAAAGTCATTGTTATGCAAGTCCAAGTCGAGTCTGAAGTCATCAAATTCATGACTCGAGTCTGACTCGAGTCCAAGTCACATGACTCGAGTCCACACCTCAGAGGTGGGACAAAGTCATTGTTATGCAAGTCCAAGTCGAGTCTGAAGTCATCAAATTCATGACTCGAGTCTGACTCGAGTCCAAGTCACATGACTCGAGTCCACACCTCAGAGGTGGGACAAAGTCATTGTTATGCAAGTCCAAGTCGAGTCTGAAGTCATCAAATTCATGACTCGAGTCTGACTCGAGTCCAAGTCACATGACTCGAGTCCACACCTCAGAGGTGGGACAAAATCATTGTTATGCAAGTCCAAGTCGAGTCTGAAGTCATCAAATTCATGACTCGAGTCTGACTCGAGTCCAAGTCACATGACTCGAGTCCACACCTCAGAGGTGGGACAAAGTCATTGTTATGCAAGTCCAAGTCGAGTCTGAAGTCATCAAATTCATGACTCGAGTCTGACTCGAGTCCAAGTCACATGACTCGAGTCCACACCTCAGAGGTGGGACAAAGTCATTGTTATGCAAGTCCAAGTCGAGTCTGAAGTCATCAAATTCATGACTCGAGTCTGACTCGAGTCCAAGTCACATGACTCGAGTCCACACCTCAGAGGTGGGACAAAATCATTGTTATGCAAGTCCAAGTCGAGTCTGAAGTCATCAAATTCATGACTCGAGTCTGACTCGAGTCCAAGTCACATGACTCGAGTCCACACCTCAGAGGTGGGACAAAGTCATTGTTATGCAAGTCCAAGTCGAGTCTGAAGTCATCAAATTCATGACTCGAGTCTGACTCGAGTCCAAGTCACATGACTCGAGTCCACACCTCAGAGGTGGGACAAAGTCATTGTTATGCAAGTCCAAGTCGAGTCTGAAGTCATCAAATTCATGACTCGAGTCTGACTCGAGTCCAAGTCACATGACTCGAGTCCACACCTCTGGTTCATTCACACATTGAGCTCCCGTCTGCTGATCTGCACACTCACCGAAGAGACATTTGCTTCACGGGTTTTCCACCTGCGCGTCTTTGCAAGCCAATGTGATGATCCCCCTGTCTGTCTGAGTGCATTATCATCATCGTCTAAGTCAACGTAACCCCATGCAATGTCAATTACTTTGACATCCATTTCTACATCCCGTGCTCAAATATTGCATGGCCAATAGTGGTTACATAGGCATATCTATTAGGAATTTAGTATCGTACAATATTGTATATTTCGATTTTTGAACTGTATATGCCAGCACAAAAATGGCTGGCTCGTGTATATTTGTATGCTGAACTTCTTTCGCGCCATACGAAGCCAGCCATGATAATCCGAGGTGAGAGAGAAGGCCAACAATCTAAACGCAAAAAGCAGTTCTAAAAAAACGAGTTTTCAAATCTAGATCATTTAAAAGTGCAAAGCTCCACTGGCTTCGTAATATCTAAAGGAAGAATGTTCCAGACGGCCGCAGAAGAGCATCTGAAAGTGCGCGAAATGTTCTTTCACGTCCATGTCAGCTGCAGAAGTAGCATCAATCCCCCATGCAAGCACCACGTGGCTATGATAACTAAACTCGACCTTTTAACTGGTTCAGTGGCAAGCGCGCGCTAACCTAAATTCTCCACGACATCTCAATGCCCGCTCTGCAAATGCACTTTGATGCAGGAAGCCCAGGCATACGGATGAGATGACAACAAGTGAAGATTTAATCTGCTCTGTGGGCATCAATCATCGGCGGTGGTGTTCTTTGAAGATCAACAAGGAAGATGACATTAAGTCTGAAATTTAACACCCTGCAATCATCGCCATTATCGGCCACGGGCAATCCACTGGTGGATGAAGGCCTCCCGGCTCCCGATCCTGCGATGTGATGATCCCACTATGAATTTATACAATTTCGTACGTAGACTTTCATGACCCACATTTTAATAAAAACTTATATTTCGGATTGGATCATGTAGGATATCATGTAAAAAAGTTACCAAAAAATGTACAAAATAGTGAATGTGTTATCTACTATCTCGGAAGTAGATACCGATTTTAACAATTGTTCTTAATTATCAACATTCCGGTTTTGCTGATGAACCTAATCAATTTGCATATTTGCTCACGTGACAACTTGATTTGATTGGCTTTGTCAGGTAGTGGTATAATGTATTTTTCTTAAAAAATATAATATACCACTACAATATAATCCAAATGAAAGTAATGATGATTTGCTACACTTTTCTACCAGACTGAACTCACCTCTCCCATGCAATCACTGGTCTGTATCATTAATGAATTAATGCAAATATTCATAAGTATAGTAATGAATTGCAATACGAATGAGGGTGATTGACATCTAAGAAAAAACTCATCACAAATTCATTATATCTTGCTGTGGAAGCATTATGGGTAAAAGTAAAAATCTCTTCTGCGTAAAAATATGTTTTAGTTCTTTGGACAGATGTATTTTCAGACTAACATTATCTCGCGATAATTTAATAAAGAAAACTTCGGACAACGATGTTGACATTCAGTGTTTAATCAGCAGTCAAGCTCGCATTAAACTAATTTTGGCGAGCTGTCAGAGGCTTATGAGCAAGAACACATCTGTTAGATATGGGTCCCAGTTCAGCGCAAAACGATAACATACATCACGCAAAGTAAACACCTTGCAGTTCACCTGCATTGCTCCATGCAAGCCTGACTGCTGATGAGACACTGAGTATGATTCTATTGCACCGATGTGGCTAAGACCATGCTTTCCCAGAAGGCTGTGTGGCTCACAGGATGTCTAAAAAAATACTTTTTTTACGTGGAGGTACGGATACATGAAGGGGGCATCGTGTCTCCTGATTTATTTTGTTATGAAAATATCTTGAAATGCTGCATATGATGAGTAGATGCCCTAGGCTGTGATGTTCTGATGCACAGTCCAACTAACCCTAGCTGAGAGACTCTCCCCCAAGAGTAAACCAACAATGGACCATCAATAGACCATCAGTGCACGGTTTGCTTGAACACTTAGTGGATTATTGGGTACTGGCTTTGTCAATTAGCGCAATGATTGACTGAAGGCCTCATCACACTAAAGTAATCGCTCAAATTTAAATGGTGGCCACTGTTCAGTTGAACCTGATTATTTAGTGCATTGATATCAAACCAAATAACAGTTCCATTGGATAAATGTCAGCATAAATAATATATTGTGCATCTGTTTATTAAAGTAAATATTATCATTACAGGAATTTAAAGCTGTATTCAAAATATAGCTTTAGCGTAAATTAGTGTAAACATATTAGAGCTGATATTTAACTTAAACAAACCATGTAATTTATAGTTGTGTATGCTTTGAACCATGAAAATGTAATCTTGCTAAAATGGCAAATAAAAATGTAATTATGTAGGAGGCAGACATTAAAAAAAAATCTATTTTATTTCAGACTTTTCACTTAAAGTCATTTCTAATGTGTTTAAACAACCAACACCTTTCGTAGATATTAATTTAGAAAGGATTATAATTCTGCAATTATACTTCCACTGCATGAAAATGTGAAAGTGTTTATATGCTATCGAGAAAATATATACCAACAACTGTTAATTAACTTCACATTATTGTTAAGCCAAATAAATAAGGCAAAACAAAGTGGAGCGCCTAATAAAAAAACGTGAATTGTACACAAACAATGCCAGAAGCGTGGACACGTTCACAGTGTAAGCCCACGAATTTCCATTCATCTGCCAGAGTCTGTATGGACGCGCAGAACTTTCAGTGCGGCAGAAGCGCACATTCGCACACACGGGGAATCGGGGACTTTGCGCGTGCCGCGGCGTTCGGTCACGTTCCATTTATCTCCACGCTGTAGGCCCGACCCATCGCACACAGCTGTCCGAGTGACAGCAGTAAGTCGTCGCCTCCGCCGTTGCTGTGCTTCAAGACAAATTGGCAGCGCCAGGGCTGCATTGCCGCTAAGTCACACGCCGCGAACGTCATCTCCCGACCCGCCGTCGCTCGTATAAGACGCCGGCGTGCGACCACGGTGCTGCACGTGGCAAAGCTCGCAAGGATGTCTGCCGAGGGGTGGGGGGCGGTTGCGGACGGGTGCGATGGACAGGCGCGTAGCGACGCATGCACGGCTTGGTGGCAGGGTGGCCGGGTAGCACGTGGAAGGATCCATCATGTTGTGCGTGAGACATCTACCTGCGGGGCAATGGACTACCTGTAGAAAGGCAGCACAGCAAGCGAGGTCTGAAGCAGACATATCCCCAGAACAAGAGCTGGAACAGGTGATAAGGCCTTTGCAGCGCTAACGTTTTGGAACAACCTTGTTTCCTGCCTTAATATCGAGAATCTTCCTTCAATAAAAAAATATCCTGAAACAGAAGATTAGTGCTGGATACAGCAGTCACATTTGCCAATGTGATGGTAACTTTGGTCCTTACCTCTGTATGGATAGGCCAATGTTAATGTGGCCTATCTTGGTGTGGTCTGTGAGTGTTTTGCTGTGGGGTTTGCTGCCTTGCCCAAGCTTGATAAGTCAGACATATAATTAAGAAAACTACAGGGTATTTAAAAAAGATGGACCCAATTTCAAAGCAGTATATTTCACGATGGCAACATGTTACAATTACACAAAAAGTTACAAATGGTTTAATGAGTTATCAAGTTTGACTAACCATTTTATAAATGCTTTATGTGCCAATTCTAGATTTGAATCTTTCGTGACTACAGGAATTCATTCTCTTTGGGTCTTTCGGTACAGTCACGTAGATAAAAATTTTTATATAAAAAATCACGACGTTTCGATCGTGACTTTACCGCAAGACCCAAAGAGTATATATAGTGACTTGCTTACCATTTCCTTCTATTTTGCACCCACATGGTGTTTTTCTATCGTTTACTGTTGTAACTTGCCAACCCGCCCATACTGGCCATCTGTTCAAAAACAGCTTCACAGCTCAATGGATTCCTCCTGCAGTCGAAACAACGATTCCCATTCCGATTCTGACCTACTGCACGCAGTGTTCTTCCTCGCATGCCCGTGGTTTCACTGGTTAGAACCTCCTGGTTACGCCAGCCCACAGGAGATTATTGTGTCCGTCCGTCCATCGTGCAGGGAGGGGCTGGGTGGGGAGGGTGGGGAGGGGCTGGGTGGGGCTGGGTGGAGAGGGGAGGGTGGGAAGGGGCTGCGTGGGGCGGGTGGGGAGGGGCTGGGTGGGGAGGGTGGGGCTGGGTGGGGGGTGGGAGGGGTGGGGCTGGGTGGGGAGGGGCTGGTCACCCCGTGGTTCCCTTATAAAACTCAACGTTTAACCTACTCACGCCGGCTTGTGCCCACCCTCACAGTCGGCCATATTTGCGGAATACACCACGCCGCCGTTGACCCTGGCCATTGACCGAGCAACCCAACGTTCCTACCAGCTCCCTCCGCAGGAATGTGTTCTCTGGGCACTCCCCGTGTCCTCCCGTGCGCATGGCGATGTGCTGCTTCCTTGCTGTGTTGATGTGAGCAGGACCATCATTGAGCAGCTCCCAAAGGCTGGGTACACAGCTCCTTTGAGTCGACATTTGCAATGGCTACAAGCAACACTCAGTCGATGCAACTTGGCAAGTGTGAACAAAACGTCAGCGAACTGCAACTGAGGCAGGCAAATACTCATAGAGTATAACATATCATGCACTTGAAGCTATGTTGAACATTGAATTTTTTAAAACGTGTACCAAGACGAGAGGTCACACTGACTGTTACTATCCATAATAGTTTTTTTTGGGTTAACATAAATAGCGGTTCAATCTTGATTTGAAGTTTTCGTGACTGCAGGGATCTATCCTCTTTGGTTCTTTCGGTAAAGTCACGTAGGTAGAAAACAAAATAAATTAAATTACGACGTTTCGGGTGCAACACATGTGCCTGTCATCAGGTGGAACATCTACAGCAATAAACAATTGCCCACTTCAGCAATTTAATTTAATTTATTTTGTTTTATACCTACGTGACTTTACCGAAAAAAACAAAGAGTATGTAAATAGCGGTACGTTGGAGAGTAAACCCACAGCATTTACCATTCGAGTACCATGACGTTTCACCGGTAATAACCGGTAATTATAATTAATGGTAATTATAATTATAATGGTAATCATAATTACAACGACCAGCCTCATGAGGCGACAGCCTGCTCTGGCTGTGGCAGCTTTAACGACACATTTACGCAATCTAACCTAAAAAAAACCCCTCCTCTAGTATGGATAATAATGATGATGAAAGCCTACTCTGTGTTAAACTCACTGTCACTATGTACGTAGATTCAAGTGAGTTACAATAGGGGGAAGCGGTGAGAGTGAAATGATGGACAAAGTCATTTGGCAGTCATTGCAAGGGTTTCCCAGCACTGTAATCGTTGAGCCGTCAAAGCGAACATTCAGCAGAGGAGTCGGACAAGGAGATGTGCCGTCACCAAGATTATTCACAAGATTGCCGACTGTATAAACAGCGGCACTAAGGTGGCTTGAGAAAGTATTTGCCTCCGATTTACCGATGGCACAGTCGTAGCACCGATGGAACATTGAATGACTGCACCGGAAGGACGCAAAGATGAAAAAACGTGAGTAAATGAACCTTATGGCGGGACACCGGGATCCCGTATAAACGGAAGTCAAAAATCGCAATTTATTAAATTTCGATTTAATTTCAATTTGATATGCAAATTCCTTTGTCAAGGCGCTCTTCCCCCTCCAACCCAGCTTAAATATACGCTGGCAAGCCTGGTAGTGTTCATTCAGACGCTCTCTTTCCGACAGACCTGTTCTTCACCTGAGGACGGCTGCTTGCGTTGTGGCCGAAACGTCGTGAGAATTATTTTATCATGCTTTATGTTTATTATTTTATCATTTCCCTTCTACGTGACTTTACCGAAAGAACCAAGAAGGCACAATTAATTAATTATTTTTTGCCGATTCCGTCCCGCCGCGCACATAAACACCTTGACCCACCTGGCGCGGATCATTCTGTTGTCATGTCCAAGCGCAGCAGCAGCGAGGACGAATGCCGTAGTCATAAACAAAACTTTGAAACTTTGATTAGCGCATCGTGTAGAGCTTGTCGAGAGGAATAGATTGCCATATCGTTCGCCTTCAACGGACATAAATGACGTCACAACGCAGTTGATTGCGAGAGCCGGGGGCTTATGGGACCCCGGGGTCCCGCCATAAGGTTTATTAGTGCAACAAGGACACTCCATTGATTTTGATGTTGAAGTTTTGTGCAAAACTAGCTACTACTGGCCAAGACTAATTAGATAATCTATCGACATTGAAAGAAATCAAAATAACTTTAACAGTTCGGATAGCTACAGCCTTAGTGCTGCGTGGAAGCGAATAATCAAAGAATATATTATTTAAATGCATGCTTACAAAGGGCAGCGTACTTCAGTAGGGATTATCGTTGGTAGGGATATTTTAAGAAACACAATAGACAGGAAGGACAAGTTCAAAGGGCTCGCATAACGCACATGCATCATGTACGTTGCCTCAGTAATAACCCCCCCCCCCCCCCATTGTGCAAGAACGCAGAAGGGTGGTCACCACATCTACGTCTCTATATAAGGAACGAAACAGTAAGACTTCTACACAAATCTGGCTGTTGCCTGATGAAGCTAGTTGTAATTACTGGCAAAACGTCGTACTCAGTTTGTAAATGTTGTGGCTTGGCTCTCCAACACACCTGTGTGTCGTACTAGTGGCCACGTTCTGTTTACGTGACAACCCTTACTAGTTGGCTGTGTCGGGTGGTGGCGGGTTTTAACGACACATTTATATATTTACGCGATCTAACCCAAAAACCTGTATTACACAGAAGGCGTCAGGGTCGGGCTCGAACTTTCGACCTCCTGTATACCAGGCGAGGTGGTTAACATCTCGTACCACCGTGGCGCCCCCATAGCAGCCAAAGGAGAGAACGCACGCGGGAGAACAACGACCACATCAACACGGTGAAAAGATTCGGTTCATGTGCAGGAGTGATATTTAAATGTTCGCATCGCAGGAGCACGACGGGCAGATGGCGACCGGGGCGGTGACGATGGACGGGGCAGCGTGTCGCGGGCGTCTACACGTGGCCACGGAGATACAAATCCCAGCCGCGTCCGGTCATCGAGATCCACAATCATCCTTGAAAGAAGGAACGGAACGTTTGACAAGCTCGAAAGCTCGATCCACATTGGAACGTTTGCCCGTGGACGTCCAACCAATGCTGGTGATGCACGAAAGGCAGATAGGGGAACTAACCAAGCAGAGGGGGGGGGGGGTGGAGGGTGCTGGCAATGTTGTAGCGTTATACTCCGTGGCTTCAGCATCGCAGCCTCTTCCCCCGCAGGACATTACAAGCTGTTGTGCTTTGCGCAGTGAAGCAAAGAACAAATACTTGACGGCGTATGCCGGGACTTGGAGGGAGGACCTAATAGCCGCCAGGCAGGTCTGCTGCAGAACCTGACCCTCAAGCTATCGCTTTTAATTAAAGCATCCAATGCATAGCAGATGGGCAATATGAATGCCTAATTATACTGTCCGTGCAGCTAAGAGGTCAATAAAAGTACCCCGGCTGGAGGATAAAGCAACAGCACGATCAAATCGCACTGAAAGAGAGGAGCTCAAATGAGTATGTACATTGTACGAACAGAACAGATGTTATATGGGTCACTGCCGTGGTGTTGATAGCTAGTCGGCACGCTGGACTTGCAATCCAGAGGTCGCCTGTTCGATCTCCCGGCGCGGCGGCTGAACCAACAGTGCCCGTTTCGTAAATCTCTCCCCCACCACCGCCATCCTCTGCCCACCCGGCAGCATGGAATGGGTCCCCGGCGCAGTTAGTCGATTGGCCGGTCGCAATTTGGTGGGGTGAAGCGTGGGTGCTCCCCACCTCTCTTCCAAAACATGCGACCGGCAGCAAAGAGCAGGCCAAAATAAATCCCTCTTCGTATGTACTTGGCACGTATGTTTCCGTTTCAATTTCATTTATGAGGTATAACCCTGTGAGCCATGCGGCTCTTGACTCGGGTGCAACCGCAACAAAACTAAAACATGAACAAGAAACATCTTAAAGTGACTACGCGCAACAGAAAAATCCAGGAAAAACAGCAAAGTCTTCCAGAAAAAACACCGCATTTCAATAATGTGTGCAAAAATCCCAGTGGGATGCAAGTCAAGCAATAACAACCATAAGACAATGTAGATTAAAGTTATCAGGCTAACTCTGTACTACAACAGACAAACATGGCTGAACCAAAACGTTTTCAAAAATCACCAAAATAAAACTATTAAAACAATGTAACAGTGATCACAGGAACTGTGATTCAAATTTAACAATAAACGATATACATAACATGTATGACCAAACTTTGCAGCCATAGCTGGCTGCATGAGTCACTCCATAACAGCATGAGTATCAGTAGCAGAATCTAAATTTTTCAATAAACCTTTAAATATCAGCACACTATAATCAAAACTCAAGATCATACTTTGCAGTGGTCATCTAGAACGATACATTTGATTTCAGGCCATTCTAAATTGCAGTGGCAGCTAGGGGTGTACAACTCCTCTAAAGCAGTTTTGAGTGAAGATCTCCCAGGCAGTGATCCAAGTTGCAGTTTATTGGCGTAGCATTCCAGACCCTGGGGGCATCAATAGAAAAGGCCCTTCCTCCAGTATTTGTACAGCAATAAGAAATGTGAAGCTGGTAAATGAGCGAAGACCTTAGGTCACATTTGTTCTTCGAAACAGAGAGGAGATCCAGCAGGTAGTCTGCTGATTTTTTTGTAAGTACATCGTGAATAAATAAGATCTGATGCACAAGCCGTCGATCATTAAGAGAAGTTAAGTTTGACCCAATGTAGAGATCGCAGTGGTGGGTCCTATATGGGCAGTTCAATGCAAATTTTCAGGCCGAGTGATACATTGAGTCAAGCTTCTTCAGAAAAGTACTGGGGGCTGATTTATATACGATGTCACAGTAATCAAGTAGAGGCAGTACGGTAGCTTTATTCAATTCGAAGCTAACTTCTTTCGCGCCGTACGTAACCAACCCTGCTCAAACTTCGTGGAGACCGTTCTGCCAGCAGTGGTATGAGCGAGAAATTGCAGGGCTGCACCTTTATTTTTTTAAACACACCGCACCAGGTGTTTGCAAGCAGATGGTTTGTACAACCAATGAAATATTTTTGTTTGCATGTTTTTGCTTTGTTTAAATCATGTATAATAGCAATGCACTATTGTTATTCCCCCGGTTGTCAATGGCTGGGCACAAAACATATGCCGATGTTACGCAACCATAGCTTTTTTTATGCTGCCAATGTATCAAGTTCGCAGTGTGGTGCGAAAGTGGCTGTGATGCATAATGCATGTTCAGATGCTACCTGTAGGTGTGGTCGAGTAAAATTAGTTTTAGCTGTTCGCCTGTTGGCGTTCTCTGATCTAACACTTTGCGACCAGGTTCTAAAGAAAGCTGTCTCTGGTGTGGACCAATCAGTTTCAAAGGCAATGCCATATATTATTAGAGAATATTTTTTGTTTGCATGTTCACCACAAGTATGTGTGATTAATGCGGACAGGATTCCATGAATAAGGATTATGTTTGGTGTGTTAACAACTTGACAACTGTTTCAATGGCAGAAAGGGTAAAACTTATTGTTATATGTTAAAAGCAGTTCACATGCACGGAGAATTCTTGAACTGAACTGAACATGATCCTCAGTCACCAGTGGTTGAATTGCTGTTACGTCTCTATAAAAATAAGAATTAACTTGTTCTCACACACGATCATAACACCAATGCTAAATCAATCGCATTAGCACGTAAACCATGTTGAAGGTCAACAGCAACTTCTGGTAATACCGATGCGCAGACTGTGGGACTGGAAACGTTGTATTTACATGATCGTACGATTGTTTTGTTTTTGTAACGATTACATGACAAATTGATGTGACTGGGTGGCTCAGAAATCAAAGCACTAAGCTGGAATTAACACATTCCTGCGGAGGGAGCTGGTAGGAACGTTGGGTTGATCGGTCAATGGCCAGGGTCAACGGCGGCGTGGTGTATTCCGCAAATATGCCCGACTGTCAGGGCGGGCACAAGCCGGCGTGAGTAGGTTAAACGTTGAGTTTTATAAGGGCACCACGGGGTGACCAGCCCCTCCCCACCCAGCCCCACCCCTCCCACCCCCCACCCAGTCCCACCCTCCCCACCCAGCCCCTCCCCACTCTCCCCACCCAGCCCCTCCCCACCCTCCCCACCCAGCCCCTCCCCACCCTCCCCTCCCCACCCAGCCCCACCCTCCCCACCCAGCTCCTCCCCACCCTCCCCTCCCCACCAGCCCCTCCCTGCACGACGGACACAATAATCCCCTGTGGGCTGGTGTAACCAGGAGGTTCCTACCAGTAAAATGTCGCTTTGACTATCCCGTATGTATGTATGTTAAACTTCTTTCGCACAGTACATAACCCGACCGTGCTAATCGGAGGTGAGGGGGAAGGACAACAAACTAAACGTTTGGTGGCTATAATGAAGATCGGGTGAGAAAGTGCTTCTCTCGACCGTGTGAACCAGAGGTCACTCGGAGGGATCTCAGAGGTAGCTCTGTAGTATCCGCTGCAGCGGGTCGTACTCGAACACACAAAGAGCTGCGCTGCCCCGGGATTCTTTGTCTCGTGATGCAACGCCGAGAGCACAATTGAGATAAACTTTGGGGAAGACGGCAAAGCAAGTTATATATATGAAAAAAAAATCTAATTAGTTAATTATGTAACAATTGCGCATGCACTCACTCGAAACTGATAAATTATATTTTGAGTGTGGGTGACCGGAGGCTTTCATCGTCCCTCACATGCACGTGGGGATTTTGCACAAATCACTCAATTTGCATGTGAAAATATGTTTACGAAATCTCTGGATGCATCGTTTTCTGCTACTTAACAACACCACGTGCAGCTGAACAGAGACGCTCATCTGTAAACCGCTCGTAACATTAATGGTCGGAAATTGACGATCACCCGTCGCACGTTTAACAACTGCGCCGTCCGTGTTCGCTTCTAAAATTGGTGGAAGGAAGGAACCAAAGGGATGAGAGCCCTCGCGCTGCATGCGCATTACACGGATACGCACGTTTGGCGATTGGCGGTTAGTGCACTGATATACGAGCCCGGCGACCTGAGCTTGAATTCTCGGCCACAGCTAACAGCAGTGGCGAGTGATATCTTAACCAGTCCCGGGGTACTCCATTCATCAACCCGTACTGACCAGCAGTTTGTATGAATGAATATTATTAATTATCACCACCATTGTAATGTCAGAATCGAGACACAAAAAAAATGTAATTCCACATTTCTCCATGCCGCGATATCTCAAGCCGATCTCCGATATCCTTCAAGGGTCTCTCTCCTCACAATCTCCAGTCTGTTGTTACCCAGCCACACACGTGTGATGGCGCCACGGTGGTGAGATGTTAACTACCTCGCCTGGTATACAAGAGGTCGTGGATTCGATCCTGACCCTGACGCCGATAAATTTTGAGTTTGCATGTTCTCCCTGTGGTCACGTGGATTTTTCACTGGATCCTCCGGTTTTCCCTACAAATTTAGAATCAACATGCATTCAGAGTATTTGGGCTGCTATAAATTTCGACACGATAAGCCACTTCATTTGGCTATCAATTGTGGCCAGGTCGCTTCTGAAAAAGAGCAATATAGCTCAGTGGGTCTTACCTGGTAAAATAAAAATTAAATAGTTTTTAATGATAAATATTCAATAGCCATGGCCTGGTGAAATGTCCTCGGCGCACAGCCTGAATAAACTGAGCTCAAAAGAAATTAATTACGATTATTTTTCTCTGCAGCCACTGACCACCACCCTGACTGCCCGCTCGATTCACTTCCCACATCTTGAATCCACGGTCGATGTCGGCCAAAGCATTGGCATCGGCCTCCAGAGCTGCTCATTCGCCCCTTCCGCACGGTTCACATTTGAAATCGACACACATTTTAACTATTAACTGAACTATTCTTTTTTCCAGGTAAAGGCCCACTCAGCTACATAGCTCTTTTGCAGAAGCGACCTGGCCACAGATGATAGCTCAACTAAGTGGCTTGTCATCATGTGGACATTTATAGCAGCCACATACTCAAAATCGTATGTTTCTAAATGTGGAGGGAAACACCGGAGGACTCGGAGAATAATCCACGCGACCACGGAGAGCATATGCAAACTCAAAATATACAGGCGTCAGGATCAGGATCAAACCCACAACTTCCTGCATAACAGGTGAGGTTGTTAACATCTCGCCACCGTGGCGAGATGTTATTGTGTTGCCGTGTGTTCACACACAACATCATGCACACAGCAAACACCCACACAGATGATTGCATCCGTGGGCAATGAAACCACTCCTGCATAAAGCAAGAATTTACACTTTCTCACACAAAGACAAAGATAACCCCGATTTAGCCTTAAAAAGGCTGTTTGAGGCAAGTGCTATCAGCGAGCACCTCTGTAGGCCGACACGGTGACACAAGGGGGTGGGTGGCCAGAACCGCGCCCGGCCACATCTGTCTACCTATGTGGCGATGTTTGCACACCGCACCAGGTACTCATTTGAGGCTGAGTCTCTTTTGGAGAAGTCCAGAGCCGGTTCAGGTACTCGTTACTTGTGATGGCCACGAGTGGGAATCGAACCTCAGGCCACCGGGGCTCATATCGACGAAGTGTGTTTAACACAATTGAGTAGCGGTAGTGTCGGAAATAAGCTGTTGGGGTTAAACCTCGCTTTCGCTATGTGGATGGGGTTAAATGCTGTTGGGGTTAAAATGCTGCAGGTGCTAAAACGCCGTTGCGAGCGAATGTTCCGTGGCAACTCATGGGCTTAGGGGCAGCTCAGAGCACGGGAAGGGAAAGATGCAATTACGCTTTCCCCGCACGTGCCGGTCACCGTCGCACGCGGCGGCTCACAAATAACCCTCAAGTAGATCCTCCAATCGAGGCCAACCCATTGGCAAGAGCCCCTTCAAGATCAGCGGCCAAGCCTCTGCGGTTTTTATTTTTTCAAAAGTCAACGCGCAAGCTCTGGGGATCTTTATTATTGCTGCCCCCCACCTACCCCCCTAAGTTAAAGTGCGAAGTTGTAAAATGTATTTCTGTTCCGAGTCGATATCATGTGAAACATCGCACATCGGGCGTGCAGCATTGTATTTCACAGTTCCCTTCGGACCAATTTTTGAAGTGTCAATTGTTAGTTTCACAGTAACACTAATAATCACCGTAATGTTGTCGTTCTTTATGCATATTTAATTTTAAAAAATGTTTGCGGCATGTTTATAAATAAAAACACGTATTAGTTACAGATTTTTAACCGTAGGCAAAAAAGAGACAAATTAACAAACTTTATAACCTTTCATTGATAACGTGATAACATTCATCGTGGACGTCACCATCATCATCATCATCGTTGCCATCACCTGGGCACGAATAACATTCGGTTCTCTTCGCCAGTGCAGTTCATCGTACGGTGTGCACGGCAGCGGATCGCGCCATGCTTTCCTTTACTGGCCAATCGATGCTCACAGGTGTCAACGCAAAATCAAACGGTGGCATTTTTAATGATGCATGCAAAAAAAATGTCAAGTTCCTTTCACACTCGCGGTTAATGTGACACACGTGCGTCTCTTGCTATTGCATCTCATCCTGGCACAGCGATGCACTGAATCATGGGTGTGAGGGGGAGGAAACAAAAGAAATATCTGCCCCGGATAGCGGGGCAGGCTTTTCATATTGACAGCTGCGTCGTTATTATCCTCTATGAATAAATGCAGCCTCTGCTTTATATGCAGCGAGCATTGCTTACTCAATAATATAGAGACGCTTAATGGCCACAAAAGGAATTAAATTCAATGTCCTTGTCTTTCACCAAGCGAGTTGTCGATGGGATTCATCATTCCCTTAGCAAGTGATAATTAGGGAGATACAATATTCACAATAAACAAAAATAGCAATAATAATAAAGGGTTGTGTTGACAGCGGTGTGTGAACACAAACCGAAAAACCGAAAGGTAAGGGTACAGGCTCAGCCCTGCAATTGCCAATACTGCCGGAAGGAAGTCAACTAAAGGGAGATGGAGAGAGCCCCTCGAGAAAACGCTTTAAAAAAATGATTTTGGCCTACTCTTCCAAGCTGGTCAGACGTGTTAGAAGGCGTGCGAGTACCCACGCTTTACCCCACCACAAACGCGACCTGGCCGATCGACCAACTGCGGTGCAGCCATTCGCGCTGCGACTGCCTTTGAACAGAACAATAGGAGGCCAATGTTTTGGCGACTGGACCCTTTCGACGAGAGAAAGGGTTCAACCATTGATCGGCTTATAGGTCGGAGGTCACACTTTATAGCGCGGTGCCTTGAAAACACCGGGAGATGGGAAGGTGACGGATGGACCATTCGCAATTGACAAATGCACAGTTTCTCATCGGCAGACATCGAGCCGCGGGCAAAACGCACGATGCACCGCAACTGGAGATCCAAACGAATTTACGTAAAAAAAAACGTGCACCAGGCGGAGGCCGTTAAAATGTATCACGAAGCAGTTCTGGAGCAGCCCGCTCCTTGTGAATGCTATCACAAGGTTACGTCTTAAATGGACTAGCTCCTCCCTACATTCATGACCTCCATCGGCCATATATTCCATCTAGATCATTAAGATTCTCAGATTGCGGTCCAGGCTTCACACTTGGGGCGACGGTGTCCTTGCAACTGCGGCACCTAAACTCGAGAACTCCGTGCCATTCGAGGTCAGGGGACTTCTAAGAAACTTACAAGTTTTAAAATCTCGACTAAAAACGTATCCGTTTAAAATTACTTTATATCTCTCTTTAGTTATTTCAAAACGTCTTTCTCACGTCTTCTTTTCCGCTTTTTTAAGCATAGCGTCCTGAGAACGATGTTCTGAGGGCGTTTTATAAATTGAAAGTATTATTATTACTACTACTAATATCCACCGCAGGGCAGCTCAGCTGGGAGAACCCTGGTGATTTCCCACAGAAGTTAACAATTAACAAGCGTCCGCGCGGCGGGTGCGCGAACCACTGGGGGTAACCGATTGCCTACATCCTCGCCTGGAGCGTCCGTCATCTGGAACCGATGTGCAGAGAGCAAAGCAGCGGGGCACGGTTTGAAAGACGGCGGGCATTTGCACTGTTTTTGCAGTGAAAGAGCGCCTTTGCCCTACGCAGCACGTGGTCTTCTTTTATACGTGCAGCATGTAATTTATCACCATATCCCGCTGGATTGCAAGACGCTTGGAGGAAGTGCGACTCACGCAAAAACTTTGTGCCCCATGTCAATGAAGCCACACGAATATGGTGTCACACACACACACACGTGCGCACGCGCGAGCACACACCTACCGGATTATAAGGGCGGATGATAAGAAAAGAGAGTGGGGTAGAGGGTGGCACGGTGGAAACACTTGTGCCACACAGCCAGAAGGGCCTGGTTCAATTCCTGACTCGGGGCACCCTTCCATAGTGGAGAATGTTTGCTCTTCCCCCGGTCCTGCATGTGTTTTCTCCCAAAGCTGCTAATATACCCCCCATACAATCTAACTGGCATTGGCCAAACCACTATCATTAGTGTACGTTGGATGTAATGCTGTTATCGGTTATTGAATAGAAATGACTTTGTCAGGTCCTTGGCAAAATCCTCACAAGTCTAAAAACTAAACAATTGTTTATCTTACAAGGTAAGGCCCACTGAGCTATGGAGCTATTTTTCAGAAGCGACCTGGCCACAAATGATAGCTCAACGAAGTGGCTTATCACGTGGAAATGTCTAGCAGCCAAATACTCTAAACGTTGATTCTAAATGTGAAGGGAAAAACCAGGAGGGCCTGGAGAAAAATCCAAACGACCACGGGGAGAACATGCAAATTCCAAATATACAGGCGCCAGGGTAAGGATTGAACCCACGACCTCCTGTACACCAGGCGAGGTGGTTAACATCTGCGGCGCCTCTTCTTGCGAAGAACAGAGTCGCGTCGCCTGGCTGCAGTACACTCGGGTGTCCAGATGTTCGAGGCCAGCTGTGCCAAAGACACATGCCATAGGTAACAACAACAACAGCAGCAGCAGCACCAGCTCAGGCACAACGTTGTCTACACCGGCCAGCGCTGTGGCAGTGCCTGCCTCTCCAGAATCGATCTCATCAGCCACTCCAGATTGTACCGCTGAAGCATACGAGCAACGGAACAAAACTTCGTGATCATCGCATGCAACGGACTACGACGACCGACTATCGGGTGGACGGCGCTGTGGTTTTAGTGACCCGTTCACGATTGGGAGGGTTATGAGTTGAGGGTTGATTAGAGATCGATGGGATTTTGTTGCGCGATATTTCCGAGGGGGGCCATGCAGACTCGAGGGCAACCACTCACTGCACACGGCAACTCGGTTTAACAACAACAACAACCAACATTCGCCACTAAGTTGCGGTGACGTCACCACGACGCTTGTGCCAGGCTTAACTCACAGGTAGCCACCTGCATTCAAATGCATGACCTTGGTAGCGCCAGCTCAGCAAGTGCAGTCGTGAACATCCACGGGCATGTACACATCAACATTACTTTAGTCAACAAACATGCATTGCCAGTTTGACGCGTAGGCTTACTCGACCGATATTATCCATGAGAAGCTTTTGGGTTAGAGCGCGTAAATATAAATGTGTCGTTAAACCCACCACCACCACCACCACCCGACACAGTTATTGGAATGTTTTGTTTACGTGACAAACATTACTAATTGGTTGTGTCGGGTGGTGGCGGGTTTCACGACTCATTTATATGTACGCGATCTAACCCACAAACCTCTATTATTGGATGCATTGCAGTAACATAGCAATGTGAATATATACCGTTTTTGTATACATTACATCACTCTTACCAATTTCAGTCTCACCACCATCATCATCATACGATACAAAACACACAGGGGTATTTACCACCTTGTGACATTAGTGGAAGGCGCCTTACAATTTAATGTAAATGATTATTACGTTAGCAATGCGGTTGTTGTAGAAACAGCATGCACGATGCCAAGCAGCGTCTACTACATCAAGCAGCGTGCTCAGTTTTGTTTCACGAGAGCCCTGCAGACATCGACAGTGGCAAGTGAATCAATAGGCACAGAGGGCACCCGCTAAATTCGTGACATTGTTTCAATTACACTGCTTACGCTATGATTGATGTCACGCCCGCCTAAGGCTTTCCGTTTACAGTACCGCTTCATGGATGGATTGTGGGGCTAGAGAGAGAACAGTTCTTAATTTATCGAGTCGAAAAACATTAAAGCAAAAAATTAAAACTAATCTCCACCACATTCGACGGGAAGGAAGGTCTTTCCTGGCCTGTAAGCAGTTTGGCGTAATTATATCCCAAGTGGCCATTCCCTCGTCCAAGTTTTAGATTTGTGCCTGGAATTCATCAGCCAGGCAGCCCACTTTACCGTTTTAATTAAGGACGCAGCGGTGCAAGGCTTGCCGAGCCACATTGAACATTACAGTGTTTTAGATGTTTATTGCATGCATACGTAAGCGCTGCAAGAGGCTTTTTTTCATCTTCTTCTCCTCCCAACTCCTTGTGCCTGATTTCCACCTCAAGGTTACCTATCTGCCAGTGAACGGATGTGCGCAGATGTAGGGTTGCCACCTGCCGTGGTTTTCCCAGGGTTATTCCTCTCTTTGAGGGTGCAATTGGCGTGGGAAATCTATACATTTTCATGGGACTAAAAGTCCCAGTTGTTGTCAGTTGAATGTACTGTATGCATGTTGAACTTCTTTCGCACCGTACATAGCCAACCGTTATAATAGAGGGTGCAGGCGGAAGAACAAACTAACCACAAAAAGCAGTTCTAAAGAAATTAGTTTTCAATCTAGATTTAAAAGTGCATAGCTCCAGTGGTTTCCTAATATTGGAACGAAAAGCGTTCCAGACGGTCGCAGCAAATCTGAAAGCGCGCGATGCGGTGACCACCTTGGCATTGATACGTAGTTCTCCTTCTGACATCGTGAGATATTCTTCTCTGAAAGATATGTCCCTGTATTTTATTTATTTTGGTACCTCGGGCGGTGGCAAACCCAGGTGGCACAGCTCATGAACCTGCAATCCAACGTAAACCGTCGATGAGCACCGCTCTTCTACAGATGCCACCGCTGCCGCCACCACTACTGCCGCCGTTTAGGACCCTGTCTTGGAACCAGAGGAATCTGAATTTAGAAGCAGTGCTAACCTCCCCCCGCCGCTGCTGTCAATGGAGCATTTATAATTTTCCCCAGCCAGTGACACTGGGCCTGGATGTGCTACGTCCATTTCAAACCTACGTGGGTCCGTCTACACTTGCACACATTTCTCGAACTGGTGTGCCCACCATACGAATAACAATATGATGTCAGGAATTGAAAGAACAAATGACACTGGGACCTAGAGCGATGTATTTTTGATGTTGTCACTTTCCTCGCAACGTTCGTCCCGGGTGGTGCTCTCGGATGTCACGTCACGAGACAAATTAATCCGCTCGGAACTCTCCCAGAGCGGTGCACCTCTTCAACAGTCATTGGAAGTGGATACTACAGAGCCACGTTTTGAGATCCCTTGAAGTGACCTCTGAACAGATGTATTTTTTTTCCAGGTAGGAACAACAGTTCCACACTGCCCACCAGGGATTATATGTCTGTCTGTCGTGTATAGCCACGCCCTCGATTTGTATTTCATAGAGCGCTTCGGGCGGGCTCAGGACCACGTGACGCGCCGCCCCACGCAGTTTGCGCCGCGTGACACGGATCGCACGAATGCGCTGTCCAACCAAGTTCCTACCTGCCCACTCCGAAGGAACGTCTTTAACATAGTTCTAGACCGTGGCTGCTTTAAAGTGCCAAGGTTTGATGCAGTGCATGAGTTGGCGTGTTCCTGTTATAACAGGTTTTCCCGTAACTTCCAGATTTCAGTGTGGACGTGTGTGTGTCGATGTATTTATACACAGAGTTGATCATCCCTTGGGTGGAGAGCCAATTGTAGATGCTTTAACACATTCCTGCGGAGGGAGCTGGTAGGAACGTTGGGTTGCTCGGTCAATGGCCAGGGTCAACGGTGGCGTGGTATATTCCGCAAATATGGCCGACTGTGAGGGCGGGCACAAGCCGGCGTGAGTAGGTTAAACGTTGAGTTTTATAAGGGCACCACGGGGTGACCAGCCCCTCCCCACCCAGTCCCACCCCTCCCACACCCCACCCAGTCCCACCCCTCCCACCCCCCACCCAGTCCCACCCTCCCCACCCAGACCCTCCGCATCCTCCCCTCCCAGCCCCTCCCCTCTCCACCCAGCCCCACCCTCCCTAACCAGCCCCACCCAGCCCCACCCCTCCCATTTTTGGATGCACGACGGACGGACACAATAATCCCCTGCGGGCTGGTGTAACCAGGAGGTTCCTACCAGTATAATTGTATCTCTAGCAAACGAATGCCGATGCACTAAATAAATGTAACAAAACCATTTAGTGTCAGAATAAGGCCCACGGTCATGGCATCACCTTTATTCTGTTTGAGACCGAAACGAGAGGATTTGTTCACAATTCCGGCTGTCGCCTGATGAATCCGCTGGTTGCAATCATTGGCGAAACGTCGTACTCGAATTGTAAATGTTCTGGGTTTACCTTCCAACACACTGGTTTGCTGAAGCGGTAACTAATTGCCACGTTTTGTTAACGTGACAAACCCTCACTCGTTGGCCGTGTCGGGTGGTTTCATATTCACGCGGTCCATCTATTATGGATAATATTGGTCGCGAAAGCCTACTAAATGTTAAACCATTTAGTCTCATTGATTGACGCAATTGACAGGGGATAGCAGTAAGCGGTGGCCGGGTGGCTAAAGAATGAACAACTGTGCCAGAGAACTGAGCCAGCACAGGTGAGAGCCTGGGTTTCGAGCCCCAAGAGGATGCCTGGTGTTAAACTGACGTTGTTACGTGCGTAGATACGCCCACGGTCTCAGCTCAACGATGACACAAGGTGAGAGCACAGCAGCAAAGTATTGCTGTACCGTAAAAAAAAACACCCACCAGTAATTTGACTTAATAATGACAGATCAGGTTTGAAAATCTTAAGAGCACGCTTCTGTGGTTGATGATAACGACGCTTCTCATTCAAAAAAATATAACAAAGACCAAATCATTATTTTATATAAATTTTGTGTCTCAATATTCCGCACAGGTCTTGAGGAATTTCCAGCACTCACACAAATCACACCAGCTCATGCATTGACTCTTGACTTGACTTGAATTGACCCAATGTAATAACGATGCAGCGTCAGCAGCAGCAGCCATAATCAATCCACTGCTGGATGAAAGCCTCCTCCCCGAGCTATCGTCAGGCATCTCTCATGGTCTTGCGATGCAACAGTCCACCCTGCGTGACATTATTTCATTTGCTGCGTACTGTACGATGCTGCCAATGGTTCCCCTTCAAGCAATTTGATGAGAACTGTCCACAATTTGGAGTCGCGATTCAATGCAAGAATCATTTCCACTCTCTCGATTGTTTTTTTATTATCGCCCCTATTTTCCTGTCCCAATTTGTACAGTTCTGCTCGCCGTATTAGCCTATCGATATATTATGAACGTATAAATCAGCATGTCATTTGCAAGGCACGCATGTAACCGACGCCCACAAGCACGAACGTGATTCGACGCACGCAATGTGAACAGAATCTTGAAATGCAGTTGTAAAAAAATGTGATGAATTGATACAGTATTACATGACCATGCAGTCTGTACAATCATATTTTACAATAAATAAATAAACTATTCCGGCTCTTTATTCATCCACTGCTCGATTATGGCCTCTGCACACACCGCGTCAGCCATTGGCGGTGTCTTGACCATACTTCACCACGCTGGTCCAGTGCAAGCAGACCAAGTGGGGTTGTGGTCTCAGGAGTGTTTAGTTGTCACTTTCCGCTGATGTTAGCCGTGGCTGTCCTACCCTCACAACCACACACAGTACTGTGATTATAGTACAGTACGGCATGTTCATGGGGTGAAGCGGCGGTGCGGTGCAGGGGTGAGTTCAAGTCCTGGACAAGGCTAACATGGGTGGCGAGACTTATCTGAACGGGTCCTGGGCTTCCCTTCGCCAGCTCGCACTGACAAGCGTCGTGAAGGAAGGTCAAAACAAATTCCCGTCACTGACACAACACGGGGAGGCCTTCATCCATCAGTGGAATGACAAATGGCTTTACCGGGTGAAGCTCACCGGGACTGCTCGCTTGTGTTCAGAAGTGAACTGGCGTCACATGATGGCTCATCAGAGGTGGGAATTCATTGTAGCAGTCTAATAATGTAGACGCGCGTTGATTCTAAGTGTTGAGGGCAAAACCAGTGGACCCGGAGAAAAGTCCACGCGACCATGGTGAGTGAGAGAGAGATGCAAACTCCAAATAGACAACAGGCATCGTCAGGGTCGGGATTTGAACCCACGACCTCCTGCATTTTTAGGTGAGAAAGATAACGTCTCACCACCTTAGCACGGCAGGAAAAAAATGTGCAATCACAGTAAAGTGGTGCAAGTACCAAGACGCACAGCAATCTACCGAATGCAGTAAGATGACTCCGTGATGAACATTCTACGGACGTTGAGTGCCAGATCCCCAGGTATAGGTGATTGCAGTGTCTGAGCAGCAGGAGCTGATGAAGTGGAAAGATGAAGATGGACTTATCACCAAAGAATGAGAATGTGCGATGCTGTGGTTCCTCATCGCAAACCTACAGTTTCAAGTACACTGCAGGCCACTTTAAACACTGACAGATGCGATGCATTGCGAATCTTTGAAATGGGGTTTTAATTTCTGCTAATTAGTGAAGCGATATAATTTTATATCAGTTTGAAACCTATGAGACTGGCGCGCTATGGATTTGTTATTCTGCATTTGGGATGGCACGAGCGTGTCAAATTATACCCTTAAACTTAAAATTGTTGAATAAATTGTCATAGCAAACCCTAATTTAGTTGCACTTCAACAGAGAGAGCAAGTATAATTAATGTGCAGACAAGTAAATGTCCAAATGATAGGCCGCTTTGTTGAGCTATCATTTGTGGCCAGGTCGCTTTTGAAAAATAAGTTCACACTTCAGTGGGCTTTGCCTGGTAGGATAGGGGATGGTTTCGTGTTGTATTTGTGTGTGTTGGGTCATTTGTTTACCTTTCCTGTACTCTGAACTCCTATTGTGTTTTTGTAGTTTGTTGTTACTGGGCATCTGTGAGAAAGAGCTCTACAGTTCAACGGATTCTTCCAGAATAAATACATGTTCTTATTCTGATGTGCAAGAAAACTTGGAAATCATGTGGAGTTCCACGACGGCGTAGGCGTTTGCGATTGTGTTCTCAGGGTTCTACCACGACGGCATGATGCCAAACGTTTTACCTCCATGTGCTTGGGAGCCTCTTGAGTGCTGACTTGTGACAAATGCAGAGCTAGCACGTGTCTCTACGTGTATGTACTTTGAACTTCTTTCGCACCGTACGTAGCCAACTGTGCTAATCGGAGGTGCCGATACGCCGGTTGAAATAAATCATTGGAAATCTTTGAAACCAACGGCAAACATCAGACGGATCATGATTTAACGCTTTCGTGACTGCAGGGATTTATATACTTGGTTCTTTTGGTAAAGTCACGTAGAAGAGAAATAATAAAATAATCTAAATATAAAACAAATTCTCACCACGTTTAGACTGCAACACAAGCAATCATCATCAGTTGTGAAATCCACAGCAAGAAAATTTTTCAAATTTTTCAAAATTTCTTGCTGTGGATTTCACACCTGCTGATGATTGCTTGTGTTGCAGTCGAAACGTCGTGAGAATTTGTATTGTTTTATATTATTTTATTATTTCCCTTCTACGTGACTTTACCGAAAAAAACAATAATATCAGACGGATCGTTCAATATCGATTTCGTCAGGCTAACGTTGTATTTTTGTTGAGCAGATGAGTTTGGACAAGGGGATATGTAATGGCACATCTCTCCCTCTTCTTATTCTTCATGTGGTTGCTGATGTTGATTCAGAGCAACGGCTGTGATTTTACATTGCGGTGATCGAGCCAGATGATTGCATCAGGAGTAGCCGAGCGGTGCATCGCTGTGATGACGACGACAACGCCTCCACCTTAGTATTTGCGAATCGGGTATTGAGTCGTGTATTGTTCCACGGCCCTCTGCTGGGTGACTGCAGTTGGCACTGCATTCACTACAGTTTTGAGTCAAGTTATTTCTTATATTCTAAGATGAACATCCAAATTATTGACTCTATACGTACTTGATCACAATCAACGTCATTTCCAAATAAACACGAAATCCTCTATCACATATAGTGGCCCATTATTATAAAAAATAAAATTGGCAAAGGCTATTTTAAATTGGCAAAGGCTATTTAGCAGAGGTGGGACAAAGTCATTGTTATGCAAGTCCAAGTCGAGTCTGAAGTCATCAAATTCATGACTCGAGTCTGACTCGAGTCCAAGTCACATGACTCGAGTCCACACCTCAGAGGTGGGACAAAGTCATTGTTATGCAAGTCCAAGTCGAGTCTGAAGTCATCAAATTCATGACTCGAGTCACTCGAGTCCAAGTCACATGACTCGAGTCCACACCTCAGAGGTGGGACAAAGTCATTGTTATGCAAGTCCAAGTCGAGTCTGAAGTCATCAAATTCATGACTCGAGTCACTCGAGTCCAAGTCACATGACTCGAGTCCACACCTCTGCTATTTAGTTAGAAAAAGATACATTTTCTCGGAGAAATCAATGTCCCCCCAAATGCAGAGAAAATGGCCTTATTACCAAGCTAGAAGTTATTTGCATCAATATGAATGTAAATACTATTACCCAGTACATTAAGCGTGCAGCCACAGATACGTTTTCTATTATTGTTGTTTAAGATGCTGCTGCTGCTGCTACCGCGTCATTAGTTGTCACAGTGTTTAGCTCAAATGAGCTTACGTCGCTTTGATGCGGCTGAGTGTGTTCGTAAAAACAAACTCGACGATCGGAGTTTTACAAAGTTTGGTCAAGTCCTGCGTTGGGGAGAGAACTCCGTGAGTGAGCACATCTCTGATGAGTGGCACCCCCCAATCCCATCGCTGCTCCTCCCCCCAGCACCATTTGTGTTGTGATGTCAATCGCTGTGGTTCATAGCAGTCCCAAATATCCGTGCTGTGCATCTGGTTGAGTGGTGTTTGGATGGAAGTGCAAAGGTTGTTTCAACCTTCGTGTCGCAAAAGTGAACAAATGATGACGGTACATCAGTAAAATTGTTTTATCGTTCTAATAAAAAAATTGTGCACTGTCCAGTTTAACTTAAGATTATTAAAAGGTGTTGCTGTTATTTTATCACTCAAAAAATGGCAGGTGCTTAATAGCAAATGCCAGAACTTTTAAATCGGTGAGCGATTAATGTTGCAACGTTTGAATTTGTTTCGTCTCAAGTGCACATCTACCCCCATTTAAAATCACACCCACATTTGTTGTCCTCGTTTATAACAACACTAGCTTTACTACCCGGCTTCGCCCGAGACTTGGATTCTTGTCTTGGATTAACACACGGCCTACGCCGAGGGTTGGGGGGGATGCGTGACGTCAGCAGGCACACTGCGTGACGCTGCCGCATGCGGGTGACATGACAGAATGTGACGTCACCGCCCACTTGCGTGCAAAATATATCCATTATTGCACCCCTCCCCCCAAAAAATATACAAAAGTCTATTGTTATCATTTTTGCATGGTGTACAGTCTGGAAAGTACCCACATGCCAAATTTCAAGTTTGTTGCATGTCGGGAAGTAACCTTTCGAACAGACACACATTCACAAATTTCCTTTTTATATATCGATGTTATTATGTCACTAAGGTAGGGCACTATAATGTCTGCAGTTACTGTGATACCCACAGCGCAGTAAAACAAAGCAGACAATGGAACATCCAATAACTCAATGCCCAAGATTCACGAATACAAAGGAGGCGTCATCACAGAGATGCACCACTTCACTACTCCTGACACAATCATCTGGCTCAACCAAACATGCGTTTCAAATCACAGCCATTGCTCGAAATGAACAAGTGAACAAAAATCAGGCGCTTAGTTTCGTGATCGAGTTCAAGTTGACCTTCTCTAAAGATCTGTGCATGTGAATACCGACTGGATATTATCGAAGGAAATAGATGTATACAGAACTCTATCTACTTTCAACACGAATGCAAAATGTGATTATGCTGGAAAAAATAAAATACGGAATTTTTCATGTTGATATCAAACTCTTTACTCAAAAATGTCACATACCTTCCTCACATGTTCTTTTGCTACAATTACTATGTTTGTTTTAATTCCATAATTTAGCTGTTTGCAGAAGTGTGTCAAGGCTAACGATTGTCCCCCAGTATCGAAAGGTTTATTATTTTTCAAATCACACATTGCTATGCTTAAAAAATGCCATATTTACCTAGGGCCCATATTCTTTAACATCTTGCATTACTTAACACGCTATTTCAATTCACTAATATGAACAAATGCATGGTCTAAGTATACTGCACTATTGATGCAAAACCAAAATAGATGCAGCAAAAAAATGTTGCAAGCAAGCACACCGCAGGAATTAGTTATTTTAAAAGACCGCACAAAGCAGCACCAGCCTCATCAGATTACGGCAGAACAGATGCCCCACTGCGTTATGAAAATTGACGTGAGCCACACACATTTGTTATCGCGAACCCGAAGCAATCGAAATGTCGGCTGGGTTTATCTCAGAGCTGTGAAAGACTGCCCATTTTACATCACGGTTCATTACCCCGTAAGTAACGACACCTAATCGTTCTGGCTGCGAATGACTAAAACTAGGCTGAAAACCCGCGGCCTGGTGTGTCTCTGTTCACGCGAAAAAAATGCGACACCTTCAAAAGTTACACCCAACCGCTGCCGAGTCGCTGCTTTCGAAATCGTACATTTTCCGAAGCCTTCATTTTATATGCCATTAAATGGGGGCTTAAAATGGAATTCATTGTCCCTCATTTGAGACCGCTCGTTGCTTAACGGGAGTCAAGAGAATTGAGGCACCTGCTGTTGCCATGACATGGCCATGCCAGGGAAGGGGCTCTGATTTCGCTCCTCCCGCACCTCCCCCCCCTGGGATTTTTTGTGTGAAATTCTCTTGCTCTTTATTTTCTATTTCACGTCACCACTAACACCCCCCTGGCCTTCAGCTCTTGAGGGCTGAGCCGTATATATAACCCTCGGCAGAGCCCCGTGGATTTAAGTTTCAAGTTTTAAAAGACCTCGGGCGGCTACGTGTCCCTCGGCCAAGATAATCCATTCTTTTAAAAAAGACAAGCCATGCCAGGGGTTTTCAAAGGGGGGCCTCTCTTTACGCGACTAAAAAAAGAGGTTGACAGCAAAGAAAGATAGAGTGAGAGCACACAGGCTTGTTTTTTTTATTAATATATTATTATTCTAAGTTGTAGGCAAACTATGAGCTCTGTCGATCCACTAACGGAATTCATGGCAGTACAAGAATTTTGGGCCTCAAAGAACCTCAACTCGTGTAATTTAAAGTGTGCATGCATGTGTGGTCACGTGCATGTGGCGAGTAGTTTGGATGGTTAAAATGCAATTCACTTAAATCGCAATGGTCTGGGTTGAATTAAAGGTCAATCGCGTAAACCCAGCCCATCTAAGTTCGATTCCCAGTCACGATTCGCATCAGCGGCGAATGATTTCCAATCTGGTTCCTGGCACTGCCTTCTCCAACCCGCGATGACCGACCGAGTGAAATATGACTACTATTATTATTGGTTTTACAGACTTTAAGGACCATTCTGAATTTGTAGTTTGTGTTGGTTTTCTCCGGCTGATACTGGTGTTTGGTAGGCAAAGGTGGCGGGGTTTTATCGCTGACTGCAAAACTCCTCCATGCGCTGTAGCGGCCCTTAATAGGTGCTCGCTGACAGCTTTGCACAAGTGCCGACACAGACATGTTATACTGGTAGGAACCTCCTGGTTACACCAGCCCACAGGGGATTATTGTGTCCGTCCGTCGTGCAGGGAGGGGCTGGGTGGGGAGGGTGGGGAGTGGCTGGGTGGGGAGGGTGAAGAAGGGCTGGGTGGGGAGAGGAGGGTGGGGAGGGGCTGGGTGGGGAGTGGCTGGGTGGGGAGGGTGAAGAAGGGCTGGGTGGGGAGAGGAGGGTGGGGAGGGGCTGGGTGGGGAGGGGCTGGGTGGGGAGGGTGGGGCTAGGCGGGCGGTGGGAGGGGTGGGGCTGGGTGGGGAGGGGCTGGTCACCCCGTGGTGCCCTTATAAAACTCAACGTTTAACCTACTCACGCCGGCTTGTGCCCACCCTCACAGTCGGCCATATTCGCGGAATACACCATGCCGCCATTGACCCTGGCCATTGACCGAGCAACCCAACGTTCCTACCAGCTCCCTCCACAGGAATGTGTTTCGGGCTGCCAGAACCCCGTGATCTGTGAAGCTCGTTGTGGTTGTCCAGTTCAAGCTTTGGACCGGCAATGGTGGAAAATTAGGGAATAAAGTCACATATATGTGATTAAAACACTCGTACACTAACTCAAAACGAACACAGCAGAATAATATAGAAAGTATAACAGTCGTCGTTTAAAAAGTATACAAACGACAAATTACACTCAAATCTTCTTTGCAAGTCAGCTGCAAATGTGGCTGCTGTTGACATCAAAGTGTGAGTCTAAGAGCGTTTCTTGACTGTAAATTCGGAAAAAATTGATGGGGTGGGGGGGGGATTACACGCAGCGGGTTCCAAGCCCGACTTTCGTTTCTAAGGACGAGCAACAAGAAACGCGGCGTTCCTCGTTAGAGTCCTCAGCTTTGGCAGTCGCCGCTAAAACGGTTCGTGAGAAACAGTGGAGATCTTTGCCAGTCTATCCATCGAGCACAAAAACGGGGACGCGTTCGTGCCCGTTCTCGCTGGGGTGCGATTATATTTTGTAAAGCGCACGCGTAAATGTAACGCGCATTTGTAACCGTGCGTCACGTGCGCTGCACCGCTTGGTAAACAAGAAGATCTTGGACTCTTAGAGTGGGGATCAAGGACTGCAGTGAGGGGAATGTGTCTCTGAAGCCACCCACCTTTGGGACCATAACTCCTCTCATTACCGCCATCCCCCGCCTCCTGTGCTTAAATTCCATCTGTTCAAAGCTCCACGCTCGCCACTCTGGCTATGCTACATGTATCGTTAGAGCCGCCTCCAGGCTAAAATGCGCTCGAGGCATTTGCCCCAGACTAACTTGGTGCATCGTAAATCGTAGACGGACGTGGTCCCGTACCACGTGGGACTTCCGACTTCCCAGACGCACACTTCCATCCACTCCTGTACATTGGGTCCGAGGCAATTGAGGGGAAAACGGTGACATTGATTTGCGTTGGTCATTGGCTCAGAAGGCAATTGTGGTGGTTTTCAGTGGTGGCAATGGTTTACCGTATGCGTGGGGAACAAGTGACCACGGGGTTTGTTTTTTTGGGGGGGGGGGGGTACAATAAATATATGGCTTGCTGCTCCCCAATATGCCCAACACACACTAGCCAGAGTTCAGGCCTCTGAGCGCCAACGGTGCAATGCACATCTGAGTTCAAATGCCTCCTGCACAAGAGTTGTGAGATCCAGATGGAGAAGGTGGCGTGAACGTGAACGCCGTGATGACCTCCCGACCTTGATACACACACACACACCGATGCACATCTAAGGCGCAGCGGTCCATTCCTCTCTTATGGCTCTTACAGCATCCTCTGCCATTTGGCAAGAGGAAATTCTGTTGCCATGAAGAGTCACTCTGCAATGTGCAGAGCCGTAGTTGGACATTTTGGCGGCCGGTTAAAGGTCCCATCCTCGCTGCTCCCCCCCATCCCTCGATGCTGCTGCGGTGCCATCCCCCCCACCTCCCCCCCCCACCACTTCCACCCCAAACCTCCCCCCCACCCCCACCAACCCACCCCACCCCCACCTCCCCCAGCAGGAGGGGCGGGTGTGCGGGGAGGAGTCGAGGGGGGGGGGCATTGCACATTTTGTCGATTTAAGCCACATTTTGCTGACTGGCTTTGAACTTTTGCAGAATAGTTCTGCT
Source organism: Lethenteron reissneri (assembly GCF_015708825.2). Taxonomy (NCBI): domain Eukaryota; kingdom Metazoa; phylum Chordata; class Hyperoartia; order Petromyzontiformes; family Petromyzontidae; genus Lethenteron; species Lethenteron reissneri. The sequence continues at coordinate 4,257,080 of NC_083781.1, forward strand.
CCGTGTGGAAGAGGCTGTGGCATTTGTGGGCCGAACGCACGCTGTGGATCGTTGCTGCAGGACAAAACGATGCGCTCATAAAGTGCTAAATTGTTTTCGTTGAAAAGTAATGCCGTCGGTATTTCCCACGAAAGCCAGAAACTGGCCGCTTTCACGAATGGGACTCTTTGTATTTTAGTATTTTTTCCCTCCCCATCTTCTTTTTTCATTATTATCAGCCTCTCCAAGCCGCTGCCGCCACCTTTCACAACCCTGCGATGTATTAATCCACCTATAGCGCATGTTTTTTCCATCTTAAAAGTTAAGTATAATAAAAAAAATACCTCATTGAAGGGTTTAAACATGTATGGCTATTATTCCTATCCATCTCGTGAATAAGACTTACACGCATCGCAATTGTACTTAAATGTTGCACTATAAAAGGCAATTTACGATTCAAGAAAAGAAAAACTAATTTAAAAAACAAGTTTATATTTAATAATATGCTTAAAAACTTTAAAGTGAGTCTGAAATGATTGTAAGTGTTAGCCGCATTCAATGTCGGCTTGTAATCTTCCCAGCCGAGGCTTTCGCCACTCTAAAAGGTGAGGGAGAAATTGAAAAGCTGTTAAGAGCCAGTTTAAAATGACATTGGAGTGGCAAAGGATTTTTTGTTTTAAAAGGACATAAAATAATTTAAGTTGCATTGAAAACGTTCGTGGTGGTGAGGCCTTCATCTGGCAGTGGATTGATTTTAGAGGATGATGAAGATAATGATGATGACAATAACAGATCCAATCGAGTGACGCAGTGGTTAGATAACGTGGCAAGCAGCCAGTTCAAAGCCAGCCAGAAGTCAATATAGCTCTTCATCTGTAGTGTCAATGAAATGATGAAATTACCACTTTGTGGGAAGTTTCCAGTGCTAGTCTTATGCATAGAGCTGCCCTTGCCATAGGAATGTGAAGTTTCCACGACTGCCTTTGGATTTTAAACAAGAGATGACTGCTGCTGCGTGGGAAACTACTTTTGACTGTTTTTACAGTGTCAGGGGATCCTGTACTGACATTTAGATAAGTATCAGACCAACTTCGTGCATTTTACTTTGTTGCTCGTGAATGAATAAATGCGAAATCTTCAAATATTTACCCAAAAGAGTTGAGTCTCACTGCTCATATGGACATTGAGCAGCAATCACCACCACAGAGACAGCAGTGAAATTGACAGATTATAGCAAAGGCCAGGTTCTCCGAAGAACTATAACTGAGAATTGCGACACCCCCAATCATCACAGTTGGCTACGTACGGCGCGAAAGAAGTTCGACATACAAACAACATACATTCATTTCGATTTAAAGCTTTCGTGACTGCAGGGATTCATCTTATTGGTTCTTTCCGTAAAGTCACGTAGAATGGAAATAATAAAATAATAAAAATAAAACATAATAAAATAATTCTCACGACGTTTCGGCCACAGACTCTGTCTCCTCGACAGACCTGTTCTCCACCTGAGGACGGCTACTTGCGTTGTGGCCGAAACGTCGTGAGAATTATTTTATTATGTTTTATTTTTATTATTTTATTATTTCCATTCTACGTGACTTTACCGAAAGAACCAAGAAGAACATACATGCAATGGCTCAGTTCACTTCTAGATTTGAAGCTTTCGTGACTGCAAGAATTCATACTCTTAGTTGTTGTGAGATGGTTAGTACTAACCATCTCACAACAACACCTCTCTCGCGGCCCATCCTGGCTCCTCCCCCCCCTTAACCAGTATATACAAGGTCGGGTCTCTTGGGACTTCTCTTTACTTGATACAGCAATTGTGCTGTGACGGTTCCACCTGAAGACGGAAGCTTGTGTTGCCTCCGAAACGTCGTGATTTATTATTTTATTTCTATTATTTTTTCCTATCGTTATTTATTTTATTATTATTTTATTTTGACCTACGTGACTTTACCGAAAAAACCTAAGAGTATGGCTCAGTTCACGTTTTGCCGTGTGGCGGCACGGTGCAACTCGATGCGTTTATTCACACATTTCATTCGCGGGCGGCACCTTTAAGTACTTGTGCAGTGTTTTTCCGCTAAGTGGGTTTTGTAAATCCGGTCAACAGGCGGGTCAAGTAGATCCTTGTCGTCTGCATCAGATTATGAGAGGAGCAGGCATTGTGTGCGGTAGCACTGGTGAGTGTGTGGTTTATTTGAAGTCATAACAAAATGTTACGCTGTCGTTTAATGGGATCCTTGCAAGCCAGCGGTTGTTGCTTTCCATCTGCCTCTTTCGCCTCATGCGGATCAATATCAATCCATACCTCGCCCGTTCAGTTTGTTCTCCCGGTACGGCAGTTGAAACAACGGCACAATCTTCTTAAATCACCCCCCACCTCTGTGCACCCAGCGGTAAAAATGGGAATGCCACAGTTAGTCGATCGGCACGTCACGTGTGGCGGCAGAGTCGAGTGTGGGGCACACCTCTTCCAAAACGTCTGGTACAGCTAAATTTCGATTTAAAGCTCTCGTGACTGCAGGGATTGATCTTCTTGGTTCTTTCGGTAAAGTCACGTAGAAGGAAAATAATAAAAATAAAACATAATAAAATAATTCTCACGACGTTTCGGCCACAACGCAAGCAGCCGTCTTCAGGTGGAGAACAGGTCTGTCGAGAGGCAGAGTCTGGTACAGCGTTGAAGAGTAGGCCAAAGTACCTTCTCTCCAGAGCTCCCTTTTAGTGGAGGCCCTTCTGCCAGCAACGGCGTGAGCGAGCGATTGCAGGGCTGCGCTTCTACCCGCGCAACGTGTGGAGGCTGTGAGCGCCAGGCAGGATATTTACTAATCCGAACCCAGTAACGTCCGCTGCTCTAATGGAGGAGGCTTTTTCACGAAGGTCCGGCATCACATTGGCAGTAAAACCTTTCCCTTTTCAAATCTAGACCGCTACTATTACAGTAAGATGAATCGCCTGCACATTTTGTGCGGAGAGGGAAGAAAAATGGAGCAGGCGAGGGGGGCGATTGTGGGGGGAGGGGGGGTGTGAGGGAGAGACAGAGGAGTATGGCCGGGAGAATATAAAGGTGATGATGTACGGTGGCAGCGTGGCCTACGGGGTCACCAAGCTGATTGTCTACCGTTCACTTGGCGACACCGCATTAAGAAGATCTACAGCGACATCACACCGGCCACTATAAACAGAAAATGATAGGCCCTATTTTGCTTTTTATAAACAATATTACGGCTCCAAAGTAGGCTCAATTCTTGCTCTGGAGACTGCTGCTCTCACTTTACTGCGAGGGAGGTCACGAGCACCGGGAACGAGCCACCGGAGTGGCTCTGTGTCCTGCTCTTCTTCTCCTCCTGCTCGTTCTGCCACCCGAAGCTGAGCCCACCAACGTCAGCCGCTGGTAAGGATTTGCGTGTACATGGTAAGGACATTACGTCACATCTCATCTCAAAACATGCCCATGCCCTGCTTGCAGTCTCGCCCAAGGGAGACTCCCAGTGGCAGCTGGTCCCGTGCGGCACAACGTGTCAAGCGGCATCGGCCCGCAATCGGACGTTATTCTCCACCAATAGGTGGGAGAGTTGCTAAGTGGGGTTTCCTCCCCCCACCACCCCCGAGTGTTAGACCACTGTGAATGTTGCACACCACCGTTAGTAACACGGTCACTGAAGACACTCGACGCGATGTGTACAAAGATGCTTTTATGATGTTATTCACATAAAATGAATGCTTAGGAGTTTGGCCAGCTTTTACGTATATGGCAATTAAAAATTATTTCGAGGGGTAGGGGGACGAGCAAAAATGTAACCCGTTACATTCGAACGAGCCAATCAGATTGTAGTTTGCGGACTGTTAATTACTAGGTGGGCAGATTAACGGATGCCGAAAGTTTATATATAAACCTTGAATCAGATATGGCACTTTTGGATTGCTTTTAGAGTCCAGTCTGCACACTTCTGTGTCGCAGCATCTCCAAATGCACACACAGTTCCATACCAGTGCAATATATTGCAAGGTCGCACTCAGTACACACGAGGTGCTTGCCACAAACGAGCCACAATACCTTGCTGATCTCACCAAAGAGCGTAATTCAGCACGCAAACTCTGGTCATCCTCGCGAACCATCGATCAAAGATGGTCACCGCATTGCGCTCTTTCAGATGTGCTTCTGCGGACACATCTGGAATGCTTTTCCTTCTGATATTAGGAAGCCGCTGGAGCTATGCACTTTTAAATCTAGATTTAAAACTCAATTCTTTAGATCTGCTTTTTGTATTTCGTTTGTTGTCCTTCCCCCGCACCTCTGATTTGCATGGTTGGATCCGTAGGGTGCGAAAGAAGTTCAACATACACACATAAAATAATATCAACATACTGTACTTACATACATATGTACGTGATAGCAGAATTTTCCCACTTTCTATCAGCTTCAGCATCGCCGCTATGAAAAGTACAATGTTGAAAATGTAACATCATATTTGGCTTTAGTACCCTTAAAAACCTCCAGATAACAGACCATAATAGGACTAGGTAAAACAACTTTAAAAAATTGCCATTCCGATTTTGGGTGGCCAAAATTTAAACGTTTAAGTTCACAGGATATTCATAGTCTAAGCGTTGACTGGATTATATGCGTGAAACATGCCAGCTTTCGAGCCTCATTTTTAGAATAACATTATAATTTACATCCCACGCTCAGAGCGACGGATATTAGACACCTTACCATGTTTGTGATTTCATGTATGGCATAAAACATATTGTTACCTAAGAGGGCAACACTATTTAAAACGCTAAAAATATCAGTTACGTTCTAATAGCACCAAACCCTTTAGAACATTTATGAGCAAGACGTTGACTTTCAAATCTGGAGAGGCATCAAAGCCAGCAGTCTTCCGTAATTTATGTATCCTATAATACTGGCAAAGGGGATCAGATAAGAGGCATTACTTATATTAATATATGTGAAGCGTTAAATAACTTTAAAAGATGGATTACGTGCCATTAGAACAACTGTGTTTTGTTGTTCACAGTTGAAGATTTCATCGAAACCACATAACTGTGTCAACAAACTCGCAATTCTTGCATCCACATGTTACGGAGTGCCTACAAATGCCCGTTACGGATCGGTGCCTTGTGTGCCTTCATGGTGACACACGTCTATTGTTGTGCACCTTTGGACAAAGGGTTGGTGGGTCACGCAGACACAATAGCCATCCAGGATGAATGGCGATGGCTGCAAAGGGCGGTGATGGAGGGAACGCCCGAAGGCACTCGGGGGGAAATGAAGACTACGATCTGAGTGGATGTCAAACATCAAACACTGGACACAGAGTGGAAGCCGTCTTTGTTGAAAGACGCAGCCGTGGACAGAGAGAAGTGGAGAGACTACCGCAAGGGGATATTGGTGAAGGAAATGGTAATGACCCAAACAGCTAAGGGACTAGAAGTAGATGATATGATGGCAGTAGCTACAATTCGATTCCTTGTTTTTGTGCACGCACAGTATTGAGTGACATTTTCTCACATGCAAGGGTGTTTGCCAGGCACTTTGCTAACCATCCATGCAAAAGAAAATATCGAGAAGGAATTGGTCATTCATCGAAAATAGGTGTATTGAGACTCAGTGAAGCTATCCATAACAGAGAATCAAATGTGTATATACTTAAAACCCTATTATTATCCACGAACATCTCTTGTGTGTAAAAAAAATGCAACTTCCGTGGCTCCTTCCGACCAGAGGGAGACTTATGGTATTAAAGGTGACCGATGTTTGACCCATGACCTTCGGCTTAGGTAAAAGGAACCTCGATCAAAAACAAAGGCCCGTAAATAGGGTTCAACGTTGTTCGATTAAACTTGTAAGACATCAAGGCCTCAGCTATGTACAGTACGTGTGGCTAACGTTCACAACGAAGCTGCGACAGAGCCGCAGAAATTATCTTGACGAAAATTCGCATTTCGTCAGATTTTTTTTTGCCGAAAATGTGCCGTTGTCTCCAATTGCCAACGACGAGACAAACTGTCGTAATAATGGATTTTGAGCACTTGGTAAAAATGAAAGTCCGCCCACCAGTGTTGTTGGTGTGTCTAGATGAGCCAAGCGCGTTGACAAAAAAGGTGTTCTGCACATACACTTTAAGCCCCCTCACTCGTTTTGGATTTATTTTTGGATATATTCTTGACTGTTTGAAAATGAATAACGCACGCCTGGGGCCCATTCATTTATTGAAAAGGGTTTAATGAGGGAAAATGCTACCAGAAAAGCCAATTCGGTCACTGTTATGGATTTGCATACACCCAGCTCCTCTCCTCCCCCCACTTCTTTGCCCGAATCTCACTCTGCTCATTCCAAGGCTGTAATTATAATATATAAATATTGGGGGTGACACAGATCCCCCCCAATATTCAAATATGCTCAAAATGTCCCCCCCAATATATTGCTATAAAATAGATTTCTGTTTATATGATTGTGGTTATGGTTGTACTTTATTAATCCCTAGTCTCTGCCATTACATACAATGAAACAAGAAAAGGCAAAAAAGAAAAAAAACAGAGCAATGTAATACAATACACTATTAGACATTATTGTAAAAAATAAAATTAAAAGTCCATCGTATGTGTTAAGTCAATTTTTTTTATATTTTAGGCAGGAAATTCGTTTTAAAATTTAGATTTTTTTTCTGGAGGACCCCCAGACCCCCTGGAAGATTTGGTCCCCCCCCAATGTTGACTCCATGGCTATGGCCCTGGCTCATTCCCTCTTTCCACAGTTCCCTCCACATCCTCCAGCATCTCTCTCACCTCACCCCCCACCCCCCCACAACATCGCCTCCGCGATATTCCAAGAACATCGCTCGGCAATGAAAGCACAGCTCTTTGTCGAGTGTGCAACCGAAAACAATGCGCAGATGTGCGTCGGCCTCGAGAGGACACGATGCGATGATGAAAACACTTCACAAATAAACCTCTCTTTTTGAACAAACCGTGGACGAGTGGCTTGGGTGGGGGGGATGTGTCTATGTCTGGGCACTGAGCCAGAACTTTTGCGAACTCTTTTGTGTTTCGTGGACAAACAGAACAGGCGAGCAGGAAAACATAAACCCTTCCCCAACAGCAACCACCCCCCGTCATCGTCGGCTATGAAGTTTCATCTCACAGTTGACGGCCGGAGTTACTTCAGTTGACCGTGAGTTCAAGGGGCTGGCTTTCTTTTTTTGGCGTGCCGTAAATGTGCGGGCAACACATCACCATCTTCTTGGTTCTTTCGGTAAAGTCACGTAGAAGGGAAATAATAAATAATAAAAATATTAAACATAATAAAATACAATTCTCACGACGTTTCGGCCACAACGCAAGCATTGTGGCCGAAACGTCGTTGCGGCCGAAACGTCGTGAGAATTGTATTTTATTATGTTTTATTTTTATTATTTTATTATTTCCCTTCTACGTGACTTTACCGAAAGAACCAAGAAGATGAATCCCTGCAGTCACGAAAGCTTTAAATCGAAATTTAACACATCACCACTTACACTCATTTCAGAAGTGTAACCGTCAACATCAAAGTATTGCTCTGATCACAGTCGTGTTGTGCGATTTCTTCCCCTTCTTCTCGCTCTCCCTTTCGATTTAATTGCCGCGCGAAAATGCGCGTTTCATTTTGAGACGTGTTCTTTGTAAATCTCGAGTCCGTTCTGTTTTAAATATGCAGCAGCAGCAGCAGCGGTACCGCGGGTGCCGCTCTCAACGCACAAATATGTTTAGCACAGCACGCACTGTACGTAAAGGGCCGTCCATAAATGACGTCACGCGATTTTGGACGATTTTTGACCCCCCCCCCCTTCGTCACACGGCGTCTCAAAAAGTCAGACCCCCCCCCTCAAATATGACGTCACAAAGCTTTGCCCCCCCCCCCCAAATAAAACATGCTTCAAATCGCTTTAAACTATTGTCATTGTAGTGCGTATTTAATGTGGCGCTGCACTCTGATGTTGTAGGAGAAAACATTTATTAAAAGTATATTTAATTAAGTAGAACGTGTTGTCTATATTTATTTAAAGTTGCGCATTTTGATAGTGACTTCACATTTCTCAACCCCCCCCCCCCTTGTCACACATCGTCACAAATGTCTGACCCCCCCCTCCCCCCCAGGTGCGGGACGTCATTTATGGACGGTCCCTAACACGTGCTTGGAAACATTCTCCCCTCTACCCCCACCTAACATGCTGCTGGCTGGGGGGGGGGGGGCTCGCCTCAGAAAGTCGCTTATCTTTTATTTAAAAAAAATCGACACCTTTTTATAACGCGAGAGGCGGTGTAAATGTTTAGACGGACACGTGAGTCGTCGATCGATTCACGGAAACACAGTTTTGTCCGCGCTCGCATCGCCCGCCTGTTGAATCGAAAAGCGGCAACGGGGTCGATGCGATTAATAATGATCGCAGATGCTCGCTTGTCGATTGAAGCGTCAGCCGAGCTTTACGCGGTTTGGCGATTCACATCATCTGGTGTGGCCCTGCCAAGGCAACCGCAGGCGGGACTCGAAATTCAATAAATCGAGGAGCAAACCTGGAAAAGCAGTTGCGAGTAGCAGCAACATCATCAATACCAGCTAACATCACACGCCTCGCCAAATAGAAGCAGTTCCAGCCATCACATTAAGGGTGAGTTAATTAAATGTTTGACCAAATATAACAGGATAATTTTTAAGTTGATCGTTTTGTATGGCCCGCGAATTATGTTATAAATATCCAAATGGCCCTTGGCAGAAAAAAGGTTCCCTGCCCCTATTTGTCATAAAGGTTGTGGCCGGGCCAATTCTGCGGGGAAGCGCCTTCCACTCGAGGGGAGCCGCTCTAGAGGAGATCTTGGTCTACTCTTCCACGACACTTTAGCCTGCTAAATGCGACGTGGCGATTGGCTGACTTTAGCAATTAAAGAGAATTGTATATTTTTTTCTTTTTTCACAACGGGGCCATGGGTTAGGCGAGCATGTGGTTTTACTCACCCATCCTCATCCTGGTGGTTGATATTTGGCCTCTTGGTGGAGCCCAGCAGCTCTGCAAGTAAGAGACAAAACAGGGAAAGCGGAGTGTCAAAGAGCCTGCGGAGACACAATGAACAGCAACAGCGACAAACAGCCTGCTGGCAAAGACGCAGTGAGAGAGAGAGAGAAATCTTTACACCATGTGCTCGAAGCGTATATTTCACTTTGTCAGAAACCGCCCGAGGTGGCATCAACTCAACGGCTCCAATTTCTCTTTGTGCCCAAAAACAGCGAATGGCGTGACAATCACTTTAAATGAGCGGGGTTATAAAGTCATCCGCTCGTATTGGCCGCATAAATGCGTCGGTACGACCAACATTTGCTCCCTCACGCGGTACCAATGTCCGCTCTGGCCCACGGACGCCAAGAGGTTCACGGCTGCATTGTGTGCTTGGAGGTTTTCTTCTTCTTCACGTTGCTGCTGCTGCTGATGATGATGATGGAGAGCAACAGCTCTGCATTTACATTGAGGTGGTCGAGCCAAATGATCGCGTCAGGAGCAGCGGAGTGGTGAAGCGTTGTGACGATGCCTCCTCCGTGTTCGTGAATCGGGCACCGAGTCATCAATCGCGTGTGTGTGTGTGTGTTCCATGGCCCTGAGAGTTTATTTTTGAAAAATATTTTTTCCATCGGTGCATCGTCATCCGATATCCGCAACGGCCGTCGGCGGGTTGCTGCCGGTTGTGGTGCCGGAGGTGATCAAAGTGATCTGAGCATTTCCAGCACACTGAATAATACAAAGACAATATCCGAACAGAAAACAGCTTGACAGGACGAGTGTGTGTCTTTACGAGGAGGGCCATATGCTGTAGGAGGTAAAAAAAAAAAAGATCGATTCTCGTGTATTATTCTTTGAAGAAAACTTGTTCGTGCAACGGGGGATTTATTGTGGAATTTTTTTTTTAATAAAAGCGCAGAGTAGCAATATCAATTCTATAACAATTCAATCACGCGTTCGTGTGTGTGTTGGATTGTGACATCCGCACACGCCAAGTTGGTAAAGTTGTTCCACGGCCAGTGCTCGATGACGGGGCGATAGTTGACTTGCAAATAAGTATAACCCGTAAAAACAAAGTTTTTCACTCTAAATCCTTTATATGCGTGGCGGCTAGAGTCCTCTCGTCCTCTGGCTTGAGATGGCTGCCACCTATGGGTCAGATGATTGTCTGCCAGTATTAAGCAATTGGTAATTAAATATTTAATTTGTTTTCCCTAAACAGTGTAAAATTTTGGAAAAAAATTTCACGAACATTAATTGTCTCGCACAACGAGTCTGTGTGCAATATGTCAGCTCGATTGGATCACGGGAAGTGGGTTAAAAAACGACCGAAAGGTTTGCACGGTCGTAAGCAAGCAAGCAAGCACGCAAGCAAGCGAACTTAATATAAAGGATTTAAAAATACGACTGTGCTAAATAATGACGGGTGCTACTGCAGAGATAGCAATTGCATTTTGTCAATACGTTCTGTGCCACACGAACCAGCTCTACCGTATTACAGCAAAAAAAACTAAAATTACTGTAATCGGATCCAAGTAGTAATAATGAAGACATCTTAATCTAATTACGTGCATTGACTTATATTTTTGACTTATAGGGAATGCTAACAGCTGACAGCTTAATTGTACTCTCGGAAGTTGCTTATTCCGCGCGTTCTCTCAATTTATATTTCAATTGCGCTTTCGGAAATCTTTTCACGCGACGACGGGATTTCCATTCGCACTGCGCCACCGAGTCTCAGAGAACGGCTGCGGAAGATGACGTCGCAGAATGTCACTTGAAATAGGCATCTCTATCTGCGGTAAGGGGGCACCACCTCTCTCGATGCCCTCCAACGGATGTGTTCGTTGCGTGTCAATCAAACAGAACATACGTTCACGCCTTGAGCTGGAATTTTGGCCAAATCGCACGCGGTCGTTTGTGACACGGGCTCAGACAATCAACTCCACACACACGAGAACGGCTGAAACCTGGGACCTCAGAGCAGGATCTCAGTTGTGCTATCTCAAGCGTCTCTTGATCTCCGAGCCACCGAGCCGACTCGATTTGATGGATTCTCATGCAAACATGTTTTTATTGGTTGATGGTCTAAGCCCCAACCAATGCCACCGTTGTATAACCTTCCGATGGTCACTGCGGTTCGAATAAAAGCACGTGTCAAGCTTGACATTTTACTTGTCAGATGCAGCACACAATAGCACACGCTTCACAGACACACAGTGCCGCATACTGACAATAGCCAAGGAAGAATGCGTCCGACGTTCCGTCCGCTGCGGAGACGGAGTGATGAAATCAGCCAGTGTCCAGGTGCTAGGTAGATTGATAACACTGCAGGATTGTGAGAGGTGCTGGTGGTGTTTTTGGGGAGCCTTCATACAGCAGTGGACTGACAAAGGCTGCTGCTGATGATAATAATTTTGATACACAAAGTGTTTATTTTTACTGTTATAATGTCGTTATTGTATGTCCCACAGAATTCAAATTGCACGCACACACGTATTGTGCCCAGTATTCACACATGGGTGATTTAGATAATAACAATAAAAAAAATGTTGTCCTTGCCATTGCCATAATCCACATCTATTGTTTGCGTAGTCCCCCCAGTGTTTCTTGTTCATCTGCCTCTGCAGCTGCCTAGGAATTGTGGGAAATCAGGCCAGGCAGACGTATGGCCGTGAGGTCAATGGAACGTTCAATGTTCAGTTGCAAACACTGTGCACGTTGGAGGAAATTTCGCCTGAATTCTGAACAGACGCCACACCAAACCCCCCGACAACGAATTAAGACCTCCCCGCAAAGCCAGCAATAGCTGGCATTGCGCGATTGAAACGCAAAAAGCCAATGCCACATTATGTCGCCAGATATAAGCACATAAATAGTCCCGGCAGCTTATGGGCTTTGCAAGCGAATATTATCAATCAGCATTTGGTTAAGACGCGGCTTTCACGACCATCCCTTTACGTAAGACCGACGCAGGACGATTTCTCGACAATTCTGGCTGTCGGCCTGATGAGACTGGTTCTTAATTACCGGCTAAACGTCGTACTCAAATTGTAAATGTTGTGGGTTTACTCTCCAACACACCGGTGTGCTGAACTAGTAACGAATTGGCATATTTTGTTTACGTGACAAACCTTACTAATTGGCTGTGTCGGGTGTTGGCAGGTTTAACGACACGTTTATATTTACGCGAATCTAACCCAAAAACCCCCATTATGGAAAACCATGGACTGGTTTCGACTTTATGGGTCTCATCAGCAGCCAAGCTTAAAGAAATGCCGCTGGATGAGCAGATTCTATTGGCAATCGCACTCCACACAGACTACGGGATGCTGATCAATGCAAACTGAATAAGTAAGATGACCGTGATCAATTGGCTCGGGGCAGCCTCCTACGCGCGACGCCTCTCGTGTGGGGACTTGAACGTGCGGTGGAAATGAGGGCACGGCGGCTCCCAAAGGAGGCGGCAGTGCAGGAGGGGACGTGAGGGCAGACGATGGGCTTGCGGTTGATGGGGGGGTGGGGGCAAGCACATTGCAGAGTTACGAGGTTCAGGAGGAAGAGTCATAGACATTGGGAAATTAATTGTACGTATGTACATTGAACTTCTTTCGCGCCGTACGTAGCCAAACGTGCTAACACCGGTCAACACACTTTTTATGGCATAAGGTATTCCAACGGTTTTAAGGTAATTTTGGGGTGCTGATTCCAAATCTGGCATCAGTTTTTGTCTATCACATCAGGTTTTTGAGATAGCAAATATTGCATTTTCAATAAAAACTGCAGAAGAAAAATATTAAATAAATGTGGATATCTACATAAAATGATATTATAAACACACTATCCTAAAATACAGCACCATATTTTAACACTAAAGCAGTCACTGACTCGCAACAACTTGCAATCATAAGTGACAGAGTTAATTTCGGGTAAAATCAATGAAAATGGGGTATGCCGATAGCATAAAAATGAGATGTGATAGAGCAAATCAGAGATCAGATTTGGATTCAGCACCCTGAAATTAGTCTAAAACAGCTGTAAAAGTCCAGGCCAGAAAAAAATGTTTTTTTTGTTGACCAGTGTAATCGGAGGTGCGGAGGAAGGACAACAAGCAACTCATTGGTGTTGCAGAAATCATTATTGTCATCAGCCACGATGAATCCACTGCTAGATGAATGCCTTCCTCAAGCCACCCCTCACAATCAATCTTGCGACGCGGTGATCCACACGGCGCCTGCATACCAACCGATTTCATGGCTCCATCTGGCATCGCGATGTAACCTTGAATTCCCACGGGAACAATTTCTTCATCTGATAAAGCATTTTAATATACGCCACGTCACGGAAATTGTGCAATTTTTTTAAACGCTTTTTTTTCGTTCGCAATGATCACGTTTTTGCCTCGCCACCGTTTACTTATTTATTTGCCGCAATTGCCATTTCCATTCTCCACCGATTGTTCCCCTTTGTCCTTGCGTTTTCCCTCGCCACTGCCCGCTCGCAATACCAATGGGCTCCCACCTGGTTTACGAGTGAGCGACTCCACGCCAATGCTGTTAACACGGTACTGTACGGTGCATGACAGCAGATTCCCCCCCCCCCCCCCTCGAATAATATTGCCCTCCTATCGGAGCTAGAGTGCTTGTTCGCGTGATCCACTACTCATTGTGAAGGCAACCACGATGGGGTTGGTGATGTGGTCGAGCACAAACGACCCGTTGACTCAGCTTCCCCCAGTATTCACACAATGTGGAGCAGGCTCAAGAGGACCGGTCCACATATCTACCGCTCGTGCCAGCCTTTAGCACGTGTGCCTAACCACTTGCGCTCATGCCCCCGACATAATAACGGAGTGCACGTGCACAAAGACAAAGATCCCCCATATAGCCTTGACAGGCTGTTGGGGAAAAGGCTGTTAGCGAACACCTATGAAGGCCGACGGCACACGAGGGGGTGGGTGGCCAGCACCACGCCCGGGCGCCTTTGTCTCCCCAGTGGCGATGTTTCCACATCGCACCAGGTACTCATTTGAGGCTGAGTCGACCTAGGGGAGGCCCAGGACCGGTTCAGATAATCGTCACTGGGTGTTAGCCGTGAGCAGGAATCGAACCCGGGTCGCCGGGTTCATAGCACAGCGCGCTAACCGCTACACTACCGCTCCCCACTACCACCACACACAGACACGCAATGCACACGTGTAAACACGCACTGACTCTGCACGCAGGAACAATGCTCCCCTGGCACATGGGAGACACGTGTTTACACACACGTGGCCATAATGAATGTATTTCAACACAGGCTCGTGAGGCCTTGACCACGGCCGGCCGTGGCCTCGCAGCCCCAGCGTCTGTGTGGCCCAGGAGGTTCTGTAATCTGACATTTCCCTCGACACAAGGTCACACAGCACCAATCAGGGCCAGCGGATTTATTTCCACAAATACCGGCCCGGGCGTTGAAAACGGCAACAAATCCACCTCCAGGCAGCAGGCAATGCAATTTGAACTTATATATATATACTATTTACGTGTTTATATTTTGTGAATTGCTTACCTTTCCTATCCTTTGCACTGCTATCGTGTTTTTATATTGCTTGTAACTGACCAGCCCCATCTGGGCATGTGTGAAAAAGAGCTTCAAGAGCTCATCGGATTTTGCCAGGTTAAATACAAATTCTGATTCTGAACGCTGCAGCAAACGAACTGAGAAAACAAAAACTGAATGGGGGAAAAATATTTACATTTCACGATCGCCAAAATCTCCCCAACACAGCCAAGGGCCCACGGCCCCCTCGGGGCCATTCTTATCGACCCCATTGTCATGGTCTTCCCTTGCACGTGTGTTATTGGCAACTGTGCTCTTGCCCGCTGGATAGCCTAGCCAGCAATGTTGTAATAATATTTATTTTAGAGTTGGGCTGGAAATAACTTTACACATTCGTAAGGTGACCGCTAAAGATGCTGAGATCCACTAAGTTAGGGCATCGTGCGCCCGTGTCACAGAGCAAATCGCAAAAGTGCAAAATTATTGACAATTTACACCATTGGAACCTCATTTGCCAGTAGAAATACATGATAATTGTTTTTTTACCCTTTAATCTGGCAACGAAACTGACACCTTTTTTTACAAGGAGCCATGTTTGCATAGACCACAATACCTGCAGTCATAATGCAAACAAAAAACATAACTCTGATAATGTATGCACTGTCCTTGAAGTTGATTGGTCCACACCCGAGACAGCTTTCCTTAGAGCCTAGTCTCTCATAGTCTGATGGTGCATTGTCTTTGAGTTGTGCGCCTTTTGGCGTCATCTGGTCCAACCCATGTGAGACTAGGCTTTAAGGAAAGCTGTCTCGGGTGTGGACCAATCAACTTCAAGGACAGTGCATACATAATCAGAGTTATGATTTTTGTTTGCATTATGACTGCAGGTATTGTGGTCTATGCAAACATGCCTCCTTGTAAAAAATGTGTCAGTTTGGTTGCGAGATAGAAGGGCAAAAAACCAATTATCATATTGACAATTTACTTGTTACAAGAAAAATCTTACTTCTGTAATTAACTATGCTTGTCAGTGGTTTCCTTGCGTAAGAGGCCTTGAATCTCAAACAGAGAGAATAAAATTAAATAAATGTAAAATAAAAGGACACCCATTGTGCTATCCAGTTACTTACACAGTCAAATAAGTCAAAGCGCACTCATTCAAACAAGTTTTGAGCACTAATCTCAGGTGATAGTTTATAATCACTGTCGGAAATTCCACATTCCCATGACGGGGGCCAATAGTCCCACAGGTGAGGCACTGTCGACTTTTTTGTTGTCGTTTTATCGATTCCAGGAAAGATGATGGACTAAATTTTGATTTAAAGCTTTCGTGACTGCAGGGATTCATATTCTTGGTTCTTTCGGTAAAGTCACATAGAAAGTAAATAATAAAATAATAAAAATATAAAACAATAATTGTCTTGCTGTGGATTTCACACCTGATGATGATTGCTTGTGTTGCAGTCGCAACGTCGTGAGAATTTTAGTTTTGTCGAATATTTTTATAATTTTATTATTTCCCTTCTACGTGACTTTACCGAAAGAACCAAGAATATGATGGACTAAGTTCACCCTTGGTCGGGATTTTAATTCCTGACCTTTCCATTGCGAGTCCGCCCACGGCACCGCCTCGGCTCACGCCCGCGCGCAGGAGGTGATCGCATGGGGACGATTCCATCGACTTCACAAAAGCGTGGACACACGGGACTAAACAGAACGGTGTAATCGGCATCGTGGAATGTAATTCTCCGTTCAACAGTTCTTTAATGAATGACCCTCATTTGCATATCGCTTATACACCTATGAAGCAGCCAGCACATTGCCTTTATTATTTGTTAACGTAATGTTCTTATCCATGTAGCGCCGCTAAATACTAATTATCACGTCAAACTCGGGTCAACTTGCTCTCCCATAAAACACATTAAATTTATGAATTCGCTTCTTTATCATTTTGCAATTAACACCCCACTTGCTACCAACAATAAATCTCGACCTTTCCTTATCCATTTTTCAGTGAGTTTTCTACGCTTTCTTTTATTTTACCGATAACTCTTCCCGCCTACGCTGACTCCAGTGTGCCCTCTTTGTATTTACCTTCCTTAAAAAGAGGGACTTTTATTTGGGAGAGATCGTGTAAATATAAATGTGTCATTAAACCCGCCACCACCCGACAGACAATTAGTAAGGTTTGTCACGTAAAAAAAAAACATGCCAATTAATTACTAGCTCAGCACACTGGTGTGTTGGAGAGTAAACCCACAACATTTACAATTACCAGCGAAACGTCATACTAAAATTGTAAATGTTGTGGGTTTACTCTCCAGCACACTGGGTGGTGCTGAACTAGTTTACTTGACAAACCTTCTTAATTGGCTGCATCGTGTGGTGGCGGGTTTAACGACACACGTATATTCATGCGACCTCACCCCCCCAAAAAAAACTATTATGGATAATATTGGTCGTGAAAGCCTACGTGTTAAGTTTACCTACCTGTTTTCTCACGTGACCTTGGGGGGGAGACCTGCTGTTTTATATATTTTTAAGTTACTTACAAGATGGAAAAGGTGCCCCACTTTCAACAAATGCTGCCAGTGGTATCTGCGGTGATAGTTGCCAGGCCCTTTTTGACACGTAGGCTTTCGCGACCAATGTTATTCATAATCAACGTTTTTGGGTTTAGATCGCGTTTATTTATAAATGTGTCGTAACCCTCCACCACCCGACACGGCCAATCAGTAAAAAAGTGTCACGTTGACAAAGACAAATAGTTCACTGCTTTAGCCCACCGGTGTGTTGAAGCCACAACATTTACAATTTGAGTACGACGTTTCGCTGGTAATTGCAACCAGCATCATCGGGCAATTCGCCAGAATTCTGAAATTCAGAAATTGTAAATGTTGTGGCTTCAACACACCGGTGAGTTAAAGCAGTGAACTATTTGTCTTTGTCAACGTGACACATTTTTACTGATTGGCCGTGTCGGGTGGTGGAGGGTTACGACACATTTATAAATAAACGCGATCTAAACCCAAAAACGTTGATTATGAGGCCCTTTTTGGTCCACATAAATAAATAACTAAAAGACAAGTTTGATTATCTAGATTTTTCCATGACAATTTTACCATCAGGTTCTCGATAAGGATGTGGGGGGTGAGGTACGGCCGCGTGGGAGGAAAGGAAACGCAAGTGGGAGCCACATCCGTAGGTACTTCATCTTGAGCCGAAGTGCATATTCCCTGCCGCAGGTTATGCTTTCTGAATCTCAAGCGCGTCTCTCTGGGACCACACTCCCAGACCTTACATCCCAGACATCCTCTGCTGCCCCAAATTCTTGTACATCTTTCAGCCATTTCTATTTTTAAGTTGGGTTTTTTTTGTCATGCCTTGGCACAAAATTAGCACTGTGGGAGCTTGCAATGTGGAAATTACTGTGTGTTATTTTTCGGCCGAGAACATGATTTGTGGATCTTTGTGTGAGATGTACACGTTGCATGCAGGCTCTGAGTACTTGACTGTGATTTCAAATAAATGATGGATTGTGGGAAATGCCCCAAGCTGAAAACACTCAAATCTGTATGCCTGGGGGTTTCCAAAAAGCCATAAGATGTCGTGTACATCTATTCAGGACTTCCTCTTCAGAGAGCCTCTTAATAATTGACAGCCCTTTTGTCAATCCACTGCTGGATGAAGGCTTCCGAACAGCATCGGTAGATGCTTGACCATACTTCACCACGCTGGTCATTGTGGGTTGGTGAAGGGGTGGGAAGGCCCAGGACCCGTTCAGATATGGCTCACCACCGATGTTAGCTGTGGCCGCGAATCGAACTCGGAGATCCACTTACTGCAAACATAATAAAGGCTGTCACTAGAGAAGTTCTTGCAACTGCAAAAATTCCACGAACATAGATGAAAGTGTCAATGGTTACCACGCTTTACCCTGGTTACATAGCTCAAATGTCATCATGGGCTATAAATATTGCAGATTTTCATAACATCCAAGCTCTTTCTGTTCCAAGGATGTTCAAGACACTGTGACATTGTTCGCAAACTTATCCCATATCCTATATTCGTTACTTACAACAGCAACAAAGACTGTGATCATTCCTAAATTACGACTGTGAGCTTTGTGATGTTACGTGCGTAGGAAATATAAATGCATTGTGGTGGCATCTCACCTGAATAAAGGACCAGGTATTGAATTGCATTCACGATGGCGCCCACATCCAGATTGGCTGATAGATTGCAAACGCGCGTGCCGGAAAACAAAACAAAAACCCCATCGCTCCTTCAATTAGCCGGCATGGAACTCAATTGATGTGGGCACCCCACACAAAAAAACTGCTCCTTTTAAATCGACTCAGTAATTGACCCTGAAAAGAGGTTTAACCGGTGGCGGCATTGGTGATGAAAACCAGCCATCCGCTCAGCACAACACACCCAACAGCATTTATTTTCTTTATGTCGTGTAAAATTCCACTTTTCGTATGCGATGCATGTATTGCCTCTCATCGCTCGGGTACGAAAACAGCCGAGCTCAGTCTTAAGGGGCAAGCCCCTATTTCCCACTGCAACCCATCTTCTGCATTGCCATTCTAAATTGGAAAATAAGTGCGACACGCATAAGCCGATTTTTTTATTGGTGTAATAATACGAACCGTCGTCCAGAAAGCCTGCCCAGCCCACACCCCGTTTGCTGTACTGTACGTAATTGTACAGCAGTGTAGACCTCACTTAAATACAATCCGGTGGTGAATCCCCCCCCCCTTTCATACTGTGGCAAACATGAAAAAAAAACATTTTTTAAATGAACCACTCTTCGCCAATTTGTTAAGTGCATGGGACACATTTTCATCCTTTTGTGCATGACTTGTTAAAAGTCAAAACGAAATTGGTTTAGTGTTATTTTCGGAGTCAAAGTAAATACCCTAAAAATGTATTAAACAGCATTTCAAATGCTTCCCTGTAAAGTCACAGCAGCTGTTTAAATCATATCAGTCCACCACAGTGGGTGGACGAGATAGACGACAGGGTTCAAGGTCAAATTTACAAGCACATCACACGATAAATATCTTCTATTTTTAACGGTTCGGAATTATACATCACCACATCATGGAAATATCAACATGACCTATGTGAATTCTAAAGGCTTAATTCACACATAAATGCGTACGTAAATACATACATACAAAAACTCACACAAACATAATTATCCACATATTGTGCAAAATGTAGTGGTGCATGGTATAGAGTTATTGGAATCTATAAAAATGCATTGATTATATTTCCCCCCCTCCCATTTCAGATGTGCACACATTTGCGTTGTGTGAACCTTTCACTCCCATGTGCCAAATCGAACATAAACTCTGTGCGAGTAAAACAATGTCAACATTTGAAAAATTGGAATTTCAAATGGGTCACGTGCCGAACTGTATTTTAACAAAAGTAGGAAACAATGTGACCTGGCTATGACATTACGAGTGAGGAAGATCCAACATTAATTTAGCCTGGCAAGGATATGGGAAGAGAAGCTGCTTCGTTATGTAACCGTGATAATAAATTGTTAATGCAATAGAAATACAATTTTAAATAAATACGACTGCAGCATAAGCAGTCTCAGAGGCAAGCGAAATACAAAATGCTTAAGCCGTGACCACCTTAACGACCCACCTTACATCTCTCCCCATTTTTATTATTCACCATAACTTCAATCCGATGTACTAAGGTTGGCCGAGCACATGGGTTGGCAACCAAAATAATAAGAGACATTTCTTTCGAATTCAGTAAAAATAAACTCAATATTTCAAGAGCCGCAATACCACGTGAATACGAGACGGTGGTGGTCCTTAATAAATAACGCATCACGCAGCGGTCCCTTAAAGAGCCACCGCGTGCAGCAGCAACGGAGCTGCAGTTGCCGACCCCTGGCTGAGCAGGATAGTGCCAATCACAATGCTGCACAGGACCATAACAATGCACAAGAATATTTGAATACTGTACGAGTTTTAGATATTTATGGATAGCATTATACAGGATGGATATTGTACGGACATTATTTCATGAGTGGGTGGGTGGGTGAGAATGTTGTGACCTGCAGAGGAGAGAGTGGGTGAGTGAGTGGGTAAGTATGTTGTTGTGACCTGCAGTGGAGAGAGTGGGTGAGTGAGTGGGTGGGTGAGTGGGTGGGTGAGTGGGTGAGTGGGTGGGTGAGTGAGTGGGTGAGTGGATGAGTGGGTGGGTGAGTGGGTGAGGATGTTGTTGTGACCTGCAGTGGAGAGTGTGGGTGAGTGAGTGGGTGGGTGAGTGGGTGGGTGAGTGGGTGAGTGAGCGATTGAGCGTGTGGGTGAGTGAGTGGGTGAGGATGTTGTTGTGACCTGCAGTGGAGAGAGTGGGTGAGTGTGTGGGTGGGTGAGTGAGTGAGTGAGTGGGTGGGTGAGTGGGTGGGTGGGTGAGTGAGTGGATGAGTGTGTTGTGACCTGCAGTGGAGAGAGTGGGTGAGTGAGTGGGTGGGTGAGTGGGTGGGTGGGTGAGTGGGTGGGTGGGTGAGTGGGTGGGTGGGTGAGTGAGTGGGTGAGTATGTTGTGACCTGCAGTGGAGAGAGTGGGTGAGTGAGTGGGTGAGTATGTTGTGACCTACAGTGGAGAGAGTGGGTGAGTGAGTGGGTGAGTATGTTGTGACCTACAGTGGAGAGAGTGGGTGAGTGAGTGGGTGAGGTATGTTGTGACCTGCAGTGGAGAGAGTGGGTGAGTGAGTGGGTGAGGATGTTGTTGTGACCTGCAGTGGAGAGAGTGGGTGAGTGAGTGGGTGAGTATGTTGTGACCTACAGTGGAGAGAGTGGGTGAGTGCTGAGTGAGTGGTTGAGCAAGCGAGTGAATGAGTGTTGTGATCTGCAGTATGGTGGTTGGACACAGTGTCCTGTAGACAGAGTCCTCCACATGAGTGGGTGAAGATCACATAAACAGTAACCATGGCAGTAGCGATAGAAGGCTGAACAGAAAAATGTAACAAAAATTATTGTTCGTCAAATAACATGGCTGTACAGTATTGCTAAAAATCTGTAAGACTAATCGATACCACATTGGTATCGGAGCAAAGCTACGGCATCGATATATTCTTTTAGATGACATTCCAGAATGCATTTTCCCCAAGCACTTCACAGGCTGCTGGGATTCCTGTTGGGAGCAATTATCAACGTTAGAATAACGCGTGTACCGGGCTTGATAATGTTGAGAGGGATTATTAATTTTTACGGCAATTGCCTCATTTTAAAATGTCCTATATTTTTTTTTGATGCGTGTTTTCAGTACCCTGAAATAAAATATAATTGAACTGGCTGGGCAGGGATTCGGTGGTTAATGTTTCACGGACGTTAGATTGACGAGCCTCATATCGCTCAGAAACTATCCCCGACTAACAGCGCACGCATGGCAGACTTTCTGTGGCCAAAATAAAAGTAAAAAAAAAATGAATTTCTTCGTGTGTGTGTTACAACATTCAATACACATATATAAGACAAAACCGATCCTTAACTTAGATGTTGTACTGTATTTGTATGTGCTTGTATTGTGTGGTGGCTGTGAGATGTCAAGACGAGTTAAAGACATGGCCCTGTGAGAGTAGCCCACACTTCACCCCCCCCCACACCATACGCAAACCTGCCGATCAACTGAGGCTGGGTTGACGCAATCTAGGCTCAAGACGATAGTCTGGGAGCCAGAGGTCGCAAACGGGTTTTAATTCCATACCCTACCCGTACCCGGCCGGGTACGGGTAGGGTACGGGTATCGGGTACCTGATTGCGACCTCTGGGATGAAGCCATGTTGCAGGCGCGGGTGGGTTGATTTTAGGAACATGAATTGTGAGAAGAGACAAGACGTTGGGAAATGAGTGACAAACAGTTACTCACCGGTGACTCACGGCCTACCTGTACCCGGCCGCACCAGGGTCGCAAACGCTAACCCGTACCCGGCCGGGTACGGGTACGGGTTAGCGTTTGCGACCCTGGTGCGGCCGGGTACGGGTAGCCGGGTATCGGGTAGGGTACAGGTATCGGGTACCCGGTTGCGACCTCTGCTGGGAGCCAATGGGGAGCCGTGACTTGGACTCTGGTTTGCCTTTTTGGGATTACGATAAAGAGCGCTATTCGACCGACGTGTTTATATTTACGAATTCAATGCTGTACTGTGTTTGTAGACTAATAAACGTGTAGAAATGTTGCCCCTCCCTCCCATCCCCCCTCCCTCCTCCCCGCCTGATAATTTGGTTATGAATTTAAATGTATTTTTAAAATAAATTACGTTTAAAAAACATATATTCGTTGAATGCAAGGCTTCTAAAAGTGACACATAAAGTGCGGTATGGGAATTAAATAAAACATAATTTTTTTTTTACCACGCGCGACAATTCGATGTTTCGAGCCAAACAACGAATTCGAATCGAGCAATCGATGCATATTTACATCCCGAGTGTAGACACACTGTACGGTAATACGCATATCACCCTGACTGCCAATTCTGTGTGACAGTAATAATTACCACTTTCGCAGCAATAAGTGGCCATGAAAAAAACAAGCCCAGGGCTCTGCTCAGGCAGATTACCATCGTGACAAATCAACAAGAGTCACAGTATTTCCCTTAAAATGCATCGGGGTAAAGGGCTACAACGCCATCAGACAATGTGCCTATATGGTAAAACAATTACATTACATCTTGGCCTCGGTATATTTTTTTGTTACTTTCAGAATCGTGAAAATGTTTTAACTTCAAATAATGCGAATGCAAACACTGCATTTGAAGAGCACACAACGAGTGCCGCACAAGAAATATTGCGCCCTGGAAAGAACTCAACACGTTCATCAATAATACTGTGGCCTTAAGAGGGGACACAAAAATACATGGGATGGGCGACGTTTCAGGCAATGACCCTTCTTCGGAGCACAATTTATGTTGTACGTGCTACGAAGAAGGGCCAGCGAAAAATGTCACGTATTAGAATTTGTTTTCCTTTTAAAGCCACAGTGATATTGACGAATGTCATATTCTTTGGGTCTTTTGGTAAAGTCACGTAGAGAGGTGTTATTTTTTTTGTTTATTTTGTGTGTATTTTTATAATTTTTTTACCTATCTACGTGACTTTACCGAAAGACCCATAAAATGAGTTCCTGCAGTCACGAAGGCTTTAGGTCAAGATTTATTGACAAATGTGTTTAGCTGTTTGTTAATTGTGCTTGTGCACCACTGGCAGAGTAGCGGCGTCACATAATAATTTGTGGGAATCCTCTTCATGAATATTGGAGTACGACGCGTGCCCGTACATTTGTGCAAAATTTTGACAGGGTGCAGACTCGAATTTGAGCATAACTCTACCATGCATGATCTCACCTTCCACTTCGCGAAATAATGCCGTCAGACTCGGACTCAGACTTTAACACATTCCTGCGGAGGGAGCTGGTAGGAACGTTGGGTTGCTCGGTCAATGGCCAGGGTCAACGGCGGCGTGGTGTATTCCGCAAATATGCCCGACTGTGAGGGGGTTGAACGTTGAGTTTTATAAGGGCACCACAGGGTGACCAGCCCCTCCTCACCCAGCCCCACCCCTCCTACCCCCCACCCAGCCCCACCCTCCCCACTTA
This sequence comes from Lethenteron reissneri, assembly GCF_015708825.2. Taxonomy (NCBI): domain Eukaryota; kingdom Metazoa; phylum Chordata; class Hyperoartia; order Petromyzontiformes; family Petromyzontidae; genus Lethenteron; species Lethenteron reissneri. The sequence continues at coordinate 4,281,273 of NC_083781.1, forward strand.
GCCCCTCCCCACCCTCCCCACCCAGCCCCTCCCCACCCTCCCCATCCAGCCCCTCCTCACCCTCCCCTCTCCACCCAGCCCCACCCCTCCCATTTTTGGGTGCACGACGGACGGACGGACACAATAATCCCCTGTGGGCTGGTGTAACCAGGAGGTTTCTACCAGTATTATTTCAGCTGAGTAAGTCTCCATTGAGCTAAAAAGCTCTTTCACGAGGATGACGACAGCCCAAGACTGTCAGCAAGTGGTGGCAGTTACTGCACATTTCAGGAGAGGGAATATGCAAACTAATGAGAGCAACGCAATCGACACAAAAACCCACGCCGGAAATTACTGCAAGCAGGATAAACAACAGCGCTTAAAAATAATGGCAACAAATAGATAGTGTATTCTCCCATGTGTGTGTAAATAATGCCACTCGCTCAAGTCGATGAGCATGAATTGCAGATGAGGAATTATGATCGGTACAAATCGCTGCCAAAAAAATTTCCAAGCCAATCCCACCAGAACCATCATCCTGAGCTCATGTTGACAGTCCAACGTGAGCATGACTTTTCAAGCAATTCATCAATTAACGTAATTAGTTTAACCAAAAAAAAATACGCTGCCAAGCTTAGCAGTGTTCATTAGGAAGCTGTCTTCTCGAAGGCCCTGTTCTTCACCTGAGGACGGCTGCTTGCTTTGTGGCCGAAACGTCGTGAGAATTTTATCTTATTATGTTTATTATGTTTATTATTTTATTATTTCCCTTCTACGTGACTTTACCGAAAGAACCAAGAATAGTTTAACCAGGTTCAGAGCCCAGAGAGATTCCCTCTATATTCTGAAAGGAGATGGCTGTCCGTGTACAGATGAAGGGATACATTTTGGATCTGGGCTTAAACACTTCTACTTGAAAATAATCATTATAAGATGCTCCGGAAAGTTATACAAAGCTGGTCACACACACACACAAACCAGATTACAAGACCCTCCCCCAACTTTTGCTTTACGATACAGGGGAGAAAAGGGGCATCTTCTAATCCATAGAAGATGGCAAGTCACTTCGACATCCGCGGTAATAAATTACAGGACACTATTGAGCAATTCTGGATCTAAATTAGCATACGGCAGTGATAATTGAACTTTACCCTCTACGGAAATCCAGCTGAGCCACGAGCATGTTGACCATTAGAGCTGCCCAGCTGGCCTGAATATTAATTACATCTGCTAAATTGATCGCCTGTTTTTTTTTCTTTTCAAAAGCGTTTATAGTATATAACAAACGCTGCACAATAAAACATTTATTAATTATATATATTCTTGGTTCTTTCGGTAAAGTCACGTAGAAGGGAAATAATAAAATAATATAAATATAAAACAATACAACTTCTTGGTTCTTTCGGTAAAGTCACGTAGAAGGGAAGTAATAAAATAATATGTTTTATTTTTATTATTTTATTACTTCCCTTCTACGTGACTTTACCGAAAGAACCAAGAAGATGAATCCCTGCAGTCACGAAAGCTTTAAATCGAAAAACAATACAAATTCTCACGACGTTTCGACTGCAACACAAGCAATCATCATCAGGTGTGAAATCCACAGCAAGAACATTTTCTTGCTGTGGATTTTCTTGCTGTGGATTTCACACCTGATGATGATTGCTTGTGTTGCAGTCGAAACGTCGTGAGAATTTGTATTGTTTTATATTCATATTATTTTATTACTTCCCTTCTACGTGACTTTACCGAAAGAACCAGGAATATGAATCCCTGCAGTCACGAAAGCTTTAAATCAAAATTTTATTATATTTAATTAAATAAAGGGGCTCCTCCGCATGGCATCGCCCTTGTGGATTTGGGCTGTGTTTGGAGAAATCTGCCCAAAATCGTAGCGGTTGCCGGAGCGCGCTACGGCGAGCAGAGCACGATACCTCGGGACGTGCGGCGCGGCACTCTGCGAGGTTAAACTCCGCGCGTTAACGAAGGAATTCAACGAGGTCCCTTTTATGGACTCGTTACAAAACAATCCTCTCGATGTCGCGAACTTATCTCCAATCCTTGTCACGCTCTTCTGAAAACACACGACGTGGACAATGCGCGCGACGCGTCGACGCCTTCAAAATGAGACGTTTTCATTTGCCGATAAATAGGATTCAAGCACGATTGAGCCACATCGCAGGCTGACGCTCGACGGTTGCGACTGGGGGTTACGCGCTGTACGGAATTGCGATGCAAAACGCTCAACGCCCGAACAACCGTTTTCAAATCCATCCCCTATCAAGCCCTCCAATGGTTCGGCCCTAGACGTTGCATCTGTTAAGCTGTTGCGTATTCACATCCTGCCCTTTCCCCAGTGGCATAGTCCGGCGTCCTGAAAAAAACCAAAGCCCTGCCCAAAGGGTCAACTTGTAATGGCACGGAGCCTCGAGCCAACAGGACGCACATTGCACAAGCTGGATGGCTGCCACGTGTCCCTCAGCTTTCATAAATCACAAAGGTGTGGGGGGGGGGGACTGTTTTGACACGTTACAAATTCATACCGGTGGCACTGCAGCGGCACACCTGCACGCACACCAAACCCCTGTCATCGCCAGCGGTCATTCTCCACGCACTGCCATGCACTTCCATCTCCCAGGGCCAGCCGCTTAGCACTGCCTCTAGCTCCGTGTCGCTGCTGCTGTTATTATTATCGAGCGATTAAATCAGATCGTGTGCAGGTGTGCGCAAGTGGTTGCAGCGGCGGCTTGGAGAGGCCTTTGTCCAGCAGCGGATTGACGACGGCTGATGATGACGATAATTATGAGGGCACGCGTCTTTCCTTTTCTCTTCCATCCGCTCATCATACGGCTTAACTGCAGTTGGAATGGGCCTATGCCAGTGAAGTGTGTTGCTGCTTCACATGCCCTGCAAGTGATTTCACACAGCCTGCAAGTGTGGTGGCCATCACGTTCGCCTGGCACGCGAAAGGTTCCCCGGTTCGAAACCGGGCGGAAAAGTTTCACGTATCGCCACACAAACGTTGTGTTTTATTTACAGAGCACAAACATTGTGAGGATGGTGAATAACGATTGAGGCTGGATTCAATTCTCCCTCGCTCTCTCGTCATGGCGATTACTTCGCATAGACCCACGTCTATATCCCTTAAGACCTCTTCTTTTTGCAAGGGTTCAGTCGTTTGACTCGTTCTGCTGACCGCTAATGCAGCAACAGCAAATTGATAGCAAAAAGTGGAATGTCTAAATGTGGTCTCAATTTACCATTCCACCCCCCCCCCCCGACGCTCATTATCGTCATTGCCTGCCATCCTCGATGCAACATTTGAACCAAGTGGGTGACCACAGTTTGCTTGCCACCGATGTTAGCCGCGGCCATGAATTTAACTCGGGTAACTGCGTTAATAGTGAAGCGTATTATGAAACACGCCACCACTCCACACTGATATAAATAGTGAAACATGGGAATGTTTGTATGTTGAATGTCTTTCGCACCGTACGTAGCCAACCGCACTAATCGGAGGTGCGGTGGAAGGACAACAAACTAAACACAAAAAGGCTATGAATTAATGTGGCTTACCACTGGTTTAACGGAGATGCTTGAGAATTGATGTTCACTGCGCCAGATGTCCGTTTCAAAGTCAACATAAAAATCAAATTGAGTGTAAATGTTGTGGTTTCACGCTTCAACACACCGGTGGGCTAAAGCAGTGAACTATTTGTCTTTTGTCAACGTGACACTTTTTTGCTGATTGGCCGTGTCGGGTGGTGGAGGGTTACGACACATTTATAAATAACGCGATCTAACCCAAAAACGTTGATTATGAATAAGTGAGCAATTTACGTTGATGAACATTTCTTTTTTACTTTGAGAAGTCACATTCGGTGTACCCTTTTACACCAGAAACGATATACGTCCAGTCAAATATAAATGACAGAAGCAGCACAATGGTTACAGGGTACCCTGTAACCATTGAGGGATGTTAACCACCTCGCTTGGTATACAGGAGGTCGTGGGCTCAATCCTGACCCTGGCGCCTGCTGAATATTTAGAGTTTGCGTGTTCTCCCCGTAGGTCTTGTGGATTTTTCTTCAGGCCCTCCACATTTAGAATCAACAGCACGTGTTTGGAGTCTGTGGCTGCGAGACATTTCCACGTGATAAGCCACTTCGTCGAGCTATGATTAGTTAATGAGCTATATGAGCTCAGTGGGCCTTACATGGTAAAATAAAAAAATTAACCCGCAAAAACAAAGTTTTTCACTATAAATCCTTTATATGCGTGGCGGCTAGAGTCCTCTCGTCCTCTGGCTTGAAATGGCTGCCACCTATGGGTCAGATGATTGCCTGCCACCATTAAGCAATTGGTAATTAAATATAATTATTTTTTTCCTAAAAAGTGTAAAGTTATGGAAAAAATTCTAACGAAAATAAATTGTCACGCACAATGAGTCTATGTGCAAAATGTCAGCTCGATTGGATCACGGGAAGTGGGTTAAAACACGACCGAAAGATTTGCACGGTCGTAAGCGCGCGCGAAAGCAAGCAAGCAAGTCAACTTAATATAAAGGATTTAAAAATAGTTTAGTTTTAACCATCGCAAGCCAAAACATATATCTTTCTCGTAGCGCAATCACTCTTCAAATACATATCTTGATGAGTGATAAACTCATTCTGGAACTAGGAGGCTTTTGGCCGCTTGAAACTTATTTTCAAGAGATAAAGTTTCAGGCCATTTCATAAACACAAGAGTAGTTAGTATCTTGCGACTCAACCCCAGCCATTTACAGACATCGGGAGTTTGGCGTTTCAATGATTATCCCAGCAGATCATGACAAGCAAACAAGGATTTTAAATGTGTCTAATAATGCGAATAATTTTCATCCATTTGGCGATCCACCGCTTGATGAAGAGCTCCCCACGGTGCGTGAGTCATGGACGTTTGTTGTTACTGGTGAAGTGTGGCCGGTTGGTGATGTGAGGGAGTCCAGAACTGGTTCAGATACCAGACACAAATCACGTTATTTCCAAAGCCACGAATCAAACCCGGGTCGTTTGATTCAGTGACCAGTGAGGCTAAAGTTATGCCACCACTCTACCCCCTTTCGAATGTTGGCAGTGTTTCCACTCCCATGTTCTCATGCTACCGGGGATAAATGATTAACATCAAACGTGGACGCATCGTTTCCCCTTTTTGTTCACGCGCCTTTGACGTGATGGGAGCGTCGTTGAAACACGGGAGAGCTTTGTTAATTTAAGGTAGGGGCAGTCTGCCGGGCATTCGAAAATACAACTCGATCAGTCGTAGTCCACAACGCACAGCCTCAGAACACGGGTCACCTTCTCCCAGAAGCGAGCTTCATGCCAGCGATCCTGGAAAAAAAATCTGTCTTGTATTCCTAAGGCTTAAAGTTGTGCACATACAGCAAATAATAGAGTCACGCTGTTTGCTTGTAGCTCAGCTGTTAATACACTGGTGCATCCCACACAATGTACGACATGATTGTTTTCTGGGAGGTTGTTTTGTTCTCGTGTGTGTGTGTGTATATATTGTCCGGTTGCAATGAATAAAAAGGACGTGGAAAGGTTTGGTTTAAAACACAAAAGTTCACGTCTATTATTCACCCATCAACAGAGCACACATTCATGGGCAAAATGAATGAGCCGCGTTTCTTTTGGAGTCGTCAGTGTGGATTAGCGCACGCTTCCGAGAGCGCGGCAGAACGGAGACAGAGACCACGTGTGGACACGCGAGCACTACGTGACGCGCGGAGGAGAAGATCGGAATAAAGGACGCTGAACTCGGTGTGCCCGACACGCATTTGGGTGCTGTCAGTCGAGCAGTCGGTCCCGCTTTTCAGCGTGCCGCGGCTGTGTCCACCTCATCGCCCACAATTGTCGTGAACGATAGTTGCGGACGAGTGTTTTCTATCGGAAATGAGGGTTAAAACTCCGCTTATCGGAGAACATTCTTAGCCGTGAAAGGGGTTCCTGCAGCTTGTCATTGGCAAAAAGGAGACTGAGTGTACCGCATATTAGAAACACTCAGGCTGTATAAATGAAGTCATGAACAAAACTGCTGATGAGACTCAGCATGTCGAAGCTGGTTAAACTAATTGTGATGAATGCTATTGGTCTCAAAAGCCAGTACGCTGGTGGACAAAATTTGGAGATCCAGAACGCAGTTTCGCGGATTTATTAATGTATTATTTATTCTAATAGGGGTTTTCCCCTTTTTTCTGGCAACAAAACTGACACCTTTTGCAAGGAATCATGCTTGCATTAACCACAATACTTGCAGTCAAATGTAAACAAAAACAATATTCTGATAATGTATACATTGTCTTTGAAACTGATTGGTCCACACCAGAGACAGCTTTCTTTAGAGCCTAGTCTCCTATGGTGTTCGACCAGATGACGCCAAAAGTTATTATTTATTATTATTTATTCACCGCAATCCACCAAGAAAAAGGCTAAAATTACGTTTGTACAATTTCGCTGCACTGCGCCGAATGAGACCCTGGCGTATGCAAAGGGCTCTTGTCTAGACGCATTACTGGAAGAAAACAAATGCACGCTTAGAATAAAAAAAGAAAGTTAATATTACTTGTCATGAATAATAAAGGCATTAACGGTGTGGAATGAAATGGCTTTGAGTAATCGCAAGCACTGGGTGTTTTTCGATTCTGAATATTCATCTCGAGCGGGCCACACGCTGTGTTTATTACAAGACGGGGAACATTTCTCAGTGTAATGCCACCCTTTGGCGACAGCGCTGCTCAGTGTTAAGCATTAACATGCTTGCCCGGATCAATTAGCGTATGTTTTTTCTCTTGGTATGCGAGGGGGCACAAACCCACGCACACGTAGGCAGCGAATAGAGACGTTCAGCTTGTTGCAAACGGCACTTGAAGAGAAAAGAATGCACGGTCCGGTGAACGAACGGCCTTTGTTAAGTGGGTGTGTGACGATCCACATTGCTAGCGGCACGGCTGTTACGAATCCAGCGATCCCAGTTCCATTCCCCACTCGCGGTCAACACCAGTGACGATTATCCGAACCAGTGCTGGACCTCCGCTAGGTTCAAGTGACTTCATACGAGCATCTGGAATGATCTGTAAACATTGCCACTGGGGATACAAAGGTGGCCGGGCGTGGTGGTGGTCACCCCGCCCACTCCTGTGCCGTGCCGGACCTTCTACTCGCTAACCGCACTTGCCCCAACAGTCTGGTAAGGCTATACCGGGGATCTTTGTCTTTTGATGATGCACATGAAGCAATTGTCGGCTGGCCACTTGCCACTTTGGACCTCTTTGTTCCATGCTCAGCAGCCGTGATTAAAAAAAAAGATGATTAAAAAAAGATGAATATATTAAAGTCACACACTCATTCTCGCACGACATGCCAAATCGTGCACGGCAGAGTCCATTATTTTCCATTCGTTTTTGATTATTATTATTATTTGTAATTGGTTGACAAGAGTCCACGCAGCCACGAGATGTGCTACAATGCACCCACCCACACTGTAAACAACAACAACAAAAAAAGATTCAAGAATCTAATTGCAAACCCTGGATCATGTCAATTCATCGAATCACAATGTGGTGGTGATGTCCGGGTTGGGGCAGTAGAAATTCGTTAAGAATCTCGCCTGTCAGGGCAATTAACGGGCACCTGAGTGAGAGGGTGTGAGCGGGAGTTTAGTTTAAGCCCCACATTTGAAGGCACACAAAACGAAAACGACACCACGTGCAGTGCATTTGATGGTGGGTACTCGCCAGGCCACCGATTATCTCACAAAACACCCCCCCCCCCCCATTTGTCTTGCAGCTGATGCGACCCCAACTCAGCTTGGGGAAGCACAACACACCACGGGCGTTGGAGCCAGAGTGAGGAGACACTTTGTTTCCGCAGCTAAATTAATGCTTTTGACAAGGCGGACGCGGGGAGCTGGGCAAGGCCGGACATCGGCGACAGGGCCATGGTGCTCGTCCCAGCAAAGTTTCCCTGCCAGCTCGCATTTTTCTGCCCTTGTTGGCGATTATGAAAAAAAAAGACGAAAAAAATGTGTTTCAAAACTGACATGAGTCGCACAAATGGGTGATTTTTTTTCTTTTGCCCACAACAGAAATTAATATTCTTGATTGAAAATATTTATTTACACATGTAATTCCACTTAATCAGACATTGTAGATCTGTCTCGGTCTCTCTCGCTCTCCATGCGCCGTGTCCTTTCTTAAAGACGTCGGCGAGAATGGCCTCCCTTCCATTCAGCTCTGCGCATGATATTTGTAATAAAGGACTCTTCCACTGTGTCTGTCTCCGTTGTCCTTTATTTGGGTTCTTACAACTTTGCCCCACACGGCCCTCACTCAGAGCCTTCCGCTCGGCAGCTTGACAGCTGCCGTCGCTCACGTAGCCTTTTCTCCCCGCTCCCGATGCAGCTCCGCTGCTGGCTTCCCTCTTAGCCTCTCCGCCTTTGTGTAGTCTCCCAGCTGCTCTCTCTGCAGCCCCACCGCTGCTCTCCGTTCCCCCGTGCCCGGACACCGCTGGCCAACGGTGCCGAGTCCCGTCCTGTGGCGATCGCGCCACTCTCCACCCTCTGCCCTGCGTGGCCTCCTTCTGTCTTTATTCCCACACTCTCCTCCCGTCTCTTCCGGTTACCGCCCTTAAGAGCTTACCCCTCTCCCCCACGTGACCTAACCCCTCCCCCCGTGACGTCATATCCGCGAGGCCGTTTACGCCCGCATTACATATTTACTAAAAAATTTGGCGTTAGATACTCCTCCCAGTTGTTAAAATTGCTTATGTCCTTAATTCGCCGTCTTCTTCAGGAAGCTGGCGAAGACGGTGACGAGATGTAGTAAACATCACCACGGAGATGTTAACTACCTCGCCTGGTATACAGGAGGTCGTGGGTCGATCCCAACCATAATGCCTGCTGTATATTTTGAGTTTGCATGTTCTGCCCGTGGTAGCGTGGATTTTTCTATGGGTCCTCCGGTCATTTCCCTCCACATTAGATTCAACATGCGTTTAAGTGAATTTAGCTGTTTTATATTTCTACATGATAAGCCACGTCGTTGAGCTATCATTTGTGCCCAGCTCACTCCTGAAAAGACAGCTATATAGCTCAGTGGGCCTTACCTGGTGAAATAAAACAAAAAATCGTTTATCAATTGTAGAATTATAAACAAGGCTCATAAAATAAAAGTATATTTCTTAAGCTTCCAATGGCATTGCATTAACACTGCCGCAAGGATCACCGACTTGAAAGTAACATCAAAGATGTAAATATTTCTTGAAAAATCTATGTACACAGTTACTTAGATTCAATTTCTATCACTCAAAGCTACCGGCTGCAACATCTCAAAACAGACGCGCCGAGTATTTCATGGAAATGCACATCAAAGGTTTTTATTATTATTTCAAAGTCGAATGTAATGCACATTTATTTTGAATACTATTTCCATTATTCAGACGCACTGATCCAGTACGGTCCATTTGGGTTGGATGTTCATCTGCGCAATTGCATTTCCAAGCCCAGACCATTCGGATGGTGAAAATGGCTCACAATGGTCGACTCATCCAAGCAGCCATTTGGCACCCGCTTTGCTTAAAATACAATGAGGCACTTTGTTAATTGTCCACAAAAATTAATGAGTGTCATTCTAGCGATGGAAACAATGGAAGATGTGTCCGTTGAAAGTCGCAGGGACGGATGGAGAGAAGCAACGATGCATCACAAGGAGATTTCGATGAAACCAACGGTCATTTCCCATCGGCCCAAAAGCAGCCAAGGGACTCAGAGAAAGAGTGTGGAGTTGAGCAATCAACCATTTGTAAAAAAAAAACTGTCTCACTGACAAGTGTCCCGACCCCAAGACTGTCCACTCATGTGGATGGACAAGGTCCATAGGGCCAAGGGAAGATGGGCCTGGGGAAGCCACGGGGGACAAAAGTTTGAGACATCTTGTGTCAACGGGTGAAATGGCCCAGCAACAACGAGCTTGATGCTTGTTGCAGAGGTTGTCGGTTCAAATCCGGGCGGCCACCCTGGTTATCACCGACAAAAATACGCACCATCCGATTCCCACCGGATGTTACAGATCCCCCCGATATCATTCGGAGGCCATTGTGTGCCGGCGTCAGGGTACAAATTTGCCAAATGATAAAATGACACGGCAAATAACCCCATTTGGATTGTACACGCAGCAATCGCTGCCTTCTACTGACAGCAGACTAATGCCCCAGGTCACTCTCGAAAACGAGGCTCCATCCTGGTCTCTTGGGATCTCACCTGGTTAAATTAAATCAACTTGAAACTTGAACCGAAGTGATTACTGCAGCTGGGACACAGCAGCAATGTGCAATGGTGAGCAAGTGCGAGCCCCATCTTGAAAAGTGTGCGGTTAATCGCAGAGACAGGATCCTGAGCTCACCGACTCCTCTGCGATAAAAACAAAGGATTGATTACCTGTCTTACACTCACCATGCGCCGATCAAAGCACGTTTCTAATCATCGATTACATTACTGCTGATGTATTCAAACTGCACGCTGTTGCATGTAGGCTAATGGTACGGGCGAGACGGAGAAATCCAAAAGGATGGTACAAATGAGATGGTTACAAACGAGACGTGAAAAAAATTGATTATTGGAGCCGTGCCCTCCCCCAAAAATCGTCAAAATGTATCGAATCACGAGGTAAGTATAAATCGCTACTTTGCTGGAGTCTTAGCTGCATCGGTTGAGAATTTGCCAAAATCGGGTCAGAATTATCCCAGAGCTGAGGCAACATGCGGCTGTCTCCGCATTGAAGCGAATTCCCACGGTAAAAGGGATGAGGTTCGTGACTTCCTTTCTCCTGGTCAAAAAGTAAACTATGGAGAATTGTTGCATATGAATCGAAAAGTTTGACTGCTTAAAGAAAAAAATCCCCCACAATGTATTCTCGCGATGCCAGAAGAAAAACACGGCACAAAACTCCAGCGCAAAACAAACTAAAAATTCGCCAAGTTTTTTTTCTTCCAGAAAGTTTATCCTACACACTTTATTTTTGAAAGAAGCGTTGTCCTTTCTCGAGTTGTCCGTTCGTTCCCTCGTCTTGTTTATGTATCGCTGCCCGGGCCGCTATACAAGCGATGTTCCGTTTAAAACAAAAACAACACAAGAAGAGATAGTTCATCGCAAGCTCCTGCTCTCATCTCATTGCTCTGTCTCCGTGCGGGGTGGGGGGGGGGCTTATCCTCCCAGAAATGTTTCCCTCTTTTTGGTTTCCACCCTGTCCTCAGCAGCCTCGACTATAAGGCCCTTCACGCGCGGTGCGCTGCCCGGGCCCCACTTGGCTTCCCCTTGACGGTCAAGATGATGTCTCTCGTTTTAATTTGTGAATGGTGTACGAATGTTGAACTTCTTCCGCATCGTACGTAGCCAACCGTGCCGATTGCAGGTGAAGGGGAAATATGTGACGAATACATGTGCCGTACATCCAGCAGTCGATGCAATGTGGCCGATGGCGGTAACGATGCATTTATCGTTCACCCCTCAGTGCTCATTTTGTTGTGCTCGCAGAATTCTAACAGAAATATATGGCTGTACATATATATGCTTTACAAGCAAACCGGTTAATTCACAAAGCATACTTTCAGAAATACTGCCGCTGCTCTTCAGTTTTACCCACAGCGATGTCTGCAAATTAAATTTTCCGCACACATTCACGTGGACGCGGCCAAAAATACCGACATGAACGAACCTGGCACGCTCGCGGCCACCCATCGATGGGAAACGCAAGAGCTTAATCGTCAATTAACACTCAGCGTTGTTGTTCCCAATTGTGCCAGTCAACAGGCTTAATTGTGTCAATCAAAGCTGCTGAGGATAACAGCTCTCTGAATAATGTTATTACAAATAAGGGGGTTTCATTCATCAAATGCTTAAAAGGGGGGTTCACACGCGCTAATGGACGAGGTAAAGAGACAAACAAAATTAGAATCCTCGCCCACACACTGTTGAACCGCTTCCTTCATTGACATTAAATTAAACGTGTTGAATGTTTTCTAAACGTTTTGTGTATTCAAAACTACTAAATGCAACCCAGGTCGCCGTTAGAAAAGAGGCAATGCATCATATGTGTCTCAATGAGCCTATGCAGGTATTTAATCTCCTGGTTAAATAAAGGATATGGGGCAAGGGTTGGTCGATCCACTCAAATCTTTGTAACACCCCCTCCAAAGGGTGTCGGAGGTGACCATCTCCTGGCTTGCCAGGGTATGGCAGTGCATCATGTGGATTGGTTCCCATCTGTGTTCCATCTGTACGGGGATTGAACGCTGGCCCCCCTCGCACGCGCGGGTCTTCTCCAGGTACACCAAGTTTCCTCCCACGTGTACGCAGGCATGTTGAACTTCTTTTGCACCGTACACAGCCAACCGTGCTAATAGGAGGTGGGGGGGGGGGGGCGGAAGACAACCAACTAAACATCTATTCCCGGAAGTAGTCAAACGTCCTAATGTAGGACCGCAGACCTTGGGCAATTGTTGGTGCCGGGTCCGGCTTCCTTCCCGCTTGTCTGTGGTTTTCCCCGTGCCTCCGTGCGAAAGCTGTGACTGTTACAAGATGCAAATTGCACTGAATCACAACGAAAGGCATTGTAACATACAGAATATATTCAGAGTGTAAAAAAAGTTATGAGTTTTGGGCTTTGCTGTAGTGTTGACAAACTTTCCTCCCAGTTAGATGTACGGTATACAATACTGTCTGTCCAACGTAGGCTCTGCTGTCTACTTTTGTTTTTCTTACACTTTACCAAGCATGAACAGCTTCTGATGGATTTCCACCACGCCTATACGATAGTTACGTGTCTAAAATAATTTGGTTCCTCTCTTTCGCTCATGGTGCACAGTCTGACGTTTTCAGCAATACTACAACTCACGTCACATTTTGTTGCTGGGAAGTTGAAATGGTTTACTTTTTGAAAAAAAAAAGATATTCAGGCCATGGGCGGATCAAGTTTGTTTTGTCCTTTCGAAATTCCCACTGATTTGATGGTGATTGTAGTCAAAGTTTAAATGATGCCACTCAGCTAATATACACTTCCTCACGACCAAGGAACGGGGGGGTCATCACGGTCAAGCCTGTTGGTGGCACCACACCTCTGCATCGTTTCCTTCCCTTTCACCATTTCCACAAAGCCCTCCGACTCCCGCACCTCGAAGTGGCTTAACAAGTTCGCCATGACATTATTTGCCTTATGCACGTGCATCAGTACTCAAAGGCGACGAGCGCGATTTGTCTTCGTGCGTGTTATACGTGACCCAAACAAAACGAGCGGCAAAACTCTGATGGGGGAAACTTCAAGATCAACATCAAGTTGTCATCATGGCCAAGGCCGCCGATTCACTTGATCGCACACTTTCAGATGCGCTTCAGCGTCCGACTGGCACCCTCTTTCTTCCAATGTTGGGAATCCACTGGAGCTATGCACTTTTGAAATCTAAATTGAAAACGAATTTCTTTATAATTGCTTTTTGCGTGTTGTTTGTTGTCCTTCCCCTGCACCTCCGATTAGCACGGTTGGCTAAGTACGGTGTGAAAGAAGTTCAACATGCATACATAGACTCACACAGAGACCCATAGACTCATCACAACAGAGACCAATAGACTCACACAGAGACCCATAGTTTGTTGTCCTTCCCCCGCACCTACGATTAGAACGGTTGGCTAAGTACGGTGTGAAATAAGTTCAACATGCATACATAGACTCACACAGAGACCCATAGACTCACACAGAGACCAATAGACTCATCACAACAGAGACCAATAGACTCACACAGAGACCCATAGTTTGTTGTCCTTCCCCCGCACCTACGATTAGAACGGTTGGCTACGTACGGTTCGAAAGAAGTTCAACAACCACACACGTCCACCACACCTCCACCAGATCCCGCCACTGCTGCACAGTAGGCGCGCGAGCTCCAGTATCTTGCCCTCACAGCCTCTCGCTATCTTCTCTGAGCTCTTCCCCTTGGTCGCAGGACTCGTGGAGAGCACTCCAACGGAAACCCGTCCCATAGAAAATCGACAAATGCATTCGTCACGAGTCCACCGGCACGCGTTATCACGCGAGACTGGAAAACAAGAGGAGGACCGCAGACCGTCACTTGGATCTCTGCACGTGCCAAGAGTGTCTCACGATTCCAGGGCGACGATCTCAAGGAACTTTGTCAATAACACTGGTCAACACACTTTTTCTGGCATAAGGTATTCCAACGGTTTTAAGGTAATTTTGGGGTGCTGATTCCAAATCTGGTATCAGTTTTTGTCTATCACATCAGGTTTTTGAGATATCAAATATTCCATTTTAAATAAAAACTGCAGAAGAAAAATATTAAATAAATGTGGATATCTACATAAAATGATATTATAAACACACTATCCTAAAAATACAGCACCATATTTTAACATTAAAGCAGTGACTGACTCGCAAGAACTTGCAATCATAAGTGACAGAGTTAATTTCGGGAAAAATCAATGAAAATGGGGTATGCCGATAGCATAAAAATGAGATGTGATAGAGCAAAATTGAGCCCAGATTTGGAATCAGCACCCTGAAATTAGTCTAAAACAGCTGCAAAAGTCCAGGCCAGATTTTTGTTGTTGTTGACCAGTGTAGTAATCAAACCGGCGTGGGCAGCGAGTCCAACCGCTGCACAGCAGTGAGGGAGTGGGCGCGGGCCGGTGACCGATTGGCGATGGCGTCTCCTTGGAGGTCGTTGCCAGGACCCAAGGCAGGTGGCCGCCGTGCCGTGCAGGAAATTCCGTCTGCGTCTGAATCTCGCAGGGTGCCGTGTGCGCGATGGGCGGCAGGGATTTTGACGGATGTCACACACGCCAGGGCTGGAGTGCCCAACAAGAGGTTGATGTTTGCAAGGTGGTGGCAGAGGTTGTGAGTTGTACCCCGCGTGGTCGATCACAGTCCGTTAGTTTTGCTCGTCATCGAACAAAGACGGTGGACTGCATTGCGCGCTTTCAGATGCGCTTCTTCCGTCCGATATTAGAAAGCCACTGGAGCTTCTTCTTGGTTCTTTCGGTAAAGTCACGTAGAAGGGAAATAATACAATTAATAAAAATAAAACATAATAAAATAATTCTCACGACGTTTCGGCCATAACGCAATCAGCCGTCCTCAGGTGAAGAACAGGTCTGTCGGAAAGACAGCGTCTGAATGAACACCACCACGCTTGGCAGTGTATGTTTAAGCTGGGTTGGAGGGGGAAGAGCGCTTTGACAAAGGAATTTGCATATCAAGAGGAATTTAGCACATTTATGGAAAATGCAGATATGGGATTAGTCACTACTTGTGGAATTTCAAAGTGTGCACACTGGAGCTGTGCACACTTTGAAATCGAGACTGAAAACGAATTTCCCAAGAAATGCTTTTTGTGTTTAGTTTATCCTTCCCCCGCATCTCTGATTAGCGCGGTTGGCTACGTATGGTGTGAAAGAAGTTCAACATACATACACAAGTGAGGAATACACTGGGAAGTGACCGTAGCGAAGCCGAACGATGCTGTGGAGTGAACTTTTCTGCTGTCAACATTCTGTGCATAGACGGACTTTGATAAATCCTCACTGTGGTGTGTTCCCCACACGAGTATACCGTGCATCGCGCATTGCGGTACGGTCAGCCAGCGAGTCTTTATCAATATTTATTGCCATTCATTTCCATTATCGTGTATCACATATCATGCACTTGCACTCACAAAAGTCAATTTTTCACAAAGACAAGCGCCGTAAATGACAGGCCACTATCTCCGAGACGTACTTGCTCACCTGTCACACAGGCCAAGGGCACCGCGCACACATTTCGCGGAGAAAAATGAACCGAATCAGCCGAGCTTCTCTCGGCGACGGAGCTGCTGCTTGCCCTCCTTCTGACAAACCCACACCCGGTTAGGGGCCATTTGATATAACCCAGGTGTAAATGTATGAACGCGTCGTATATATGTGTGTACCGCCGTCGGCTGGCGTTGTAAAGTGCCCAGCATATGAATCCTAAATAGAACAGGATATGGCACTGTTGTTGTACAGTTTAACACGTAGGCTTTCGCGACCAATATTATTCATAAGAAACGTTTTTTTTGGGTTAGATCGCAAGAGCAGAGCCTCACCATTCTGGCGAATTGCCCGATGATGCTGGATGCAATTACCAGCGAAACGTCGTACTCAAATTTTTTTTAATGTTGTGGTTTCACTCTTCAACACACCGGTGAGCTAAAGCAGTGAACTATTTGTCTTTTGTCAACGTGACACTTTTTTTGCTGATTGGCCGTGTCGGGTGGTGGAGGGTTACGACACATTTATAAATAACGCGATCTAACCCAAACACGTTTATTATGAACTGTTGGTATACGTTAGCCAAGTTCGATTCCCGCTCCTGGGTCAACGCCAGTGACGATTATCTGAACCGGTCCTGGGCCTCCCCTAGGTCGACTCAGCCTCAAATGAGTACCCAGTTTGGTGTGTAAACATCGCCACTAGGGAGACAAAGGTGGTTGGGCATGGTGCTGGCCACCCACCCACTCCTGTACCATTCCGGCCTTCATAGGTGCTCGCTAACAGCACTTGCCCCAATAATATGTTAAGGCTACACAGGGGATCTTTGTCTCTATGATGTTCGTGGGGCGTGAAAGCACCGTGGCTATCATTCTGTGCTATCAACCCCGCGACCCGAGTACAATTCCCTCGAACGGCCAATATCAGCGGAAGATATCTGAACCAGTCCTGGGCCTCTTCTAGGTTGACTCAGCCTCAAATTAGTACCTGGCGCAGTGTGTAAGCATCGCCACTAGGGAGACAAAGACAACAGGGCATGGCGCTGGTCACACCACCCCCTCGTGTGCCGTGATGGCCTTCATAGGTGCTCGCCCATAGCACTTGCCCCGAAAGTAATTTGAGGCTATATGGGGGGATCATCATTTTGTCTTTGTCTACATATGTGACATTGTATAAATGTACACTGAACATGTAGATTTAAAAAAATGTTGTATACGTGTCTCATGACGTGGCCTCAAAGTGCACCTAGCCTGGCACAAGCGCCATGGCGAATGTCGGCTGTTGTTGTTGTTACTATGTACCCCTGGACACCCTTGCAGACGGGACGATGTTCCATCTCAAGGGATTAGCCAGGTGAAATATTTTAACAGAGTAAAAAGTATTCATGGTTAACTCTTCAATGCATTTATGAAACGTCCGGCCAAAAAAAAACACAACTACATCATCAGATGTTGTTATTTCTTTCTGGATCAAGCCTCAAAAAAGATAACCAGGTGGTATTCTACACTTGCATGTTGTGACTACTGTACGCACACACACACACACTCATACCAACCAAACCGATCCAAACTTTACATGCAATGCACAAACACAAAACTGCGTGGAAATTCTCTCCATGCCTCGAAGAATATATATTGTCTCCAGAATATTGCAATGGGATACGTGCGTCAAAGTAGTGCATTTTTGGCAGGGTATTTTAGTTAACTCATGATCTTCACATCCCGTGACGACGAGAGATGGCCTTCATCCAGCAGTAGATTGCCCATGGCTGATGATAGCTCAGCTGGTAATACAACGGGGCTCTTCATTGTTATGACCGAACCGATATTGTAGCCATGACTGATACAGCCAATTACCATCTGCGACATATTTAATGAATGGACACCACCTGACAATGCTGTAACGAAAATTGGGAAGGCAACGGTCGTGGTTCTCCTATGCGTAGCTGTCTCTGCCCTATCATGGAACACAAATTGTCCACCACTGGCTTCCCGACCAGCGGCGCTTTTACCCGTGGCCTAATTAAACACGGATCCTATTATATTATCCGTTGCTACTATAGGATCCGCGAGATATCCTGTTATCCGCGCCCCTGTTTCTTTCTATTATCCGTGATTATGCACATGTACCCCGTGGATAAGAGTATCATTGCGGATAACTCCACGGATATGCAAACATGTCAACCTGCAGTCACGAAAGCTTTAAATCGAAATTTAACCACCTCTACGGGGAGGGATTCCACATAACCTTGAGATCCTTCAACAAACTCCGGGATCAGAAGGCTCAGCTAATCGAGTCTCTCACCTTTCTGAAGAGATGCCGCGACTCTAAGGTAATACCAATCGCATTTACACGAATTCCTCTGTTGATATGTAAACTCCTTTGTCAAGGCGCTCTGCTCCTCCCACCCAGCTTAAATACGCTGTCAAGCTTAGCAGTCTTCATTGGAGCGCTGTCTTTCCGACAGCTCTGTTTCTTCACCTGAAGACGGCTGCTTGTGTTGTGGCCAAAACGTCGTGAGAATTTTATTTTATTGTTTATTTTTATCATTTTATTATTTCCCTTCTACGTGACTTTACCGAAAAAAACAAGAAGATGAATCCCTGCAGTCACGAAAGCATTAAATCGAAATTCAACCCATACGGTTTACCCGTATTCTTGCACAGGTTAAAATTGAGTTTTCAGGTCCATACGACGTATAGCCGTTTCAAAACGGGCAAAAAACCACATGTGTCTATCTATTTGTGTTTCTCCCTTGTGATGGGACTTTGTAGGATGAACGTTGAGATGTATAAGGGGCACGGGGTGACCAATACGGTCTGAATCGGTCTGTAGTAAGGTAGGATACTGATGAAGGATTGACAGGTGTGGATGTGATGTCGCAATATTCGTCCCCTAACATCACCGCGGAGAAGGGGATGTTCTCCTGTAACTGCCGAGCACTAAATTTGAGCCACAGTAGCATTTTGAGCGCTCATATTTTGCCACACACACACACACGCGCGCGTGCAGTTACATATAACGTAACATTAATGTGGCATACTGTAGCACATTAATTACATTTCGTTGCACATAAATGCCGCTCTTCGATGCTTTGCGACGCCAACAAGAGGCAGTGCCACACGGGGCTTGAGCGCGCGTGTAACCCCAACAGAATCCAGTGGGTAGCAGCACAACCGCCAGAGTTAGACAACAACAACAGCATCGCATCACATACCCTTCGTGTACACAGAGGCAGAGAATGTGACAAGTTTAATCAATGGGATGTGTCATTAACAACAAACCCCCAATGGCAGCAAATGAGTTTTTTTTTTTTTAATAAATGCAGACGTGAATGAAGTTACGGCGAAATGAGATTGATGATGAAAATGAGCCAACAGCACACAGAGGGATATCAGGAACTGACCTGGGCTCCTACAGGCAAAGGCATTACCCATGTCCCTTCCTGGGCAGTCGCGTGCCTTTCGCTGCCTTCTTTCTCCCGTCACTCCGAGGCACGCCAATTTAATATTATTACTATAACGCGAAATATCTTTCAGCTTTTATCGCAAAAAAAAGAAATCTATACAAAAAAAGTAACAAAAAAATCATTCACATCCTAATCAATTTATCAACATCGGTCGACGAAAATAAAGGTGTAATGTTTTTTGTTTGTTGTTGCGTTAAGGAATAACGATGACGGATCATACGAATATTTAAATCAGCGGAGCGGAGGTTTTTGGTGATGACGGCGGTGATGGTGGTGGTGGTGATGATGGAGCTCGAAATGCGAGGAAGCGTTGCGGAGCATGTGTCTCAGCCGCCTGGCTCTGCAGCAAAGAAACCGCGTGTGGCTGTGAGCGTGGCGAGCCCGGGACCCGGAGCAATTCACGTCGCCTCCGCCCCCTCCCCCACCACCACCAGGCACCCCCATCCACCCACCCACAACTCTCCCCCCCCCCCCAATCCGCCACCCTCTCTCTCCGCTTCGGTTCCCTCTCCACCCGCCGTTCCAGCACCGGTCTCAGCGATCGATTGGCCGAGATGCGTGCGTTGCGGAATTATGAAACGCGTTCCAGCGAAGGGGTCTTCTCGCCCCGCGGTGCCGCTGCTACCGCTGCTGCTGTGTTGTGCTGCTGCTGCTGCTACCGCTGCTGCTGTGTTGTGCTGCTGCTACCGCTGCTGCTGTGTTGTGCTGCTGCTGCTACCGCTGCTGCTGTGTTGTGCTGCTGCTGCTGCTACCGCTGCTGCTGTGTTGTGCTGCTGCTGCTACCGCTGCTGCTGTGTTGTGCTGCTGCTGCTACCGCTGCTGCTGCTACCGCTGCTGTGTTGTGCTGCTGCTGCTACCGCTGCTGCTGTGTTGTGCTGCTGCTGCTACCGCTGCTGCTGTGTTGTGCTGCTGCTGTTACCGCTGCTGCTGTGTTGTGCTGCTGCTGCTACCGCTGCTGCTGTGTTGTGCTGCTGCTGTTACCGCTGCTGCTGTGTTGTGCTGCTGCTGCTACCGCTGCTGCTGTGTTGTGCTGCTGCTGCTACCGCTGCTGCTGTGTTGTGCTGCTGCTGCTACCGCTGCTGCTGTGTTGTGCTGCTGCTGCTACCGCTGCTGCTGTGTTGTGCTGCTGCTGCTACCGCTGCTGCTGTGTTGTGCTGCTGCTGCTACCGCTGCTGCTGTGTTGTGCTGCTGCTGCTACCGCTGCTGCTGTGTTGTGCTGCTGCTGCTACCGCTGCTGCTGTGTTGTGCTGCTGTGTTGCTGCTGCTGCTACCGCTGCTGCTGTGTTGTGCTGCTGCTGCTACCGCTGCTGCTGTGTTGTGCTGCTGCTGCTACCGCTGCTGCTGTGTTGTGCTGCTGCTGCTGTTACCGCTGCTGCTGTGTTGTGCTGCTGCTGCTACCGCTGCTGCTGTGTTGTGCTGCTGCTGCTACCGCTGCTGCTGTGTTGTGCTGCTGCTGCTACCGCTGCTGCTGTGTTGTGCTGCTGTGTTGTGCTGCTGCTGCTGCTGCTACCGCTGCTGCTGTGTTGTGCTGCTGCTGCTGCTACCGCCGCTGCTTCTGCGTTGCGCTGCTGGGGAGGGTTTCTGCTGCTGCTTCTAATGATGGTGCTGCTGCTGATGATACTGCTGCTACAGATGCTGCTGCTGCTGCTACTAATGATGGTGCTGCTGCTGCTACTGATGATGGTGCTGCTACTGATGATGGTGCTGCTACTAATGATGGTGCTGCTGCTGCAGATGATTGCGCTGCTGCTGCTGCTACTGGTGACGATTGTGCTACTGCCGCTGTGCTTGCCATACACACTGCTTTCTCAAACAATGGCAGGAATACAAAGCAAAAGCGACCTTTCCCTCTATCTCTCTCTCTTGCTACCCCCCCCCCCACCACCTCCTTCCCACCTCGTCGACCCCGTCGCTCCTCGTCTCTTCCTGCCCCCTCCCTCTCTCCCCTTCTCCCAACGCCAGCAACCCTCGCCTCTCGAGGGTGGAGGGAGGGGGGTAGTGGTGGGAGACGGGGGGAGAGAGAGATTTGTGGAGGAGGCGGCCGGGAGGGAGAGAGGGAGAGGAAGTCTCGGTGCATAGACGTTCCGTATGGGGGGGGGGGGGGGGGTGGGGGCTTTGTCGCCCTTGATGATGGCGCTACTGATGACGGTGGCAATTTCGTCTGTCAAGCCCTGGAGAGTGTGTGCCACCTTACGAACGGGACACCGTTCCACAGTTTCATTTTAATCCGACAAATGAAGCACACCGCTGTAAGTGTGTGAGCTTGAGCAGAAAATCGAGATGTCCCTCTTGTGTGCAGAATGCATCGTGTCGCACCCCCCCCGCGCCCCCAATGCGCGGACAACATTGTTGTCGTGTAAGTAGACCGGGAACGTAACGTGCTTACTTTGGCAAATAAAAATTCTCATTCTGGTTGAATATACAACACACGTGGTTATGCGAGGACAGCTTAAACGGCCCGGTGATCTTGCCACCCAGCCATTTTACACCACCTAAACACTTTGACCCCTGCTGCTGCTGCCTATTTCCCCACCCGGTGATTACAAGCGCGGGGCCAGCTGGGTCTAGAAGGTAAAGGTGCAAGCCCTGCAATTGCTCGCTCAGACCACCGCCGCTGGCAGAAGTAGTACCTCTCACTCGAGCGGTGGTTCTTCACCTGGGTGCACGCATTCCCTGGGGGTGCGAGACATGGGCAGATTTTTCTTCGAAAGGTAAATAATCGAAAACACACATTAAGTACAGCTACGTTGTTTCATCAAACCCCGTGTATTTATTACCATTATATGAAAACAAATAACGATTAAGAACCACTGCACTAGAGGACCTCCCTTAGGGCTATTTCGAACCTTACCACCCCACACCGAGTCAGACGTTATTGGAAGGCGGAGGGAATACTGCTACCAATCTTGATTTGAAGATTTTGTGACTGCAGGAATCCATACTCTTTGATTCTTTCGGTAAAGTCGCGTAAGTAGAAATGAAATAAAGCAAATCACGACGTTTCGATCGCAACACAAGCGGTGTGTTACGTGACTTTACCGAAGAGTAATACGACTACCACCCACATTTTAAGTCTCTGCACGCGACCTGCCGATCGACGATCTGCGTCGTGGCCATTGACATCTTGCTGGGTGGACAGAGAGATTAGAGAAACGTGCCACCATCGTTTTCACAACTGCCGCGCCGGGTAGGTCCAAATCGAACCGGCGACCGCTGGATTGCAAGTCCAGCGCGTGATCTCATTGCAACCACGGGGCGTTTTTTTACTTCTTCCCCATTTGACGCAAACACCCTGTGTGGCATTGCGTACGACAGCAAGCCACCGCGTACAGGCATAATAGGCAAAATGTCACG
Organism: Lethenteron reissneri; assembly: GCF_015708825.2. NCBI lineage: Eukaryota > Metazoa > Chordata > Hyperoartia > Petromyzontiformes > Petromyzontidae > Lethenteron > Lethenteron reissneri. Next base: position 4,303,906 of record NC_083781.1, read on the forward strand.
TTCGAAAATTCCAACAACTATAAACGCGCGATCTAATCCAAAAAATATATGTAAAAAAAAAACTATCTCGTAAATGTACGCGATCTAACCCAAAAAAAATATATTATCTAACTACATTGCCAAACAAGATATAAATAGTACAATGATAGCAATCCCTAAAGGGCCGTGGGTTTCTTTTTTCCCTTGAGAAATAAAGGCAATGAATATAAATTGATTCTCACCTGGCTTAAAAATATATATTTAATTGGGCTGTCATTTCTTGATTTAAACGCAGTGTGCCGACTGCACACATCGCTACAATTGATCGCGACAATCTTCCAAAAATAACGCGACATCTTTTTTGTTTTCTAAAGACTGGAAAACAACGCTCTTTGCGGGTTTAAAACAAACACCGCCACGTGCACACACACACGGCTATACAATACCCGCCGTAGTAACTGACAATCCATTTTCCTAATTGCCCTTACGACAGCTAAAAAATACATAGAATTCAAAGTGCTGTGGCTGAAATGTGCACTGAGGTGGTGTGCTCGCATTCCGTGTACAGCCCCGAGCCAGTGGTGGGAATTTCACATTCCTATGGCAGGGGTGAGTCTGTCCTCAGTACAAGCGCCGTTTACGTTCCCCCACGAGGCTGTACACATGAAATGAACCCCAGAGGGATGGTGGCCAGTGCCAAGGATTTGATCTCCCGACCGACCGATCGTGAGCCTTTTTTTAAAATCCTTAATATTAAGTTCACTTGCTTGCTTGCTTACGACCGTGCAAATCTTTCGGTCGTTTTTTAACCCACTTCCCGTGATCCAATCGAGCTGACATTTTGCACACAGACTCGTTGTGCGTGACAATGTATTTTCGTCAAAAATGTTTTTCAAAATTTTACACCTTTTAGGAAAATGTTTTTTTATATTTAATTATCAATTGCTTAATGGTGGCAGACAATCATCTGACCCATAGGTGGCAGCCATCTCAAGCCAGAGGACGAGAGGACTCTAGCCGCCCGTTTCAAAGACCAATGTGGGCTGGGTTGTGGCCCATTGAACACGCATATAAAGGATTTATAGTGAAAAACTTTGTTTTTATGGGTTAATTTTTTTGACGTTACTGGCTGAGCCATTACCGGCTGCTAGGATCGACAGCTGCATTCCTGAAAACGATGAGCGGTGCATAGGCCCATTCGGGGTATTCACACCGTTTTGGTAGCTTCGACCGTCGAGTTCAGTGAGCCACAATGTTTACACGGAAGATCCTGTTTCACTTGAGGAACCATCTTTTTATAGCTCATTCCCACCCACACAGCGGGGTTTCACCGATGCTCTGCCAGCGTGCCGCTACGCTTGTAAATGACAACCCATCACCAGCTCATCCACACGTCAACAATTATGTGAAGCGTGCGCCGTTTGTGCCATCCCGTAATGAGGGTCTGGACTCTCTAGGAAAGCTCTGAGGGGTGCTGCTGTTGTGTTGGCGCAATGGTTAGCCTGCTGGACTTTTAATCCAGAGATTTGACGGGTTGAGTGTGGTGGGATAAAAGTGTAGGGGTACTCCCACATATTCTAAGGTGTTGAAGAGAAGGCTTACAATACCAGCTTGAAGGCCTCTCTAGAGCAAGGTTCTTCAACAATTTTCAGGGGGGGCACTTTCATCGATAAGACATCATCAGTGATGAGGGCCGCCACACATCTGAAACCATTGGGCATTTGACAGCACAATGATGTCGGGGGGGGGGGGGGCACACATCAGGGGCTGCACTAAAAGCCCCGCGGGCCGCCAGCGGAGGAGGAAATTGCAGGGCTGCACCTTTACCTCTCACCAACTCTGAAGACAGGTGTGAACAGCAGGTAAGCGGAGATGCTCGAGCTAAAGGAGCTCACCGAGGTGGTCCTCAGACGTAGAAACTGGCACACAAAGGCAGAGCCGCACCCGAAACAGGAGTACAAATCCCTCTTGTAAACGATGGAAGAAAAACAATACGTGGCAACGCAATCTCGCGTACGAGCGTGTCCAATGTATGATGTATTCTATTGTATAACGTTCATTTGTTCTATTATAGAAATAATACACGCATCTTTGTGAATGAACTGCTGGAAGAAGGTCTTGCCATGCTGCAGCGGTCGTGGGAATATGTTGACCATACTTCAACGTGCTGATTAGTGCAGTTGGTGAAAGGACAGGGGGGTGCCCACGACCAATTCAGATATTGCTCACAAGCTGCCATGTCCGGGAATCGAACTCGGGTGGCTGAGTTTGGGGCAGTGTGTGTGATAAACACACTGTGCCTCCACTCTGAAATGCTAATTCAAGAGAACAAAAAATGGACCGAGTTTGATCCCTGCAAAACGACTTATTAGATTGATTTTGCAATGGCCATACCCTCTAGAGGGGACATCTCTAGAGGGGATCTCTCTAGAGAGGATATACTGTATATAGAGATCCCTCTAGTGGAAGCCCTTCCGCCAGCAGTGGTATGAGCGAGCAATTGCAGGACTGTTCCTTTACCTCCTTTACCATTTGGCAGAAGAAGAAAAACGAGTTTCCATACCAAGTCCCAGCTGATTGTTGCTGTTGCTTAAAATCAAACGTCGAAGCGCTTTTACCGATACCGTGAAAATAAATCGCAGACTTTTTTTCAACCGTTGATCTTGGGTTTTATGTATGTACTGTATGTGGAACTTCTTTCGTGCCGTACGTAGCCAACTGTGCTAATCGGAAGTGCGGATTATATTGGTTGGCTGAACGATGCCATTGAGGCACAGTGTCCCATACACACCGCCCAGTATTTATTGGAGGGCATAACACAAACATCAAGTGACAAAGCCTAAATCGGCAGCAGATAAAACGAATACAAATCCTTGAAATTAAATTTCTGGTCATCTTTGTCGCAGCGGCCAATCTTTGCTATTCACATGGAGATGAGATCAAATGCATCGCATGCATCTGATGATTGGTAGCCAAGGAAAATTGGACGGGGAAAATTTGCTTTGAAGTATGCCCTAAAATCTGTCGACGTAAATCGTGGCAATTTTACAAAATGAAAATATTTCTACAAATTTCCTGCCGAATATCAATATGGATGCTGCCTCCAAAAAACCCCCGAATATTTCGGCATAGTTTTAAACAAAAAATTGATCATTCATCAGCTGATTCTATACTTTATGTATCTTGTTGTACAACGGGTGTGCGCTGTTGTGTGTTATTTTTTTCCAGGGGAGCAGTGGCGCAGTGGTTAGCTCAGCGCGTTGCAAACCCGGTGACCCAAGTTCCATTCCCGCTCACGATAAAATAACAGTGGTGAATTTTAAACCGGTCTTGAGCTTCCCCTAGGTTCACTCAGCCTCAAATGAGCACCCTGGTTCAGTGTGTAAACAACAGCATTAGGGAGCCACCAAGGTGACTGGGTAAGGCGTTGGCCACTCGCCCCCTCGTGCGCCGTGCCTGTCTTGATAGTGTAATAAAAGGACTCGAACACTTCTCTCTGTCTTCGTGTCTTTATTCAGGTTCACGTCTTTACCCACACGGCACTCTGTTATAACTCCTGTATTTGTAGCCCCCGGCTATTCACTGCTATTATAGCTTCCTCTCCCCTCTGACTCTCTGCTTCATCTACTGTAACCTCCTCCCTGCAGACTCGCTGCTACCCCTATGCAGACTCCCGCTGCTACCCCTATGTGCAGACCCTCTGGCTGTCACTGTATGCAGACCCGCTGCCCACCCTCTCTGTGCAGCCCCGCTGCTGACTGCAGCCTCCTCGCTGCTTCGGGTCGGTCACCGCTGGCCAACGGTGCCGATCCTCGCTCCCCCCGTGTTCGTGGCGATCTCGCCACACCCCGCTTCGCCCTTCGTGGCCTTCCTCTGTTCCTGGTTCCCCGTCACTCCCCTTGCTCTTCCGGTTCCCCTCTTCTATACTCAACCCCTCTGCCCCCCACGTGACCTAACTCCTCCCCCCCTGACGGCGCCTCAGAAGGGCCGTTTACAACCGCATTACATCACCCTCCCCCCTAAAGAAAATCCAGCCGACCTCGGCTGAATTGCAACCTGAAAAGCAATGCGGGTGTAAAGGGCCAACACGCAAAAAGACACGAAGCATTGAAGAACATTATAACAATAACACAACACAACACAATCTAACGAAACGTGAGGGATTTCGAGCGAGTACGGGTAGCCGGGCCGTCCCGGACGGTCGGCGGCCCACCCGCCGAGCGGGAACGTGGAAGGGTTTTAGGGGCGACGGGCGCAAGTTCTTCCGTCGCCATTGGAGGCCCGCCACTGTCCCGCTCGCGTCCAGAAACATCCCGTACTCGCGTCCGCGGAGGGATAGGAAGAGCTGCAGGTCCCGTGGGTTCTGCGGCTCCGGTCGGCGTCCCACAAGCGGAAGGTCCTCCTCCCTGCGCTGTCACGGCCGGATTGTCTGTGCCGGAGGGTCTTTCTTTGGGACGTCCGCGATCGAGGCCTCCTGCTGGGGCGGCCCCGGAACCCGGGCCCAGCAGTCCCTGGCATAGTGGCCCCGACGGCCGCAGCGGAAACAGTCGACGTCGGGTCGGCGCGCAACAGGCACCCCGTCCCGACGTGGTCGCGCCGGCGGCGGAGCCCGCAGCCCCGGCCCGCTTCGAGCCGGCCACGGAGTGGAGGCGGCCGACAGCTCCTTTGGGCCGGTCGCATCCGGCACGTACACGGCCCTTGTAGGGTCCCACCCTACGGCCCCCCCATCGACGACAGGACCGCCCGTCCACGCCGTGACTTGTTTCCAGCGGCGGAGATTGAACTGGGCGTCCAAACACTTGGCCGCGGTCCGGGACGTGAGTTTCTCGTGACCGCACGCCGGCATAGGAATGCCCAGATCCCGGGATAACTCCAACATCTTCCCCAAGATGAGAGGTTCCAGCAGGTCAGGCTCCGTCTCCGGGTAAGCGGCCATCGCGAGTTCCAGCACGGCGCCCCTGTACGCTACAGGCGACTCCTCCGGTGCGCGTTGCCGCTGCACGAAGCGGCGATGGGCGTCATCCGGTGGCTCGTACGCGTCCGCCATTTCGTCGAACACTCCACGCAATGTTTTCTTCTTCGCAGCTTTTATAGAGCGAAAAAAACGAACAGACTCATCGTCAAGGAGAGTCGGAAGCACCTCCAGCGCCTCGGCGTCCGTCCACCTTGCCGTTCGTACCGCCGCCAAAAATCGACAAGCGAACGCACTCCAATCGCCCCCGATGGAGAACTCCTTAACAGTTGTAAGGTGACGACTGCGGCTCCTTGGCCTGCTTCCGTCCGTCACCGACTCTTCCGGCGGCAAGTTCAGCAAGGCGTCGCAACGCGGTGTCGCCAAGATGGCGGACGATCCTCGTGGCGGCCCCAAAATGGCGGCTTCCCGCCTTCCGTGGTGCGCCACGCCCAAGATGGCGTCTTCACGCCGCGTGGCCGATGGCGGCGCCATCGAAGACGACCCGGGCTCCTGCCGATCACCACCATCACCTTCCAACGCCGCCCTTGGCGTGACAAGGTCACACAACTCCGTGATGACGGTTTTTAGGGTCGCCAGTTGCTCCGCCATCCGGGTCCATCTTAAATCTTCGTCCTTCAACGCAGATGGGTCGGACGCAGCGGCAACCTCCTCCACACCCGGGCCCTCACGGATCTCTCCCTCCGCCGAAGTGAAGCCGACCTCAGGAGGAAGATCGTCGTCGTCCGATGATGAAGCCGACGCCGGAGATGGGATATTCTTCTTCCTCAGTTGTTTCGCCATGCCGTTTCACTTCTGACTCCAGTGTAATAAAAGGACTCGAACACTTCTCTCTGTCTTCGTGTCTTTATTCAGGTTCACGTCTTTACCCACACGGCACTCTGTTATAACTCCTGTATTTGTAGCCCCCGGCTATTCACTGCTATTATAGCTTCCTCTCCCCTCTGACTCTCTGCTTCATCTACTGTAACCTCCTCCCTGCAGACTCGCTGCTACCCCTATGCAGACTCCCGCTGCTACCCCTATGTGCAGACCCTCTGGCTGTCACTGTATGCAGACCCGCTGCCCACCCTCTCTGTGCAGCCCCGCTGCTGACTGCAGCCTCCTCGCTGCTTCGGGTCGGTCACCGCTGGCCAACGGTGCCGATCCTCGCTCCCCCCGTGTTCGTGGCGATCTCGCCACACCCCGCTTCGCCCTTCGTGGCCTTCCTCTGTTCCTGGTTCCCCGTCACTCCCCTTGCTCTTCCGGTTCCCCTCCTTCTATACTCAACCCCTCTGCCCCCCACGTGACCTAACTCCTCCCCCCCTGACGGCGCCTCAGAAGGGCCGTTTACAACCGCATTACAATAGGTTCTTGCTAACAGCACTTACCCCAACAGTCTGTTTAGCCTTTAAGGGAGGGTTTTGTATTTGTGTTTGTCATTGTAATTATTGCCTTATCATCAACAATAAGGATAACAGAATTACAACATTGTGGTGCGGCAACTGTAAATGTGCGTAAGATATTGCATGCAGGGCAACTTAACAGGCAGATAAATTATAGAGAAAACAACGTTGTATTTAAAATCCTCCGTATATCACCCCAACTAACCTCAAGACACTTATTAAATCTCTTAACACTCTACCTGAACCACTTCCTCCAACATCGCTGGCGTGAATGTGCTTACAACATTCAGGTCATGCGTAAGCGGAGGTCAATGATATCTCTCATTGGTGCATCTATAAATGGATAATGCATGCATTGTATAAATGCATTGTATAAATGCATGCTCTAGTGGCTCACAACAGCAATTTGATTTCGCAGACTCTGGGACGGTTTCCATCTTCTGGGGTCTCATTAGCACACCCAGGTCAGGCCTGTCCCAAATGCCCATTGAGTTAAGGGCTAGAACAATGTCACGTTGACAGACTGGAGAATGTTTATTTTTAATTTACAAAGACAAAGATCCCCCCCCCACATGTTAGGGCAAGTGCTTTAAGCGAGCACCTATGGAAGCCGACACGGCACATGAGGAGGTGCCCGGCCGCCTTTGTCTCGATGTTTACACCACCGCAGCAGGTACTCATTCGAGGCTGAGTCGACCTAGGGGGAGGCCCAGAACCGATTCAAATAATCGTCACTGGTGTTGGCCGTGAGCGGGAATCGAACGCGCGTCGTCGCGATCGTAGTGCAACGCGCTAACCACGACACCACCGCTCTCATTTTATGTCCATATTGATATAAACACACCGTATAAATATATAAATGAACACACACTGGAATGGGAGGGGGGATATGGGGATGAGTGGCGCAGTGGTTATCGCACTTTGCTCTGAACCTGGCAACTTGGGTTCGATTCCTGACCAGGGCTAATATTAGCGGAGGGTGGTACCTGAGCCAGTAGTGAACATGCCCCGTTTACCAACCCGCCCTGGCCAGCGTGGGTCAAGTATGGCCACGCAGCCGTGTGGGGAGGCCCTTCATCCAGCGGTCGGTTGACAAAAGGCCGTATACTTATTTATTTTTCAACATCGCATGCGGGACGTGCGTGCAAGTCTTGGATGTTAGTTCTTGTGCATCCTCAGCTGAAGACAAAATGACGGACTGCGAGAGAAAAACAGCCAATGAATATGACAAATTGTTACAAACATTACCAGGTATTTGAATAATGTCTAATGCATGCGGCCTTAATAGCGTGTGGCAACCTTTATAAGTCACCCACACATAATGCCGTGCGACATTAGTCAAGTCTGTAAATACGTATACAAAATTGCACAAGCTAAAATATAAACTGCAATCACATCGCCAGTTATTTATTTGCTACCCCGGCTGATGCATTTTCCACCTGATGAAGCTCTGACACGGAGTCTAATTACATTTTAGATAAAGCGCTGAAATTTTCACCCACAATTCAACGCTGTGAGGAATGCAGAATTATGCCACGCCGACACAACGGCTCTCTCGCTGTCGTTCCCCACGTGACCAACTGACCTTGCCAAAATAAATGACAGCACATTAAGCCTCTCCCTTTGTCTATAGCCACAACAACTTAGAGACGGAGGGAGACACGCACCGCGGTTTTAGGACAAACATAGCAGCCCAGCCACGTTTCCCCGCGTCGATGAAATATTTAGTCATGATAAAAAAAAAAATTTAGAACGTGTGCATATTTCGCAAATGGGACACAATAAATAAAACTAAAAAATATACATTTTTTTTTATAAGTAAAGCCCATTGAGCTATGTAGCCCTTTTTAATTAGCGACCTGGCTATCACAAATGAAAGCTCAACAAAGTGGCTTATTGTGTGTAAATTTAAAGCAGCCAAATACTCAAAACACACGTTTCCAAATGTGAAGGGAAAAACCGTAGGACCCGGAGAAAAATCTACATGACAACGGGGGGAAAATAGAAACTCCAAATATACAGGCGTCAGGGTCGGGCACGCACTCACGGACCTCCTGCATAGCAGGCGAGGTAGTTAACATCTCGTCACCGCAGCGCCACAATGTTTGATCGCACTGTTCGATAAAAGAATCATCTTGGATACCCCAGCCTGAACAGGAGAGTGCATAAACAGCTGAAAACCTGTACAGGTGAGAGCCTGAACAGATGAGAGCCTTGAGCAGCTGCTTAAAAATGGACGGGGCTTGGATGCTGCTGTATTTGTGCAGAGGAATCGAGTTCCAAATTACCGGTGCAGATACCAACAACTGATTTCCAAATAAGCGCTTAATAACTATAATAATTGTATGACTGTATTCACAGCCTTTTGACTTTTCACTGCTGAATGAAAGCGTTCCATGTGCCATCTCAGTTACACGGGGGGTTGTTTTGCCTGTACTTCACCAATATAGGAATCCTATTTATCACCGATTCATCATATATTCAGACAATCCCTATTGCAGTGCATGCACCCGCTGATCAAATTCGGCAAGATGTGGCTCGAGAGGAATAGATTCGTTCATCCCATTTGGAAGATGCAAATGGCATAAATGTGAACGGTACAGTACTGATAAAGTAAAACACCGTACGCTATCAACGCCCTCAGTGAATCCTGCAAGTGGTGGACTTATTTCCGTGGTGTCTCTTGCAAGTAAGGAACCACAGAAGTCAAAACGAGTTCTTGCGCAAACGAGCACTGAGATGGTGTTCATCTCCCGCTCACAACCCCTGCGCCGTGAAAATGCCACTGTGTTCTGGTTGGGGCGAGCCTGTGAAGGGGGCAACCACACTATTGACAGTTTCACTTACTTTATCTACCCTGAAGGGATGATGGGCCCGAGAGTCATGCAACCTATGTCGAGTGCATATTGACTGGACAACCTGCTTAAGCCGAAGGCTGCTGTTGCTCATGGGTAAGTAAAAAAAAAAATGAGAATGTGCAGCCGTGTCCAGCGCAAGCGCGGCCCCGATTAATGCCTCCAATTCCTCCAAATTCCACGGTGCGTCCTCCTAATGGGGCTTCCTCCCCCCCTCAACTGCCACTAATATTGCGTTTTCTGGCCAAACAGCCCAAGGCTGCTGATGTGAGTAATTTACCTGCGCAGTATCGCTCGCCGGCTCCGCCGCCAATTACCATGGAAAGGAAGAGAATGGAAGCCGGGAATCGTGTTACTTTTAAAGCGACTCCAGTCCATTAGGCCATCCTGGAATAGTTGTTTCCTAAATTTAGCCTTAACATAATATGAAGGCTTTTTTTGGGGGGGGGGGGGGGAGACTGCTGGACTACCATTAATGACACACTGGCATTGCAAGCGAATGGGGATTGTAAAAAAAAATAATACGGACCCAATCTTGTGGAAAGCTGTGGCAGAAATGGAGGTTTCTGTTGACAGTTTTCAACGAAGGGTGAATCCACCATCATGGGATGAGGCAACTTTCCACCGCTGAAAGGCAGCCGATCAAAAGAAAAGGGCAGGACGCAGGATTTGTTCACCAATGTTTGGTTGATAATGTCCTTCCAATGATTGCTCAGTTTGTTCCCATCTTCTCGGTTGAAATTGTGTCTGTGTTTATATATATGGATGGCTTCATGAACGAATCTTTGTTGATAGCCAGTGGGCTTGCAAAGTACTTTCGTCTTAGAGAAATCAATTTCGTGTACTAGTTTAAGTCATAACTGGCTATGATGTTGCCATCCTACCACCTTCCGATGTTAGTTGTGCTTTACGCCCATTTCAAACTTGCGCTTTCACAGTCACTTCGCGTTCCGACCCCTTGGTTGCGGCTCTGCGATCTACCATTAACATGCTAATTTTATCTGATAGCCCTTTGATTGGTGGAAAACCAACCACCGTCGGGTTGGCTGCCCACCAATTACATTATCATTGGCTGCTGACATTTGGGCTACGCCCATTTCAAACCCTTACAAACAGTTTGCCTTGGAAGCTAACCCCCATTTTCCTGAAGACGACCGCTTGTGTTGCGATCGAAACGTCGTAGTCTTTTGTTATTTTCTTTGAACCTCGCTACGTGACTTTACCGAAAGACCCAATAATAAGAATTCCTGCAGTCACGAAAGCTTTATGTCAAGATTTAATGTGTGATAACATCATCAGGTGGAAGAAGACCGCTTGTGTTGCGATCGAAACGTCGTGTTTTTTTTGCTTTGAATTTAGATTTTTGTTTTCTATCTACGAGACTTTACCGAAAGAACCAAGAATATGTGTGATAACATCACCACATAAAACTGATTGCTGAGCAATCAAGTTCTGAACCAAGATATTCATGCATTTATCGGCTCATGGCACATCTGTGATAATGCGCATACACCGGCAATGCAGGCGTGTGTTGGCAGCCAATTGAGGCAGTATCCTCGTCTGTATGTCTACACGTTCACAATTCGCCACGAATGTTCAACATCAATGATATCAAACCCTCCCAATATGCAGCAACCGTGGCATTATCAAACATCTTCATCATAATCCCTATCGAGTTGGTAAACTCATCATAAAGTCTAAATGGACTGCACCAGGCAAAGGAAAGCGAACGGTTATTAAACCTGTGGACAGACTGCATGGCAACATAGGAATGCAAAATGTTTACCACTGGCTCGCAGTCATCGACAGTAACGAGCGCCGCCCAAAGCTCATTAGATAAATTGCAACCCCCCCCCCACATCACTGGGTACAACTTTCCGGGCTTCCAGCATACCATGGGTTCGATTAAAATGCACAATCATATTGACACCACTAATAGCGCACGAGAGGGCAATATTTTGGACACATTTTCTTAATTTCGGCATGCTCAGTCACTGCGAGCACGTCTGGCAGGACTGACTGTGGAGTGAGCATGCGCTATTGCATACGACAGCAATATGTTGAGGAGCTAAATGCAAATGTCCAAGTGTGTATGTTGATCTCCTTTGATCTTCTTTCGCACCGTACATAACCAACCGTGCTGATCGGAGGTGTGGGGGAAGAAAAAAAAAACGAAACACAAAAAGCAGCTCTAAAGAAATTAGTTTTCAATCTAGATTATTTAAAAGTGAATAGCTCCAGTGGCTTCCTAATATCGGAAGGAAGAACGTTCCAGACGGGCACGTAAGAGCGTCTGAAAGAGCGCGATGCGGTGACCGTCTTTGTTCGATGGCCAGCCAGAAGCCGCCGCTGCGAGAATGACGGGAGTTTGCGAGCCACGACGAGGACTTCAGGAGAGACTCGGTGTCGTTTTGCTGTTCCTCCTCCATTCAAGGAGTGCAGACCACAGTTGTTCAATATACGGTCCATCGTTTTGGATTGCATGTCCCACAATTGCACCGCTGCGGCTCGTTTTTAATGTTACGTTCATGACGGAGATGTGCGCATCGGCCCGTTGATCTTCTGATGTGGTTGGCTGGTTACAACATCCGTCTTCGTGGAGGACGGATGTCAAAGCCAGGAGAGGGTGCGATGTGTGCGCTGATGAGCGGTTGCCTCCCCGCCAAAAGGTACTTGAATGACCTGTTTGGTCCTCGGTGAGCAATAGGTCCATGGGTTCACGTGACACCTGCGGCCACTAGTGGGCGCTACATTCACCGCATTGTAAACAAACAAACAAAAACGATTCTCGATTCGAATGCGGTAGTGACACCGCATTGAGACAACCGATCACTGGGGTCTATTTGTAACGACGGGTGCCGTAGCTTCCCAACACAGACGGGGGCCTACGCTGCGTGCAGCGTATGAGAGCCGGAGGGATCGGTGGGACATCGTCGGTGGGACATCGTCGGTGGGACATCGTCGGTGGGACATCGTCGAGGGACCAGCTGCCCCCCCCCCCCCCCCACCATTCTGTACACAGGACTCTCAACTTTGGCCCAACGTTCTTTTTAAATCCTTTATATTAAGTTCGCATGCTTGCTTGCTTGCGTGCTTGCTTGCTTACAACCGTGAAAATCTTTCGGTCGTTTTTTAACCCACTTCCCATGATCCAATCGAGCTGACATTTTCCACACAGACTCGTTGTGCCAGACAATTAATGTTCGTGAAAAAAAATTCCCAAAATTTTACACTTTTTAGGCAAAATTTTTTATTTTACATATATTCAAATAGAACTCATTCTTGGCTTTGGCTGAACGTCACAGTATAAGAGCCCAGAGCGTAACCCCTCCACAGGCCGTGGCGGAGTAGCGCAGTTGGTAGCGCCCTTGCTTCCCATGCCAAAGGTCGCGGGATCGATCCCCGTGTCCTCCACAGGCGAATATATTTTTAAATCCTTTATATTAAGTTCGCTGCCACGCATATAAAGGATTTATAGTGAAAAACGTTGTTTTTACGGGTTAATTTTTTCGATTTAAAGCTTTCGTGACTGCAGGGATTCATCTTCTTGGTTCTTTCGGTAAAGTCACGTAGAAGGGAAATAATAAAATAATAAAAATAAAACATAATAAAATAATTCTCACGACGTTTCGGCCACAACGCAAGCAGCCGTCCTCAGGTGAAGAACAGGTCTGTCGGAAAGACAGCTTCTGAATTTTTATTATTTTATTATTTCCCTTCTACGTGACTTTACCTGAAAGAACCAAGAAGATCAACGTTCTTTTGTTTAACGTCATTAATGACAACTGAAGATCCCTTCCGGATGTGCGTCGTCACCTCCCCGCACCTCCTTCCCCGGCACCTCCGATTAGCACGGATGGCTGCATACGGTGCGAAAGAAGTTCAACGTACGTACATAACAGCATTAGCTAAGTAAATAACCTCAGGGGGTAGGGGGAGGTAAATAATGTTTATGGAAAACTCGGTGATGTGCGGGACAGAGCGAGGGCGCGGATCCTGTTATCCGCTGGGTTACCTGGGCATTTACTTTTGCTTACTTGCCAGAAGTAAACGCGGATAATGGGGGGGGGGGGGGGAGGAGGTTCTGCAGATCCTGCAGCTCCAGCGCATGATTGGGAGTCACGGCTAAGAAGGTCGTGGGAATAAGAGGAGCCCTCCTGTAGGGCACCACGCTGGCGAGATGTGATCTCCCACGCCTGGTATGCAGGAGGTCGTGGGTTCGATCACGACGCCTGCTGCTGTATATTTGGAGTTTGCGTGTCTCTCTCTCTCTCTCCCCCCTTGAGTCGTGTAGATTTTTCTCCGGGTCTTCCGGTTGTTCCCTCCACGTTTAAAATCAACATCACGCCTTTAGAGTATTTGGCTGCTATATATTCCCACGTGATAAGCCACTTCGTTGGGCTATCATTTGTAGCCAGATCGCTTCTGAAAAAGAGCTAAATAGCTCAGTGGGCCTTACATGGTCAAATAAAAGAAAATAGTTTTTAATAAGACTGCGTAACATTTTTGTTGTTCCTGGGAAGTAAGTGTGAGTTCCTAATTGCTTATGCCTCAAAAGTACAGACAATGGCCTATTATTCCCCACAAACTTTGCTTTTGTGACCAGTACAATGATATTTTGAAATTTACCTATTTTCCAGAACATTCCAGATTGTCCCTCAAAGTCCATATCCTTGATGCTCATCTTGATACATTCAAGGAGAACATGGGAGCGTACTCGGAGGAGCAAGGCGAGCGCTTCCACCAGGATATACTAGACTTTGAACGCCGCTACCAAGGACAGTATAACGAGAACATGATGGGAGGCTACATTTGGGGGCTGATTCATGAAAGTGATTTACAGTATAATCGTAAATCTCGAAAAACTACTAACTTCTAAATCTTTTGTAGTAATTTTTGTATTACTTTAGTATAAATACTTGTTAATTTTAATCCATGTTGTTTTTTTCTGACTTTATGTGAACGAAAAGACACAAATTCGCCCGTTTTCTCATTGAAAATAGGTAAATTTCAAAATATCACTGTCCTGGTCACAACATTGCGTGGGGAATAATAGCCATTTTCTGTACTTTTGAGGCATAAGCAATTAGGAACTAACACTTACTACCCAGGATTCAAGAATTGTGTGACATAGTGTAATAAATATTCAATAGCCATGGCCTGGTTCTGCCAAGCCCCATCCCTCCCAGCCCTCCTCCCCTCCACTCTACCCGCCCCCCCCACCGCTATTGCGGTTCCCAACGCACAGAGCGGGCGACGTTGAGAAGCAGGGATGCTCTCCGCATTCACTGAATTCATTCCGGAGCTCAGCACGTAAACTTTTTGATTAGGTCCCCCCCCCCACCGCATGCTTCCCGTCATTTTGTCCCCTCTTTTTTATGCCCGAAATAAATTGGGCCACAAATTGCGAAGCATCCATAGAGGAATTCCCCCCCCCCCCAACACCAACAAAAATGTTTTGCCAAGTTTAATCACACCATCTAAACAATATATACACACGCTGCATAATGCATAGCGCCGCGTTTATACGGAATGCATAATAGAGCGCTGTGCTACCGCTGCATCGCTGTGATGATGCATTCAGATTTTTTTTGTACACGAAAGAAACCGTTTATTAAAACCAGGCAGGGCTACATTTCCATATTCTCTGGGCCTCCAAAACCTACAACTTTCAGACCCCCCAGCACTCAGAACCCCTAATAGCAGGGGAGGGGGGCTGGGGGGTGGAGCAATAAACAATCTGTAGCTCAGCTCTGGAGCACTCCAGTTAAGCCCTGCAAACAGGTGTTATTCATTATAATCGAAGATCCCTTTCGGATTTAAACGTTATTCTATTACATCATTGCAACGTCTCCGACCCTTGAAAAATATGCCACAGGATCTTGTATGGTGTTCACTGCGGCGGGCACGTTCAGATGCGCTTCTATAGCCGTCTGGAACACTTCCAATATTAAGAAGCCATTGGGAATAAGGCACTTTTAAACCTCGATTGAAATCTAATTTCTTTAGAATTTAGTTTTGTGATGAGTTTGCCCTTCCTCCGCACCTCCAATTAGCACGGTTGGCTGCGTACAGTGCAAAAGAAATGAAACACGCAAACATACGCACGTATATCACGCTGGGTAAGCGAGCAGCAGGAATCAAGCAAAAATTATTTCCGAGCAAAGTGGCTCAGTGGTACACGTCTTGCGGCCACTTGGGTTTCCCAGCCGCCCAGTATATTTACTTGAGCGCGCCGTGCTTTTGCCGCGTGTCACAAATATTTACGACGGCCACCAGCGATGCATCAGAACTCCCCGCATTTGCGTCGGGCAGAAGAGACGGTGGACACATTGAATGCTCAGGGGGAAAGACAACCAATCATCTGATGCCGACAATTTTTATTTTGGCAGCGAAAAACCGGTTGCGGAGAAAGTTGCGCATTGATCCACACCTCGTAAAAAAAAAGCAGAAGAGCATGTGCGATTTACACTTAGGGGTCGTCCATAAATGACGTCGCGCACCTAGGGGGGGGGGGGGTCAGACATTTGTGACGATGTGTAACGAGGGGGGGAGGGGGTTTAGAAATGTGACGTCACATCAAAATGCGCAACTTTAAATAAATATAGACAACACGTTCTACTTAATTAAATATACTTTTTAATAAATGTTTTCTCCTACAACATCAGAGTGCAGCGGCACATTAAATACGCACTACAATGACAATAGTTTAAAGCGATTTGAAGCATGTAAAAAAATGGGGGGTGGGGGGGCAAAGCTTTGTGACGTCATATTTCAGGGGGGGGGGTCTGACTTTTTGGGACGCCGTGTGACGAAAGGGGGGGGGGTGCTGAAGGAAGGCCTCCCCAATCGCGTGTCCATCACGGGGGCTGTGTCACCTTACTTCACACCTCACCGGTCAATTAATCAGTGAAACGGATCACAACGCTGAACGGTAACACGCATCTGACGGCTCGCGTCACAACTTATTAAGATTTGTGCACGTTACATTGTGGGGCCAAAGGAGCGAGCGAGACGGCCGATGCAAATGAGGGTGGGAATAAATTCTTGATTAGAATCGCTTCCCCAAATTGTGCAGATTTCCTTGCATTGCCACGGGGAGAGGGAAATACAGGGTCGGGCGGTGAATCAATCCATGCTGGACATCAATCTCTAACCCAAGTAATTTTCACGAGCACTAACCCCAACTCAACCTGCGTATGTGCTGCCACATCGCTAGATGAAGTTACATGGAGAGAGCGCACTGTATATGCACTGCAAGGGCAGTGAATTAAATGTTATATGTAAATATAAAGAGTGCACTGAAATGGGCACTGCGCTTTACAATAATAGGTAAAAGCAAAACTTACAATTTTACGGAGCTATAATGGGCCACATATATGGTTGCGTGATTTTGAAATCCATCGACGCGGTCAGTGAGATGCCTGTATGATGCAGTAATGCAGGTAGGTTGCCGGCTTATCTATGCCGAGTTTCAGTATTTTTATTATACATTAGTCACTCGCTTAACTTTTTAATCCGTTCCACGAAAACTACTGTTCGCCGAAATCATACACACTCTTTGGTTCTTTCGGTAAAGTCACGTAGGTGGAAAAAAGTAATCGATCACGACGTTTCGATCGCCACACAAGCAATCGTCTTCAGGTGGGAGACGATTTGCTTGTGTGGCGATCGAAACGTCGTGATCGATTATTTTTCCTACCTACGTGACTTTACCGAAAGAACCAAAGAGTATGGATTCTTGCCGTCATGAAGGCTTCAAATCAAGATTGAAATCATACATGTCAACCCCTTATCAGTGCCTACCTTATTACAGACCAATTCAGACCTTATTGGTCACCCCGTGCCCTTATGAATTTCAACGTTCATCCTACAAAGTCCCATCACAGGGGAGAAACACAAAAAGACAAAAAAAATATTGCCCGTATTGAAACGGCCGCGCGCCGTATTGACCTGAAAACTCAATTTCCCTGTACAAGAATACGGGTAAACCTTATAGGTTGACAGGTATGCGAAATAGCTGGTAATCGAATACAGGAATTACACGAGTCTGCAAGACAGCCGTTCCCACTGCCAAAACAGACAACGTACAATGCAAACAAAGCCAGTCGAGGTCGAAACGACTCATAAATGGGCGTCGCTGATTGGCTGAGGGCATGGCTCACTCCCACTTTACGATCGCTCGGATTAGCTGAAATTGGCACGCGCTTGCATTACGTCAATGTACCGTTAGTCAACATTTTAACGTTCTTCGAAACCATGGGGTCCTTATGAGAGGCGAAACGTGAACCAAAAATCCGTTCACCGATGTCACTGTTAACCGAGTGACGACTGCAATTAGTTTGGTAAACTCATCGAAATTAGAACAGAGCCGTAAAAATTAAAACATTTGATGCGCGGCGAGGCTTTCCTGGACAAGCCGATCGAATACACGTCAAGACGTCAGCGGCCGCAGTCGTGATATCGGTGCTTTACGCCTCGTATATTACGGGCTGTTGAGAGCACGTGGATCATCACGATTGTGACAGAACGATTGGGTGGAATCCCAGCTCGAGAAACGAAGTTTGTTTTTTCACCCCACCAAGAGCATTGCGAAGACAAGCGGGTCACACGTAAAAAAAAAACACACCGGAAATGCGCGCGTCGATAACGATCGATGGCAGGACTTTCATTGTCTGAGACAGAGCTTTGGGTAAGTCAATGCGTTTGTGAACTGCAATTGCATTTAATGAATGTCCTCACCCCACCGACTTTCCCCTCTCACTCCCTCGTCTGGTTAGAATGACACGTATCTGCCTCGCTCGATGCGTCTCTAGAAATGTCCACTAACGAACGGCAACTTTTTCTCACTCATGGCTATGTCATAACGCCCTCCCCCCCCGTTCCAAGACGCCTGACCAGTGTGGAAGAGTAGGCCAAATACCCTCCAGGGGAGATCTCTCGAGCTTCCTCAAATATCGAGGTTCTTTTGCCAACGGTGGCATGTGCAGTCAATGGCAGGGCTGCGCACCCTCTATCTTTGATGCCATAGCCTACACAATAATCCTCGTCGTATATCCACTCCAAGAATGAGAGTAATTAATTAAAAAAGTGAAACGCTTCGTTCATTTATCAGGTGGCAGCTCGTAATTAGTGCCTATTTAAAAAAAAAGACCCCAGGGAAATGCAAGAGTTGAAAGCAAAAACAGAGATAAATGTTCTAAACAACGCCAGCACTAAACAAGAAGCAACCGAAATAAAGTAAAACAAATAGCGCAAGCAAAATGGTAAAACAATAAGCAACGTTGTGCCAGGGATTTGCAAACGGTGCGAATGTAATGATTTTAAACACAAGATAAATACAATGATCCCCCATGCAGGTTTAACAGACTTTTGGGGCAAGTGGTGTTAGTGAGCACCGATTAAGGCCGGAATGGCACACAAGGGGATGGTGTGT
The DNA here is from genome assembly GCF_015708825.2 of Lethenteron reissneri. Taxonomy (NCBI): domain Eukaryota; kingdom Metazoa; phylum Chordata; class Hyperoartia; order Petromyzontiformes; family Petromyzontidae; genus Lethenteron; species Lethenteron reissneri. Next base: position 4,322,533 of record NC_083781.1, read on the forward strand.
GGCCAGCACCACGCCTCGTCGCCTTTGCCTCCCCAGTGTGGATGTTGAGACATCGCACGAGGTACTCATTCAATATGAGGCTGAGTGGACCCGGCAGAGGTCCAGGACCCCGGTTCAGACATTCACTGTCCCTAGATTTGAAGCTTTCGTGACTGCACGGATTCATACTCTTAGGTTTTTTTCGGTAAAGTCACGTAGGTAAAACTAAATAATACAAATTACTAAAAGTAATAATATAAATAAAATAATAAATCACGACGTTTCGGAGGCAACACAAGATTTGCTGTATTGATACAGCAAATCTAGCTGTGACGGTCCCACCTGATGACGGAGACTTGTGTTGCCTTCGAAACGTCGTGATTTATTCTTTTATTTTATTTCTATTATTACTTTTAGTAAATTTTAATTTCATTTTTTACCTACGTGACTTTACCGAAAAAAACCTAAGAGTATTCACTGTCCCTGATGTTGGCCATGAGCAGGAATTGAACTCGGGATCGCTGGGTTTATCGCGCGGTGCACCTAACCACTGCACCACCGCTCCCCCCACAAAAAACACAAAGACAAGCGTGGAGAGAGAAACAATGCAGTGGAGCTAAAAATAAACCACCGAACAGATGTCAATCTGAGAATATTAAAAAAACATCACGCATAAACACGCATGTACACGTGCAATATATTCATGCACACGCCCACAGACGGCTGCGCTCAAAGCCAGGAAAGGGTGGGGGAGCAGTAGCAGCCTCGGGGGCTTTTAGAAGCGAGATGGGGGCCCCCCGATCCAAGCGACTTCCACCATGCACGAGGGCGGCCCGGGCACCGCGCCTGCCAAGCATTGCGCGCACAGTGACTGGGGGGCTGAACGATTTGGGGGAAATATCTAATTGCTGATTTTTCTGGCAGATATTGCGATCGCGATTTGAATTGCGATTACATTTCTTTAAGTCAAGCTTCAGTTTTAATATTCACTGTGTATTAGATTTAAAACATGTGATGGAGCATTACCACATGATACCATCAAAATATTCACTGCTCTATATATTCTAATACAAAGATGATAACTTAAAATATATGAATTACTTCCAACATGTATTTATTAAAATGTATTAATTGAAATAGAACAATCAAACATAGAACAATTGTTAAGTTAAATAAATAAAGTTATAATAATACAAAAAACAATTCCAATAAGAAATTAATAGTACTTTGCGATTTGCTAATCGCATTGTTTCAAATTGCGATTTCGATTTGAAATCGATTAATCGTTCAGCCCGAGCACACACCGTCGTTGATGCCCTATCCATACCACCGCCACCCACTCGTCGACGACACGCCACGACGGTCGCAACCCCTCTCTACGCTACAGCAGGACGGCCCGTGCCCTCTCCAAGCTTCATTCCGTGTGCGCGGTATCGATCGGTGGCATGGCCGAGCAGAAGCGAGTTTTGCCGTTTGTTACCACCCCGACTCCTGCGGATGTATGTGTGCACGTAACGTCGAACGTCGAGTCAAGCGCTAAATGTCAGCGGTCACACGTGCAGACGTCGCAACGTCAGGAAATTACGGCTGCAAGAAGGAACCTCGCTGTACAGCATCGACTTCTCGTGGGAGAAGATTTGGTTGGCTCTGCCACTTTACTCCGCCACTGCTCTCACTCTGCTTCTCTGCACCCGGTGCTATAGCACGGGCAGGGCGGGGGCAGGGCCCGGCCTTCCCGAGGACCCCTCTCGAGGAGGGCCGCTGGCCGCCAAACGTTGCAGCCGAATTGTTGGAAACGAAGCAGCCGAATTGTTGGAAACGAAGCAAGCGGTGGCGCGTGCGTGTTCATACGTGCGCACGTGTGCGCAGGATTCCCTGTGCGCCAAGTGATGGTCTGCGGCTCCGGGGTGACAAGGCAGCAGAGTCCGTCTCGTGGTTTTCCAGCGTGTGGACTCGTGACGAATGCATTTCTCGATTTTTTTCTATGGGACGGGTTTCCGTTGGAGTGGTCACCACGAGTCCTGCGACCAAGGGGAAGAGCTCAGAGAAGATAGCGAGAGGCTGTGAGGGCAAGATACTGGAGCTCGCGCGCTTACTGTGCAGCAGCGGCGGGATCTGGTGGAGGTGTGTGGTTGTTGAACTTCTTTCGCACCGTACGTAGGACGTTGTTCGACAAACGAGTAAAGGCAAATTTGAGAATCACGCACACGTGACTCAACTGAGAGAACACACAGCGGTACGACCCTCTGCCGTGGAACTACGGCAGGCTGTGTTCTGCGGGGACACGGCAGCGCCTTCCTTCTCGGTAGCCTGCTGCTAGATGAAAAGCGCAAAATTATAACAATTATATTATTAAAGCGCAATTCATCAGGGATCTCAAAGCGCTGCACCAGACACAGGAGCAGACGCGCGGAATGAAAATAATAACTCGTCAAATGCAGAAGAAGAAAAAAAAGCCGAAATGATCAAATAAACGCTGCAAGCCATTTGCTGAATTAACTAAGGGTTGAATAATCAGAGATTGATAAAGACGTTTTAATACGAGCTATTAAAATGTCCACAGACTCAGCGATCCTGATATCTTGTGAAAGACCATTGTACCAATGATGTTATTTGACTGCACAAAGACCATTGTACCAATGATGTTATTTGACTGCACAATGCTTGCCCGCTCATCCGTGACGCACTACATACCACAACAAAGCAGGTCTCGACGCAGGACGCCACGATGCCCGTGATCTCGTAGACAACATGCAGCCCGCATTGCATCGGGCACATTTATTGGATCGACAAAGGCCCCCCCTTGTCAATCCACTGTTGCAACAACGCCTCCACTGTGCGCCATGTCGGCCATTGGGGTTGTTTGACCATACTTCACCACGCTGGTCAGTGTGGGTTGGTGAAAGGGGGGGGGGGTGTCCTTCAAATATCCTTCTCCACTGATTGTCAGCCGTGCTTGGGAATTAAAGTCAGGGTGTGTAACACAGGGCAACTCATCACTACGCCACCGCTCCCCCGCTGTTTCATTCATTACGCGCCTCGTCATTCTGTGCACATCACGCATATGCTGGCACCCACATTTAGCTGTATGGCAAGTGCTGTGCACAAGTGCACATTATGGCCAACATAGCTCACATAGAGGTGATGTGGCCTGTACCATTCTGTACCCAGCACGCAACAATGTGCAGGGTAGCAAAAGTCAGTACACATAGAGCTATTTAATGTATTTGAACACTGGCACTAAAACATTTAAATTGCGTATTATCTAAGTTCATGTTTTATCTGTGATCGTTTTTAATGTATATTTCTCTTCTTCTTGTGTGACACCTAAAATCCTTCGTTGGCAAAACTCTACCAAAAACCCTGAGCGAATTGATGAATGTTCAAAGATTACAAAGCTGTAATCTTTAACAAAAAGCCCTAAATTCATTTCAAAAGAGAATTCATGCATGCATTAATGTGAATGGAAGTCAGTTTGATTCATTTTTGAAAAGATAATTGAATAACCCTATGCGATTTTTTAAAATAAATAAAGAAAAATATGTGCCTTGACTTTTATGCTGCCCTGTATATTCACCTGCCTGCAATAACACCACACCATGGCACCTACAATGCAGTGCAATGCTGTGATCGAGCACAGATTGAAAACTGGCGAAAGCAGACATTTATCTTCCCCTTTACTTGACGACGTGTAAAGAGAACACATCCGAAAAGACAAGCCTCTGTCACACAGAAACATCACAGTCCTGTTTATGGATTGCCATAGCATCACACAGCAAATACAACATTGCCGGGTATGCCTACAGCAGCTTGATGAAGAGGTCTGTAGATCGGCTTGGTGAGATGTCGCTGCGAATATAACGGGTTGCTCCTACTCGGTCATATATAAAAACAAACGCAAAGATCCCCGTTTGACCCTCGCTCAACTGTTGGGGCAAATGCCATAGGCAAGCACCTATTCACACTTTCCCGTTCCGAGACGGCTGCAAGTTGCAGGGTGGGTGTCCCGTTCACCGCTGAATCTTGGGATGCGCAAGTGGTTAGAGTTAATTTTATTTAGAGAGGCGTAGCGCCGTTGTTTTTAAAGACATTGTACTCACCGCAGAGAACTGTTGGCGCCACGACCGCACTCTATGATAGCTGGCGCCAAACTGTGCCACATGCATGGCATTGTGGGAGCCTCGACCCCAACAAAGTTATTTTATTTTAGTTTTTATTCATACACGTACGTCATCGGAGTGGGAAAAGGTTAAGCAGGCACGTCCGGTTTTTCTCCGGGTGCTGCGGTTTCCCGCCACGTAAAACACTCAGTAATTGGCCGAAAACACTTTGATACACGGTATATAGAGGACTCCAGAGCTTTGGCGATTGTTGGCGCCGGCTGACCGCGTTGCCGTCTTCCTGCCTTTTCTGTCGAAATTATCATTAAGGGAAGGACCACATCAGCTGACTCTAACACCCATTGGTTATTGAGCCACTGGCCCACAAATTGCTTATTGGTACCACTGGGAAATTCCTCTGAGTTATCCATACATCGCAAGTATGTATGATAGCAACGTTTTTTTAATTTAGTTTACAAAAGGCACCATAGTGTGCTTCACAGAAAAAAAAAATCGTGATTTGACACATCCACAGGACATAAAGATAAATGGGAAGAGTGTCCATAAAATAAACAGTATGTATGGTCATCTTGCTGCCCATAGTGGATACTGCCAATGGGGGAAACCTGTAGATGAGGGACACTGCCTATGATGGACAATGTCCATGGTGGATCCTCGGAGCATTTACCCCCCTAGGTGGTACCGATAAACCTCTATCACTCATCGGCGAGAGTGCCCAAGCTCATCATGCCTCTCACGCTGAATGGGCCTCGATGAGGCCTTGCCAGATTCAGGTGCCGACTGCCTCCGTGGAATGATATCACTCTGGTGCTACTGGCCCACTGTCATACCGCTGTGCCATCATTGCTCACAATTGTATCGATAGATTACAGAAGCAGAGGTTGAGAAGCAGTGGTGCAAGTGGTGAGCGCATTGAGCCATGAAGCCGGAGAGCTGAGTTCCATTCCCAGTGTCGAGTAATATCCAAATCCTTCCTGGGCCCCCATTGACAAGTGTTTTGAAATACGGTCCAAACGATACCCATGGCAGACACGGTGTGGGAGGCCTTGTTCCAGCAGTGGATTGACAAAAGGGTTGAAGTTATTATAAACATTTTTTTTTTACAGAAACAGATTTGCACAAAGACTGAACTGCTGTCGTTATCCCACGTCTTCCCTTTATACAAAATATCTTCAGATATGATTTCAACAAAACAGTATTCGAGTAAAGTCACGTAGAAGGGAAATAATAAAATAATAAAATAATAAAAAATAAAACATTATACATAATTCTCACGACGTTTCAGTCCACAACGCAACCAGCCGAAACGTCGTGAGAATTATTTTATGTTTTATTTTTATTATTTTCCTTCTACGTGACTTTACCAAAAGAACCAAGAAGATTAATCCCTGCAGTCACGAAAGCTTTAAATCTAAAAGTATTCGAGTACTCATCTATTAACTTTCATTATATAAAAACCTGGATGTTTAATCAAAGGGCATTGCCTTCAAGGAGACAGGTTTCCCCCACCCCGTACCGTGACACTTGCTCCGTGATGTGAAGCGAACTGGTTTCATTAGACTGAGGTCATGTAACTCGCTACGCCTGTCATCCACATTCGAAACTCTCTGAAAGTGGGCTTGCGTCTCCAGACTTTGTTTCTCAATCGGGAGACAGGCCACGGGGTTTTTTTTAGCTGCTGCAAGCTGGTGGCTGAAACGTGGTAGGGGAAATAATAAGAGTCGGAGCTTGGCACTGCGAAAAATATGTTACTGTTGCGTGTTTGAAACCTTCCTTAACATGTTTATGCGATGTGCACACATGCGGACATGCACACTGGAAGTTGAAGCTTCCAGCATAGAATCGCGTCGATGACAGTGATGAATGTGATCGTTTTTCCCTGTATATTGCACAATCAGTCTTTTGGGTAACATTTACTTTTTTTGTGTAATGGAAATACTACAGCGTGAGAAAATTCCAGGGCTCCTCAGACACAAATCAAATTTGATATAAAAGTTCTATGCTGCAAAAAATAAAGTCGAAAAAAGTACTCTCACTTTCATTTATCCGCTTTTTTTCATTTGAACAAAATTGTGATGTGCAACTATTAACTGGATATTCTGTCTGATTCTTACGCACGCATTCCAAATAATTATTTGTTTCATGAAGCATGAACAACAGCAAGAGTTACACGAATTCTTCATAAAATGTGTAAACTACTTAAGAATTCTGAGTTCATCCTAACAGCCCAAAGCATCAGCCAAAATAGATACCACCAGTTCCCATGCATACATACCACATCTAGTTAAAACTCTGGTATATTATAAACGTTTGTTGAAATTTTATCAACCCAAAACCCTCCATTTTAATCTCACCACCTACAAAGCTTGACACCAACCGCTTGCGGATGTAATTGGTGATGAAAATATCTTGAAACACATTCGCGATTTTAAATATTTAAACTTGGCACGTGTAGCGAAACAATAACTTCACACAATGTGCATTTTATAAATACTGTGAGAAATTAGTTTTTTTCTTTATACATACGCCTGCGTTAGTCCAACTGATTAATTTTCACCACGGTAACCGCTGAGCGTGAGCATGCCGATTCCACGCACACGCAGCACACACAGAGCACGCTGCTTCAACATTCGTACAACGTTAGACAAATGATGAGAGGTGAAGCGGCGTTGGCAGGAGCGCGCGCGCGCAGTTAACAACACGCTCATCAACAACACTGTCGCCCAAACAATTTCCGACAGGCGACGTTTCTGGCAGTGACCCTTTTCATAGCACATGAATGGAGAGGCCAGATATAATGAGTTAACACGAGTAGGATAATGAACTTTAAACCATGGGGGGCCTGATGAGAATTACATTTTTTATGGTTTTCTGATGACCAGTTTTTAAATGGGCATATAAATAGTTACCCATTAGGCTGACTCAACCGATGTAATATTCACTTTTCAGTCGACACTGCCGTTGTTATTTGCATGCAAATGCGTACATTTGCGTCCATCAGTGCAGCCCCGTTGTCAATCCACTGCTGGATGAGCACTGCTTTATGTGTGCAATGTGTGTATCCCTCACTTCTTCTATCGTACAGAGCAACAACTACAATTTCACATTCAGGTGGCCAAGCCCAGATAACCACGTCAGAGGTAGCGGAGTGCATCGCTGTGATGTCTCCTTCGTATTTATGGATCGGGCATTGTGTCGTTACATATTGTACGATCTGTTCTGGATGACCACAGTCGCACACTGGAGAGTTTAAAATTTTCCATTTGTGCACGAGGTATCCGTTGCACGAGGTATCCGCATCTGCCACGCTTTGTTCGGATGTGGTTTAGGGTGGATGATGAGCTTTGTGGAAAATCAAACCCAGGATCTTCTGCGTTATTTGAACTCCATTCAGCTATCCAAGCTTCATCGGGTTTGAATTCGCATTGTTGAAGGTTAAACGCACGGGTCCAACAGGGCTTGCAGGTAACTTCAAGCAATGACGAGGGATGTTACTGAGGTCCTGGTGAATGGGAAGACGACTGTTTTCCTTAATTCGCAGGACCTCCCGGAGGGTTCCAACGTTGCGGCAAATTGTCTGGGGGGGAGAGATGTAGTTGACAGCACGGGCGGCAAGGGTGTTGGGGCCAGTTTGAGGGTTCCAGCGATGCACCGCATTGCAGTGTTGAGTTGGAAATCAACAAGTCGAGTGGCGACTGTTTCTACCCCATACTGGTGCACAGTACTCGACTGCAGAGTCCACTTGGGCCATCGTTGATGCCCGTAAAAGTGTTGCTGATGCTCCCTCGCTTGCGCTTGTCAGTTGCTGAACCGGATTGACCCTTGTTTTCGTCTTGGCAGCTACCTTTCTCAGGTAGTCCTGGAAGGTTAGCGCACGGTCCAGCTTCACTCCGAGATAGGTTGGAGTGGGGTCATGTCGCACGGTGTTTGCCGCAGAAGGTCACTTTCAGATTGTGCTTGGTGCTCCTATTATACACTCGTCAACAAAAAAACAACTTTTTTTCTGGCCTGGACTTTTGCAGCTGTTTTAGACTAATTTCAGAGTGCTGGTTCCAAATCTGATCTCAGATTTGCTCTATCACATCTCATTTGTATGCTATCGGCATACCCCATTTTCATTGATTCTACCAGAAATTAACTCTGTCACTTATGATTGCAAGTTGTTGCGAGTCAGTGACTGCTTTAGTGTTAAAATATGGTGCTATATTTGATATCTCGAAAACCTGATGTGATAGACAAAAACTGATGCCAGATTTGGAATCAGCACCCCAAAATTACCTTAAACCCGTTGGAATACCTTATGCCAGAAAAAGTGTGTTGACCAGTGTAATCAAGATGACATGCAGTGACTGTCGTTTTGTGGAGATTTGACTTGAGCCTTCATTTCCAGAAATATTCCCCCCACGATGTTCAGGTTCTTGGTTCAGAGTGGATTAGATGTTGTTGAAAGTAGCTGCTTGCGTTGCCAGGGCAAGGTCATTCACATATGCACATTTCCGTGACCCGGTTGGTGGCATGTCGCTCGCATAGACATTGATGACCGTTGGCGCAAGTAGAGAGCCTTGTGGCAATCCATTGTTGAGGAACCAGGGACAGCTGGATTTGTTGCAGATATAGACAAGCAGTCGCCTGTTGCTCGGCATCGTCCATATCAGGTGTGTTGTTTTGAGACAAGGAATAGTCTTTGTGAGCTTCTTTTTCAATCGGTGGGAAGGCATATATATCTCTGTGATGGTGTTCTTCACGTATATGGCCAAGCCATACTTCAGGTGGTAGTGGTCATGAGGTTGTATCATGGACGTGGTAGCGGCTGGCAGTAGGGCATCCACGACATGGGTTTCTGGGAGCGTCAGGACATCAATGTTAGGTGTGTTCATTATGTTCGCGAAAATACTTGCATTTTGCCCGGGAGACCCCCTCAATGTTTAGTTGGAGGATCCTTGTCCTCGGGCCCATCTGGCACATTGTTTGGCCCTGAAGAGGGCCGTTAGTGTGGCTTGCCTTGTTGTTGTTGTTGCTCCGAAGACCGGGGGATCGGTGATTGACGTTTGGTCACCGCGTTGATGGCATTCGTCGTGATTTCTCACTAAACAGAGTTGGCCGCGTGACGGCTGCCATCTTTTTCGATTTAAAGCTTTCGTGACTGCAGGGATTCATCTTCTTGGTTCTTTCGGTAAAGTCACGTAGAATGGAAATAATAAAATAATAAAAGTAAAACATAATAAAATAAAATAATAAAAGAAAGTAATAATATAATTATTTTGTTATGCTTTATTTTTATTATTTTATTATTTCCATTCTACGTGACTTTACCGAAAGAACCAAGAAGAGGCTGCCATCTTCTTTACTAATTACTGCTCTTGCCATTCGACCCATAGAAGAACACCTCCCCATGGAATGTCAGTTATAAGGATTGCTTGACCACGTTTCACCACTCTCGTTGGTGAAGGCAGGGATCATAGACCTCGTAGCATGGTATAGTACAACAGCGTTTTTTTTTGCTTTTGCAGCATGGCCCTTCACTGACAACGTAGCCCCCCCACAAGCAACCACTAACGGCACCACTCAAGCGCCATCCAGCCTCAAAACTTGCTTAGCTTCCGAGATCTGATAAGATTCGGGTGGAGTCCGTGTGCTTTTGTCAAAGTTACCAATGACCTCATGTGTCAGTTCTCAAATGCTGATCAGGGGTGGAATGGGTCAGTAACTGACCACTGATGAAAAAACCCAAAGCCTTTAATTTACCCACTGTGCCAAGAAATTACGATAATTGCTACGAGCTTCATCGCCCGCTTAATGATATAATTTTAGGTGAAATCCGAGTGCGGATCAACGTGGCACAGGGGTGCAGAGAGTCTCGGTGGTTTTATTTACCAAGTACTTAGCATTAAAAGCCAAGTTCCTGTCTCCTTTATGAGCATTACAATGCCCGTCCGTGGATATATTCAATGCACGGCACTGGGTGTGAACCTTGGCAAAAGAAGACCTCACATGTGGGTGAATAAAATATCTGATCTTGCCAACTTACCGAGTTCTGGTCTATTGTACGAAAAATATAATGTCATGGGCCAGAGATCCATGTAAAAGTAAAGATTACATTCTCTCGCTCAACGCTCGCGCGCTCGCTCGCTCTCTCTCTCAACCCACTTTCATAGCCAACTTCTCACAGTGTGCCTGTATAAACGATGGCCTTTGCCGCTAATGGTGCGCTGGATATAAACCCATGGTGTCTCACGGCGCTCCAAGTTATATCCGGATCCATTAATGTATTCCAAATCAGAGAGACGGGGGGGCTGCACGAGGGTGCTCTGATTACATCCAGAGAGAGAGAGAAAAATCAATGTCTGACACTGCCATGGCACAGGCATTCAATATGAAATACACAATCATTTAATCATGACTACAAAATGGCCAATGAACAGAAAGAAAAACGTAATACTTTAGCAATGCTCTGGAGAGGATGACGAAAAATCTATCATTAAAATATAGAAAATATATATAACGTAAAAAAATAAATGGTGTACCGCTCCTTAACTAAGTCTTCGTTTTCCTCGGCCGTTCGTCAGTGGTGCGAATGTTTTGGAGGAAATCTCATCCCCCTGCAATCATTAGGGAGAGTTATCGTTACCTGTAGTAGCAACCATCATCTCTGCATCAACTCTCTCTGCTGTGCACAGTTACATTACTATACTACTAACAATAATACATTTCAGACCCTTGGTCAATCCACTGCTGGATGAATAGGCCTCTGAGCGCCATGTCGGTCAAGGGGGGTTTTTCAGAAGAGGCATTTTATTAAGCACGTGCAATCTACTCTATCCCATTTTTAAGCAAATTGATTTTCTTTATTCTCATGTCCGACTGATGCTACGCACCAAGAGTAAACACACTGCCTGGCATCACCTCCGATTAACACGGTTGGCTATGTATCGTGCGAAAGAAATGCAACATACACACGTACCTTCGATTAGCAATGCTGGCTACATACGGTGCGAAATAAATTCAACGTACATGCGTACCTCCGATTAACACGGTTGCCTACGTATGGTGCAAAAGAAGTTCAATGTACTGTACATCCAGGTCGTGCGTGGCCTTATTTACAGAGCTCATTTTGGGGAATTTTACAGGGTTGACTGAACTGTTCTTAAAATTAACGTGCTCGGAGTGGGAACAGAGGGAGGGGAGAGTTGTTGGGGTGGACACCATATGGGTGGGCTAGAATTTGCGGGTACACATTGGCTGGGGAAGATCTCAAACAACATTAATAATAATAAAAAAATATATACGTCAGTGTCCTAGTGACACGAGGCCTGAGGGTCACACACGTGAGGGGATGCTCCATGCTTTATTTTTTATTCATTTAGATTTTTATAAAAACCCCATTAAGAATTTACCAAGGAAATCTGATTTCACATACGGCCATTATTTGGTGTAAAAATGTTTCGCCCATGTCAACGTACATTTGAAACCGCGCCGTTATTTTGCGGAGGCATGCCTGCAGTCGGTCGGTTTGACTGCCCAAAAACACATTAGTCATACCTCATGCTGGAATAAATGGAGTCCCGAAAAGAATATGCAAATGACAGGGATGTGTTCCCTTCACACTCATTGCGGACTGGCGGGGGTGAGAACATCACTCCGCCGTAAGACGCGTTTTAATCTTGGCACTTGGGTGGCTGCCGAGAATATATAGCCAGGACCACATCCGTGTGGTGGTGTTGGCTTCGTGCACTGACAATGAATCAAAAGTAACCCCCACCCCCCACCCCAGTAGAGCTGAGAGATTCCTCCATGAATTGGATTCTACAACAAAGACACCACCCACAGGATGGTTTGATGCAGAAATTATGCATTAATCTACGCGCGATCCCATTATTCCATCAGAAATCACATTGGATTCTCAAAATGAGGTCTCGATTTCACCCTCGGATTCACGAAAATCGTCCAGTTTGTGTGCCCCAGACACCTGAACAAAAGCTGTCCATGAACATAAGGACCAGTGTCTTCTTGCACCCTTTCCATACAATGGGTAACAAACGTACGACCAAATGGCATTTGTAATGCACCCACAACGTAACAAATGCCTCTGAATGCAGAACTGCGTTTAAAAGAACGGGGCAGAAACACGTGGCCTGAGTCTTGCTCGCGGAGAGCGCACGAGGAACGGTGGAAAACAATGACGTCTCGTGATCGACGGCCAGGTGAGAGAGTACGGTACAACGACGTGGAAAAACTTCGCCGGCAGCTGTGCTCTCAACGTGACTCTTGTGGAACAGAGCACGCCCTGCGCAATCATCTCACCCATCTCCATCACAAAATCTATTTCGCCGGCCAATCCTAGGTGTTTATTGTGTGACAGGAGGGGCGCTGTGTGGCGTGCGTCTATTTTTAAAGCCGTCTCAAGAAAAAAAAAGAGAACATTGGCCTCCGCACGTCAACCTGACTTCACGTGTTTGGCGGTGATTTGTTTAAAATCGAAATGAATTTTGAGCTCGGCTGCCCGTCTCCCCCATGGGGACACCGGATCTATGTTAGAGCTCCGAACCAGCACTTCGATAGCAAGGCCCCCAGGGGGGGGGGGGGGGGGGGAGGGTTGACCGTGCGCCGTGAAGAGGTGTTCACGCGTACGGTCATTCGGTGGACTTAGGGCACTGATTGATGATTACACCAATCAAAACAATCGACGTCGATTATAACAACTCGGGGATTTGTGATGCGTGACGGAAAAATGATCAGGAGCGTCCACGTGGACAATATAAGTACTGTAATAATATTGATACACACACAAAAATGTAAGTATTATTTAAACAACCCGACACAGCCCCACGGCCTTCTGGGAGAGCGTAATTAATAATTTCAGTCAACTCTGCACTGGCTTCGACGTGCTATGCCGATACCAGTCCGGAGTTTGCTTGTGCGAATCAATGCTGCCGAAAGCTACGCACTCCCAGAAGGCCATGGCGTTTGTTGGGTTGCATGAAAACATTTATTTAAGAAGAAGAAAAAAAATGTACGACTGGGATTTGCGGAGCATCTGAACGCAACACCATCTCACGATACCGCACGCACTCTTATGGATGTGCATTCCCTCCGATAGACCATAACCCCGATTAGGGTCCGCCACTCGGACAATACGATGACGAATTCCAGCGATTCGAGTGCTCGCTCTCCGTGCTGCTATAACGGCGCACGTCACTTTATGAGAATACATCAGAAGCGCGACGAGTCTTGGACGACGGGTTTGGTGAACTCTGTGTGACTCCGCAAGTTTGTCGCCTGCGTCACGAGGGTTTTCACGACTATTAATTGCGGAACACGTTTTGGGGGAGATGTGAAGACGTTACTTTCTCTCTCCATCTCTCTGGCTGCGACATGCCCCGAGGCAATTTCCGAACTGCAAATTTAAGACCGACGCTGACGATGGAAAATAATCAACTCCCTTTAACCACACGCGCGAAGAACAATGTTAACTCGCTTGAAAAGGAGGAGTCGAAACGGCAAGCAGGTAAAGGAGAAGCCCTTGCAATTGCTTGCTCACGCCACTGTTCGTGCAATCGCCTCCACTACAGGGAGCTCGAAAGAGCCCCCCCCCCCCCCCCATCTGGAGGAGATTTAGTTTTTGCCCGATTCTTCAGCAGTGGCATGATGTCACGTACTGCCGGAGGAGTACCACCACTTTATCCCACCGCAACGCAGCTTGCCAGTCGACAAACTGTGTGGTCGGACCCATCCGTAACCGCTGGGTAGGAACAGAGGCGGGAGGGACCGCCCGATCGAACGTCCAGCATGCCAACCAGTACCACGGTAGCATCCCCCCCCCCACACACTCCCCCTCCCCACCTCCCAAAAAGAAAAATTATTAATAAAAAATATTGAATGGATTTTAAATTGGAATGAATTTCCTCCTCATTGTGGATCTGTTCACATATCGGGTCTCGGTCTCGTGCCGGTGGCCTCGCAGTCCAGGGGCGAAGGGGTTAAAGGTCAGGGGACTGGATCCACGGTGGGGCTGATAAGGAGGCCGAGCTTAAGGGCTCCACGACTCTCAGCGTGCACAGTAAATTGCGTTGCAGATTGGCTCTCGCCTCTGCCAATGCAGACATGCTGCTCCACGGCTGTTATGGAATGGTCATAGGCTTAGCGCGTGCGTGTGTGCATTAATCTGTGACTGTGCGTGTGTGTATTAATCTGTGACTGTGTGTGTGTACGTGTGTGGATGGATATGGCGAGCAGTGATACAGCGGTTTGTGCACTGCAGCACAAATCCAGGTGACCCAGTTTCGATATCCCGGCTACGGCTAATATCGTTGGTACGTCGTACCCCAACTTTCTCTGGGTGCCCCTTAGATTAGCTCAGCCTTATATGCACACCTGGTGCAGTGTGTAAACAACATAGTTGGGAAGGCAAAGGTTGATTTAGGTGTGGAGCTGGTCGCACTGCCTTTAAGAATTACTCGCGAACGGCACCTGCCCCGATTGTACATGAGGCTGTATGGGGCGAACACCGTCTCTGGATATGTGCATTGGTTAACATGATCTTGAACGATTCGTAGACCGATCGTGGAAATGTACGCACTCCAATGGCAGGGATCGGAAGGGAAGCCTGAGGATTTGAAGCACGTGGATGAGAACCACTGCATCGTCACGCTGAAGCAAATACAGTGGGCGTGCGAGCGTAACGATACACTTCATAATTATAACTATTACTTATTTATCCCAGAAGCCACATCGAGTTGTAGGACCACTTTCAGCAGGGTCCTATACGGTTTTTACTTTGTATTGTATTGATCCAACTACGGTGGGGGTGTACAACTTCTGCGACAGGTGAGTGGTGCATAGAGGGACAGGTGGCTCGGACAGACAACCAACGCGGACGTCGTAGGACCGTAGCGTCATGTGGTGCGTGGCGCGTCAGATCCCTTTTCTTCAGAGAAGTAAGGGGAAAAGAGAGGGGGAGGGGGTCAGTCGCATTTAAAGTTCAATCTCGTAAACTCACGAGGAGGCCCCAAATCTGGGTGAACTCCCCTTCCCTATTCCTCAGTTTCAGACTCAGGTGTACGATAAATATTTTTTTTATATTCTCAGCCGATTAATGAGTTTTTTTTTTTACGTGTGGGAGGAAACCGGAGCAACCTGGAGAAAACCCACAGCATGCGAGGGGGCAACGCTCTATCCCCGTAGAGAGGGAAACAGACAGCGATGAGTCCACTTGCTGTGCTGCAGCCAGGGAATGGCACCTCCTCGACGCCCATGTGTGTCGATCCACCAACGCTCACTTCCTCCACATTGAAGTGCTCTTCATTTGAGAATCCTCAAATGAAGAAGGGGTCTCCACTGGAGACTAGCCTGCTCTTCTACGGTGGCTGGACCATATTTCAAGTGGTGGGAGTGTGCGCACAACATTATCCCACCACACTCGACCTTCCGATCGGCTGTGGTGGACCCATTCATACTGCTGGGTGGACAGAGGGGCTCAGAAACTCGCCGATTGGACAAACTTCCCTGGCAGAATTTTTAAGCAGTCACCTCTGGAATGCAAGTCCAGTGTGCTATATATTACCACCACGGTAGCATCTGAGCATCCTATTAATCTTCAGGTAATAGGGATCACAGATAAACCCACATAATAGGATGAGTTTGCCCCATATCTCCACTTATCTGCAGTAAAAAGCAGATAATAAGTTTTCACTCGAGGCCGTGGTTAACAGGTGTCACTGATCATAGGAGCATTGAGTAAAGGTTTCGACTGTTGTCCATCCAAGGAAAGAAGTTGTTCATCAAGTGCCCACTCGCAGGAAAAAAGACGTATCTACGGAATTCTAGGGCTCTGCGTGCCATTCTTAAGGCTGTCTACATAAATTTCGATTTAAAGCTTTCGTGACTGCAGGGATTCATCTTCATGGTTCTTTCGGAAAAGTCACGTAGAAGGGAATTAATAAAATAGTAAAAATAAACGTAATAAAATACAATTCTCACGACGTTTCGGCCACAACGCAAGCAGCCGTAAAAATAAAACATAATAAAATACAATTCTCACGACGTTTCGGCCACAACGCAAGCAGCCGTAAAAATAAAACATAATAAAATACAATTCTCACGACGTTTCGGCCACAACGCAAGCAGCTTGCAAGCAGCAGGGCGGCTGCTTGCGTTGTGGCCGAAACGTCGTGAGAATTGCATTTTATTATGTTTAATTTTTATTATTTTATTATTTCCCTTCTACGTGACTTTACCGAAAGAACCAAGAAGCTGTCTACATAAGTCTATGAATCTCTATATACCTCCGCGTGAGCCTACGAGTTCCTACGTAGGTCTACGGATCTCAATGTGAGTTTACATCTCAAACCGGGGACCACGTTGACGCCACTGCCCGCTTTGATAGCTCGCCGCCATCAACAATTCAGACGTTCACCAGCCTCCTCCTGGAGCCCGTCCACCTCGACACGAACGCAGAAGCGCCCTGCAGATCGACCGCGAGCCATTTCGACAGCCACGTCTGACGGACTGAACTCACCGGGGAGCCCCTGCCGCTCTGCCACTTTGCCTGCCCGAGGCCCCACTACACATCGCGCCCATGCGGTCAGGTCACACGCATCGTACACGCGCGAGCGGGCGCACGCGAGTGTTAAACAGCACGCTCGTGCATTCATTAACATTTACCAATCCTGCACTGCGATCAAGCTGTGCACCAGGCGTTACGATTTTTTTAAAATATAATAACTTAACGGTATAAATTCTGGCAAATTCAATTCGAGTCGTTTAAATGATGGGACGGGAGAATAATTATTTCCTGGCTGAGTTGTAAATGTGAGCTCCATTCAACCTCTTGGATTTTTCATCTCCCCCCCCCCCCCCCAAAACTGGGTTTCCCTTGGTAGCTGCTCATCGGAATTGTTAGTACTATTTTCAACGTGTCACATACCATTGCTATTATTTGCTAACACCAAGATGTGAAAATGAATGGACCGAATTAAAAGCGTCGCAGGGCATATCAAATAAAAGCGAGCGGCTTCCTGGGCCAGATAAGGACAATGCCTTCCACCGCCTTTAAAAAAATAATTTTCATTAGGGTGCCTTGCTTTAATTGGGTTAATCGAGTCTTCACCATTTTTCACCGGCTCTTAATGTGGTCAGCGCGTTAATATGTTCGCAGTGGGGTTCGGACACAGCCCCTTGGTAGCTACTGAATCAAAGCACCACCGGTGGCCACGGAAACGTGTATTTCATTGCACTCCGCTTGAATATTGATACGTCGCACGCAGATGCGAAAAATGAACCGTGCGTGCCTAACCACCACCGAGAGATCATGCCTCTCTTAATCAGCAGCTTGTTTGGCTCTCTGGCTTTTGTGAATCTCTGTGCACAGAGGATAAATAAAGTGGTCTCTCAAGGACAGACACAACGGGACGGTTCTGTTATTGGGAGGAGGTAAGCAGACACGACGTTGCCCACGTCGAGTAGCTGTGGCGACCGACTCGGCCTTGTTCAGCAGGTCTCACCGGATAAACTCAGGGCATTTGGACCAAGATACTCGACTGTATTGGTGGAGGAGTGATTGAGTGGCTCACACTCCGCTATAAACCCGGCCGATCTGAGTTAGATTCCTAGCCACGGCAGACGTCACTGGCGAGTTAGATCTGAATCGGGTCCCGATTTTACTCAAGCTTCAGCAATCCACGCTGAGCAGCGTGGTAGAGTACGGTCCAACAACCCCTCCGTGTAGCTGAACCGGCGTCGGAAGGCCTTCATGTGGCAGTGGATCGAAGAAGAAAAAACCGCTGTCAATTCTGGCGAGTACACAGACTCAAAGTAGTCCGTTTGCAGCAGCAGCATATGGGCAATGGATAAATATGACGTGCGTAGCTATTAAGTGCAAAGTGTGCTAATCTTGTGAACATTTTTACCTAAAAAAAAACAAGGTTTTAATACCGTGTTGGCAGCGGTGCACAAATAACTAAACATTAACGCATTCGTCAAGAACAGTGCCCCCCTCAATGGAAACAACGTTTGTGAAGACGACGTTCCGGGCGCTTGTCCACCGCGCTGCTATCAAGGAGGGCCATTGCCCCAAACGTTGCCGAATATTGCTTTTCTTTTAGGGCAGTGTTGTTAATCTCGTGCAATATTGCACTGTTCCGCAAAGTAAACCATTAAACGAAACTATTTGCATTTTACCAGATAAGACCCACTGAGTTATATAGCTCTTTTTCAGCAGCGACCTGGCCACGAATGATAGCTCAACTAAATGGCTTATCACGTGGAAATGTATAGCAGCCAAATACTCTAAACACACGATGATTATAAATGTAGGGGGAGCAACTGGAGGACCCGGAGAAACATCCACGCCACCACTGGGAGAATATCCAAACTACGAATAATTCATCAGGCGTCAGGGTCGGAATTGAACCCACAACCTCCTGCATAACAGGCGAGGTAGTTAACATCTCTCCGCCGCGGCGTCCAAAACATCCACCAAACCACAGCAAACACACTTTTTTAAATGTAAACACCTGAAAGCGTGACAACAGGGAGCAAGGTGAGCTCAGTACAATTGTCCACCTGGCCAAGAAACTCAGTGAGCGATGGGAAATGCCAATCAACTAACCATCAATGCAAATCGTTCCACCGTCAAAGTGAGGCTCCGCAGACAAAAAAAAATGCATATTACCGTGAAGACGAAAGCATAAATCTGGAAGGCAGATGCCCTGTCAATCACATGACTGCACAGGCGGATGGAGAAATGTGCCAGCCAGCATTAGCAGACAGCTCCCCAGCCGGGGCTCTGCGATGGTGAATCAATGGCGACGAGGCAGCGATCCAACGCAAAGGAGATGAAAATTGGGAGAAATCGCTGACCGCACAGACGCTCCAGGTGGACAGGACGCGCGCGGTGAATTTGGTGCGGAGTAATTGGGGACAGCTCGATGGATCGAGGACACCGCAGGGGCTGGGAAAGACAGAGGTGGAGTAGAAGGGAGCAGGAATGGCGGACGACTTCACATGAACACACGCGCGCACACACCAGATGGCATTTATTTATCATTAATTAAATGCACTTTTTTTTGTTATCCAGGAGAGCCACAGTGTGTCGTAGCACTCCTTTACAGAGGTTCCTGCCACTACATTGGGTTTTTATTTTAAGATTATCTCGGCCCCAATTAATGATGAGTTGTGTTTATTATTCACGTGGCAGAAAAGTTGGGCACCAAGAGAACACCCACGGGACAGGGCGCACACTCTATATCCCCGTACAGATAGCAACAGATAGAGATTGTCCCACTTGCTGTCATGCCTTCCCCTGGCGAGCCAGGACACGGCACCTCGACCCCCATGCAACATTCTGTGCGGTGATCCACCAACGCTCGCTGCCTTCACGGTGCTGGATTACAGGCTACGTGCATAGCCACCACCGCCCAACCAACAGTAGCACCACCGTGCAAGAGGTCAATATTAGTTCTCTTAAAGGAATGACCCCGCCATAGAAATCTGTAATTTCACCAACGGCTTAGGGCTGCGTTTTCTTGTTCGACCACCGTCATAACGCCTGCATGAGCTCGGAGAACGCGACTTGTCGGTACTGATGTAAAGCGTACCTCCTTGAGTTACTGTGCCCAGCGTAATGCCAAATTGGAAGCAATTTTCCGAGAAAAAAGTCAACACTTTCGCATAAAATGCGTTATTTTTACGTTCAGTGCATAAATACCAATTATGTATAGTGTTTTATATATACTATTAAATACGTGTGAAGACAGACCAGTGGCACATGAGTAGAGTAGAGTGAGCGGCTCACAATCGGAAGGTTTGCGAGTTCAAATCCTGGTTTTGGGGTGTATTCAGGCCATCATCCCTCCATGGTTGATACAATGAGTGCCACTTCTTCGTGGGGAAGTCAATGTTATGCTTGTCCCCATGATATGAATGTGGAATTTCCCCCACTGGCTCAGAGCTGTGGCAGGAGATGAGCACTACCTCAGGAAATCACGTTGACTTTGAAGATATATCTACGTACACAGTGTGAGATATTTTAATACAAAGGATAATCAGAGTCGAAACTTTAGGGGCATCCTTGCTTTTAAAAGGGGGAAAAAATCCTGACTTAAAGCTTTCGTGACTGCAGGAATTCATATTCTTTGGGTCCTTCGCTAAAGTCACATAAATAGGTTCAAATTAATAAAAAAATACAAAAAACCACGTGGTTTCGATCGCAACACAAGCCACCGTCTTCCGCCTGAAGAAGGTTGCTTGTGTTGTGATCGAAACGTCGTGGTTTTTTGTTTCTTTTTTATTAATTTTGAACCTATCGACGTGACTTTACCGAATGACCCAAAGAATAGGAAAAAATCCTGTTACAGTTGTGCATGTTGCGCGAGACCACTGGAGCCTTATTCAAGTTAACGTACAAATTATAGCAATCACAATGGACAACACAATATTATAATTATGCATGCATTGCGCTGCTTTGGTTTTTTAAATATCTTGAAATTATTTAGAGACATAGTACTTCAACTGGAACTGCCCGCCATGTCGTCTCTCCCATGATTCCTTTCTCCCTTTCGTTAAACTCCTTTCATAATCTCCCTTACCTTAACCGTGCTCTCTTTCTCTCCCCCCATCTCTCCCTCTCTCAGCTGCAATCAGACAATGTCTCACCTTGCCTGCCTTCTCTGTCTGCTTCATTCCCCTTCACCTCCGTCCAGCCTCTCTGAACTCCCACCCACCCACTTCCCTTCCCTTCAATCTCGTCTCGCTGCCTGTCGACCTGTCTCTTTGTCTTTCGTCAACTCACGTCATCTCTCTCTCTCTCCTCGCTTCGCTCTTCTCCGCTTCCTGCACCTCCAAGCCCCCCACCCCCACCCTCATTACCCATGCATCTCTTTCATCTCTTCGCGCGTGTTTCATTAATCTCGAGAATTGAATCTCTGCTGAGATTAAAATACTTTAAGGGCATCATCAATAGCGTTTCGTCAAAAATGGTCAAGGTAAACTTTTTCTCCCTGCTCTCAATCGAGCCTTGAGCAGTGCCTATCCCCGTTGGCTGCTCCGGGCCAGTTCTATAAATTCCAACTCTTGATGGTGGGAGCCATATGTTGGATATGTTAATATCACAACCAAAGTAGTACTTATTTCATTGACCACAGATGAAAGTGCGGCCGTGTCAACTCAGGACCAGGATTTCAATTCGTAACCTTCCAATTGTGTATTTGGCATTCACGACGTTTAATCATCCTCTATCCAATACGTATATATTTCTTTACTAAGTGACGACTCAAGAGACCAGGACAAGGCTCATTTGCAAGTGACCCGGAACATCTGTCCACCAGTAGAGGGTGATGATTGCTCCCTTCAATCCCGATTGAGTAATTTGGGGGTGATATTGGAATGGCAAATTTAATGGAATTTGTATGTAATGCTGACATTATCAATATACGTGAGCGTACGTATAATGAGCGTATCTGTGAATCTCTCTGTTTGTGTGTCTGTCTGTGTGTCTCCGTGTTTGTGTTTTTGTCTCTTTCTTAAATGTAGTTCTACCTGATGACGATTGCTTGTGTTGCAATCGAAACGTCGTATTCTATTATTGCATTTATTTTCTTTCTACGTGACTTTACCGAAAGAGCCAAAGAGTCATTCTCTTAGGTTTTTTCGGTAAAGTCACGGAGGTAAAAAATAAAAAAATATAAAAAATAATAGAAATAATAATAAAAATAAAATATTAATAATAATACTAAAATGTGATTTTTTATTTTATGTCTATTATTATTATTTCTATTATTTTTTATTTTTTACCTACGTGACTACAGAAAAAAACCTAAGAGTATGAATCCTTGCAGTCACGAAAACTTCAAATCTAGAATCAAAGAGTCATTCCTGCAGTCACGACAGCTTGAAATCAAGTTCGAATGTGTCTGCTTCGCTACCCGTCTCCATAGCACATCGCACGTCACGAACACCTCTGCCAAACAAAAAAGGAGAATCATCTTCTTGGTTTTTTCGGTAAAGTCACGTAGAAGGGAAGTAATAAAATAATAAAATAATAAAATAATTAAAAAAATGAGAATACGAATCGTGAGCAGACACCGGCCTGCAGTACAAAGAGCAATGGGTGAGGCTTGGGGGGTGAAGCTTCGGGAGTGAAATGACGAACGCGGGGGAAACGGCGCCGCACGGTAGACGCCCGCTCTCGTCGTCGTGTGAAAATCTCGAAAATAAGTGCCGCGCCGTGAAGTGGATTCGTTGCCGACTTGTTGCAGGAACCGACGCCAGCATCTGACGCTGAATGTAAGCAGGGCTTGGCTGTCACTCTGAGCCTCATTCGCCTCCCCCAGGGATGCTGCCCAACTCCGAGCCACCTGTTTCACAGTTATTCCACTCATTTACATATTCTGAAACGCATTTAAGCTTGAACAGATCTGCCGAGATCCATAGATCTCATATTTGAGGGTGATATTTAAGCCCCCCACAAGGGTGTCCTTTAGTTGTTACAGATATTTATTCCGCACGTATTGTTAAATTAGGTCTAATATGCCAATGAAATGTGGGAGCAGTGGTGCAGCTTGCAGTCATATTTTTCAATCAAGCTTCGATCCTTGTGAAGCCAGACACTCTACTAAAGCGAAATCATATCCAGGGCCTACCTTCGCTCCTCCCACCCTCAACCAGTATATATACAAGCACTGATTTTTGGGAATTTCTCTCACTTGATACAGCTATCGTGCTGTGACGGTTCCACCTGAAGACGGAAGCTTGTGTTGCCTCCGAAACGTCGTGATTTTTATTTTATTTTTATTTTACTTTTATTAATTTCAATTTAAATTTTTTACCTACGTGACTTTACCGAAAAAACCTACGAATATGAATCCTTGCAGTCACGAAAGCTTCAAATCTAGAACGAAATAATATCAATTGCTCCTTGTCCAGGACCTCGTCATGCTCACAGCCCGTCCGGGCTTTTATTAGAACGCCTCCCAGAAGACGCATCGTTAATTCGGTGAAGAAGAAGGAGGTGTTTGGCCACGGAAGGGTCACGCATCTGGCTTAAAAGGCTTCCTCGTGGGCTACAGGGTACAGGCGAGTTGATTGCGATCGCATCAGTCAGAGGTCAGGGGTCCATCTGACCACAAGCGTGAGCCCCAGTGCCCCTCAGCCACGATTGACTCCTGGATCAGAAAATTGTGCCCGGGGGATGAAGAAAGCCTCCAAAAGAGCAGATTCCAAGCCCTGCGGCTACCCTTCCCCCCTCCACCTGACCTGAAGTGTTACATGAGCCCCTAATTTCAATCAAGGCTGAATGGTCTCCCCTGCCCTACCCACATGCCATTCACACCCAGTCCATCCCGCACGTGTCCTCCCCAGAGGTCGCAAACGGGTTTTGATTCCTTACCCGTACCCGGCCGCACCAGGGTCGCAATCGGGTACCCGTACCCGGCCGGGTACGGGTAGGGTACGGGTATCGGGTACCTGATTGCGACCTCTGAGATGAAGCCATGTTGCAGGCACGGGTGGGTTGATTCTAGGAACTTGAATTGTGAGAAGAGACAAGACGTTGGGGAAATGAGTGACAAACGGTGACTCACCAGTGACTCACGGCTTACCCGTACCCGTACCCGGCCGCACCAGGGTCGCAAACGGGTAACCGTACCCGTACGGGTAGCCGGGTATCGGGTAGGGTACGGGTATCGGGTACCCGGTTGCGACCTCTGGCCCTCCCCCACCTGCCGTGGCCGTAGATGGCGCGGAGGACGCTAGGAGCAGTCGTATGGTGTGTACATACCTACGTTGGACTTTCCCCGAACCGTACGTAGCCACATGTGCTAATCAGAGGCACGGAGGAAGGGCAACAAACTAAACACACACACAATAAGTAATATTTAAAATAACTTTTTTTTAAACACACTTTAATGAAATGTACTAGTAATGGCAGAACTCCACGACTCCAGGAAGTGGCCCCGAAGCTTGCCATAACAGCCAATGTCAGTTGAGCGTGGACAATTAGACTCAAGCCGAAACATAACATATTTAAAAAAACCGTTTAAAAATATATCTTTTCATTTTTTTATGACAGTATATAGTATTGTCATCAGTATGACATAAGTATACCAAGTTCGCAGTCGATACCACATTGGGAAGTGGGTTAAAATTGAGTGTACAAGATTTGAGGATACAACAACAACAGACAGTGAGTTAATAAAAAGCGTGTAATAATAAAACAAGGCCACGGTAAAGAGCATTGAAGTCTCAAAGAGAACAATTCAAGAAAAATGTGTACTTGTCATTGGGAAACGGAGGCTGCAATGAGTGGATCAGATGTGCGGGTCGATGGAGGAGCAGTGCAGGTGACGTGGAGGGCCGTTGGGGTGGTACCCAGCCCCCAGAGGTGGGCGACCAGGGGGAGAGACAACCAGACGGTGGCGCGCTGCGACAGCAGACTTTAGAGGACGGTTGCCCAAGCGTGCAAGAGGTTTGCGGGACCCCGTTAGGATTTACACCATTGGAACCTCATTTGCCAGTAAAAAATATGATAATTGTTTTTTTTACCCTTCTATCTGGCAACAAAACTGACACCTTATTTTTTTTTACAAGGAGTCATGTTTACATAGACCACAATACCTGCAGTCATAATGCAAACAAAAAACATAACTCTGATAATGTGCACTGTCCTTGAAGTTGATTGGTCCACACCCGAGACAGCTTTCCTTAGGGCCTAGTCTCACAAAAGGCGTCATCTGGTCCAACCCAAAATAAAACATGCTTCAAATCGCTTTAAACTATTGTCATTGGAGTGCGTATTTAATGTGGCGCTGCACTCTGATGTTGTAGGAGAAAACATATTAAAAAGTCTATTTAATTAAGTAGAACGTGTTGTTTATTTTTATTTAAAGTTGCGCATTTTGATGTGACGTCACATTTCTCACCCCCCCTCTCCCCTTGTCACACATCGTCACAAATGTCTGAACCCCCCCCCCCCCCCTAGGTGCGTGACGTCATTTATGGACGGCCCCTTAGCAATTTCACGGTTGCACCTTTAACCTTTCTGACAATACGCAACAGCTCCATTGTAAAGCTTTTATTAAAACGCCACAAAACTCAGTCAAGGCAGAGCCTGGGAGTGGACGCATATTAGTCCCTGACAATTAATGATGATGATGACATTGATGATGATTAGCAACGACTAATCAATGAGAAAATGTTCCTCTTGCATTGTATTATGGGTATCTAAAATGCCTTCTTATAAGGCCTGTCCAGTGAGAAGGCTGAACTACATTTATCAGCAAGCAAACTTATGATTGCTTTTATCTGAAACCGCGGCCCCAACCAGAGAGCATAAGAAAGGAATCCGCCGTCGCAGACAACACAATTAGAAAAAAATCTATCTCAGAAACGCCTTGTTAGGGTTGGATAGAAAATCTATCACGTTTTAAACACCGTATCCCCTCAGGAATGTAACAGGGTATGTTATACCTGAAATATAGTGTGGTTACATTTGAGGTTTCTGTCAAATCAAAAACTGCATTGACATTGCTATCCAGTTCATAGCGTTTGCAATTCGCCAAAAAAAATCCCGATAACCCTGGTGGCGCAAGGTCAATATTTGTGCGACGATGTAAAAAGGTCACACGCATTAACAAGGCGGCGTAACAGCGCGACAAGACAACGCACACGCCAAACGATGCCTGCATAAATAAATTAATCATCACAGAGCCAAGATGCTTCAGGTCATTACTGCAAATATCATCATACGCGGAGACAGACGCGTTGCATAATTAAGTAAATCTAGCTGAACGCTGTGCAGCGGCGGGATTTAGCTGTGCTGCTCTTATTCTTCTGCTGCTGCTTTCGTGCGGCTCATGTAGATGCAGAGCCACGGCGACAATTTCACATTCACGTGGTCAGGCTAGACAACCGCTTCAATCGCGCATCGCTGTGACGTCTCCTTCGTATTTGTGGATCGGTGCAGTTGCGCCGTTATATGTTTTAAGGTCTTTTCTGGATGACCGCAGTTGCATACTGGAGATTTGTTTGATTTTGTGCATCAGGTATCCGCATCTGCCATGGTTTGTGCAGTGGATGCGGTTGAGGGTGGACCATGAGCTTTGTGGAAGATCAAACCCAGAGATCTTTTGCATTGGGTCTTTCACAAGGTGTTTGTTGGCTGTACCGATGGACTGCAGTACTTTCTCATGCCGCAAACAGGACCCTGCGGGGTGGGCTGGTAGGAATAATACTTAGTACCGGTACAGAGATATCGACCAGGTATAGAGGAGTTAAAGAAAAAATTACTGTATTCTAGTGTAACGTTAATTAAAAGTGTTTGTTTTGACAAGAAACGCTGTGAGATTTAAAGACTCGTGTTCTTTCATTTCCAACACCACCCTCAACACCACCCCTCCCACGGACGGACGGACGGACGGACGGACGGACACATTAATCTATTGGTGGTCTGGTCCACTTCGTTCCTACCAGTATAAGTTTCCCATAAAATGCAGACCAAGTTCTCCACCCGCCAAAGGCTCCTCCTAATTAATCTCGCTGCAACGCTCGTACATTATTCAAAGGCTGGGAAATATATGGGCCAGCGCAATAACCAAAGCTTCACAATGTGTTAATAATCCCGCTTGCTTGCAAATGAGTTGTAAACATTCGAAGTGAGCTGCCTCACCAAACGATAAAAACAAATTAAGAGAGCACATTTATGCATGTCCATACACACGTATATGTTCATTACGTGCGATAAGCATTATACCAAGCCAAACACTTTCGCTCATTAAAAGTTCACTTTTCACACTTTTAATTATAATGTACATTCAACAAGACCACTGCGCTGAGTAACATACTTAACTATTCGTTTTCTCTGAACGGTGTATATAATACATGAGGCAATAAACTGAATGAAGAGAAATGCTGTGCTAAGCACCAATGCATTTCATTTAATACTGGTAGGAACCTCCTGGTTACACCAGCCCACAGGGGATTATTGTGTCCGTCCATCGTGCAGGGAGGGGCTGGGTGGGGAGGGAGGGGCTGGTTGGGGAGGGGCTGGGTGGGGAGGGTACTGCTGGGTGGGGAGGGGAGGGTGGGGAGGGTGGGGCTGGGTGGGGGGTAGGAGGGGTGGGGCTGGGTGGGGAGGGGCTGGTCACCCCGTGGTGCCCTTATAAAACTCAACGTTTAACCTACTCACGCCGGCTTGTGCCCACCCTCACAGTCGGGCATATTTGCGGAATACACCACGCCGCCGTTGACCCTGGCCATTGACCGAGCAACCCAACGTTCCTACCAGTTCCTCCGCAGGAATGTGTTACGTTGTTAAGCTGTGATCGCAATTACCACACTGAAAAAAAATGCATAAATGTAATTTCTCACACAATTGTGACTCATTAATCAAAATACAGTGGCTGTGCTTTTCACTTAGGAAAGTAATCATTAAAAAATTTTTTTAATAAAATATATTTGTCCCACGACAATGTTGGAAGCATCACAAAATGTAACAGATTTTGACTTAAAGCTTTCGTGACTGCAGGAATTAATATTCTTTGGTTCTTTCGGTAAAGTCACGTAGATAGAAAAATCATAATAAAAATAAAGTGAATAAAAATATAACCAAAAAATATTAATATTTCAGTAACAGCCCAACGCTGTATTCCATTCTTCCCTTTAATATTCTACGAACGTGAAAAATAATAATAGCCCCCACTGCCAGCACACAGCCCGCCGTGACGAAAAGCGTGTTATTAAAATTGATTAAATGTTGTCACAGGATGTCAAAAGTTTGCTAAGTTTACAAAGCCACATAGAGACAATTATTCATGGTTCCCCCCCCCCCACCAAATACTCCGTGATGCTCCCTTCAATGCCAATAACGTTGGATGACTCCTTTGTTTATCCAGGAGATCCTCAGCTAAGTCCTCAGGACTCTTCGCCAGGAGGGTTCTGCATTGAGATGTTTGGCCAATTTAATAAATTGGCGTCCCCCCCCCTCCCCTAACTTTAAAAACAATTCCCAATGCAGCATTGTCCTCGATATTC
The DNA here is from genome assembly GCF_015708825.2 of Lethenteron reissneri. Classification (NCBI taxonomy): domain Eukaryota; kingdom Metazoa; phylum Chordata; class Hyperoartia; order Petromyzontiformes; family Petromyzontidae; genus Lethenteron; species Lethenteron reissneri. The sequence goes on from NC_083781.1 coordinate 4,350,654, forward strand.
ACACTCAATTTATAAACCACCTTTTAGGGAAACCATCATTTGTTTTATAATTAGAACCGTTATTGATCAGAATAAGTGCCTGCACTGGAAAACAATAGGGCCTTCAAATAAAATAACATGAACCATAATATTATTTGGGTCTTTCGGTAAAGTCACGTAGATAGGTTCAAATTAATAAAATAAATATAAAATAAACCAAAAACTACGACGTCTCGATCACAACACAGGCGATTGTCATCAGGAGGAAACAAAAAGAGGGGGAAAGCTGCTGACTGCAGAATGTTTTAAAGGTTTAAAATGTTTTAAAGGTTTAAAATGGGTGTAGTTCAAGGGTAATAAACGAAGTGGGCGGGGCTAGGGATTAGCATGTCAATGTAAGATCGGTGATCGGCCTCCACAGCGAGCATGCGGAGGTGGTAATGTGAAATCGGAGAGCCGAAGCCACGGGGACAAAATAAAAAAACTAACATCAGAAAGTGGCAAGATGGGAACATCACAGCCAGTTATGACTTAAACTGATTTGTGACGTCTTTCCAATGATTGCTGAGTTTGTACCCATCTTCTCGGTTGAAATTGTGTCTGTATATATGGATGGCTTCATGAACGAATCTTTGTCGATAGCCAGTGGGCTTACAAAGTACCTTCGTCTTAGAGAAATCTATTTCGTGTGAGCCAACCGCATGTTCGTTTTTTATTTTTCTCCTTGGCTTCGGCTCTTCGATTTCACATCAATAGGTTGAATTTCTCGCGCCAACGTGGCCACCTCCGCGCTGCCGACCTCGACGTGGCGGTGGCTGTGTGATCTCACATTAACATGCTAATCTCTCACATTAACATCACTAGCCCTGCCCACTTACTTTAAGACCCTTGGATTACACCCATTTTAAACCTTTAAAACACCCATTTTAAACCTTTAAAACAGTCTGCAGTCAGCAGCTTCCGCCCTCATGTTTCCTCCTGATGACGATCGCTTGTGTTGTGATCGAAACGTCGTAGTTTTTGGTTTATTTTATATTTATTTTTATTCATTTGAACCTATCTACGTGACTTTACCGAAAGACCCAAGAATATGAATTCCTGCAGTCATGAAAGCTTTAAGTCAAGAATGAACCATAATCTCCAATCGCCACATGCCCCACACCAGGCCACAGGTCGCCTCGAGCATTCGTCGATGGTTCTCAACGACCAAACTATTTTTTTTATTTTACCAGGTAAGGCCCACTGAGCTATATAGCTACTTTTTCAGAAGCAACCTGGCCACAAGTGATGGCTCAACGAAGTTGCTTGTCACGTTGACATTTATGAGCAGCCAAATACTCTGAACGCATTTTGATTAAAAACAATGTGGAGAGAAAAACCGGAGGACCCGGATCGAGAGAGACACGCAAACTTCCAATGTACAGGCGTCAGGATCGGGTTGGAACCCACGATCTCCTGTATACCAGGCGAGGTAGTTAACATCTCGCCACTGTGGTGCCGCAAGTGTGCTCTATGTGTGCTCTTGTCCCATGAGAGCATGACATCAATCATTATCGTAGACAGTGTCACCGTTCTCAAGCTCTACGTCGCTACAACAGAGCTCCTATGAATTTTCCCAACATGTACCTCTACCGTATCAATGTGCCATTGCTGTCTGCTTCTCCGCACCTCCGATTAGCACGGTTGGCTAAGTACAGCGCTGAAAGAAGTTCAGCAGACATACATCCATCTCGGCATAGAATGGCAAGTTTTTTTTTCCATTCTGTATTTACCAAAAAATGGCCTCATTATAAAACTACTGAGATGGAAAGCCTGTTAACAAACTACTTTTAATGATATTTTCCACCAAAAATCTCGTGATTCCAAAATTAAAAATTACTTATTTTGAAATGGGGTTCATGTCACATGCCAGACTATTTTAAACGGTAGACCAGATAAAGAGTGACGAATTTGCTAAATTATTGGGTTGAAGGTGAAATATTTTCATAATATTGACCTTGTCCAGGCAACCTACACATAGTGAGCTTCCAATTGACTTTTCGTTCAATGAAATTGGTGGAACGGTCCACAAGGGCTTCTCCAAAGATAGAAACAAACACAAAGAGAGAGACATAATCGCAGCTTATTATGTGGACAAGCCTGAAGTGATATCACATAATTTTGCCTCATATCCTGCATAGGTTATATTTTACAAAACCACTCCACTGCACACTAAAAAGTGGTGACCAGGACATTCAAACTACACTTAATTTGCACTTGTTGGTTTTGTTGTTGGTAACAAACCTGAGACGATCATGTTGATACACATGGTAACCTGGGATGGCTGGCTGGAATTCAGATCCAAGATATCCGAGTGTTTGACAATGGTATAAAACACTAAACCACTTAGCCCTTCAAATCACAATATTTTTTGTCTTAATTTAAAAATGAAATTTCCTTGTGATGTGTTTTTTTTGTTATCTAGTACAATAACACGGTCGAATACAAAACCATCCAATCATAAAATGTGCGAGTCACCGTTTTAATATGAATTAGAAAACTGAAATTGGAATGAGAAAAAAAAATATTCCCAAATTTAAAAGGTTACAAATTACAGGGATAACAATTTAAGTGCTTTGCAGAATATACGTGAGTGGGGTTATTATTTACTCTTTGATTCGAAAACGTTCAGACGGGAACATCTGCAGTACATCTTAGCCAAGGAATGGAATGCATCCAAGGATGTCCACCGAGGAGATGGAATAATGAAATCAACTCACACGCTGGTGCTTGGTCGATGAAGACTACGAAGACATATGAGAGATGGCAACGGCAGCTTGGGGAGCCCTGCATCCAGCAGTGGATTTATCATGGATGATGATGATAGTGTATCTTATTAAAATATTGCATTCAGGCCATGGATTCTGATTGGTTACGTGTGTTTGATTTTTCAGTCAAATGTTACTGCCGTGGTTCATTACGACGAGACTGGAGAATGTACAGCATGCTGAAATAAAAAAAGAGAATTTATCCTTCATAATTAACGCTGCCCAAAGTATTTAATGTAGAACAAATATTTTCAGAAGCAATAAAAAAACGAGTGATTTTATTGCTTAATATATATATTTTTTAAAATTATGACAGTAAAACAAATTTGATTTAAAGCTTTCGTGACTGCAGGGATTCATATTCTTGGTTCTTTCGGTAAAGACACGTAGAAGGGAAACAATAAAGTAATGGAAATATTAAAAAATATATATCTATATTATTTTATTATTTAAAGTCACAGTAGAAGGGAAATAATAAAATAATGTAAATATAAAACAATAAATATATTTATATTATTTTATTATTTCCCTTCTACGTGACTTTACCGAAAGAACCAAGAATATAGTAAAACAAATGTTTTGATGCAAAGGTCGCTAAGTATACAGAGTAGTGAGCTGGCTATATTGCACTCCCGGTAAACATGCAACGTTGGACTTGACTTGGCATGCACATTTTTGTTTACTTTTTTTACAAACAGCAATTTTGAAAATTAAATGTATCAAACATTAATGAATTAACATTCATGTATTATTTAACACTGAGTGAAAGACCATCCCCCACCTAAGATAACCCCACCGGTTACAACACTCTCAGAAAGAGGCACTGTTTAAAAATGCATTTCTTATTCAATATATTCACTTAAACATCAACATACAAAAAAAGTGTCACGTTGACTAAAGACAAATAGTTCACTGCTTTAGCCCACCGGTGTGTTGAAGCGTGAAACCACAACATTTACAATTTTTGAGTACGACGTTTCGCTGGTAATTGCATCCAGCATCATCGGGCAATTCGCCAGAATGGTGAGGGTCTGCTCTGTCTCCCAGTCTTAAATAGAGCAGCATAGACTGGGAGCAAGAGCAGAACCTCACTATTTTGGCGAATTGCCCGATGATGCTGGATGCAATTACCAGCGAAACGTCGTACTCAAAAATTGTAAATGTTGTGGTTTCACGCTTCAACACACCGGTGGGCTAAAGCAGTGAACTATTTGTCTTTTGTCAACGTGACACTTTTTTTGCTAATTGGCCGTGTCGGGTGGTGGAGGGTTACGACACATTTATAAATAACGCGATCTAACCAAAAAACGTTGATAATGAATAATATTGGTCGCGAAAGCCTACGTGTTAAACTGATCAACATACAAGTAATACAGTTAAATGAATGCACTTCCGAACGCTGATGTCAAGCGCATGATGAGAGCTCTACTGGATGTGGTGTGCTGGGAGTGGAATAATTCAGGGTCAAACGTTCTTGGACAAACTAAACAATTTTTTTTATTTTTACCAGGTAAGGCCCACTGAGCTGTATAGCTCTTTTTCAGAAGCGACCTGGCCACAGATGATAGCTCAACGAAGTGGCTTATCACGTGGAAATTTATAGCAGCCAAATACTCTAAACGCTTGTTTCTAAATGGAGGGAAATACCGGAGGACCTGAAGAAAAATCCACACGAACAGGGGGAGAGAGAGAGACATGCAAACCACAAACATTCCGGCGTCATGGATGGGATCGAACCCACGACCTCCTGCATACCAGGTGAGGTATTAACGTCTCGCCAGGGTGGTGCCCAAGAATGAAGGCCCGTTGTTCTCTGAGACCAACACCACACAATCTGTAATTGTCGTCAATTTAGTCTTCAAATGCAGGGCTTTAGACAAGATCTCCAACATAACACAAGACAGAGTCTGAGTGATCTTTAATGTATACTTAGCAGCAGATGTTGCAGACTTCTCATAACATAATGCTGCTTTTGTTGAAGTCCTGCCAAGATGCCAGCATGTGTTGTTTCATAATCAAAGTCCTGCACATGCTCTGCATCTGTCACAAGTGATTAGTGCACAACTTTGTCAATACATCGTATAATGTTTTAATCCATATTCAATCTACATGGCTTGTGAAAACGAGGTCAAGGTTTAACGTAAACTGGACTCTGGCATGGAAGCCTGACGTCCATCGTGAACGTTTTAGAATGCATAAACTATAACCAAGTTGTCTCTGATGTGGACCAATCAGTTTAAAAGACAATGCATATACTGTCAGAGCATGTTTTTTTGGTTTTTATTTTCACCACAAGTATATGTGGTTAATGCAGATATGATTCCTTGCAAAAGATTTCAGTTTGGTGTTTTAACATCTCAACACCTGTTTTGTTGCCAGAAAGGGGAAACCCTATTCTTATATAACTAAGTATATATTGCACGCTACGATAGCAAGCACTTTTGGAGGCTTTCATCCAGCAATGGACTGACCATGGCTGATGATGAGGATGATGATGATGTAGATTATGCTACACCACTACCACCACACAAAAAGGTCCGAAGACAACATTAACTATGGGGTGGAGGCCGAGAGAAGGGCAAAAGAAGCAGAGCAAGGTTGTGGAGGAGATGGCGAAATGTCACCAATGAGTCCGGCGGTCACCGTTGGACAGGAACAACTCGGGAGAGGAGTAGGGGACGGAACATTGAAACAGGAACATCGTCGCAGACGCTGAACACTCGATTTTCTGAATAAAAACACTTTGGATGATTTCATCAATATGATTTTTTATGTTTATCTTTGTAAAACTATTTACAGGAAAGTGCACTGTTGACATACAAAAGTCTTTTGGCGTCCTCTGGTCTAACACCGTTTGAGACGAGGCTCGAAAGAAAGCTGTCTCTGGTGTGGACCAATCAGTTTCAAAGACAATGCCAATGTATTATAAAAGTATGTTTTTTGTTTGTATTCTGACCACAAGTATTGTGCTTAATGCAGACATGATTCCTTGTAAAAGGTTTCAGTTTGGTGCTTTAACATCTCAACACGTTTTGTTGCCAGAAAAAAGGGGAAGACCTATTCTAATACAAAAGCAGTGTTTATTATTAAAGAAAATAATGAATCATACAATCGGAAAACCATCTAATAATCAAGAGCCAGAAGAAGGCTGTCATTGCAGTTTCAACATTCCCACACTTTCGTTATTTTCTGGCGTATATGTCAAAAACAATTACTCGCAATTGTACTGCAAAAATACAATGGGACAAAGCTGCTGTTCAAGGGTCAACACCCAATCGCAATCTTAAGTCTAATCTCCAACTTGTCCAAAAAGTTTAACGATTTTTCATTATCCGAAAAAATATTGTGTACAAATGCACACAAAGGCTGTGGCTCCCAGGGTCAACACTCAACGAACAGCGAACCTCCATCGGCTTTCCAGAATCCTACGACTTTAACACCTCCCACTGTGCACGTGGCATTTTGCGTTTGCTTCGTAGGTGTCCCTCTACTCCCCCTGGAAACCCTTTTGCTCCGTCTCGAGGGATTTATTCAGGGAACGTGTTGTCACGGTCATTACACAAGTAACAATGACAATTTGATTGAAGGGGCAGGCACAGGGGCTGGGGGCAGGACTGTGGAGTGAGATGGGGGCAGGGCGATGGGGCTCAGATGGGAGCAAGTGTTTTTTTTCTTCCTTCATGGAAGAGCTGCAATGCAGGTGGCTGATGGGCGGCGAGATGGATATTTTCTCACGTGTCGGTGTTTTTCGGCGTGAAGAACACGGTACGTGGAAAGCGAAACATCAATGTTGCAATGCCATCGACATCGATATCAAAAACATCCACGTTTCAGAACCAACGCGTCGGTGATTACCAACGCATCAATGTTTTTTTCTGCTCTAATCCCTAAGGGGCCGTCCATAAATGACGTCACGCGATTTTTGACGATTCTTGACCCCCCCTCCTTCGTCACACGGCGTCACAAAGCTCTGCCCCCCCCCCAAAAAAAATAAAACATGCTTCAAATCACTTTAAACTATTGTCATTGCAGAGATTATTTAATGTGGCGCTGCACTCTGATGTAGAAGAAAAAAAATATTTTAAAGTATATTTAATTAAGTAGAACGTGTTGTCTATATTTATTTAAAGTTGCGCATTTTGATGTGACGTCACATTTCTCACCCCCCCCCCCCCCCATCGTCACACATCGTCACAAATGTCTGACCCTCCCCCCCCCCCAGGTGCGTGACATCATTTATGGACGGCCCCTAAGGAGGATGGAATTAAAGTAAATGGGTGGAATAAATCCTTTTCCCAACAGTGGGAAGTTAGAGGCTGGTACCCAACAACAACCAGCACTGCATGAACAACAACAACAACTACAATCATTATTTACTGGGGACGGTGACATGGCCGAGCGATAGTTCACCTGCCACTCGTTGCCGCCCTGGTTATAACTGCGGGCATATTAAAACGTATATCTACGAAGTTAAAGATCCCGTGACATCATTCCCAAGATTAGTCCATTGTGAAAAATTACCCGCAGCAAATCATTGCCCCCTCTTGTGATAACTTGGCAGAACCCTCCTGGAAAATCTTCTTGGTTCTTTCGGTAAAGTCACGTAGAAGGGAAGTAATAAAATAATAAAAATAAAGCATAAAAATATTATAATAAAATATTATGTTTCATTTTTATTATTTTATTACTTCCCTTCTACGTGACTTTACCGAAAGAACCAAGAAGATGAATCCCTGCAGTCACGAAAGCTTTAAATCAAAATTTAACCTCCTGGAAAAGTCACGCGACTTAGTGAGACTTTCCCTCTGTCAATTCACCCGCTGGGTGAAGGCTTCGCCGCAACATGCCCTGATCTCACTTCACCATGCTCCTCAGTGCAGGTTGGTGGCGATTGCTTGCACAGTACACGCAACGGCACGTGCAAGGCTGTGTATGGTGCGAGAGAAATAAAACACACATAAGAGACTGTATTGGCAGTGTTGCATAAGCACAAATAAAAATAACACTCCAAATGTTTAACACGGAGGCTTTCGCGACCAATATCATCCATAATAGAGTTTTTTTGGGTTATATCGCGTAAATATAAATGTGTCATCAAACCCGCCACCACCCGACACAGCCAATTAGACCGGTATGCCACGTAAACAAAACGTGTCAATTAGCAACTCGTTCAGCACACCGGTTTGTGTGTTGGAAAGTAAACACGCAGCATTTACAATTCGAGTCCTTACTAATTTGCTGTGTCGGGTGGTGGTGGGTTCAACGACACACGTTTATATTAACGCGATCTAAAAGAAATCCCCTCCATTATCTATTGTTAGCGTTGGCTTAGAAAATTGCTAACTCACTTCACCAAATACTCTTACAGCTAACCAAATGCAACAGGACACCGACTCCATTCTATTGAAGCCTTGATTTGAACGTGAATTAAGAAATACCCGCCTTCTCTTTCCACAATTTTCAGCTCCATTTAACAATCTTTAAAATGGCCACGGCTGCATGTAACCGCAATCACTTAATACGTCGTATAATTAGGCCATTTAAATCGAGTTGCCGTTACAAGAGATAGCATCGGCACTGGAGGTGGTCTGCAGTCCCACCCCCCACCCCCCCAGTGAAACGGCAGGGCTGGAGATCAGAGTTGTCACAAACCATTTGTCGTTGGTTTGTGTTCTCCCTTTACCGTGGCCATTCGCCGCAGCAACACAAATGTTTCGCATCGATTGTTGTTGTTTGGTCGGGGAAATTATCGTTATCGGTTTCATGAATAAATACACCAACCGGCGAACAGTGCGTGGAAGTAACTTCACTTGCAGGCACTTTTGGTTTTTCCTCTCGCACGCAAAATGTACTCAATGCACTTTCAACCGCAAGAACATCAACGGCATCAGAACATCACCAGGCCGATACACACATCTCCTTCATGGAGGAATTAAAGACAAGCGACAGTAGTGCGATTCTGGCTTTGCAACCAAAGCGATGGATCACTTCAGTTTCATTTCATCTATTTGGTATAGCCTTGTGAGCCATTCGGTTCTTGAAATCGGGTGCAACCGCAACAAACAAAAAATAAAAATACAAACAAGAAAACATATTACAGTCACTATGCGCAAACAGAAAAATAGGGCAAAAAACTGCAAAGTCTTCCAGAAAAAAAGTACCGTACACCAACTCTGTGCAAAAACGTATCATATTAGTAAACCGCTGTAGTCTGCGCTCCTTCAATGGAGGTGGAATAGCAAACTACACGGACTCTCTCCTGAAGCACTCCACTCATTTCCTTTGGGTCTTTCGGTAAAGTCACGCAGATAGGTTCAAAGAAAATAACCAAAAATTACAACAAAAACTACGACGTTTCGATCACAACACAAGCGATCGTCATCAGGAGGCAAAAAATACCCAAAAAGTATGAATTCCTGCAGTCACGAAAGCTTTAAGTCACTCCACTCATTGCGACCAGCAGTCGGACCTGAACATGATGTTCTACAAAAGGTACAGAATTCAGTATGTTGCAGTGTACAAAATACAGAATTATTTCGTTGTTGTGGAGCATAACGGTAAACATTTTTGCTTAATTCTCGGTCAGTCTCTCTCTAAAACAATGATTAAATCTCCTGGATCGTTGCCTACCAGACTAATATCGAGCACTATTTGTTTTATGCAAGCAAACCTGTGGTCCGACCTGCCCCTACAATCTCACAAAAATTGATGCAATCCCCTTGGGGAATTGTCACTGGAACAAATCTTGGCCGACACCAATTTATAGGATTGCGTAGACCGTGCGGTTCTTGGGCTCCACGGAGTGGCTTTCTCCTTGTGGATCTCATCAGCAGTCTCGCTTTGATGGAAATTATTAGTCACAGTACTGTTGCCAGATATTTTTGTCAAGAGCCCTCCCATCTCACGATGAAGCCCTGGCTAGCGCAAACAATTATAATAATCTTGACTTAGAGCTTTCGTGACTGCAGGAATTCATATTCTTTGGGTCTTTCGGTAAAGTCACGTAGATAGGTTCAAAGGTTTACTGCTATTGATTGCTTAATATCTTTGAACCTATCTTCGTGATTTTACCGAAAGACTCAAGTAATAATTCTAATATTGTATAATATAAAGAATGGTAAGGCATTACAGTGCAGTATTGGAGTGGACCAAACGAACAGACAACCCAATGAAAGACATTGTTGGGGAAATAAAGGAGCGTTGTTAGATTGGGTTACAAAATAATATCAGGTTTCAAAATCAAGCCTGGTTTAATCTTCGTCATCCTTAATAAAAAAACGGAGTACGTAAGAAATACTCCAGTCGGCATGGCCTTAATGAAAACAAATAGCTGGAAATGACAATTTTCCAATTCACTGTGTTCGTATGACCGCATACTGTATTGCAATTAGGTTTACTGCTTTTGATTACCATTGGAACCTCCTTTGCCAGTAGCAAAATATGATAATAGTTTGTTTAGCCTTTTATCTGGCAACAAAACTGACACCTTTTTTTTACAAGGAGTCATGTTTGCATTGACCATAATACCTGCGGTCGGAATGCAAACAAAAACACAACTCTGATAATGTATGCACTGTCCTTGAAATTAATTGGTCCACACCCGAGACAGCTTTCTTAGAGCCTAGTCTCACATGGTGTTGGACCAGATGACGCCAAAAGACGCACAACTCAACGACAATGCACCATCAGAGTATGAGAGCTCGGGGTAAGCATTTACACCATTGGAACCTCCTTTGCCAGTTGAAAAATATGCGAATTGGTAAATGCAAACATGACTCCTTGTTAAAAAATGTGTCAGTTTTGTTGCCAGATAAAAGGGTAAAAAACAATTATCATGCTTTTGATTATTTAATATTTCAGCACCCACGGTATTGCACAGATGCTACCACAGTGGTGTAATAGTTAGCATGTTGGACTTTAAAATTCCGAGGTGGCCGGTTCAATTTGATGCTCTGGCGTGGCAGTTGAAAAAACGATGCAAGTTTCTTAAAATCCTGCCCGCCTCCGTCAACCCAACGATATAAATGGGTTGCTCAAAATGTCCCCCCCAATATATTGCTATAAAATAGATTTCTGTTTATATGGTTGTAGTTACCGTTGTACTTTATTAATCCCTAATCTCTGCCATTAAATAAAATGAAACAAGAAAAGGTAAAAAATAAAAAAGTGAGCAATGGAATACAATATACTATTAGACATTATTGTTAAAAAATAATTAAAAGTCTATCCTATGTGTTAGTGAATGTTTTAATATTTTAGGCAGGAAATTAGTTTTCAAATTAAGATTTTTTTCTGGGGGGGGGAGACCCCAGACCCCCAGGAAGATTTGGTCCCCCCCAATGTTGACTCCATGGCTACGGCCTTGGTTGACACCACAGTTAATCGGCAGGTCATGTGTAGTGGGGTAAAGTGTGGGTACTTCCACCTCTTCCAAGACATCTGGCTACCATGGAATAGTAGTAGGTCACATGTACGTATGTATATTGAACGTCTTTCGCACCATTCGCAGCCAACCATGCTCACCCAGTAGATATTTTCAAGTCTGCTTTAAAAACCCATCTCTTTAAAGTGGCCTTCCCTCTTTAGTTTGGTCGGTTGCCCTGGTTTTGTTTTCGTTTCCTGCATTGCTCATTGGGATCCTAGGATGGAATTCGCATTATAAATTTGACTTATTGTCTTATTATAACCCTCTAGAGATGCCTTTCTTGAGCTCCCTCTAGCGGAGGCCATTCCCCCCCAGCAGTGTCACGAGCAAGCAACTGCAGGGCCGAACTTTGACCCTTTTTGTTTGTTTGAAGGGCCGTATTAACAAGCTTCGCGAATGCCGTCATTGGCCCTCGTAGAACGCCGGGCCCCAGTGGAGGATGTCTACAGAGCGAGTGGCAAACTCCATTACTGTCGCACACCTCAGCTGCTCCCTGTTGGGCTGCGCGGAGTCACCGCCATCATCCCACCGCTGATGAGACGCATCGCAAATGTCACGTGCGCGCCCTGGACGTGGATTTGAAATCGGTCAGCAAATGTGGCACTCGTGGATGCAAAATGAACGCAGCCTCCGTTCCAAGTCACTATGCCACCGTGCTACAGTTTCACATACAAAAACAAAGATCCCCTCCCCATCCCCCGTAGAGTCTTAACAAGCTGTTGGGGAAAGTGCTGTTAGCGAGCACCTATTAAGGTCAACATGGCACACAAGGGAGTAGGTATGGCCAGAACCACGCCCGGTCGCGTTTGTTTCGCCAGCGGCGATGTTGACACATCGCACCAGGTACTCATTTAAGGCTGAGTCGACCTAGTGGAAGACCGGTACTTGTTTAGATAGCCATCACTGGTGTTGGCTGTGAGCGGGAATTGAAGTCGGATGACCAGGTTTGTAACGCAGTATGCTAACAACTGCACGACCGTTCCCATAAATACACACACGGCAAAACAACAATATTTCACCGATCTAGATGCTCCATCCACTTGTGTGCAGGTGCCAGGTGGATCATCACGAATTCTGGAAGCCTTCATCCAGTAGACGACTGATCATAGCCGATTATTATAATGAAAAGCGATAACATGTGCTTTGGCCAAATTCAATCAATTGATTTACCATTAAATCTTGACTTAAAGTTTTCGTGACTGCAGGAATTCATATTATTTGGGTCTTTCGGTAAAGTCACGTAGATAAGTTCAAATATGTGTTTTGTTATTTTCTTTGAACCTATCAACGTGACTTTACCGAAAGACCCAAACAATATGATTTACCATTGATTTGCTATTCTCTGGTCCACCTACTGGGACTTTTGAGAACTGACTTCTTTTGTTTGTAAAACTGAACCCTTGTACCCGGTTTTAGAAAGAGAAGATAATTGCGCAACGTCACAGCCACCAGGTCGCGTGCGGCAGAGGTCGCAACCGGGTACCCGATACCCGTACCCTACCCGATACCCGGCTAGCCGGGTACGGGTACCCGTTTGCGACCCTGTTGCGGCCGGGTACGGGTAGACCGTGAGTCACCGGTGAGTAACCGTTTGTCACTCATTTCCCAACGTCTTGTCTCTTCTCACAATTCAAGTTCCTAGAATCAACCCACCCGCGGCTGCAACATGGCTTCATCCCAGAGGTCGCAATCAGGTACCCGATACCCGTACCCTACCTGGTCGGGTACGGGTAGGGTACGGGTACGGGGCCGGGTACGGGTACGGCCGGGTACGGGTACCTGTTTGCGACCCTGGTCCGGCCGGGTACGGGTAAGGAATCAAAACCCGTTTGCGACCTCTGGCGTGCGGTGGGCAAACGAGTGGGCATTTGCACGTCTTCCAAGACACCCGGCCACTGTGAAATAGTAGGCCAAATACCGAGTAAAGGGGCTCTCTTGGAACCTCTATAGAGCTCCCCTCCAGATGAGATCCTTCAGTGGCGTGTGCTAGAAATTAATTTCCACGGCTGCACCCTTTACCATTTACAGTTGTTGCAGAGCTCTGCAGCGAGATTATCACTTGGTTCTGGATGATTGGAGCGTGTAAATGCCTCTACTGGACCAATCGCATTAGCTGCTGGTGAGAGAGAGAGAGAGAGGAATGTATTTCAAGCCTGAGCTAAATGTGGATCAGGTGTGTGGCAACAGTTTGGCACCTCCGGTGCTGTATTCCGCTTTTGTTTATACGAGTCGCGGAAGAAGCTCGGATAAATAAAGTAAAGCCAGCGCTGCTGCATGTACCAGGCCGTTTCACAGGAGCAGCATTTTACTGGCACCGCAAAGTGCGTCTGTCAAAGGGTCTGCAATTCACGCACGCTGGAAATCAATGACGAAGTATCTTATCAACGAGATTTATTCACGTTCCTTTGAAAGCTCTTTGAGGGCCGCATCGTAAAATGTAAAGGTGCAGGACTGCAATTGCTCACTCACACCACTGCTGCCGGAAGGGGCCTCCACTAGGAGGAGCTCTCTCTATCTCTCTCTCTCGAGACGCCCTGGACGGTGCTTTGGTCTACTCTTTCACGCTGGCCAGACGTCTTGGAAAAGATGGGAGTACTCACGGTTTACCCAACGCGACCTGCCGATCAACTCGACTATGGTGCACCCATTCTTACAGCTGGATGGACAGTGGCGTTCAGATTCAGGTAACTTGAGTCAAATTATTTTAAAAAACATCTTAACCGCTTACTGCTGTAAAATCATCACTTTTCAGGGGTGTGATTCGAATATAGAATTCTGTTTTGTCCTGTTTGTTGCCAAACCATTTGTATGGTTTCTATTTTACCTGCCTTTTTTGCATGCTCAATTAGCCCGTATGGAACACGAGCACATCAATAGATTCTTACAATTACAAATGCAAGTGTCGTCATTATAAGAAAGTGGCTTAACTGTTGAACCAATATTATCCATAAGAGGTTTTTTTGGGGTTAGATCGCCTAATGATGCTGGTTGTAATTACCGGCGAAACGTCGTACTCGAATTGTAAACGTTGTGGGTTCACTCTCCAACACACCGGTGTGCTGTACTCGTAAAAAATTGGCCACGTTCTGTTTACGTGACAAACCTTACTCATTGGTTGTGTCGGGTGGTGGCGGGTTTAACGGCACATTTATATTTATGCGATATAAACCAAAAAAAAACTAGATCTATATCTGCAACGCACGTGCATACAAATATCAGATATTCATAGCCACTAAATGGTAGACTGCCAGCGATCGTGGTGTAATGTTGAAAGTCACTCGGTGTACGACATTTATCACTGTTATACATTACAAGCACAATTGTGTTAAATCACGTCCTGTTGATTCCTATGACCCTCACTTCCACCTGAACGCACCGGGCAGCTACAGCGCCGCACCGTTAAAGAACCACGTTTTTGTGCCAGACTCACTTGAAATCTATTCATTGCTCCCATGGAATCAAAGCCATCTCTCCGGCCCAGTGTGATGGAGTCCACTTTAATCCATTTTAATCCGTCTGCCTTTCACTTAAACACCTCGCCAGTGTGACTTGTCCAGAGGGGGCCTCGATATACCCACAAGGTGCCCCCAAAAGGGACGTGTGTACAAAAAAAATAAAGGTAAAGATCCCTCCCCCTGTAGCCTAAACAGACTGTTGGGGCAAGTGCTGTTAGCGAGCACCTATGAAGGCCGACACAGCACACGATGGGGGTGGGGTGGCCAGCACCAAGCCCGACCGCCTTTTTCTCCCAAATGCGAAGTTTACACACCGCACTAGGTACACATTTGAGGCTGAGTTGATCTAGGGGAGGCCCAGGACCGGTTCAGATGATCGTCACTGGTGTTGGCCGTGAGCGGGAATCGAACCCCGGGTCACCGGATATGTAGCGCAGCACACGAACTGCTACCCTGCCGCTCCCCACACACACACACAAAATCGAGATCCCCCGTATAGCCTTAACAGACTGTAGGGGCAAGTGCTGTTAGCGAGCACCTATGAAGGCCGCAACGGTACACGAGGGGGTGGGTGACCAGCACCACTCCCCAGTGGCGATGTTGACACACCGTACCAGGTACTCATTTGAAGCTGATTCGACCTAGGGGACGCCCAGGACCGGTTCAGATAATCGTCACTGGTGTTGGCCGTGAGCGGGAATCGAACCCGGGTCGCTGGGTTCATAGCGCAGCGCGCTACCCGCTACCCGCTACACTACCGTTCCCCACACACGCACACACACAAACGTGCGCGTTACTGGCTGCCGTAACGTGCCGTGCCGGCTTTGGCCAACACGTTCTCGATGTGCTTTTGAGGTGTTGCCCCCCTCAAGCGTTCCGTCCGATGATGCACAACAGGGCTCCGAATTAACCGTCATCAGAGCAGTTGGAGATTCTGTAAGTGACCAAATAGCACAATAATTTCGTAATCGCCAAAGAAGAGGAAAGACAGGTTGGCTCCAGGGGATGATGCCTCGAATCATAACCACCGAGGTGCTACGCCACTGAGATTGTGGTTCAAGTCTGGGCAGCTACGTTGATTCTAAATTGGCCTCTCTCGTTATGCAACGAGTTGATGGTGTCAGCTAGGTCGTGATACAGCTGCACGCAGGCACTTCGACCCGCTCAAATACGACTCACGATAGGAATCCGTAAACTATCGTTTGGAGTACTTGATCGAGCAAATAGAACATTATCGTAATATCGTTGGAATTATTCAATAAAAAAAATAAACACGTTGTTTACTCACTCGGCTTAAATCGGGTGTGGTGGCGATGCACGTGATCTGTCATCCAGCGCTGTGGAGGCGAGGGTTGGTGCATCACTCAAACGGCGCTGTGCACATCGAGGAGGTGCCACACACCATGGGACTCCAGCAGAAGGCGGTGCAGCAAGTGTGGACTAATCTCCGTCCGTTCCATCTGCAGTGGGTAAGGGTTGTTGCCCCGTTGCATGTGTGTGTCTTCTTCGGGCGCATGTGGAACAAACGTTCATTATTCAGCTGAAAAATCTGTTCATCCACTTCCCTCTTGCAGACTTTGCTGGGATGTGAGATTCAGTTCGCATGAATGATGCCCCATGAAACACTGATTACCATTATTAATATGAAATACTGATGATTTAAGTGTCGAAGGTATGCGGTTCTTGCGATTGATGACATTGTCATCATCATTATCATGAATCATCGTCACCGGTGGCGAGTTTCCCGCATTTGGAGTCGGATGTCTGGTGTCCTCCATTTTGAAAATGTCCGCCAATTAATCTATTTTAAAATATATATAGTCTATGAATAATTTCAGCACAATTTGACAATACGTACAGCTCTGTGGACTCCTGCACATTTCGGTTTAATTGTTCTCACAGCGAACACGGCTTGCGGTGAAAATTGTCGGACACAACGCTTGTCGAATTCACTTTAGGAGGAGGTGGTTCTAAGTGCCGCCATCTGTGGCCGTTATTTGACACGAAATGGTACAATGCCTGCTGCGATCACTTTCAATGGAACTTTCCATCATCTCATCGTGCCTAAAAGCAATACATCTGAATATACTGTGACCGGAGCTTAAATATTGGACCTGATATAAGCAGAATAACTGGCAGCTGGCTAATGAAACCTGCGTGCAGTATTTGTGGAAGCTAGCTAGCCCACCAAGTGTGGACCTATCCATCGGTGCATACAGCGAGCTCTGCACAGACGTGACTGATGCTGCAATACCTCTCACTGTTAGTCTGGCACAAATGCCAATGTGAAGCTGACAGTGTCGCATTTACTTTGTCAGCCGGGTGGCCTGGCATGCCGATGTTCTGAGCAATATCTTGCGGCTGTCTCTTTCTCTCTCTGAAATACAAATGTGCCCCACTGTTATGTACAATGCCTGGATGTGCGGAGGCATTTAATGTACAAATCGAACTTGTGTTGCAACGTTGGCGATTTTAACAAACAGATTTTTGTTCGATGCTGATGTTCGCAACCAGGCTGAGACACGTAATCTAATGATTTAAAGAGCTCCCTTCCTCCCCCGCCCGCCCAGTTGTCAAACTGTATATAAAAAGTTTTGTAGGCTGGATTCCTGCCTGGATCCCTGGCTGGCGCACGTCGAAGTGCGCGTGATGACGGCACCAGCACCCCACAGCGTTGAGCCGGGTTCGTGCATCACGCGAACGTCATGCCCCGCCCCAACCACCCTTCACCCGTGCAAATGTGCAGGATACAGCATCATACGATTATACATTAGAACACGTTTGGGGGGGGAGGACAGTTGGCCGGAAGGTCACGTCCAAAGGACGAGCAGGCCGCTAGTTTTCCTTAAAAACGGTTGGATAACCTCCGTCACGAATCAAAATGGTCAGATCACCCTTGACTGGGTAAAACAAGAAATGTATCGGTGTGATATTCCTGAACTGTCAATGTTCAAAAAACAAGAGCAGGAAATCCAGGCGTTCAGCAGCATTGGCTCAGTACTGTGGCAGCCAGAATCATCCTTCTGCCGTCTCGGGCTACGAGTTGATTTTAACCATCATGAGTCGTCGCAGAGCGACTTGGAACCGAATGGACTCCTCAAGAAGCGCCCCCCAAGCACACGGAGACGAAACGTCGGACATCGCACCGAACAACGCGCGGCACGGCCAGAACACACGTCTGAGCGCTACGCAGCACGACCCGCGAAAACCCCACGCAGTCGTTCGCTGCGTTTGCCCGAAATGTATAACTGCAGAGATCAAGAAATGTAATTGCACACCGAAATGTGTTACGAGTGAAAGGGTTTTTGTAGTCGCTGGTAACTGGACCGAGGCCATGAAACATGCCGCACGCGTGAACCTCATTCACCCCAAGGTTGAAACGTAATGTTGGAATTCAGAATATCAGGCGTGATAGCTCAGACTAGCCTGACAAGGGCATTCGCCCCAAGAGGCTCCGTGGAACACCAGACAATCGCTTACACAAGATTTAATAAGCGCGCAGTCAACCCCCGTCTACCGACACGGCGTCCAGACACATTCAGGAAGAGACGCTGCAAAACGTCGCCGTGCAAACACTTGTGGAAATGTTTAAGTAGTTTAGTCTCTTGCATTTTTAAACAATGCTTGAACATCAGTCCCCCCAACTCACCCCCCCCCTACAAGATGATTAACACTGTCCCGAGCACCCTGGCCGGAGACGTGTTGGGACGCTTGGATGAATGCATGAACGGCGACGAAAAAAAATGCACAACCGTAAAATGCACGTGAGCATACCGCACAAGAAAACAGAGGTATGGAGCGTCGGGGTCAGATTCACTCCAGATATCATCGTTCAAACCAGGACCATAATTGTTAGTCTGGCAGCATCTATCGATCATAATAATATAGTTGTGATTATAAAAAGTATTATTGTTGTCATTATTATTACTCTTGTTTACCCACAAAAGCCTCACCAGGCCTCATGACTCTTTATTAGAAGTGTCCTGCCAGCTTTTTGCTGTAGGGGGCAATGGCTGCTCACGTAAATTCCCAATTGAGTAATTTGCAAGTAATATTTCACATTTAGCAAAAATGTGACCATTCACGCCGACAACACAATGGCGAATTTCTTCACGGGACCTTTAACGTCGACTGTGAAGCAGACCTTGTGATGTTATGGTGAAATACACCCGCAGTATTAACCAGGTGTGGCTGCTGGGTCTGAACTGCGAACCTCTGCGAAAAGCAGCGAAAGGGCTACGGGTGGGCTCCCGTCACCGCTGCCAAAATAACCAATAAACAATGGCGAAAACAAAAAGCAACGAACCAAATCATGACACCGGACAGGCTCTATCGATTCTAAAGTAAATGCATTGTATCGTAGCGTAATAATATCTGACAGGAGACAATATAAGACCTCACCCAGCGAACCCACTTTACTACGTGGTGAGTCTGCAGCCACACGGTCTTGGTGGCAATCAGGGGGCATGGATGTAAACATAACAGTCGAGTTATTGGAAACATATTTTTGTTTACTCAAGATTGAAAACTCATTTCTTTAGAACCGTTTTTTTTTGCATTTCGTTTGTTGTCCTTCCCTCGCACCTCCAATGAGCATGGTTGGTTACGTAATGGTACATTACAATCACAATGTTGACACGGTTTGAGTAGGCCATGGCACATATCACACATACACCTTTGCTGAACTTGACTGGGCAAGGACAATGCACTTACAACGTGCGGAAAGTAAACAGATAATCAGAGCTCTGATATTAGGGGTTTCCCCTTTTTTTCTGGCAACAAAACAGGTGTTAAGAAGATAATTGTTTTTTTATCATTTTATCTGGCAACAAAACTGACACCTTGTTTTACAAGGAGTCATGTTTGCATTGACCACAATACCTGCGGTCGGAATGCAAACAAGAAACACAACTCTGATAATGTATGCACTGTCCTTGAAATTCATTGGTCCACACCTGAGACAGCTTTTCTTAGAGCCTAGTCTCACATGGTGTTGGACCAGATGACGCCAAAGGCGCACATTATCAGAGTTGTGTTTTTGTTTGCATTCCGACCGCAGGTATTGTGGTCAATGCAAACATGACTCCTTGTAAAAAAGGTGTCAGTTTTGTTGCCAGATAAAATGATAAATAAAAAAATATCATATTTTGCTACTGGCAAAGGAGGTTCCAAAGGTGTTAAGATGTTAAAACACCATACTGAAACCTTTTACAAGGAATCATGTCCGCATTAACCGCAATGCTTGCGGTCAGAGCTCTGATTAAACGTTTTGCACAGCAGTGAGTTGAAGCTACAACTGCAGGACACAGCGATCTGGATTGACCAATTTGCACGATCTCAGAGAACAATGTCTTATCGCTTAGGGTAAGCTTAATCGAGGATGAGATTATTCGACAATTATACAGGCATACAGCCTAATTGGGGCAGGTGTATCTTATTAGCCAGATAGGCATGCTTTGGCGATTAATGTCCCAATTAAATTGGCAAATCCATAGCAGAGAACTGGCCCACGGGAACAAAGAATCAAGTCTATGTTCATAGAGCGAGAAACCCACATCAAACCCACAGTTTAGATGGAGGGCTCTTTCCAACAACATTTGGTAAAACAGAGGCATTTGTTTAACGAGCCTGATTCTTCCGACGAGGCCCAGAAAGCCGACGCTGTCAGAGTGTTATGCTTGCTTCAACAAATAATTCTGAATGACATTGGGCTGTATAGCCAGCAGGCCGACAGACTAAAACACAGTCTATTTTTATTTGGTAGCAGATAACAAGGTGCTGATTATATTTGCTTTTACTCGTAACGTCCCACAACCACACATGCCGGGTTTTCACGCAAATCCGCAGGAGGCAGCTGCCGGTTTAAACAGTTTCATATTTACCTCCCGTTTTCTTTTGCGCGGTGGCACACAGACGTGCATTTTGAGTTTAGTAACCGAGATGAAGAATCCACATGGGGGCATTTGGGGGTCATGTAAGGGTGCGTCCAGATGAAAGTGGAGCGCAGCCGGCAGTTGAGTGTGAATGATCGCCTGACTGCTGCCAAGCCTAACCAGGGACAGGGTTCGTGCGAGTGCTTTCCCGAGATGATTGAGGTGGGGGGGAGGGGAGGGATATGGTGATGGGGGGGGGGGTATGGTGGGGTGCGGATGAGACTGGGGTGTGGAGTTCTAGCTCTGTCAGTAGGATTGCCACCTGTGAGATCCCAAAAAAATCCAGACATATCATGGGAAGAAATAGAATGTCTCACGAGACTTCACGTAAATTATGACGGTGTCACACCGACCAAGGACATGGACCACAGCCATCAGCTGCGAGCGAGAGGATTCAAGAGGTGATCGCGCCGGGCAGCTAAAAGTCCACAACAATGCAAACTGGAATGGCCCAAACATCCCAACGCTGAAGAAATTACTCAATTGGGATTGTGCATGGCACCGTCGCCTTCTACGGAAACGAGTCTTTAAGGCTTTCCGGGTTAATCAAGCGTAGTAGTAACAACACTAATACGAGCCTGCTCCCTACCACACGCAGGGCAGACTGCAACGCCATGGCCGCGTCCAATCAGACTGAGCCAGGAGGAGACACCGAAGGCCCTTATTGGTGGCACGCGTGGAAACCCGGGCGAGAGGTGAAGAGACCAAGACATTTTGTGGACAGCGGATAATCGGCCATGAGCCGCCGCTCTCAGAATTTCCATGGCTCTGCACTGTTCGGTTAAGGGGGCTGTGTGCGTGTGAACTTCTGGGGTGAATCGGTGTTTGGGGGGCAAGGGATTATGTACGCGAAGCAAAGAGTGGTCTTGTTGGCGGCACGCTCAGCTGCAGCCCCCACGTCCCACCAACGCTTCCCCGCTCGTGTACCGCGAGGGCACGCACGTGGATGGATTTCGCCATTTTTGCTTTTAAGTTTTGGGGCAAATCAGCCACCGGCCACGCCCAGTCGTGGGGTGACTGCTGTGTAACCACAAATCCGACGCCCTTCCGTGCACGTGTGAGGGATGACGAGGGGCAACACCCTATTCGGAGATAAGCAAATACATATACACTCACCCGGGTCTGACGGCTCGTCGGTTCTAATAAGAGCGCGCCTGACTCACATTGGCGAGGAGCTATTTCAGGGAGAGCCGACGCAGGGGGCACAGGTGGAGAACCGTTCGAATCGGATTGGCCGTCAGAGAAACCCGAATAGAAATGAGGGGTCGGTTGGAAGACCGTTAGGGATACATGAAGGGGATTGGTGGAGGGTCGTGGAAAGCTTCAGAAAGGATGGGGAAGATGGCAAAGGAGGGGTAGGAGGGGATTTGAGGCACCTGAACAGAATATATTAATCTTCTTGGTTCTTTCGGTAAAGTCACGTAGAAGGTAAATAATAAAATAATAAAAATAAAACATAATAATTAATCCTGCTGGGTTATGAATATACATGATAATAATTATTTTTTATGTTTTATTTTTATTATTTATTATTTCCCTTCTACGTGACTTTACAGAAAGAACCAAGACGATGAATCCCTGCAGTCACGAAAGCTTTAAATCAGAATATGTCCGTTGAACTTTTTTTCGCACCGTATGTAGCCAACCCTGATCACCGTAGCCGTGCTAATTGGGGGTGCGAGCAATTCCCCGATGTGCGACGAGCTGTAATGAAGACGAACTTGAAGACTCACACAAGGCTGGAACTCCTTTACACATATGCAGTACAATTACAAATGGGTGGCAGTACTTCTACACGATTCCTAGGCACGTACCAATGCGTCGATTCGTCGCTCAATATCGGTTAATAAGCTCACAATAAGTGCATTGAACTGCATGTGTGAGAATCAATACCATAGCCTAAAACTACAGTAGGTTTTAACTGTGTAGAATACGTTGCATTTCGTGGGGTCACCCAATCTCTGCAAGGCACGAGAGGCCACTGCGTACAACACGATGTTTACATGATAATTCACTATGTAACACGATTTTTGTTACTGGGTACTAAGTGTTATTTTCTAATTGTTAAGCCTCAAAAGTATAGAAAATGGCTATTATTCCCCAAAAACTTTGTTTTTGTGACCAGGACTTTATGCGAAGGAATGCCACAAGTGCACACCACGTTTTCTCGTTGAAAATAGGTAAATTTCATAATATCACTGCCCTGGTCACAAAAGCTAAGTTTGTGGTGAATAATAGCCATTTTCTGTACTTTTGAGGCATAAGCAATTAGAAAATAACACTACCCAGGAACAAAAAAGTATATATATTTTGTTAAATAGTGATATATATATAATCAGCTCTTTGCGGAAATGCAAATTCTAATATTTGAAAATTTTGTTAAAATCGCTGGAGGAGGCAAGTGGCTCATTACGAACCTCATCTTTACAAATAGCGGTGGGCCTGCACACTGCAGTATATATATAGTATTTTATTATAATTATACCTCACGATTTTGTAAAAGTTTCCTTAAAATGTTCACGTCAAAGAAGTACTGTAGTTCTAATTTTAATACTCAAAGGGGTTTTACGTAACACGATGTGGTACTTGTGTATGTCTGAATTCAACTTTAATTGGAAATTATTTTATGCACCTATTTTTTTTGTTTAATTTAAACAAATGTTTTGCATCGGTGGTTCTTTTAAACTATTTATCACGTGTTTAAAATTTAAACTTTTGCATTGTTTCAGCAACAGATATGATACCTCTCACGATTCAGTGTACTTGTATCAATGTCACATCCACCCATAATCCAGCTGGGTTATGAATATACATGATCTTCCAAAGCGTGCATATTAACGGTACTGAAACATAATTGCGGAAAATGGGCAATTGTGTGTTCCTATCAAGGCCTCATTTTACAAAGTACTTGTAATGGCAAAAGTTGAGCTAATTGTATTTTTTTTGACAGCTCAAGTCAGATATTGCCAATGTTTTAAGCCACCTTAAATAATCTAAACAAAATTAATGCAATAGCTTACAAGCGCCAAACAACCACGCCTTTGAAGTCTTCCGACTTTTAATCTCCGCAATTACAAGTCTACGATGCGCTGCACTTGCTTTCCAGATGCATACATTTGACGAGTGGGAAATTCTGTCAGGGTGAGGTGACCCCGTCTGCCAACACGTGCATTGCGCTTCACAATCTCCTGTGAGTACGTAGTGCCAAGTGCCAATTCTGAACGATGCATTGCAGCGTTGCCATTCAGCACAAATGATGCCTTGAGAGCTGCAAGACTCCACAATGCTGAACATCATTAAGCTTGTGGGGTATCCGTGGAAACACCTGGCTGCGTGATACAGAACGACGTGCCAAACGTGCATCTCATGGCGGTGCCGAGCTGTTAATCGCCTCGCCTGGTATACAAGGAGGTCGTGGGTTCGATTTTGACCCTGACGCCTGCTGTGTATTGGGAGTCTGCATATTCTCCCCGTGGTCACGTGGATTTTTCTCCGGGTCCTCCGGCAAATCCATCCACATTTAGAGTCAACAACACGCGTTTAAGAGTATTTGGCTGCTCTACATTTCCACACGATAAGCCAATTCGTTGAGCTATCATAGGTGAGAGCCAGGTCGCTTATGAAAAAGAGCTACATAAGCTCGGTGGGCCTTACCTGGTAAAATACAAAAAATTGTTTCGTTTAATCATGCCTGGCGGATGGGGGTCGGGGAGAGCTCCCACTCGCTGTGGGATGTGGCACACAACGGCGCATTCAGGCACATTCCAACGCGCCCAAACTCTAATCACCGGATTATACAGCACCTGGGACAATTAGCGAACAAACACGTGCCTTCAGATCTCCTTTTGTAGAGCAATCCGCGAATGTGATTATGATCGTGGAGTTGCACTGTTGCCTGTGTGGTTGCGATAACGGTGACTCTTGAGGCAATTGTGGCTGAACGTTGATCTTGGGTACAACCTCGGGTGGCAAAACTGTGATATTATTTTCTCGCAGCGTTTTATGACTACGCCACAAATACGAAGGATAGCAATGTCACCGTAGCAGTGTTTTATTACAAAAAAATATACAAAGCAGAACTGATGTGATGTAAAGCAGATATGGCAGTGTTTTATTACAAAAAAATATACAAAGCAGATATGGAATATAAAAATATATTAAATGTGTTGTTTATATTTAAAAAAAAACTATGTACAATAATCTTCATACCCATGGTGTACGCTGCCCATGGTGGAGCTTGCGACCATTCGCCACCCCAGGCGGTCACCAACCAAACCCCCTTGGCTCACGCATTGGCTGCCGGGGGGCCGAGATAGAAACCGCGATTGCTGATGTGATGGGTACAAGCCAGTGCCGGATTAAGCTAGTGCAAGGCCTCTAGCATATGTTATAAAGGGGCCCAAGTAAAAAAAAAACACTTAAATATTAAAACACATTTTTCTTACTTGCTTAGTAAAGTAGTTGTCTTTTTCATGTGCTATACGGCCAGACAATAAGACAAATCGCTAACCTTAAACACCCAATCGTTCATAAAAGTTGAAGGCAGTATAGTACTATAGTAAGAGCAAGTGCAGAATCACCGAACCGGAATTGATAGCTTGAAAGCATTTAGCGCGGGGTCCTTGAAAGTGCGGGGCCCGTAGCTACATATGTAGCTACTTTTGCTACGAGAATAATCCGGCACTGGTACAACCCCAAGGATACCGTGCTCGCTGCGACTGCCACCACTCAATGTTTTTGCCACAAATCGCCGCGAGTGGCCGCACGTCAACAGCCCCTTTATGTTTCATTTTTAGCCCCTTTATGATCCGGTGCTCCCACGTGTGCGCATCACGCGTGTGACGTGAACAATCGTTTCTTGGTGCTCTGCCAACCCTCTCTCGTGAAGGTAAAAAGAGACGGCTGCAGTTGAAATTAAATATACTTCAGCTGCATCGATTTTGATGGGTAGGGGGGGGACCTTGAGTTTGCGCTCAGTATAGTTAAGCACAAGCTGCCCACGTCAGCAATGCCACAGGAGAGCAGTAGTTGAAAGCGAGGAGCCAGAGTGGACAATTAACGTCTATCGAACGGTTTGTTCTTTTGCAACAAATCACATCGCACCAGTTATCAGGCATGCAGCCCTACTCGGGGGGGGGGGGAGGTAGAATTACAAATCTTGTAATTCTAAAAGCGGCCCACTCGCAGCGAGCGCGCCGTCTGAATTAATTCCAAGGGACGAGGAGAGAGAGAACAACAAACTTAAAGAACACTTTGGTGAACACAAATTGAATCAAAGACCTGACAATATTAAGAAACAACAGGTCTCGTGTCAGGATTCGGCGCTGGTAGGGACAACAAACGGTACCGGCCATAACAAGCTGGACGGGTTGCACAAGAGGCACATCGCCAAATCCTCAGATGCCACTAACCCGGCTCTCAATCCAACTTCACTTTCACTGTGCGCAAGGTCCCTCCATGGACGTGGCCCTGCCTCGCCGTCTCGTCTCGTGTTACCGTGTTCCCTCTGCCCATCACTCCCGCAACCAAGGCCTTCTGTCAACACCCCCCAGGTCAACCTCCGCACAATGGCAGGTCACTCTCTTTCCTCTGCTTCTGCCGTCTGAAACTGCGTCCTTCCGGACTGTTCATACTGTTGACTTTTCCCCTGTTTTAAGTTCAGGGTTAAATCTTTTAACTCTTCCCTGCTGCCTGTCTGCAGCACGCTCTGCCCTGTTCAAGTCTGGGTTTAGGATTTTCCACTTTTTCACCTTGACCTGTTTTTATCTATCTCATATGTATTTCTCAGCTGAACTATAGCTGGCTGTGCCCTCAGGTCCTGTCCACCTCAACTTTTCCCATCAAGGAGCATAAACCATCACACAAACTCCGGTCATTCTCAGCGGCTTTTGGCTGTTCACTGCATTGCGCGCTTTTCAGTGCGCTTCTGCGGCCGTCTGGAACCCTCTTCCTTCCGATATTAGGGAGCCACAGGAGCTATGCACTTTTATATCAAGATTAAAGACTCATTTATTTCGAAATAATTGTTGTATTTCTTTGTTGTCCTTCCCCCGCGCCTCCGATTAACACGGTTGGCTACGTACGGTGTGAAATAAGTTTCAACATACATACATACATGCTACAAACATACATTCCCATAATTTCCCAAATTTCACACCTCCACCTTCTCCCAGAGCTCTTGATGTGTACAAAGCACATCCATTTAAAGCATTTGGAGACAAATTGTACAGCGGTTGTAACTATTGAACTTAATAGAAAGAAATGCGCAAATGTGCGTACGCATAAACTTGTTTAGTTAATCAGTGTAGTATATTACCTGCTACGACATTTGGTTCAGAAGACATGGACAGTGACAAAAAACATGGAATACAAGCTAAGAGTACACAGGAGCAAGGGGAAGGGCATGCTCAAAACACTAAGAGACAGGAAGAGGGACATGTGGATAAGAGAACATACGCAAAGCAGAGATAGTATACACGTCGCTATAACGGTGGTCGAGACTAACGGCGGAGTGGCATCCGAACACGCTAAGAGGACGTCCAGCAACGTTGTCACGATGTGAGGGCTACCGGTGGTGCGAAAGAAGTTCAACATACCGATGTACATGCATACTAGGGATGGTAAAGACTTGGTTAGGCCTTCATCCAGCAGTGGAATTATCACGGCTGACTACAACGACGATGACGATAATTGTTAAAAGGACAAACGCACTAATGAAACAGATGAAATTCACAGTAGGCTAATGGATGTGGCCTGAACACAGGGAGGCCTTTGTACAGCAGTGTATAGCGGACTGGCTGGCATGTGTATATATGTCGTGGTTTGCGAGACGGAGAAGGGGGGAGGGGGGTATTTGTCTTCTCCTGGGAAATTATTTTTCATAAACACTTGCCCTTTTATTTGAAAACGTGGCCTTAGCAAATGGCAAATGAAAACCAGTTTAGCTAAATAAAAATACCCAATTACAGAACATCTAAACAGCCTCCCCATGACAAATGGCAATGAACTAAACCGGTTACCCTCTGCCCTTTAAAACCTTCTGCTTGGAGATTGATTACAGGGGTAATTCTTAAGCCGCAAGGACAAATGAGAGAGTTGCTCTAGCAAGGTGTGGGCCATGCGTCTGTCTTGAATCCCGCTTACCCACGCAACCAAGTAAAAAACATCCAAATGTATAAATGTCCCGCTTCAGTTTCATCGGTATACACTGTGGACCGACGTCTTAAATCTTGACTTAAAGCTTACCGAAAGACCCAAAGAATATGAAAGACCAACGTCTTGCCTATGGGAGATTCGTTTTTTAAGGCCGGGGCATTTCCAGCGATACAGAGCGTGCCAGCAGTCTCAGCGCTTGGAAGCACAATAGGTCATCATACTACTGACTGCACGGTGTCCATCATACAACGCAGGTAGACGTGACAAAATCCAATGTCTTCCACAACGGATACATTATCACGGCGTCTTATACATATCAATACAAGGATTACCATTACAAAGAATCACATCGCTGTTGTCGTTAATCCTCAATTTATTGTTTTGTTTCTTTTTTGCAACACTCATTTACGCGAGTCGATATCCAAACTCCCATTATCCATGCAGGCTGACGTTGTTGCATTCTCCTCGCTGGCTCTGTAATGTATCACAATGCACCGAATGAAGCCGTGAAGGAAGGTTTTGTGATACATTTTTTCCGGACTCGTAGATCACTGCCCCCTCTTAATCTACGCTGATAGAAAAGTTGGGGGAAGGGGGGGGGGTTAGGCGTAGCAGTTGTGCACAAGCAAAATAAAGCCTCAGTTTGCTGTCCTTCCACCTCCGATTGGTATGGTTGGCTACGTACGGTTGGCTACGTACGGTGCGAAAGAGGTTCAACATAAATACTACATTTGTCACCAACATTCGTCTCATAACAGAGACATGTTATTATAGGCTGACGTCTCTGTAATCTCTAGGAGTCATTGCCTGAACTGTCACGTGCATGCATGCATAATACATATGGATACTGAGAGCGCCTGCACAAAGTGGTTTGTTATATGCATTAGTAAAAAGGTGTCGAAGGCGCAGCCATGCAATTGCTCGCTCACGCCACTGGATGGCGGAAGCACCTCCACTCGAATGAGCTCTAGCGGGGTATTTGGTCTACTCTTCCACGCTGGCCTGATACAGGTAGGAAACAATGTTCCACCAGGGATTATTTGTCTGTCTGACTGTCTGTCGTGCATAAATAAATATATAATACAAACAGCTCTTTGATTGGTGGAGACCTACTGCCGGGTACGGAGAGGGGAGGTGCCTAAGGGAGGAGGGTCAGGGGAGGGGCCTAAGGAAGGGGGGAGTCAGGAGAGGGGCCTGAGGGGGGGGGGGTCAGAGGAGGGGCCTAAGGGAGGGGGGGTCAGGGGAGGGGCCTAAGGGAGGGGGGGTCAGGGGAGGGGCCTAAGGATATGGGGGGGGGGGTCAGAGGAGGGGCCTAAGGGAGGGGGGGGTCAGGGGAGGGGCCTAAGGATATGGGGGGGGGGGGGGGGGTGGTCAGGGGAGGGGCGCAGGGTGAAAATAAAGTTGTGCCTCAACTTTATTCGAAGCTTTCGTGGCTGCAGGAATCCATCCTCTTTGCTTCTTTCGGTAAAGTCACGTAGGTAGAAATACATTAAACAAATCACGACGTTTCGATTGCAACACAAGCAACGATCATCGGGTGGGAAAACTACAGCAAAAACATTTTCTTGCTTTTTCTTGCTGTTGTTTCGCCACCTGATGATGGTTGCTTGTGTTGCAATCGAAACGTCGTGATTTGTTTTATTTTTATGTATTTCTACCTACGTGACTTTACCGAAAGAACCAAAGAGTTGTGGCCCCCATCGTTTCA
This sequence comes from Lethenteron reissneri, assembly GCF_015708825.2. Taxonomy (NCBI): domain Eukaryota; kingdom Metazoa; phylum Chordata; class Hyperoartia; order Petromyzontiformes; family Petromyzontidae; genus Lethenteron; species Lethenteron reissneri. Next base: position 4,380,116 of record NC_083781.1, read on the forward strand.
ACCGCCGCGCCTGAAGATCGAACCAGCGGACGGCTCTGGATCGAAATCCCAGTTGCGCTGCCCATTGCTGCACCAGTGGCCAGCATCGCGTGCACAGATCACAATAACGAGTACAGCGAAACTAAGCAGCAACAACAACAACAAAACCCCCACCGCATTTAGGTTTTGAGCAGCGTTTGGTTTTTTCGATAAAGTCACGTAGGTTAAAAAAGAAAAACGAAAACAAATATTTCTTTTCGCTTTCCTTTTTTTTAAAACAATTATTTGTTTTCGTTTTCCTTTTTTAACCGACGTGACTTTACCGAAAAAAGCCAAAGAGTATGGATCCTTGCAGTCACGAAAGCTTCAAATCTAGAATCAACGTTTGGTTGTTCGATGTCGGCATCGCCCATCTCCATCTCCACGATAACAAAACGCGCACCACAGCTCCGGCCGTGTTGTGCTGCGCGCCGCGTCGCCGCGCCAACGGCAGCCACAGGGCACCTCTCAGAAGAAAGGTCTTCAGCATCAACGCCACGCATCGTTCCGCATTGCCCCCCCTGTAATTGTACACTGTGTAACACGATCTTTGTTCCTGGGTAGTAAGTGTTATCTTCTAATTGCTTATGGCTATTATTCCCCACAAACTTTGCTTTTGTGACCGGGATTTTACGTGAAGGAATGACACAAATGCACAACACGTTTTCTCATTGAAAATAGGTAAATTTTAAAATATTACTGTCCTAGTCACAAAAGAAAAGTTTTTGGGGAATAATAGCCACTTTCTGTACTTTTGAGGCATAAGCAATTAGGAAATAACACTTACTACCTAGGAACAAAAATATTTTTTGTTACACAGTGTTACCATTGTAGACTGTAACGGAACGTGTTCATGTTTCATGTGTAACGGGTTCCGGAGACACTTGTAGAGGTAACTTCTTAGTTACAATACAACACTCCAACAGTCCAACTCTCCAACAGTCCTGATACTCTGTTACAGCCTAGGTACACAGCCTAGGTACACAGCCTAGATACACTACTCTGGCTACGCTCTGGAACTCGCCCTCACAAGGTCGTAGAGTCGGGAGTTCCAGAGTCCCACCACTGACTCTCACAGCATCCCAGGGTCTTCAGATGGCTGGTCGTGGGTTTTGGGTCTTGAGTTACAACTGGGCCCCGATCGTCCAGGGAGCTCTCCTTTTATGCCTGGTCCGACGAGGGGTGGGGCCGTGTGCGCCACCAGACATCCCACAGAGCACACACAGCCCCCCCCCCCCCCCCGTTGGCGGCGCCCAGGGGATTAAGCGCCTGGGAAACTCAACGCCTGGCGCCCAGAGGCTTAAGCGTCTGGACCCCCTGGGAACCCAGCGCTTGGCGCCCAGAGGCTTAAGCGTCTGGACCCGCCCGGGAACCCAGAGCCCCCAGCAGCCCCTCCCTTCTTATGTCACTACACATGCATAGCCTTTGCGGCTGGCAACATGGGACGCTATGAGTAAACTTCGCGAATTTCCCCCCCCTCCCCCCCGGTCACAGATCCGATGGATCGTTCCACGAGCGCGTACACATCGCTTGCTTAGCACGCGTGCAACAGCAATGCACAGCAACGATGACGAAAGATACGAAAGATATACATTGCGACGTCTGTGAGTCGGTAAGTATGAACACTTGTTATCGTGTGCACTTCTGAGCTCGGTACGTCACCAATGCACTCATTGCACGCAAAGTGCTTGCCACAAAAGAACCCCAATACCTTGCCGATCTCGTTAAGAAGCATAAACCATCATCACGCGAACTCCGGTCATCCTCAAGGCGGAATTTTGGCTAACCATCGTGGAACGGCGCTCACCACGTCGCGCGCTTTCAGATGCGCTTCTGCGGCCGCATGGAACGTTCTTCCGGACGATATTAGGAAGCCGCTGGGGGCTATGAACTTTGAACTCATCTAGATTGAAAACTCATTTCTTGAGAACTGATTTTTGTGTTTAGTTTGCTGTCCTTCCCCTGCATCTCCGATTAGCACGGTTGGCTACCTACAATGCGAGAGAAGTTCAAGATACATACATACACACACGTGCTGCAATGATCACACATGGTAAGTTCTTTAAAATAACATGGCTTTAAGTCTGTTGCGAAATTGGCTCAGACTCAAGGATGGATCCATGAACACCACCACCACCAGCACCACCAGTACCTCCACCACCAGCACCACCACCAGCACCAGCACCACCAGCACCAGCACCACCACCACCAGCACCAGCACCACCACCATCATCACCAGCACCACCACGATCATCACCAGCACCACCACCATCAGCACCAGCAGCAGCACCACCACCACCAGCACCAGCACCACCAGCACCACCAGGACCATCATCACCAGCGCCACCACCACCAGCACCAGCACCATCACCAGCACCACCACCATCACCAGCACCACCACCATCAGCACCACCATCAGCACCAGCAGCAGCAGCACCAGCACCAGCACCACCACCACCTCCACCAGCACCATCAGCACCACCACCACCAGCACCACCAGCACCACCTCCACCACCACCACCAGCACCACCAGCACCACCAGCACCACCAGCACCACCAGCAGCAGCACCACTCTAATGGAGCGGTGGGCGTAGTTTGCGAGTGACCGGTACGTGGTGTAATTCGCCTCGCATCGACATCACGACCGAGCCGTGGCGTTCAAAGTTTCGAGTGTTTCTTTAGCATTGCTCAAGGTTTTGTTTTAATATTCTTCTCAATGTTTCAAGAAACCAACGTACAAACATGCGCCAGGGAAACACACAAGTCATGACCCCCCCCCCCCCCCCCTCCTCACAGCCCCTACCATCGTAGGGATCACGATCGGGAGTAGCGTATGTGCAGGGAAGGAAAGAAGGGGAGTAGGGTAAGGAAGCATCACTAAAGTGAAGGCCACTGACACTGGCACACAGCGGATTGTTCAAGCAATATTACCCTCCAATAGGGTGTTTTGAACGTTACTTTTAAGTCAAGGAGCATACTCTGGTAATTCCCCCATTTTGTCATAGTACCGACAGCATTCAAAATAGCCGCTGTGTCGTTCGCAGGGTTGTGCCATTCGGCAACTCTGTTAATTCCTCAAGAAGCTCGCAGAGCACGCGGGGGCAAAACGTCGGACATCGTGCCAAGCAGCACGCGGCACAACCAGATGACGGATCTTGGACGATACAAACATTGTTCGTATCTCAACCAGGTCTCTCGCAACAACAACAATAACAACAACAATAAAGCACTCCATTAACGGCTCTTCACACCCGCCTCAAATGGCAAAAAATGTTGCCGCTCAGGTCGCGAGTGGGCGGCGGGGGGCTTTGCGTTGGAATCGCGGAGCGTTCATGCGCGGCGCGGCATGACCTGCGGTGTGCGCTCATGAGACGTTCCGACTCGCAGAGCAGAGCGCCGCCGTTGGGCCACGGCAGAGGTCGCAACCGGGTACCCGATACCCGTACCCTACCTGATACCCGGCTACCCGTACCCGGCCGGGTACGGGTAGCTGTTTGCGACCCTGGTGCGGCCGGGTACGGGTACGGGTAAGGAATCAAAACCCGTTTGCGACCTCTGGGCCACGGGCAGCAAATCCGAGACAGCCGCAGTCCGCGCTGCGCCACAAACAAGAAGACCCCCAACCGTGACCTTTCGACCTTCCACCCCCCCGCCCCCCCCCCACTGGAGAAACAGAAACAGTGCCAACCGCAACGCACAGCGCCAGCCCCCCCCCCCCCCCACGCTACGTGCCCATTAGCGAGGGCTGGGCTGGCTGCCCCGGGTATCCCTCCCCTTCGGGGGAAGCCCCCAAACACCCCCCCCCGCCCCCAAATTGAGCGCCTGGAAATTATTGCGAGATGAAGCGAGCCCCGGTGTACAACGGGGTATTGTGCCTGCTGACATTCCTTCATATTGTGGATTCTCAGCCCTTATGTCAACTACATTGTGCCGATTTTTCTCTGTAAAATTGCCAATTGAAATTGTATTTAGTGTGGGGGGGGGGGGGGGGGGCGTGGAAGGAGGGTGATGGCACCGTCTGCCCCGAGCATGAACACGTGCGCTAGCGATCGCTCTACACGTGCTCGACATGTACACGCTCGTTGTTTGGTCAAATCACTGCTGGATGAGGGCCCGCGCACAAGCATCGCAGGTCTGTACAGCACCGTAAAACGTGCAAATTGAGCCAAAATACTCCACCGCGCCAATCAAGTGCGGGATCGAGGTGGCAGGCTAGCGCACACACCCACCCACGACGCCGATCGCGCCGTGTCCTTACCGCGAGGACGCGGTGACTCGTCCGAGCACCGTGCAGGCTCCCTCCTGCTTACCTTGCCAATTTTGACGAGCGCGGGCGCATTCCTGGGCTGATTTGGTGACGGTCCATCGTCCCCAAAGCTCGATACACTAAATGCTGCTACAATCGTTTAATATGCCAATATATATTTGTCATTCGATGAACTGAATATAAAAGAAAACAATGGAACAGCAATGACAATGGTAAAAAAAACCCTCCTTATCGAGGCTGTTTTGGTGAGTCACAGCATTGCAAGGGCTTTTAAACCCTGGGAAGTCTCACTACAGAATCCAATTGTCAGCGCTCGTGCTAATAAACCATGGGTGTCTGGCACAAACCTCCATGGAACGTGCGACCGTGACCTCCACAGACAATCCGGCCACACACTGCAGGTGAGAAAGCGGTTAGAAACGTGATTTTCTAATAAGAAAATAGCTTTTTTTATCCAGGCAGTGGTGGCACACGTCTGTAATCCAACACTGCGGAGATGAGGGTTCGTGGATCACCGCACAAATGTTACGAAACTTCCAGTGGTAGTACAGCAAATTTGTGGATTCCATCTGAATGGGATAGAGTGTTTCCCCCTCGCACGCATGGATTTTCTCTGGGTGCCTCTGGTTTCCTCCCACATGTAAACACTCATTAATTGACCAATAACACCTTGGTGTACGATCTGAGGATACAGATCTCCTCTGCCCCCAGGCTATGGAACGCTCTTCTCCACAAGGTATCAGGGACCTCCGAGTCTGCGGAATTTTAAAAATGCTTCTTAAAACGTATTTATATGCTTCTGCTTACTAAGCTTTTAGTTAATTTAGTAAATGTATTATAATATACTTATTTTTATGCTGAGTGTTTGCTGCTGCTGTGTCCTGTACATCGCTTTGAGAGATCCTTGATGGAAAGCCACTTTATTAATTAAATTAAATGATTTCTAGAGGACGGCAGAACTTGGGCAATTGTTCGCACCCACTCACCGGACGGCTGCCTTCCCTGCTCGTCTGCGGTTCTTCGAGCCTCCGAGTCATTCTCTCTCGGAAGGGAGTGAGCGAATACCGCGCGGAGTGTAACAAGCTGAAATTGTTTGGAAAAAGCATTCTCTGGTGGGCCTAAATGTCCTTTAAACATCATCCATTGCAGCCTAAACAAACACGTCCATAGACGCAGTGCCTCCAGTGGCTTTCAGGGGGGGGGGTCACGGAAAAACAAATGACAAAGTATGTTTTGTGAAAAAACACAAATCGATGATTACACGCACAAATCGATGCGTGTAGCGTAAGCATGACAATCGATGTTATGCCTATAGGCTACATAACAACAACAAAAAAACATGCGTGCGTGACTTAGCTACACGGAAAACAGATGCAGAGCATACAGCCACAGCAGGCTGGACACACAAATGCTGCCCTTCCCCCTTCTCATAACTTATTTTTGTGGAGTCAAACAATGTTGGTAACTATATGTAACACAATTAAGCGATGGGTGTCGCAGCCTTTGCTCGTATGTGCACGCACGCAGTGAAAGATCTAGAGTGGAATGAACGGCATAGCCACAAGCAGGGCATAATCCCGTTACTCATGCCGTTCAGCGTTTAACATTCAATCAAAGTTCGTTTCGCATTGACTGTGCCGTGCACCCTGCTGCTGAGTTTTTAAATGGCACCCCCACCAACCGAACGTGGGTGTTTTAGTTTGTAAATATAGGAAGCCAATCTCGATTGAAAGCTCGCTTGTTTAGAACTCCTTTTTGTGTTTAGTTTGTTGTTGTCCCCCCCGCCGCACGGTTGGCTACGTGCGGTGTGAAAGAAGTTCAACAAACAGGACATGCATCATGATTTTATTCGCAGGAGAGTCTCTCTCTCGTGTCTCGTGACTCTTTTGCAGGAGGGTCCTACCAACTATTTGTTGCAGAAGGTGGGGGCAGCGGTGTCTGGGCGGGGGGACAGTGATTGCTATCTACATTCCAAATTGTGGCAATTTACAAATCAAGACTACAGGTAATCTTTCAAATTTGGACCATGAAGCCGACACACAGTGCCCGTGTCTTTCTAATTACGCCCCTGGAAACGTTACTCCGCGTCGTTGAACATTCGACTTACCAACTTTCAGAGATACGAACAAACCTGTCTGCCCGTTCGGACCGAAGGTCGAAAGTTCCACCACCACGCAACAGATGGCGGTGGTGGCATCTATATCTCCAGAACGTGAAGAACCAGTGGCATCAACATCTACAGGAAATTATATAACTTTTAAAGCCATTCCCCGTTTTTAGTGTACATGCCGCACATACAACTTGTTTGGAATCGACAGGAGTAAAGTTGGACTTATGAACAAATCGACTTACGAACAGACCTCTGGAACCTAACTCGTTCGTAAGTGGAGGAGTCCCTGGACTGTATACGCTCAATATATACCCGGAGTGTTAACCAGGGCGGCCGCTGGAATCGAACGGCGCGTGAACCTCTCGAAGCAAGCGGCGAATGCGCCACCGCCAGGCCACCTCACCAGGGGGTTGCCGAAAGACACGGGCGTAGAAGCGGCGAGCGGCCGTGAGTGGAGGTGGGCAGGTAGGTAGGCAGGTAGGTAGGCAGGTGGTGAGCTGGTGGTTGTGGTGGGGGATAGGCGAGAGGTGGAAAGGATCGGGTGGCCAACGGCAAGGATCTTAATCACCCCGGAGAATTCCAGCAAGGTTTGTTAGGCGGCTGCAGCAGCAGCAGCGTGCATACGCAAAGGGCCTCTCTGCAGCCGCCACGGTAACGGTGTCAGGCACGCCGGGACACGTTGACCGCTACAGCCGTAGTCGTAGTTCCATTAATAATGGCACACCCAGAAAAGCAAAACACACACCTTCCTTCCCCCACCCCCACCCCTTGCTGCACCTGGATTTGGAATGTACAATATCGCTTGAGAAATATTTTCCCAGGCCTGGCCAGACTCATTTGACAAGGTTTAATGCTGTATAGAACTTAAATCAATAGCGACGTATCCAATGTGTAGAGTACAAGAGGTTTCACTGTTGGGGTTTTGTGTGTGTGTGTATAATACGCCAAAAGTCGTATTATTTAACCCACATTTTTATTCAGGGGAGACCACCGCATTTTTGGAATAATAAACGATCCCCATGTTTATTTTACATGGAGGATATAGCGTAAAAAATCAAGTATGCTGTGAAGTTGCAACTTTCCATCCTGGGTGTTAAAGGAAAAACGATTTATACGAATGAATTGTGCCCGACAATAGCTCGGTAGACGTTCAAGACATCATGAATTTAGTTTGCCAAAAAATTAAGTCCTCGTATGTGTGTCGGGTTCATGGGCTTTGAATGCAAATCTAAAAAAAAAATTATCCCGTAAAAACAAAGTTTTTCACTATAAATCCTTTATATGCGTGGCATCGGTTTTATTTTATTATTCATTTCTGTTTTTCTTGAGTAAGAGTTTAATTTTTATCACATTGGTATTTGAAATTAAATATGAAAACAAATTTTTCCTAAAAAGTGAAACATTTTGTAACAAAATTTTCACGAAAATAAATTGTCACGCGCAACGAGTCTGTGTGCAAAATTTCAGCTCGATTGGATCACGGGAAGTGGGTTAAAAAACGACCGAAAGATTTGCACGGTCGTAAGCGCGCAAGCAAGCAAGTGAACTTAATATAAAGGATTTAATGACCCACGAATCTGCACAGCCTCGTGTTTGCTGTCGGCTGATGCTGGACCACGTTACGGGCAGCGTTGAGTGGTGTAGGATAATAATAATAATACTACATTGTTGTACCGAGCTTCTATGCTACCACGTCTACGTGCTCCCGACAATCACCAACCCTGCACTGAACCAGTTGTGGTGGAGTTATGGCCGATTAAATAACCACCACGGCCGCCTGCGCACACAGCGGCGTGGAGACGGCCTTCGTCGAGCAGTCGATTGGCAAGCGGACGGCACGTTGTCCAGCAATACCCCGGTTAACGTCGGAGACGCGTTCCCGAAAGGTGCGATGGCGAATATCGAAACGACGTCAATCGAGGCGATTCACAGGGTGGGTGGTGGAGGCGAAGGCCGACGAGGCGACGGATAACGAGAAAGGACGGACGATGACGCTGTCAGCGACGTGAGTGTGGGCGGGTTGAGGCGATGCAAATCGGGTCGCGGTGTTAATGAAGTGACGACATGTTTACGAAACGACGTAAGACGGGGAAACAAAAATTGGGGTGTTACTGAACACGGTAGCAGCAGTTATTGAGAACGCGACTTGGAAGTGCACACGTTCTCAAAGTGCCAAGGTGGCGAGATGTTAACTACCTCGCCTGGTATACAGGAGGTCGTGGATTTGATCCAGACCCTGATGTCTGCTGTATATTTTGAGTTTGCGTGTCTCTCGCCATAATTATCACGGTGGCTGGGAGATGTTAACTACCTCGCCCGGCATACAGGAAGTCGTGGGTTCGACCCCGACCCTGACGCCTGCTATACATTTGGAGTCTGCATGTTTCCTCTTTGTGTGGTCACGTGGATTTTTCTCCGGGTCCTCCAGTTTTTCCCTCAACATTTAGAATCAACATCACGCGTTTCGAGCATTTGGCCGCTATAAATGTCCTCACGTGATAAGTCACTTTCGTTGAGCTCTCATTTATGGCCAGGTCTCTTCTGCAAAAGACCTACACAGTGGGGCCTTACCTGACTGCAGGGATTCATATTCTTTGGGTATTTCGGTAAAGTCACGTAGACAGGTTCAAAGAAAATAACAAAAAAAACTACAACGTTTCGTTCGCAACACAAGCTTGTGATCCAAACGTCGTAGTTTTTTTGTTATTTTCTTTGAACCTATCTACGTGACTTTACCGAAAGACCCAAAGAATAAAAAATAAATAGTTTAATAGATTAAAATCGTTGAATAGCTCAACGTGTGACAACGACGCATCGATTCACGATGCAAAACATCGACTCTTAACCACCACGACACACGCACCGAGCTATAACCGCGTGCGTAATCGGGGTCGATGGCTTCATATATCCCTGCGCTTTCAGTGTACGGGAGTTGCGTGCAACCCGCCCTGCCACTAGAGGCGCTACATGCCACCATAAATGGCAGCAAAATGAAATCGTAGAAATTCGTGGAACCGTTAAAAGGGGGTTGAATCAAGGCCGTAGCCATGGAGTCAACATTGGGGGGGGGGGGGGGGGGACCAAATCTTCCAAGGGGTCTGAATCTAAATTTGAAAACGAATTTTCATGCCTAAAATATTTTAAAATTGACTAACAGATGGGATGGACTTTTTTTTTTACAATAATGTCTAATAGTGTATTGTATTACATTGCTCTGCATTTCTTTTTTACCTTTTCTTGTTTCATTGTATGTAATGGCAGAGATTAGGGATTAATAAAGTACAACCATAACCACAATCATATAAACAGAAATCTATGCATTGTTATATGAAGACAAGTCCAGATATTTTGGCCAAGGTATAGCAAATTGTTGTTTTTATTTACATAACATAGCAACTATTATTTTTTAATATTTTTTATATCAATAAATTAGGTGTCCCCCCCAAATATATATTATAATTACGGCCTTGGTTTGAATCATTTACAGGCTAAATTCACCGTGTGTGTGATTTGTGTAATATGGGGAGCAGTAGTGTAGCAGTTCGCGTGCTGCGCTATGAACCCGGCGACCCGAGTTCAAATCCCGCTCACGGCCAACAACAGGGAGACGATTATCAGAACCGGCCCCGGGCATCCCCTAGATCGACTCAGACTAAAATTCGCACCTGGAGCGGTGTGTAAACATCGCCACTTGGGAGACAAAGGCGGCCGGGTGTGGTGTTGGTCCACCCTCGTGTGCCGTGCCGGCCTTTATAGTTGCTCGCTCACAGCACTTGCCCCAACAGTCTGTTACAGGCGATACTTATCTGTGTAACATACACGTGCAGTGCTGTACACATGTGCATAGGCGATCAAATATTCATCAACTATGCAAGCTCCCCGATATGCACGGCGGACAGCGGAACACAATTACGAGTATTTCTCGGTGTGGTCCGGTGGCTCTCGTGAAGTCTGCTGCAGAATGTTTGGCCAAATATTCGCTCGACATTTGGAAATTTCACGTGCAGTGGTTTCAATCGTGCAAATTTGTACCCCCACATCCCACTCTCCCCCACCCCCATCCGAGGTGGATGACTAGCAGAGGTCGCAAACGGGTTTTGATTCCTTACCCGCACCAGGGTCGCAATCAGGTACCCGTACCCTACCCGACACCCGGCTACCCGTACCCGGCCGGGTATCGGGTAGGGTACGGGTACCCAATTGCGACCTCTGGGATGAAGCCATGTTGCAGGCGCGGGTGGGTTGATTCTAGGAACTTGAATTGTGAGAAGAGACGAGACGTTGGGAAATGAGTGACAAACGGTTACTCACCAGTGACTCACGGCCTACCCGTACCCATACCCGGCCGCACCAGGGTCGCAAACGGGTACCCGTACCCGGCCGGGTACGGGTAGCCGGGTATCGGGTAGGATACGGGTATCGGGTACCCGGTTGCGACCTCTGATGAGTAGTATGCCCAGGAGCATTACGTCCACCCTGAGGATTAGCCTCTCCAGCCCACGCCCCCCCCACCCTCCTCAGCTATATAAACCCTTGTCAAAGCCATCTCTTTGGCATACGTCAGCAACTGTTTTCGCTGTGGTTGTCCCCACCTGATGACGGACGCTTGTGTTGCGCCCGAAACGTCGTGATTTAATTGAGTTGTTTTCACTTTTTTTTCATTTTATTATTATTTTCACCTACGTGACTTTACCGAAAGAACCAAAGAGTGTTTGCTCGACATTTCTGTGAGATGAAATCCGAAATACTCCATAGTGCTCCGAGCGAATCCCTGGTCACCACCACAAACAGAGGGTAGCACCGTGAGGTCCTTAAGTGCAGCGGCTTTGACAGCCATAGCCGGCTTCACAGACGACACGAAACAGCATCGCACAACATCCGAGTTGTGTTTAAAAAAAGATATGTTCCGGGCGAGTTTCGAACTCTCGACTGCTACGTTGGTATAAACATTTTTTTTCACAAAACCTGTTCGCAAACCACTCGTCCAATAAGGCTTCCATACAAAATATTAATTGCTTTAAACGAGCCAATTAATCGTGTAATTGATGCCGGTTTTGATTCAGGCACGCATTGTCTCCATATCTGAGTACGTGTGCAAAATTTGGGATCGATTGGACAACGGGAAGTGGACGAAATTTTGACCACGACAGACAAACAGAGGAATCAAGTTAAATAAAACCGTTGAATGATTTTTTGTTTTTAAATCACTCTTTGCTCCCCGCAGTTTCAAACCAACCTCGACAAGTGCTCCGTCCACGACGGGGAAGACGGCGACGGAGGAAAAAGGGCGGCCGAGGGGTATTTTTTTCAACAGCCTGTGACGAATAATGTCAGGGGCTTTTCCGTAAAGCGATACGTGCCCCACCCCCCCCGTCGCAATGCATCACGCCGGACTTGAGAGGGCACAGCTTGGGCACAAAATGGTTTTAAATCATGGAAAAGCCAAGAAAACACGGAAAAAAGAAGCAAAGTATCACTTCATGGTGCTGTGCAAGCTTCGGTCAAAACAACCACGCCGAAAGTAATTAAACAAACAAGCGGACAATAGTGCCTTCCTGCCCATATTTGCCTCTTTATCTTTGCACACTGTTTTTATTTTACATCTCATCCGCCACACGTCCTTGTCCGGTGAGTGAAATTTTATTTTAGCAGCGTTGGGTTCAACGCAGGCAAAACGTGTGCACCCGGTTTCCATATTCTGTGTCTCATCGGCAGAATCTCAAGGGTGGTAAACACACGGGGGAACATCTCACCCTGTCATTAGAAAGTGTGATTCTCATTTCCTTCCTGGCCTCCGCAGGTAAATGGTTAAAACAAGCCGCGACTCGCGGTGACTTTAGCCGTCGTGCCAGTAGTGGTGGTGGGAGCAAGAGCCAGGAGAGCCGATCCTCTCGACCTCTTGACCCCCATCGACCGCTCTCAAATTCACGCAAACATCTTTGCAGACAGATCCAGGGAGCTCCAAGCCACACACATTACTCATGCTGGAATGTCGGTACAGCTTAGGCGATTATACAGAAAGCTACTCAGTGTTTAACACAATTCCTCCTCCTTGTTGTCTCTTCCCAAACACTGGCCAGACAAACATTGCAGCTTCGTAATGAAATAAATAAATTGCCATATATCCTATATCTCCACGCAAAACAGTTAATGTATTTCCGGATAACTGCACTTGTTGGCTGTTCAAGACGTTTATCAGCAGCACAGGTGGATAAACTGTGGACGAGTGTTTGGTCTTATTTGTCCATTACAATGCACGTAGGGAGATTGCCATTTAATCGTCAGAAATCTGGGCTGAGCCCAACTGTGTGAAGACTCCAAGTTAGTGACCAGGTCAGCAACCATTAACTCTGTAAACGTGAGAGTGTGGCGCAATTATGGGCCACCATCCCAGGACTCAATCTCGGCAGTGCCGTTGCTATCCGAGTCACCAAGCCACCCCAAATGCAAATACTCCCCAATTTCGCCTTCACGGACTGTTGGAGCAGGTGTTGTTAGCGAGTACCTAATCACGCCGGCACGACACACGAGGGATAGGGTGGCCAACACCATGCCCGGCCGCCTTAAATAAGATATAGGTTGGTTTACAGCAATACAGTATATAATTTAATGTTGGCAGTATATAGTACGGTATATGCTCGTTGATGCAATAGAATAAAGTTTAGATGGAAGCATATTATATAATTTTTACGACGTAGAATTGTAATGTATTACTTGCTGTTAGTAACTCAGCTTAGTGTAGAGTATAGTAAGTATACTGACGGTGCTATGCTATTTATACTTTAGTTTTTTATGTAGTTTATGCTTTAGTTTTCTACGTGGTGGTTGAGTAACTGCAGCTACATATCATTAACATTCCTTTCCTTTCTTACTGCTAATCCCTGCACCCCCCCCTTGGTGCTGTTGATCCTGCATAATGCATGGGCATAATATGACTTTGAAACCCCCCCGCCCACCTCCTACGCATTTTCCATGAATATGCTAAATTCCTCTTCACATGCACATTCTTTTGTTAAGGCGCTCTTTCCTCCACCTCCAACGCAGCTTATATATAAGCTCCTAGCTTGGCATTGTCTCATTCTTCACCTGAAGACGGCTGCTTGCGTTGTAGCCGAAACGTCGTGAGAATTGTTTTATTATGTTTTATTTTTATTATTTTATTACTTCCCTTCTACGTGACTTTACCGAAAGAACCAAGAAGATGAATCCCTGCAGTCACGAAAGCTTTAAATCGAAATATTTAAGGCTGAGTCGCCGTCGGAGGAGGCCTGGGACTGGTTGAGATACTCATCACCGATGTTTGCTGTGAGCGGAAATCGAACTCGGTTCCGCTGGGTACGTAGCGCAGTTTCGCGAACCACGATTATGGATTATACAATTCCTCGTGATTCTTGTGTGTAAGGGGCTGAAATCTGTTAGTATTGACTCAGCTGTATGAGACAGCGTCGTGTCTCTAGCCTTCCGCGTCAACACGTTCTCCCCCTTTCAGCTGTAAATTCAGTTGGAGGATTTCCATAACACCACACACACACTGCAGTTGGGTGCTAGTTGCAATTCATTATCTGTTTCGATAAGCAATATCTGGGTAGCCATTGTTACACGTGCAAAATGATTGAATTACAGCCACGCATTTTAGTCGTGGGTTAAAATTTTGACTCTTCGCTTATTGCACTTTCGGTTATGGGGTCGGCAGAACTCGCAGTGCAATCTCGGAGATGATTTCACACAACCACCAGGTATAAGTTCAGATTCGTAATTCCACCGTGGAAGACAACATTTGCACACCGACGAATTAAATCGACTGCGTAGCCGTGCGACTTGAATGCCGCCGCTCTTCGGACGCTTTCTGTTTGTGCCGTCAACTTCCGACTCGGAGAGCATGAGCAGCTCAGGCTGAGCTCGCAACAGCAAGGCCCAGGGGCTTCTGGACTGCACAGCGTCCCGAGGATGCAGTTGGGATGAATATGAATCCAGATTCTACTGTGATGTGTGCGTGAGTGCAGGTCTGGCATTGACAAGCGAAAAGGTCAAACTGTTTGGAATGTATACTCAAACTCTCATTGCCTTCCAAGTGCAAACCGCATCTCGCAGGGTGTTTTGTTCCATCGGCCCTCTGGGATCTTCATGTGCTGCACTTACCCTTTTAAAATCCAAACATCTTCAGTTCGAATCTGTGCCCCGATTCCGTTCATTATAAACATGTGCAGAGAGACGTCCATTTTCAGTTGGATGGGTAGCTCAAGTGAAAACGTGTTGCCATCAGATCACTTATCCAACACCATCGCAATGAAAAAAAATACCCCATCGTATTCAAATGGTATTTGTACCTTATTGTGGCCACGACGTGGAATTTGTGTCCAAGGATTGTAAAGAAAACATCAACAATGATCAATACACCGCTGAATAAAGCCCTCCCCAAGCCAATGCCATCTCTCGCTATCCTGCGATGCGACAATCCACCAAGCACCTGCACACGAGTCGACTTCGTGACTCCATCTCTCCACGTCGGTGCGTTGATGCCCTCTCGGATGCGTGGCATCCCTTGGCTGCCACTCCATCAACTTTCTTTATCATCCGTTATCAATCATCCCTTCCAGCAATACGCCCTGCCCAAGCCTACTTACCTTTCTTAACAGTTAAAATTAAGCATTTAAACCGCGTGCGGTATTTTTCTAATCCATGTGTCACTCTGTCTCAGTGTATCGTCAAGCGTGCGTCTCTCCACGCTTCATTGCGGCAACATTTTGCTTTACGTTTCACATTTGTTCTGCCCTTCGTGAATATCATCAGCACGAGATAGCCATGCTGCTTTCCTCCCACGACTGCATCTCAAGATGTGAAGTGGCTGATGAGCATGCGTACCAGCTGCAGAGTCCGTGAGCTTGCTTAATTGGAAGCCGTATCAGGCCGATAACCTGCTTCTTGTGAGTCATCGGCTTTCTGGATCAGGGGCTCCTGTTTAGGATGATGGTTTGGCTGGACGAGCTCAATAGGCAATCAGGCCCTGCTGCTGTGACCGAGGTCTTTGTGCTCTAATTTGTGCCTCTGATGTTGAGTAATTCTCCCCCCCCCCCCCCAGGCCTGATCACGTGACCACTGTCAATCCATTCCGAGGGGTTGCTTCCATGGTGCAATGGTCAGCGCACTGGACGTCTGCTCTGCAGAGGTCGCCAGTTTGATCTCCAGGCATGGCAGGTGAAATAATGTGGGCAGACTGCTTAGATCACCCCCCATACTCCCCCACCACCACCATCACCACCACCTCTGTCCAGCCAACAGTATTAGTGGGAACACGACAGTAAATCGGCAGGTCGCGTCTGGTGGGGTAAACTGTGGGTGCGCACACCTCTTCCACGGCATCTGACCAGAGTGGCAGAGTAAGTTCATCACCAGCAGTGGCAGAGCTGCACCTTTACACTCCGCTTTACACTATCGGTAATAATAAAACGATTCATAGATAACATATACAATGTAATTTATTTATGTATCTCATAATTAACTTGACAGAATTTGATTAATTATTAAACCGGCAAATATCCTTGCAACTGCCTTGCATAATTCATCACTCATGGACATTACCATATTTGACAGGCAATTATCAATATATTAATGATCCATGCTGTAGTTATGTGGGAATGCAAGAGGGCTTGTCCTATATTTTCCACTCCGTAAAAACAATCCATCACCAACTCCATTCTGACCGCGCAACTGCTGTCAAGGTGTGCCGAGAATTAGATTCCTTACTTAGCTCCCCAACAGACAGCAGATCTTCACATCACGCTGGGGATCAAACTCAGAGGAGATAGCAAGGGGCCACTTTCCAGTGTCTCTTCAAACGGCCCTCTGCTTCCAACAACCACTCAATTATCAAGGCAACATTTTCAATGTTTCCGAAATTGTATTCGAAATATGTTCATCGCATCATCTCACGAGACGATGGTATCCATTCAGAACTTTCGCAGGGCAGGAAGATCGCCCAGTGTGCCCAAGACATTGCTCACAGAAGCAGATATCACAGAACTCATTTAGATTCCTTGACGCGGCTTTTTTTTTATCCACACCCTATGGGAATAATAATTTCTCTCTCGCATGCACTGCTGCGGAGAAATGTTCATTCCACCGCAGTCAGATCAAACGTTCCCAAAGTTAAACGTCAAGTTTAAATGTCAGTTTTATTAAATGAAGTTATTGGTGGCTGGGCTGATACCATTAACTTAATATCCTTGAAATTTCAGTTGCTGCCCAGATTCAAACCCAGGAACATCAGCTGTGGCGGCTCAGTGCTTTTGACCCTTCAGCCACCCGGCCACCTCCTCCTGTAGGCACTTCTTCACGATGTTCATTGAACTTAGAACACTTGCCCCAAGGACCCTCCTGGAAACATGCACTTAGCCTTCGACAATGTGAGTTCAACCTCGATGAAGCTCGGAGAGCTGAATGGAGTTCAAAAGAACTCGCAAACAAACACCGCCTTCTTTTTGGTTCTTTTGGTAAAGTCACGTAGAAGGGAAATAATAAAATAATAAAAATCAAACATAATAAAATAATTCTCACGATGTTTCGGCCACAACGCAAGCAACCGTCCTCAGGTGAAGAACAGGTCTGTCGGAAAGACAGTGTCTGAATGACACAGACCTGTTCTTCACCTGAGGACGGCTGCTTGCGTTGTGGCCGAAACGTCGTGAGAATTATTTAAGAATGTTTTATTTTTATTATTTAATTATTTCCCTTCTACGTGACTTTACTGAAAGAACCAAGAAGATGAATCCCTGCAGTCACGAAAGCTTTAAATCGAAACACTGCCTTGCGGAAGACCCAAAGCAGAAGATCCTGGGTTTGATCTTCCACTGCACAAACCATGGCAGATGCGGATACCTGTTGCCCGAATGGAAGTCTCCAGTAGTGGTGCGACTGTCGTCAATCCAGAACAGACCGCACAACGTGTAATGACGCAATGCCCCGATCCACAAATACGAAGGAGACATCACGGCGATGATCACAACTCCGCTGCTCCTGATGCTGTTGTCTGGCTTGACCACCCGAATGTGAAATTGTAGTCGTTGCTCCACATCTACATCGGCCGTACGGAAGAAGAGTCTGTGAGCCACACACGGTACGGCATTACCATTGAGAGGGCCGCCGAATTGAATTGCCGCTAATTTAAACGACGGCGTTTCCGTCTTTTTCTGTGCAGGCATTACTAAGTGGGGTAGAATCACACTCATTACGCGCAAGTGTCCGGGCGTTATCTCGAGTGTGATCCCGGAATTTCAATTCGAGCGGCGCTGCTGCAACACCGCGGCTCGGTGCCCTGACACGAGGAGAAGTGGAAGACGACCTCGCCGCCGTGTGAACTCATTGTCGAGCTGCGGCGGGATTTTGTCCGGAGCACCGGGGCTAATGCTCCCCCCACTGGAGCAGAAGAGCTTTAATATAACCACGTTGCATAAAGGATGTCAGTTTAATGTCTCGTCGCCCCTGATGGCACGGCGCACCTTAGAACCGCGATGGGACATCAGTTGTGCTCTCGTGCCACGGAAGTCCCTCCTGCGCATCAGATGCCGCTCGATTCACAGCAACTTGGTATTTGCACAGTGGGTATCCGTCCAAGTGGTACAATAACAGCGGTTTTACTTAACTTTACTCCTGTGTCGTGGTCAAATCTTGCAATCAAAATTTAGTCTACTTCCTGTTGTCCAATTAATTCCACATTTTGCACACGTACTTAGATCCGGTGACCATGCATGGCTGTATCAAAAACGGCATCAATTCATCAATTAATTGCTTCCTTTCAAGCAATTACAATTTTTTGTATGGACGGCTTATTAATTAAACTGTAGAATCGGCTCGCACAAGAAGCAGGCGCCGCGTGTCTCAGGCGCAATTGACGTACTTCTCGACCGTGAGTTTATAGAAGTTGTTAATAAAACAGTTGTTTAAAAAAAAATTTTTTTTTAAGGAGTTTATTATAGTAAGAACTACAATAATGTTTACATTTTACATGTCGTTATCGTTCATACAAATTGTGTCTCGCGATCGCTGAGGAACCAAAGATAAGCTAGAAAGGCAGCTAACAGGCAATGGACCGGCGCCAATAATATCCCCAATCTCTGCAGTCCTCTATATATAAAGATGTTTTCACACAATTAATGAGTGTTTTTACACGTGGGAGGAAACCAGAGCTCCCAGAGAAAACCAACGCATACCGTGGAGCAACACTCCATCCCATACAGAAGGGACAGATCATAACAGTCCGCACTTTTCTCCTGGAGTGGCAGGGTGTAGAGGAATCTAATATTTGTATTATGTTGAACTTCTTTCACACCGTACGTAGCCAACCGTGCTAATTGGAGGTGCAGGGGAAGGACAAAAAACTAAATACAAAAAAGCAGTTCTAAAGAAATGGGTTTGTCAATCTAGATTATTTAAAAGTGCATATAGCTCCAGTGGCTTCCTATTATCGGAAGGAAGAGCATTCCAGACGGCCGCAGAAGCGCAACTGAAAGCGCGCGATGCGGCGACCGTCTTTGTCCGATGGCCAGCCAAAAGCCACTGCGCCGCTGCGAGGTCAACCAAAGTGTCCGTGATGGTTTATTCTCCTGAAAGAGCATGAGACTAATCTACACGAGGCTCCACGTCGCCACGTGCGAGAGTTTCCATAAGAGAGAACGCCCCAAGCAAAAAATAAAATTTCCCGTGGTCTCTGCAGGGGCTCGAACATGTTCCGCTTTACCGGCATGGATTAAAATACAACTGCGTAGGATGTCGCGACTGTGCTGCGTAGCTCTCGAGGATTGTTACCGTGTGCCAATTGGCTTCACGTCCGACGTTTTCCCCACCTTCTTCGGGGACCGATTCTTAATAGCTCCCAGCACGTGGGGTGAAACGTCCGGACATCGTGCCGAACAACACGCGGTTCAACCCCAAAGCACATGGAAGGGCCATGAGGATTCAAATGCCCGCCAGCACAGACTGACAAATAAAAAAAGTAGGGCAAGACACGAACGTGCGCGCTGAATTGCCCTTGCGAAATCCCGCAAACGAGACTTGATAGATGCCAAGTGAAAAGTGCCACAACGCTCTGAACAAATGTTAAACATTTTGTATCGGGCAAACGAATATAAAGCAGAGGTGCAAAGTCATTTACGATATGACTCGGATATGAGCCCACATTGTAAGCAGAAGAAAAAAAAAACCTCAAATCAGATCAGATGATCGGACTGACCACGCACGGATCGGATCACGACCGGCTCATGCCCGCACTGGCCGATCGACGAACCAGAACCAGGATACACACCAAGAGTTGCTCTCAAGAGCCGGCGCTGCCGTAGAGTACAGAGGTTAGCCGTCCTTGTAAATGTCATTAGAATGTCAGCGGTAAACCTTGTAAAAGAGACAAGCAAGCACTGTTTGAAAACATGAAGTACACACGACAGCTGGCATAGCTACTGTAATGTCACGTCATAGAACGCACAGAGCCCTTCAATGTGCAGTACAGAGAACGATGATACATGCTTCACTGGCAAGGCTTTTACAAATTCATCGCAGGTCGGATGTTTTGGAAAGTGTGATACTTGGGGAGTCTTCTTTATTTGGACACCGTTCATGTCCAAGACGTGAGTGGTAAAACAAAGATGACATTTTTTCCGGCATCATTTTGACGGAATTCTTTGCACGCCGATGCTCAGCTGTAGCACCGACCACCTGCTGCACATACACCACCAAACTGTCCCTTTGTGCCCTAACCTGCGCTGTGATTGTTGTCGCTACACTCGGAACTAATCCCACTGGCGCACCGCCTCACGAGACGTAATGGAACAAGAGTGAGTCCGTGAGATGTAGCGGAACGCAGAGTCCGCGAGACGCAACAGAACAAGACTGAGTCCCGCGAAATGTAGCGGAACAACACCAAGTCCGCGAGCACATTCCGAGTGAAGCGTGCCAAGATGAAGATGATGATTGTGATGGCTATTGTGTTCATGATGTTAATATTCAGTTTCATTTTAATTCCATTGAAGAAACAATACATTGAGTTAAACTCCTCTTACCTGCGTTCGTGTGTCTTCCCTTCCTGACATCCGTCGTGCCCCCCAATTGATGTGTGAACCTCCCTATTATCTAGCAGGGGATTCACCCACCTGCCAGTGGATGCAGTGAATATCACATTCATCTTAATTTCCGCCGATAAGAGGAGTTAACACAGACGTTGAACAGCTTCGGATTTTGACCTGACCACACCGCTGATCCAGAAGAGGTCTTTCAGAAATATGTGCATGACCCTATGAAACACGAAAAAAGGCAGATGAGTGAAAATGAATCCTATTATCCACGTACATCTGAAACTTCTCTGTAGATTTCGACCATTGCGCCGTTTTCCCTCAAAGTTTTTCATCTTACAACAATCTGTCCTTGTGACGTACTTCATCTATCAATGCCTAAGCAGAGTTGACGTCAATAAATAAATGCGGATATTCAGCACCTTCCCTCACATAGAAAAATAGTTTATAGTCATTTGCTTTTTATAGGTTCCTCGACTAACAATGATTGTCTCTTGAGAACAAAGGAGCTCCAACATTTCAATTCGTTCTCCTCCGGTGAAATAAGTAACCCGCGAATTGAATTGCCACGTGATTACATTCAACATTAGTCCCGTGCCTTGAAGACAAATTGGATCACTCCTCGCACGCGTTAATTTGCCAAACGTATTCAGGGGGTTGGAGGGGGGGGGGGACACCTTGGTTGTCCGTTAATAAATTAACTTGCGAGTGAGAGGGGGGGCTCAATGAACGGCAGTGGCGTTTGTGCGCGGCGGTCAAGTTCTCCACCAGGAACCGGCGAAGCAGATGCACGCGCAAAGTCAAGACGGAGCCCCGGGGGGAAGCTGGGACGCATGAGCCACGGTTCACCGCTTGTTCGAGCGTGTTTTGGTTTTGTGCGGAGAGAAAAAAACACAATTACCTTCACTTTTTACCACCCCACCAAACTGCTTCACGACAAAATGGCGGTACACATGGATTGTTTTTGTCGCTTGTGGTTGGCACTCGGGGCCACGTGGACCGCATATGGCGGCGGTGAAAATAAATAAAAATGGTGGCAGAAAAGGCAACCGCTGTCCGGTCACAACGAACGCTCACCCGTCCCGCCCCCCCCCCCTAAAAAAATCTCGCTCCGTAACAAGATATAATGAATCCGCGACAATATGAATGATAGATGATGTAAATGTTTAGGATCATATTTGGAGAAAATTAGGGAATACTTGAAACGAGAATTGACGTTTTAAAGAAATCGATAATTTATCATTAATTCTGTCGCGGAATAATTATATCCTGTACCAAGATTCTGAAAATTCAGAATCTTGGCAGGCTGCATGCGGCACGAGGCGGGTGGGTGGGAATGGGGGGGCTGCGTGCAGTGGATGAGGGTAACGGGGATGCGTAGAGGTGATGTGTGTGTGTTGACTGAACTTCTTTGTCATCGTACGTGGCCAACCGTGTGTGATGGGCAAGGGGAGGTGAGGTAAGAGGAAAGGATTTATCTCAAAGTACCCTACGAGTATTTTTGTTATGGATTGAAAAAAAAACTATGGACAGTATATATATTTAAAAACTGTTAAACGGCATGCCATAGAAATCTAAGCCGACGGTGAAATATCCAAAAGAGGTTTTTTTTTGGGTAAGATTGCGAAAATATAAATATGTTGTTTAACCCGCCACCACCCGGCAACAGTCAATTCGTAAAATTTGTCAATTGGCTGTTGGGTGGTGGCGGGTTTAACGACACATTTACATTTGCACGATCTAACCCAAAAACACTCAATTAAGGATCATATTGGTTTTGAAAGACGAGAGTGCCGAGAAAAAGTTCGTGAACCCCAATTATAATTGTGGAAGTTCAACAGTTTTACCACGACATCCTTCTTGAATCAAAACCGGTATTTTCTTAAATATCCAACAGGGTTTATATCGACCAATGGCATGTCTTTTGAAACAAAATGATGTATGAATTCAACAAAGAGCATTTTTTGGTTCAGGGTATGTTAAAAAGTAAGTTGAACCCCTGGTTCAATTTGCTCAATTAAGGGAATAATTAGGATCAGGTGTTTAGATAATTTGGTAGATCTTAAGGGATGAGTTTGGGAGGCCCCACCCTATACAAAGATCAGAAACGTTGTGAGTTTGGTCTTCACCATACAGGTGTCTGTGGAGACAAGTCATGCCACCGATCACAATACATCTCTGAGGACCTCAGAAAAAGAGTGATTGATGCTCATCAGTCCAGAAAGGGTATTAATTCTAGATTTGAAGCTTTCGGGACTGCAAGGATTCATATTCTTAGGTTTTTTTCGGTAAAGTCACAGTAGGTAAAAAATTAAAATTAATAAAAGTAAAATAAAAATAAAATACAAATCACGACGTTTCGGAGGCAACACAAGCTTCCGTCTTCAGGTGGAACCGTCACAGCACGATAGCTGTATCAAGTGAACCGTCACAGTACGATAGCTGTATCAAGTGAGAGAAAAAACCTAAGAATATGAGTCCGGAAAGAGTTACAAAAACATTTCTAAGGATTTGGTGCTCCACCCATCCACTGGTCAGATAGTCGACAAACGTAGAAAGTTCGTGACCACAGTCACTCTACCCAGGAGTCGCCATCCTACCAAAATCTCTCCAAGAACAAACCCGGAAAATCATCAAGGAAGTCACAAAGAACCCCCAGAGAAACATCCAAGGATCTGCAGACCACTCTCGCTTTGACTAATGTGAGTGTTCATGACTCAACTGTCAGAAAAACAAGAATGGTGTTCATAGAAAGATAGCAAGGAGAAACTCACTGCTCTCCAAAAATAACGTTGCTGCCCTTCTGAAATTAGCCAAAGAGCACACAGATGATCCACAAGAATTCTGGAACAATGTTCTCTGGACAGACGAGTCAACAGTAGAACGTTTTGGCCTCAATGAGAAACGTTAGGTTTGGTGAAACCCAAACGCTGCTTTCGAACCGAAGAACCTCATCCTCACCGTGGTGGTGGTGGTGGGAATGTGATGGTTTGTGGCAGCTTTGCCTGCATCAGGACCTGGACCGGCTTGCCATCATTGACACAACCATGAATTCTGCGTTGTATCAGAAGATTCTAGAGGAGAATGTCAGGCCATCCGTCCATGAGCTGAAGATGAACCGAAAGTGGGTCTTGCAACAATACAATGATCCTAAACTTACAATAAGTTCTACAAAGGATTGGCTGCAGAAGAAGAAATTCCACGTTTTACAATGGCCTAGTCAAAGTCCCGACCTAAACCCAATCGAAATGTTGTGGCAGGACCTGAAGCGAGCTGTCCATGCAGGGCAGGCCTCAAATGTCATCGAGTTGACGGAGTTCTGGAAGGAGGAATGGGCCAACATTCCTCAAATCCGATGTGAGAGAGACTGACCGATGGCTACAGGAAACGCTTCGTTGCTGTCATTGCTGCTCAAGGGGGTGTCACGAGTTTATTGAGTCTAAATGTTCACATACTTGTCCACACATGGTTATTGAATGTATAATAATTTGAGGATGAATACATGTTAAAAGAGTATCGTGTTTTTGTCTCATTTGTTTAATCAGCTTATCTTTTTCTATTATTAGGACTTAAGATTACATTTCTAATAACATTTTAGGTTTGAAATAAGTCAAATATGTGAAAATCCTAAGGGGTTCACAAACTTTTTCTCAGCACTGTACACGGGTTAAACTGGCAGTTCAAATATACAGACTGTATGCCCTGTTTTAATATATCAGTGTTCCTGTGTATTTAATATAATTTATTTCAGGCATAAATGTATCAACCACGCTTGACACATTTACAGGAAATGTTTGCAACATCAGCAAGGGTTTACTGTTCATAATCAGCTTACCAGCAATTGTTTACATTTTAAAACAATAAAAAATAAAATTTCTAATTAAGAATTACTCATTACACCATTAGAACAGCACGCAATAAGCAACACACATTAGTCGTTGCCATCCATTTCAAAAGTGTCTCATCGCATCGAATGTAATCAGCATGGAACACAAATCATACACAAGCAAGCCTCGTGTGGCGATCACACTGGGAGCTTAGCTGCATCGCATGGGGTTCCAAATTCAACACCCACCAACCAGTCAGAACAAGTCTGCAGGGAATGGACTCAAGAACACCATCTGCTTTCAAGCACTCAATTGCATTGCACACTGGTGTGATTTTGTAAAAAAAAAAAAAACGAGGCAAGGGTGCAGCCCTGCAATTGCTTGCTAACGCCACTGCTCGCAGAAGGGCATCCACTCGGATGTACGTACATTGAACTTATTCCGCAACGTACGTAGCCAACCGCACTCATCGGATGTGCGGGAGCAAGCTCTCGACTCTAGAGAGATCTTCTCGAAGAGATTTGGTCTACAACTCTTCCACACTGGTCAGTAATCATACTCACGAGGTGGGAAGCTTTTTCCCACCACACGCGGCCTGCCGATCGGCTCACAGAGGCTGTGCCCATTTCTACTGCTGAGTGGCCCGAGCCGTCATCACTGTTTCAACAGCCATGACAGGAGGTCGAACCCGTGTCCTCGAGATGCAGTGTGCTGGCCGTTATACCATGGCAACATCTCGCTGGTGCCATGGTATAATCCCAACTTCATTTGATATTAACCTACATTGTAAATAAGTTTATGCTTGATATATAAAGCGCCAGACCCATCCTTCTTGATAAAAAAATATATAATCATTTTAATACATGATATTTATTGACGGAACAATTATTCCGAATGTTAAACTTTTAAAATGAATTGTAGCTATTCCAGTATAGTACAACTTACGAATCACCTGGGTAACTCACATATATTTATTTGTGTTGCCCACAGAAGAAAACACCTTGCATTTTGTGTGTAAGTTATTTTCAAATGCCAACGTTTGCTTTTAAAAGGTGTGTGAGCCCAAGCAAATACTTTATTTTAAAATCATAATGCTTCGATTAACGGAGCTCTCAGCGATACATTTGCAGCAATCGCTGAGGAGCGGGGGGGGGGGTGTTGTTACACGCTCATTCAACGTGAGCGGTGACTTCAACCGGCGGCTTTCCACGCAAAACAACGACGGCACCGCTTAGCAACATCACCGTGTCGCCGTTGTGATCGTTAGCCGTGAACGTTGCGAGCTCCGTCCCCGAAAATAAACCGTGACAGCAGCAGCACCATGTCATGAACAAGGAGCTCATTACCGATCCCATACAATAACTACTGAAGAGGTTCGACCCCTACCCAGGAATAAAAAGAAACATTTTTTTAAAATGTTACCAGGCAAGGCCCACTGAGCTATGCAGCTCTTTTCAGAAGCGACCTGGCCACCACAAATGATAGCTCACCAAAGTGGCGTCTTATTACGTGGAAGTTTATTGCAAGAAGATACTTTAAAACGCGTGATGCTGATTCTAAATGTGGAGGGGAAAATTCCGGAGGACCCGGAACCAGACCGTGGATCACATGGCCCAGAATTTCCCTGTACACCGGCGATTCGCAGGCAATATCATCGGCATGCACCAACCGATCCTCCGCAGAGGCTAGCGAATGGCCTCGATATAAACATATGTAACGTTGACAACTTCACCTTGCCATGCGAAAAGAGAAGAAGAATCCCTGGCCGACATTCCAGCAAACCTCACAAATGCTTGGGAAAATCCTCGGCCAACCTCCAACTCCTGCAAACCCAAACGTCAAGCGCGTGAGAAGTTCTGACGAATCTCCTCACCAAAGGACAGCACTGAGACTTGTTTTATCTCTATTTTGCGCAATCACGTACGTCAGCGCACACCGTCGCCTGCTGTCCCCGAGGAAGATCTCACGACTTTCCAAGAGGTTTATCTTTGTTGTTGTATTTGCCATATTTATCTCATTGTCAAAATGTAAATGTGTGAAAAGGGTTACAGGTAAAAGGTGCAGCCTTGCAATCGCATTGCTCGTGTCACTGCTGCTAGATGGGCCTCCAACTCCAGATAGCTCGACAGAGCTCCCTTTACTGGTAGGAACCTCCTGGTTACACCAGCCCACAGGGGATTATTGTGTCCGTCCGTCCGTCGTGCAGGGAGAGGCTGGGTGGGGAGGGAGGGGCTGGGTGGGGAGGGGCTGGGTGGAAAGGGGCTGGTCACCCCGTGGTGCCCTTATAAAACTCAACACGACACGATACACTACACTTATACAGGTAGGAACAACAGGTTCCACACTGCCCACCAGGGATTATTTGTCTGTCTGTCGTGCACGAATGCGCTGTCCAACCAAGTTCCTACCTGCCCACTCCGAAGGAACGTAAAATGTATGTTGACACACTCTTCCACAATGGCCAGATATCTTGCAAGAGGTTGGAAGTTTGCATGCGGAAATAGATATGCTGATATTACTATGCACAGTTTACAATAATGATTGTTTTCATTCATTATATCGTATTTCATAGGGACTGGCATATACCTAGAGTAAATATAATTACCACAATAAAATCTGTAATGATGGGAAAACCTGCCAGAACAGAGCAGTAGTACATGTTCTATCGCCGTATCACTGCTGCTGGCAGTGTTCTGCCCAAACGTATTTTGATAGTGACCCAAGTGTGTACGTTGAACTTCTTTCGCACCGTACGTAGGCAACCGTGCTACATCAGAGGTGCGGGGGGTTGAGGACAACAAACGAAACACATGAAGCAATCGTAAAGATCTGAGCTTTCAATCTGGATGTAAAAGTGCATCGCTCCGGTGGCTTCCTCGTGGTATAATGGACAGCACACTGCACTTGCAATCCCCGGAAAGTTTCCGGTTCAATCTCACGGCGTGGCAGCCGAAGCCACTGTTCACGTTTCTTAATCCCCCCACTCCACGCCCACAAATCCAAACGCCGCTGTCAGACCTGGCAGCATTAATGGGAGCACTGCAACTCGTCAATCGGCAGGTCACGTGTGGCGGGGTAGAGGGTGAGCACCTCTGCGAACACGACGTTTGGTCAACGCGGAAAGATCAGACCTTTTCGAATTCGTTCTCATAGAGGCTCTCCTGCTGTCGGCCGTGCTGCACCGTTACCACGTTTTTATTTCATTTTGCTCTTCTCTCTTGCAAACAAAACCTCGATGGCACGGTTGGCTACGTACGGTGCGAAAGAAGGTCTACGTACGGCGCGAAGGAAGTTCAACGTACGCCAATAAGTTGCATTACGTACGAAAAAGACGAACAACATCTACATTCATCGCCATCACTGTATTCGTTTCATAGGGCCACCCATAACAGCCATGAAAACGAAATAGAAATGCAATGAAATGTTTGCAATGCTGCGACATAAGAAACACACACAACGGTGACCCGCGATAGGCAGAGAAGACAAGGTCACGGACGGTGTAATAGACCGAGCCCACTTTGCCGCTTCAAAAATAAAACAACCACAGACAGCCCAGCTGTTGCTGTTGCACGATCATTATTCGATTCCTTCGCATTCATAACTCAACATGCTACCGAAAGCCAGCCTTAGCCAAACATCGGCCAAACAAATTCCCGACTTAAAATCGCAGCACCCGCGACACATTCGCTGTTGAAGACGTCCAACTGAATTTTACATTGGGTGGCCCTATGAAACTATGTTCTAGAATCCGTTTTTTTATTGGGTGCAATAGCGAACAATAGCCATATCAAGCATTAGTACATCTAATCGGCGTAATAATTGGTTCGCTGCGGCTCAAAAAACTGTTGTGGTGTTCATCTTCTTGGTTCTTTCGGTAAAGTCACGTAGAAGGGAAATAATACAATAATAAAAATAAAACATAATAAAATAAAATAAAAAATTCTTACGACGTTTCGGCCACGTGACTTTACCGAAAGAACCAAGAAGATGAATCCCTGCAGTCACGAAAGCTTTAAATCGAAACTGTTGTGGTGTTTGCTGTCTGATATGTGAACTCTGTGATTTCATTCGTGCCACTGGAACATTGTTCTGTGGTCCATGAGCCCAGTCCAGATATTTCATTTGTCGGTACCACCTGGGGTAGCAAACATCTTTAACGGTGCCAATTTTGTTGCGTGGCCAATAACACTGTGAATCTTGCCATAGATACTTGGACTGAGTGGCGTTGTCAAATAATTGACCCTCACTGGCTCTATACGTCGGGAACACCACGTGTTGTTGTTGTTGTTGCTGATGCTCTGGAGACCGGGGAGATCGATGATCGATGTTCGGTCGCCACATCGATGGCATTCGTCATGATTCCTCACTGAACAGAGTGGGGCCGCACGAAGGCTGCCGCCATCTTCCACCCTAAACCGCATTCGCACAAAGCGTGACAGATGCGGGTTCCTGATGCGCAAATAGAAAATTTAAAAAAACTCCCCAGTGTGCGACCGTGGTCATCCAGAACAGACCGTACAACGTGTATCGACACAATGCCCCGAATCCACAAATACGAAGGAGACATCACGACAATGCAACTCCGCTGCTCCTGATGCGGTTAGCTGGGCTTGACCACCTGAACGTGAAATTGAAGTTAAATTTAGATTTAAAGCTTTCGTTACTGCAGAAATTCGTCTTCTTGGTTCTTTCGGTAAAGTCACGTAGAAAGAAATAATAAAGTAATAAAAATAAATCATAATAAAATACAATTCTCACGACGTTTCGGCCACAACGCAAGCAGCCGTCCTCAGGTGAAGAACAAGTCTGTAGGCGAGGAACAAGTCTGTCGGAAAGACCCTGACGCCTGCTGCTGTTTATTCGGAGTTTGCGTGTCTCTCTCCCCATGTTCACGTGGATTTTTCTCCGGGTCCTCCGGTTTTTCCCACCACATTTAGAATCAACACGCGTTTAGAGTATTTGGCTCCTATGCATTTCCACATGATAAGCCACTTTGTTGAGATATCATTTGTGGCCAGGTCGCTTCTGAAAGAGAGCAACATAGCTCAGTGGGCCTTACCTGGCAAATAAAAAAAAATAGTCGTAAGGCAGCAGTAATAGTTGTAGTAAGGAGGTAGTAATAGTTGTAGTAACACAAGCAGTAATAGTTGTAGTAACGCAGTAGTAATAGTTTCCATTCCTCACAACGCTCCAATGCAACAATGCAACTCGCACGTGCACACAAGCGGAGTTAATTGTTCCATCTCCTTAGCGGGTGTCCCTCTCAGATGCGTTCCACTCCACTCCATCATCACAATTGCTGGCCATTGGTCAACTTTCTCTGCTAGCCACGTATCTTGACCAGGTCCACTTTTGCTTTTATTAACACTTCGGATTACATTACACATATATGTGTGAGTCCTGCATTGGAATATATTTGGCTACTTTCTTGTTCGATGTTTTGTGTGTGTGGGAGACAGCCGAAGTGCCCGTAGAAACCCTGTGCGTACCAGAAGTGTACAACCGTTCTCTGCGCAGGTGAAGTCAGAATTAAAAAATATCTGCTCCGTTGCATCTTAGGGGTACCACTGAAGTTCCTTCGCAGTCAGTTCCTCGCGTCAACTCCGTCTGGTTCACCGACCCTGCCTGTAAGTCCCTTAATTTACAAGGGAGCATCCACGCGGCATACACTCGATGGTCTGTATCCCAACAACACTTCAAAAACTGTTGAAGGCCATCACCAAAGTGAATTCAAAAAACAATTTTGCAATGGGTTCTATTTACTTTATGACATTCAGCCGTTCTACAACAGCGCCGTAAATGTGTTTTATATGTGAATCGCACTACGTTTTATTGCCATTCTATGGTGCTCGTTCAGCACACCACGAGAAAGGAAAAGATCATTGGAACACTACAACTTACATGATGCCCGTTTGTGCCGAAGTATAACGACCAAAATCCACTTTAAATGACGTTAAAGTTTTAGGCAATTTCCTGTCTTACCATCCTTAAACGGACTCTTGAACCACACACGCACACACTGAAGCAAAGCAAAAAAACCTTGAACATTAGCATTTGGCATGCATGCATGCATGTACATATAATATTCCTGTGCACTGAGGAGTATATAAAGTGGACATAGATCGTATTTCCAATTAATCACACTGGGGAACAATGTGCTTTAAAAACGGCAGATGGTTGATTTATTTAAATGTATTTAATTTCGCCTAACACAGGCTTCTCCTACAATCAGCAGGGCTGTCAGATATTCATTGTTTATTGAGCCAAGGAAATATGATACGAGACTTCTGGCTTAATATCCTGTCCCAAAGGGCGGATTGCCCTTTTGACACTCTTTCAGTCACGTAAAGTCTCACCGTCCTTGCTGTGATAATGACAATTAAGCGCTTGGACAGAGGATGCAAGTGCACACTCGCCCTGCGCCAAATTGTGCCATTGTTCTCGGTGTAGTTTTACTAACGGCTGCCCACAATTGGTGGTCGTTCAATATTGTGGCATAAATTAGATCGAGACCACTAAGTCGAGGGCAGGAAAAAAGTACGATATTATGGACAAAAAGTAACTGCCGTGGAGGGGACACTCGAAGGTGCCAGGTGGAAGAGGAAGACAACGACCTTTGTGGAAGTGACACATCAAGCACTGGGGAGGAGCGAAAGAGAGCATCACAAGGAGATGTCGACGCAGGGAATGGCCATGCCCCAACAGGACAAAAAGAGGCCCACGAGAAGAGGAAAAGAAACAGCTTTTCCAGCCACGTAAAAGTACACGGCCAGTGTTGTGATAACGACAAAAGAAAATAACTTGGCCAAGGAAGTGAGCGCACAATCTCTGCGCCAATTCCGCCGTTACTTTACAGCCGAAAGGGGAAAAGTCACCGACTCCATCGCCCTGCGCATTTAGAGCGATCATTGAGGGCCTTTTCATTTTGCGGTCAAGGTCGTCGGCGCCAGCAGAGGCCTCCTCTCCCCCTGGGCGCCAAGTCCGCGAGGCCACGTCCCAAACACTCCCCCACCCCACCACCACTTTTGTTTTTTCCTCTCTCTCCGTTTCATAGGCCCGGCTTTTGTGAAAGCAATCCAGTTGGCACATAAACAAGGCAGGTCTCACAAGCTCGCGCAACCGCCAAGCTCTTGGCGGAGCGCATCCTCTGAAAGTGGACTTCAGCGGCGAGTGGAACTCAATGTCTCCCAGCCATTTGTAATTTAACTAGCATCCTTAAATGCCCAAGCAACTCGGGCCGGCTCTCCTTTCAACTTCCTCTCGCTGCCCCCCCACGCAGCTCAACAGTGCGCGAGTGTTTAGAGGATTCGGCGGGGGTCGTTCACAGAGTCACCGGCTCTGCAGTACGGCGATGGCCTACAATGTACAAACGGCGCACTGCCATTCAGAACAATGCGGCCAGAGAGATGGCCGTGGTGGTTTTGTTTTGTTTGGGAGGGAGGGGATTTGTTCATAATTACTCTACAGTCTGTTCTCAGAGCCGCCTTCCCCACCAGATGCGTTTCTCCCAGCATCTCCGATGGGCAGTGGACGAGGGGAGGACAAACGAAGCCGTTCAGGGATACCCTCAATGTCCTCCCTGAACCGCGGAAAAATGAGCCTTCGAGACCGGGAGGAGCAGCAGGCTGCCGACCGCCTCGAGGTGGCGCCGCTGCGTCCACCAGGCCGTAGCCCCACTTCGAAATTAACCCGTAAAAACAAAGTTTTTCACTATAAATCCTTTATATGCGTGGCGGCTAGAGTCCTCTCGTCCTCTGGCTTGAGATGGCTGCCACCTATGGGTCAGATGATTGCCTAGCAGCATTAAGCAATTGGTAATTAAATAGAATTTTTTTTTCCTAAAAAGTGTAAAATTTAGCAAAATTTTTTTCACGAAAATCAATTGTCACGCACAGCGAGTCTGTGTGGAAAATGTCAGCTCGATTGGATCACGGGAAGTGGGTTAAAAAACGACCTGAAAGATTTGCAGTTTCGTAAGCGCGCAAGCAAGCAAGCGAACTTAATATAAAGGATTTAAAAAGGAAGCTGACCCGGCACTGCGGATTCCACTTCCATCTGGGACCGCGTGGTGCCCCCAATGCCCAAAGATCTGCGGATCCAGAATTGGGCTCCTCAGCCACCTCAAGAGCCACGGCTAAACCTGATGGAGGGGGTCATCCTGCCAACCCCGAGGGACTGCCGACGACACGACAGTCTATCCTCTTGTAACGTTGCGTGTTTTCATAACGCGAATTGGATATAGCACGATGGATGTATTAGGGCAGCGGTCCCCAACCTTTTTGGCACCAGGGACCGGTTTCATGGAAGACAATTTTTCCACGGACCGGGGGGGAGGGTTCATCATTGGGTCTTTCCCCCTTTTTAAAGAAGCTCTCCAGCGATATTTGTTTTTTACTCATTTGGCTAGGGGTTCGCTTGTGGGCTTACCAAAACTGTGACTAAGACAAGTGCGCAGTGCGGGAAAGAAGCGCGGATGGAAGTGTTCAATAATAAAATAATGGGGGTGGGCCACGCGTGGACTCAGCGCTCTCACCTCCTGCTGTGCGGCCCGGTTCCTAACAGGTACCGGTCCGTGGCCTGGGGGTTGGGAACCCCTGTATTAGGGAACAATTTTGTGTTATAGCACGGACGCCAATTGGATATAACGATTGAGTAAACAGAACTATGTTGCGCGAGTAGGAATAAGCGGTCGTATGGCTGCCTCGGCGTAGCATCATCACGCAAGGTGGTGGGATGCTGCTGGATGCTTCTAGATGCTACCCATGCGCCTCAGTCTTTGTTCAGCCTGCGTACACATCTCAAGTGTTACCCCAGACTGTGCTTTACCCGACATTATTTATTATTACAACTCGATTTTCCCATAATGCAGTGCTCTTCAGGAACGCAACTACCACCGCGTTATAGGAGAACAGATTGTACTAATATGAATGAAAAACCCAAAAATATATTTTTATGGGTTATTTTTTCACCTGATATAATTAAAAAAAATCTGCTTAGAAATTGCAAAACCAGGAAATGAAAATCATAAGGGAAAAGGGTAACCATATGTGTAGGCAAAGGGGGCAGCCCTGCAAATTGCTCGCTCACCACTGCTGGCAGAAGGGCCTACGTTAAAGGAGCTCGAGAGAGCCCCCCCCCCTATGTTGGCCTACTCTTCCACGCGGGCATGACGTCTTTAAAAGACATTGTTCAAACATATGCCATGTCAAGTTAGAACATTATAATTACATGCCAGCAGCCGTTACTGTAGACACGTACCAGTTCAGTGGTATAAGTAAATTTACATTTAAATGAGCTCCATTCAGTATTGTTACAAAAATGTTGCGCAGTTGAGTTATGGGATCCCATTCGTGGCTCGCTCCACCGCACACCCACAAGCTGGTTCAACAACACACTCCACTGAGATCTCCTCCGAGATCCGCCGATTCGTGCCCTTCTGAGCGTGGTGACCGCGTTCCAGGCTGCAACCCCGTGGAGGTGACCACGTGGTTTTTGTCTGCACAACGGCCGGGCTCTGAGTTTCCCCGACCTCGGGGGTCAGGAACTCACAGTCGATGGAGACTTCTAAGTTCCGGCTGAAGACCCCTGCCAGCTGCCTGACACGGCGGCTTCATCTCTCTTTCTCCAGTTCTCCGTCTCTTCAGTGACTTGAGTCTCGACTGGACATCTGTGAAAAATTGCTTCATAGCTCATCGGATTCCTCTCGCATAAATAAACGTCGTGATCCTCTCTCCCAGGTTGATTCTCACTTAGTTCCCTCCGTTACATGCAGGGTGCTCTGAGATCCATTGTTTAAGGGCACCTTATAAATAGAAATGTAAAATTTTCTAACCATCTAAAAACAAACAAAAAATCCTTCAAGATGTTTAAACATTCAACAACCAAAAGCATTGAGTGGAATATGTCGAACAATCTTGGAGTTCAACATACGTACAGACCTAAACAAGTCCCGAGCAAATGTCAGACATTCTATGCATTAGACCGCCCATTCACATCCACACTGCTTCTAATCATCGGCGTACATTTTTTGAGCAAAGGAGCGGAAAGAGTGCATCTTGTTT
This sequence comes from Lethenteron reissneri, assembly GCF_015708825.2. Classification (NCBI taxonomy): domain Eukaryota; kingdom Metazoa; phylum Chordata; class Hyperoartia; order Petromyzontiformes; family Petromyzontidae; genus Lethenteron; species Lethenteron reissneri. Next base: position 4,414,456 of record NC_083781.1, read on the forward strand.
GTATTTGCATTACTCTGTTTCACGTCGCAGAAACTAACGTTTAATCCGAAATGGGATGCATCGACAATGCAGCCAGGCGCCAGAGTGGTTGGAGCTGACATTAATTGTGGTCACAAGTCAAATGAATGACACCCCAATTTATGGAGATATCCGTGTCTCGCTGATTTCAATGAATAATTTAAACCGATGTCATGAAATACTGTATACGGTTCCTGAAATTGACAAAACAATTTTTAGTCTTAACAAAACTGCAGGATTGCTTTATAAAATTATTTTTCATTGCAAAAGTAATTTCGTTAATAATCTTCATTCCATCAGAATATCCTAATAAGTATGTGGCATCATTAATGGAGTCCGGCAGGTGGCCATGAACACCGCTGCGACAATAAAAAACGGTGGTTTGTATTCATATCGTACCCCACCTGAATAACAACAACGAGTTGTCAAATCCCATAAGGCTCAGGATGCAACACACAACTTATGATTTGAATTTTATTGCACGGACCGGCGTGTACGCCGATCAATGTCACAACGTTGTTAATGGCGTTTTTACTGTGGTGGCCAAGGTTCAGTTGGGATTTCTCTAACTTTCTTAATAAAAAAATAAAAGTCAGGCCTTACTCCGTTTACTTTATGTTGTTGCTCAAAGGAAGATTTTGGTCACCACACACAATATTTGTTTCAAGGACAAAATGCATTTATCAGCAACAGCAGCCACAATCAATCCAATGCTGGATGAAGGCTTCCCCAAACCACCATCTCTCACGATCCTGCGATGCAATCCACCGAGCACCTGCTCCATCTCCCCGGTGGACGTCCTCCTCGACACGTTCCATTCCCATGGCTGCCATCCCACGTTTTTATCCTTGACTATCGGCCATCCTCCGTTCATTCTAGCCGCGACGTGTCCTGCCCGAGCCCATTACTTTTCTTCACAGTTCGAATTACGTCCAGCGTGCTAATTATTAGCCCACGTACTTTCCCTACTCCTCGCGTTTCTCCGTCTGCCTCTCGATGTACTCACTTATAAACAGGCATTCGTTCAATTTTCAGCTTTGTCCTGAGTGTGTTTTTCGACACCGTACGTTTTCATCGTTTTTATTTGCATCCTTCTCATAACAACAACAAAAAAACACGCCTTTGAACAAAACAACAAAAAGATGCAGATGCGGCATCGGAGGCACGACAGAGAGTCCACGCCGCTCCTGGGCACCACGGAAACAGAAACTGCCGGCCTCAGGGCGCCCAAATTACGACTCGTTTTGGCAGCATGACAGTGGCTCTCAACCGGGGGGTACCCGGACCCCGGGGGGGGGGGTACCCGGGCCCCTGGGGGATACGTGGCAATGTCCCAGGGGGTGACATGAGGAGATCTATAAATGTGTGCAATTCAATCAATGCACGAGAGTCACTGGTGAACAATCACGAATGCATCCGCCAACATAAAATTTTAATCCACGTGGTTAACCTTGCGATAAAATGTTAATCCACGTGGTTAACCTAAGACGATATAAAATACCTTCCTAAAAGCATTGGTGGTAAACAATGGGGTTTCCAAGGGTAACGAGCGAGCGTGAACAAAGACGACACGCGTGGAGAGCATCCCTTGTTTTCTTATTCGCTTGCTGTTACTTGCTAGTTAGGGTACCCCACAAATTGGACAATTTGTTGAAATATTGCTGTTCGTTATTCGAACTGTGCATTTATTTCTCAGAACCATGTTGGGTCAGGCAAGGAGGTACTCGGTTGAAACTAAATTCAACAAGCGGTACAGGGGCCGTCCATAAATGACGTCACGCACCTAGGAGGGGGGAGGGGGTCAGACATTTGTGAAGATTTGTGACGAGGGGGGGGGGGGTTGAGAAATGTGACGTCACATCAAAAAGCGCTGCTTTAAATAAATATAAACACACGTTCTACTTAATTAATTATTCTTTTTAATAAATGTTTTCTCCTACAACATCGGAGTGCAGCGCCAAATTAAATACGCACTACAATGACAATAGTTTAAAGCGATTTGAAGCACGTTTTATATATATTTTGGGGGGGGGGGGGACAGAGCTTTGTGACGTCATATCTGAGGGAGGGGGGTCTGACTTTTTGTGACGCCGTGTGACGAAGGGGGGGGGGGGGGTAAAAAATCTTCCAAAATCGCGTGACGTCATTTATGGACGGCCCCACAGCAGTAGCCAACAAAAGGTTGAGAACCACTGCTCTATCACCTTGCTGGCTTCCTGAAGGCGGTTGAGACAATTCCCTTGTTTTGTTCAATACACACACAGCACAGTATCACGCCCAAAGGCCCACAAATGCCAAGTGTCCAGCAACAAACTGCGCAATTAGGGTGTCAAGACATTTGAAAAAGTCTCATTTATGGGCATCTTGCCCCACCACGGTGAGCCAAAGTTATTAGTGACAGCAGCGGTCTTCACTCATTCTCAGAGGGGTGACACTTTTGCCGATAACACATCGTCAGCGTGAGGTGCCGCCACACATTTGAAACCATTGTTGGGGTTTGACAGCAGCACGATGATTATGATGATGGGAGATGTTTTCAATATTTGTGTATTGTCGGGGGCCGCACGTCAGAGGCCACACTAAAGGCCACCACGGGCCTTGCATTGAGGAACTTTGATTTTACATGATGGTTGCCACAAAACGATATATAAAGTATTTGCATCCTGACGAGTATTCTGATTAAAAAACACGTTTTTATTGTTGCTGTAATTTGTACACGTGATAAAATATAATCACAGTACAGTATCTTGGTAAATGCTTTGTAATGTATTCGCTGTGCGAGAATACTTTAATATTCTTACCAAGCAGCGGAGAAATACATTTACAGCAAAGTTTAAGTTCGTTAAAATATTAAATGTCACGGATTAAACAAACAAAACTTTAATCACAAACAGAAGTAAGCACAGTTTCACAAAATGCCACAAACAACACAATAATTGCACAAGATGAAAGCAGAGAGAGAGAGAGAGGAACTTTGGTTAAAAAAAAGTAACATTACTCCCAACTAAGCTGGGGGGCTGAAGTCGGGGGGGGGAGGGGGGAGAGAGGGGCACCAGGAGATCATTAAACACAAGGGCAGTAGCGTTGGGAGATCATGAAGATCGATGGTCGCCATGGTGGGAGCTGTAGAGACACGGGGGCGATATCGCAGCGAGATAGTGGATGAGTAGGGAGGTCACGCGGGGAGATGCGGAGCAGCAAGCGAGGTGGCTGGGCCGCGGGGTTTTCACAATGGACACTCGGGGCACGAGCAGTCTCGTAGATACCATCACACAAAGTGTGGCGGGCACCACGGACTGCGGGGACACAGCGGCGACAGCGTTTGGGCATTAACGCAAAATCACGGACCGGCCCCAGTGCACGAGCAGCCGTGGAAAACAGGGCCGTGGCAACGCAGCGATTAGGGATACCGTGCACCAGCTCCGACAGGTGTTTGTGTGGTGATGATCTGGTGATTGCTGCTCACCTCAGAGGAGGAGGTGGAGGCACTGCTGCTGAACCTGGAGTGTGCCACTAAGAGGTGGGTTTCTTACCATCAGCCCCACCCAAACTAAGCACCTGCCTGAATGTTTTGTGCCATCAGACACTCCACCCCCTCAGCCCTTCATTGGTGATGGAGCAGTTGTGGAGAGAGTGGAGAGTTTCCCAAAACCGGGCAGTGTGCTTTTGACCGGCTCTGGTTTGACACCAGAGGTCTCACTCCGAATCAGCATTTTCTTTTCATCGGCTGCGTAATGCTGTGTTGCTTCGTACAAAACTTCGGGTCTTCTCGGCCACAGTCATGCCCTCCATTCTCTATGCTTGTGAAAGTGGACCCCTCTAATGGAACATCTGTACCAGTTACAAACATTCAGGCTGGCCTGCCTACGATCCATCCTGGGTTTAACCAGGCTGGATTGTGTGAGGAGCTCACAAATCCTTGAAATGTCTGGACATATTCCCATCAGGTGAGCTCCACTGGCAGGCAAGGCTGCATGTGCAACCACCGCATGCCCAAGCACTTTCTGTTTGGCCGGATAGAGGGGACTAAATGGGCACGACCTCGGCTGGAAAAGAGATGGATTGATGCGGTACGAGAGGATGTGGAGCTGAATAGACTTATTGAAGACTGGTACCAGCGGTGTTAAGATCAGCCTCTATGGAGGCAGTTGGAGGCAGTTGCCCTCCAACAAAAACGGAGGGCGGAGGAGCGACACAACGAGCAGAGCACCGGGCGACTAGAATGTAGCAAGGTGGCATAGTAGGAGGCAAGACTGGTGCATCTGCCAGCCATCTCAATCAACGCATGGCACCTGGATCTGTTCTGTGACCTCCTGTCAGCGAGCCTTGGACACTTCACATGGCCTCAAAATGCACCTGGCCTAGCACAGGCGCCGTGGTGACATCACCGTCACTTATTGGCGAATGAGGGATATCGGTATAGAGTGTTGTGTGGCTCTAGAAGAAGCTGACAGCACGTGGCAGGAAACATCAAGACACCACGCCGAGCAACCAGAAAATGCTTCGGAGAGCCGCACGGCACAACCGTAGAAACGAATCAAGGTAGTACAGAGCGGCAGTGATGGTACCAGCCATGCAAGCATGATGGCCACGCACATGGTAGAACGTCTAATTCTAACCACTTATGTTGCGGTCTGCTCGACCTTATCACATGTTGTCTATATTACAAAGAGGAAATCTTCCCGCATAATTCTTGGCTCTTAGGCGGGGGTGGCGGAGGGTCAAAGAAGATTTTGATCGAAGTTAGTAAATAAACGTCCTGCCTACTTTGCCTGCCAACAATGGGTTGAGGGAGAATTCCACTTATTGAGGCTCCTTGAAAAAATCAATAAAAGGAAGCACATTTTCTCCACCGAGTGAAGGCTCGAATTATTTATTACCACACTGCAGGTATTCTGATGAAGTAGGCGTTTGTTTGTAATAAGCTTTCTAAATGACAAATAGAAGCAGAACTACGTTGTGTATCTCCACGCGTGAATAGAACAATTTGTTGTCAAACTGCCAATTGGCTTTTCCAGACCAACATCATCCAGCACCGCATATTTGAAGCGAGCAAACTCGGGACCGGTTTCGACCTTCTGGCCCTCGTCAACAAAGTGAGGCTCGCTAAGCGAACACTGCCGTGTTAACCGGGCGCTCGTGCGGCAACGGCATTAAGAACCGCGAGGCCCCCTTTCAATGAAAAAAAATATCTATACATCGTTTACGATCTCGTTCTGCTCCGCTGCGAGGCATCACAGCGAATGAGACGGCGAGTGGGGTGGGCGTCTTGTGCGGGTGGGAACCGCAACGCGTCGCCCCGCTCACCCGTTCCTCCGACCTCGGTGGCACCACCCTCTCTGGACGTTTTGCACAGACAGACTTGGCAAGAGCGCCACGGTACAACTGCCCCCCCCCCACCCCCGTCTCTACCCCCCGCCAAGTGGAGGCTTACTTAGCCCCCGCAGTCCATGTTCTCCTTGCAAGTTTTGCCTCCTTTGCCCGGAAAGGGGCGGGGGGGGCATGAGGGGGGTTGCACCAGGGGACCTCTTGCGAAGCCTGTCTGCCTGTCTGCCCATCCCGTGACTGCCACCAAGGTGGGAAGAGGTCACCAGAAAGGGGTGAGCAGGCTACACTGCACGAAACGCCCGTGCCAGCCCCATATCCAGCAAACGCGATTCATCAAACAGAAGGGCAGCAGCAGCAGTGCCTATGGATAAGACACAGGGATGTGGTGGTGGTGGAGGAACGGAATGGACCCTTCTGTGGGGGAAGGGGGGAGACACCCTCAGACTTATCGGCCAATTGCATTCTTGACAGGCGTGAACGTCGATGCAACGCGCGGATCGAGAGGCGGCTCTCGTCTTTCAAGGAACGCCGAGCAGATTTTAAAATTGAAAGCGTCGCCGAGCACGAGCGTGGAGACAAGAACGAGCAGAAAAGTTTGAAAGAAACAAGTCCCCCTGTTTGTAGTCGTGTGTTATGAATTCGACTTTATTCTGCTGTGGTTGTTGTCGTCGTGGCGATGGGGATCTGTGCAACAGAGGGCCCAAATAAATAAGAACACCCAATGTGGTGGTTGCACTGCTTTATTCGTGACACAGTAAAAATCACTTTGGAGTGTCGTCGATGGCGCGATCGTGCTCTCAATAACACTGGTCAACAAAAACAAAAAATTGCAGTTGTTTTAGACTAATTTCAGGGTGCTGATTCCAAATCTGATCTCAGATTTGCTCTATCACATCTCATTATTATGCTATCGGCATACCCCATTTTCATTGATTTTACCCGAAATTAACTCACTTATGATTGCAAGTTATTGCGAGTCAGTGACTGCTTTAGTGTTAAAATATAGTGCTATATTTTTAGGATAGTGTGTTTATAATATCATTTTATGTAGATATCCACATTTATTTAATATTTTTCTTCTGCAGTTTTTATTAAAAATGCAATATTTGATATCTCAAAAACCTGATGTGATAGACAAAAACTGATGCCAGATTTGGAATCAGCACCCCAAAATTACCTTAAAACCGTTGGAATACCTTATGCCAGAAAAATGTGTTTACCAGTGTAATACATCGCCGGCTGTGTGTCTCAAGACCCAGGCTTTGAAAAGTGAGACATCTAAAAAGTCTCGAGCAAAACACGGGCATTGATTTTCACCGCCTGGTTCGGTTGGCGTGGCTGTTGGCGACCCCAGACGGTGACCCCTTCGCCTACGAGTGGTTTGTTACAGCGCTCACGCTAAACCTCCACGCGTGTGGTGTGGCGCTGTCAAACAGCCGTTTGATATTCTCATTTAATTTTCATTTCAATTCATTTCATAATCAACGTTTTTGGGTTTAGATCGCGTTATTTATAAATGTGTCGTAACCCTCCACCACCCGACACGGCCAATCAGTAAAAAAGTGTCACGTTGACAAAAGACAGTGAACTAATTGTCTTTTGTCAACGTGACACTTTTTTTACTGATTGGCCGTGTCGGGTGGTGGAGGGTTACGACACATTTATAAATAACGCGATCTAAACCCAAAAACGTTGATTATGAATAATATTGGTCGCGAAAGCCTACGTGTTAAACTGTTCAATTCATTTATTAGGTATAACCCTGTGAGCCATACGACCATCGTGATCAACAGCCATTTATATGCAGTGTTACTGCACAGTACTCAGATTTCAGGACCTATGTCCGTCTACTTCCCGGTAGACGGTCTCCTTACGCCATGGTAGTCCACGGAAGTAGTATGACCGTACTTCACCACGCTGGCCAGCGCGGGTTGGTGAAGTGCAGGCAAGGGAGTGGGCGACCAGAATGGGTTCCGATCGCTCACGGATAAGCACGGTCCGCACCTCCGATTATCAGGGTTGGCCATGTATGGTGCGAAAGAAGTTCAACCTAATTCTAGATTTGAAGCTTTCGTGACTGCAAGGATTCATATTCTTAGGTTTTTTCGGTAAAGTCACGTAGGTAAAACATCAAAAATTAATAAAAATAAAATAAAGATCACGACGTTTCGGAGGCAACACAAGTCTCCGTCATCAGGTGGGACCGTCACAGCCAGATTAGCTGCATCAAGTGAGGCAATGATTCAAGATGTAATCCCTTAAAAGCGAGTTGAGGGGGGAGGAGAGGGGGGGGGGGAGCTCATCAGAATGTGGTAGCCAATGAATGGAACGTATCGAGAGGGAGGGGGGCGGGGCCAAAAGGGTGGGCGACGGCGTGGAAGCGATTGTGCGCAAGCGACTAACTGCTGCACACGCCAACGCATTGGACAGAGAGGGGGGATTATTAATTTTGATGTTTTACCTACGTGGCTTTACCGAAAAAACCTAAGAATATGTACAACCTACATACATTCGTTAGCCTTGCGCCGGAATATAACTCAAGATGCTAGGTTCACAGCAGCGGTGTACAAACTACGGCACCACCGCTCCACTTGTTGGCGTGGTTGTCCTATGCGACTGAATATGACGCTGCTGACAGTATAATGACTGGTGCGTACGACTGTGGCTGTGAAGACCGATGTGCGAGTGGCAGTCTCTCCCACAGTGGTGGCACTCACGCTTGAAGAAAGGTTGCCTGTTGAGAGTTGAGTTCTTATCAAATAAGAGTACTGTAGAGAACAAGCTGGGGCTTCAGCAGAGCTTAGACGTTTGATTGATCACAGGCTCACGAGGGAAACATAAACAAGGTCAAGTGAGTGATGGGGTGTTTCTAATCACCATCGCTGGATATCCTGAGCCTGTGGAAGAAACTCCACAATGTAATGGCAAGAGACCAGATGTATCCATGTGACAACCACTGCCTTCCCAACAAGTGGTCCATGCTTGTTGTTACCAACCCCACAGGGACGATCGGCTCACCGGCCCCACGAGACTGACACGGTGTGGACTGGGAGAGGACTTCAACCGGCAGTGGCTTGGGAACGGCCTGTACATCATTTATACGCGGACTCACTTGGCAGGAACCAAAAATAAATAATGATGTAAGAGAAAATGACAGCGACATCAACAGCCGTTACAAATGTATCTATTTACAGTACATATACACAGTTCTGGATCAAGGTGGTGTGCGGCCTGTAGCATTATGTTATACAGAAGCACTGAATAAAAAAAAAAACATAAATATTAAAACACTAATTTTTTACTTGCATAGTAAAGTAATTGTATTTTTTCATTTTCTATAAAGCCAAATAATACGGCAAATCGATCACCTTAAAAACCCAGTCGTTCATAAAAGTTGAAGGCAGTATAGTACTGTAGTAATAGAGCAAGTGCAAAATCGCAAAATCGGAATTGATAGCTTGAAAACATTTCGTGCGTGGCCTGTAGCATTTGTAGCTACTTTTGCTCCTGTGATAATTCGGCACCGCATATACCGTGGATAACGTTTACCTTACCATCGGCACAACCAGTGGCGGCTCCTGCAAAATCTCTCAGGGGGGGCAAATGTCTGGATGATTGATAAGGATAAGGTCCACCAATGCAATGAATAAATTAACAGCTTAAGCATGTAAAGGCAACTTCACTTCTTTAATATTAATGAAAAATAAAGTGACTCTTACAATACATCTTGTTTGTTTATATACTCACTATTAAAACAAACCACTCAAGTTTATTTTATTAAAGATTCCACTAAGTAGCGATAAATTAAATTGTTGGATGAAACGTGCTTACGTATGATGACGTTAGCACGTATGATGACGTAAGCACGTATGATGACGTAAGCACGTTAGGGCTCGCCCTCCCGGAAGCCATAGAGAATGCATGGGAGCGCCCCCGTTCGAAAAAAAACATCTTTCAATGTAAGTCTATGGGGCCACTCGGGGCGATTCTCAGCCGGAGTGAAATCGCCCCAAAAGAGGCGGTACTCCACAGAACGTGACATGACGCTGATTGGACTATATCTAGAGGCTGACAGTGACGGCTAGCGTGACTGTGGTTGAATGACATTGGTGGTGCGTCGCCCAATCGCCCTAATGAAGAAACCGCCCCTGGGCACAACTATAGAAAAAAAAAATGGCACCTCTGGAGAACACTGGGCATCAGTCTCCGTCGCATTTTAACGACGATCTCGTTACTGCGAGCACAAGACAATCCCTGACATGAGGACGATATAATCAGGGCACGGAATGCTGCGCCAACAATGTGCAATTCAATTCATGTCCGGCGGGGAGCAACATTAAAATTCAGGGAACGTTCATAATTTTCAACTTACCACAGCACGTCTTCAGCCTCTCAGAGACAGTGGTGCCACTGTTTTCCCCAAGCATTTTTTTTAAATCAGTGTCTGGCCAACACCACACATCCTGCCCATTGCTACCACGGCCTACGTAAGCAGGATGAAGCCTGCCCTTCTTTTTGTTCCCCTTTGAATTGCCTCTTTTATTTATGGATGTGTTCCCATTGTGTGTGTGTGTCCCCATCCTAATTATCATTGTATTCACTACCTTTTTTTCTCATTGGTTTATGTGAAAGCAGGGTTTGCGGCTTTGCAGGGGCATATCTAGGAGACCCATGAAATGCTGTCGTGGGTACGTTTCAACGTCGAGGTTTGTATGTATGCTGAACTTCTTTCGCACCATACATAGCCCACCGTGCTAATCGGAGGTGCGAATTTGGGACATAGATCGGGGTTGTCACCTCTGATGTAGAACAAATAAAAGTGGGACGAGTCGTGGAAATCATAACCTCTCAGAGTGCCAAAGGAGGTGAGGACTATGTGTAAATGCGTTCTTTTGAGCGGTGTATTGGTTTATTTTATTTTAGAAGGATTTTTTTATCGTCTTTAAAGAACACAGAATACAGTGGGAATATCAAAAGGAGGGTGGGGGCGGAAACAACAGAAAACGTGTAAAACGCGAGATTTGTAAAGCACCCTCAAAATTAGGGAATGAAGCACAGGGCTCGCTGCCCCGGCACGGTAGGGGGAACATTCGGGAGCAGCGGATGTAAGGAGGGGCTGGATGGGGAGAGAGAGGCGATGGGAAGAACAATGGAGCAAAACGGAACGAGAAGTGAAATAACATCAACACGATGTCCAACTTCGCCACTCGTGTTACCTCCCAACGGTTACCGTGCGTTAAGAAGGGTGGCATCGTGTCCAGAGTCCATCCCTCCTCCTTCCTTCTGCCGAAGATGCGGTGTATTGTTGTGCGTAGCGGGGGCATAATGAGGGTAACGAAGGAGTTGATAACGAGGGTAAGCTAAGGAGTTGTAGCCAAAGGGGGGAACACCCAGCCGATAGGGGGTCCACCGCTTGATGGTATCAGCTCACGCGATAGGTGCCGGACGGATTGCTGCAGCAACACCGTGAGGTTAGCAACAGCTCTTATCCGGCGGGTCGATAAATCACAAATAACGATGATGATGATGATGAGAGCCATCGAGCGCGAGAGTCTATTTTTAAATCCTTTATATTAAGTTCACTTGCTTGCGTGCTTGCTTGCTTAAGACCGTGCAAATCTTTCGGTCGTTTTTTAACCCACTTCCCGTGATCCAATCGAGCTGACATTTTGCACACAGACTCGTTGTGCGTGACAATTTATTTTCGTGAAATTTTTTTCCAAAATTTTACACTGTTTAGGAAAAAAAAAATATTTAATTACCAATTGCTTAATGGTGGCAGGCAATCATCTGACCCATAGGTGGCAGCCATCTCAAGCCAGAGGACGAGAGAACTCTAGCCGCCACGCATATAAAGGATTTATAGTGAAAAACTTTGTTTTTACGGGTTAATTTTTTCAACCGAATACAATAGGGAAATGTACAGGGTGCTTAAAAAAAAAACGTGAACACGTGAGAGAATCTGCAACAACACCACAAGAAATGTGCCTCCGGGCTCTGGAGACCACCTGGAGAAGATTCCAGGCACGTGTTGTTGACAATGATGGCGAACAAGTGTAGACTGACTTTTTGAAGTGATTAACATGACATTTATCATTCGTTATTTTTACATTAAAAACGATAGTCTCATATAAGTGTTACAAAAAATATGTAAGCACCCTGTATATACAAGCTCCATCATAAAAAGCGTAATGTAAAAAAAAACCTGACAGATCAAGTAAGACAATTCAAGACTTAATAATGCCGTACAGCTTAAAATTTCTAAATTCCATACATTGTTGATATGAGGTATTGTTTCTAAAGCATTTACATATTTGTCCCATTGAATAAGCGCAAACCAGCTCTGATTGACAAAGAGACCGGGAAGGGAACAGGTGTTGAACAAAAGCGAGATGACAACATTTGTTCTGTGCACCGTCGCGGGCACATTGCGGTTGTGATTAACAGTGGCTGTAGAAAACGAGAGAGAGCATCAATAGCCTACTCGGAGTGAGTGGCTCTCAAAAGGCTGTTACGTTCAGGGCTCATTACGACCACTGTCAAAGTCTCAACACCTGGCATTACGTTTAACCCTTTAACATCCCGAAAGAAGTCTGCAAAGTTCGCCGCTGAATCTCGGAACGCGCGAATGGTTCAGCATTAATTTAAGTGAGAGAGAGGCGGAGAGCCGTTGTTTTTAAAGACATTGTACTCACTCCAGAGAACGACCCCACTCTATGATAGCTGGCGCAAAACTGTTCCACACGCTCTCCCGCATGACCTTGCGGGAGCCTCGGTACGTCTTCCGACCTAAAGACGTACCGATAAAGTTATTTACTTTATTCTAGATTTGAAGTTTTCGTGACTGCAAGGATCCATACTCTTTGGTTCTTTCGGTAAAGTCACGTAGGTGAAAAAATAAAATAAAAAATAAAATTAAGAATACAAATAAAAAAAAATTGAAATAACTGTAGTGGGCAAAAAAAAAGAACGTCGTGATTTAATTGAGTTATTTCCATTTTTTTATTCTTAATAATTATTTTGTTTTTTCACCTACGTGACTTTATTCACTTTAGTTTTCCTTCCGATTCTTCCGATTCATTCCGACGACGTACACGCACGTACGTCTTCGGAATGAAATTGAAAGAAAGAACCGATGCCGCACACGTACGTCGTCGAAAATGGGGAAGAGTTAACTATGCTGCACAGTGATAATTCACTGGTCAACAAAAAAAACGTATTTTTCTGGCCTGGACTTTTGCAACTGTTTTAGACTAATTTCAGGGTGCTGATTCCAAATCTGATCTCAGATTTGCTCTATCACATCTCATTTTTATGCTATCGGCATACCCCATTTTCATTGATTTTACCCGAAATTAACTCTGTCACTTATGATTGCAAGTTGTTGCGAGTCAGTGACTGCTTTAGTGTTAAAATATGGTGCTGTATTTTTAGAATAGTGTGTTTATAATATCATTTTATGTAGATATCCACATTTATTTAATATTTTTCTTCTGCAGTTTTTATTGAAAATGTAATATTTTCTATCTCAAAAACCTGATGTGATAGACAAAAACTGATGCCAGATTTGGAATCAGCACCCCAAAATTACGTTAGAACCGTTGGAATACCTTATGCCAGAAAAAGTGTGTTGACCAGTATCAGAAATACATACACAAGTGAACGCGTTTACAACTAAGCCGCCGCTCTAAGTCACACCAGCGGGAGCAGCGGGAGACCCCAGTGTGTGGACTTTACACAAACTCTCTTGGCCTCTGCGGGTCTGCAGACCCTTTGACATTTTGCAGACCCCTGCAAAACTACGTGGACTCCTAATACAAAACGTTATAATCTCTTTGCCCCCCACCCCCACCTAAAAAAAAGGCCTCGGCTAAGTCCCAGCACCCCCTTTTTAGGAGGGCCCTACTCACTCAGAACGATAAACAGCTGTGTCAAACTTTACAGCACTTTGCCAATCCCACTGTCGGACAATGGGAATTGTTTGACCATGCTTGAACCACGCTGGTCAGTGCGGGTTGGCAAAACGGGGTGCGTGCCCTGGACTGGCTCAATGATCACTCGCCACTGATGTTAGCCGTGGCTGGGAATGGATCATACTGGCAGTAAGATCACCAACATGTCTGCATTCAAATACAGCAGATCAGCAAACGTAGACGATGCACTGTCTTCCAGAGGTCACCCTGGACGTTTTGAGTATTTGTGCACGTAATAAGACGTGACAATTCCTCGACAAAAGCCCACACGCTACGTACGTACATGTTGATCTTCTTTCGCGCCGTACGTAGCCAACCGTGCTGATCGTGTAGGTCAGAGAAATTTACTCGCTGTACTGGCTCTTGTAGACACTGTGTTGCTCTGAATGTGAGCGCTCTGTATTGCAACCTCTACGCGGTCCACCCAAGCTGCTTCCAGTTGCTGGATTACAGTCAAATGCCTGCTGCAGCCCGTTTTTAATTGCACTGCGTCTGTAAAAGTCTGGAGAGGTCAGATTGAAGAGATTATGCTCTCTAACTCGGGGCGGGCTGACCAATTTGTTTCCGCAGCGTGTATTTCTTCTGTGTGGCAGTGGCTGGTAAAGCTGGTAGATTACACGAGATTATGTTGAAGCACCATTGCCTCTGAGTGTTACAAAATAATGGCTTTGTCGAGCATAGTTTAAATGTGATCTGTAATTTTTACACACAATATTTATTTAAATGTAGTGTACGAACAATGCCACGGAGAATGATTAAACCTTGTCCATTCATGCAGCGAAATAAATGGAGTTAAACGCAAGTTCACGTGAAAAGCAATTTCACAAACACCTAACCAAAAATTTAATGTAGGGAGAGTAATGTATTCCATCTTATTTGCTTAATTTAGCGTTGAACTGAAAGGTTAACCTCCATACACACGTAAAATGTTGAAAATTTCACCTTGCCATATGAAAGGCGACTGATTTCTGGTTTATAACAGCATCTGCATTACAGATACGTCAGCATAAAACATAATTTCGAATATAATTTTTTCTTACAGTGTCCGCATTTTTACAACATAATACTATTTTGTTTTATATTACAATTTATTCTGGTTTCCTCCCACATTCCAAGTATTAATTAACAATAAAAAAGATCAGTAGCTCCAGGGTCTCTCTGGAGCTCCCTTCCACCAACCAGTGATGTGAGCTCGTAATTGCAGGGCTGCACCTTTAACTTTACATATGGGCGCCGCGGTGGCGAAGTGTTAGCTCCCTCGCCTGGAATTTTGATTTAAAGCTTTCGTGACTGCAGGGATTCATATTCTTGGTTCTTTCGGTAAAGTCACTTGGAAGGGAAATAATAAAATAATAAAAATATCAAACAAAAAAATGTCTCACGACGTTTCGACTGCAACACAAGCAATCGTCATCAGCTGTGAAATCCACAGCAAGAACATTATACCTCGCCTGGCATACAGAAGGTCGTGGGTTGGATCCCGACCCTGACACCTGCTGTATATTTGGAGTTTGCGTGTTTTCCCCGTGGTCTTGTGGATTTTTCTCCAGGTCTTCCAGTTTTCCCCTCCCCATTTAGAATCAGCATCACGCGTTTAGAGTATTTGACTGTGAAAAATGTCCACGTGATAAGTCCACTTCGTTGAGTAAACATTTGCGACCAGGTCGCTTCTGGAAAATGAAAATAATTGATAGAATTGGAAGCCATTTAAGAAACATGGGAATAGGTGCAATGAGGCCTATTTAGTGAGTAAAAATGCACCAGTATGTATGTCTTTGACGGTCGAGAAACATTTCCTGAACCCAGCTTGCACATGTGGTTTGTTGGCTTCTGTATTTTTCATTATTCTGTTTTTCAATTCAAATGCCTTTGAAGAAAACAAGAATAATTGAGACATCGGTCCACGATTGAGGTCTTTCATTTGTGTAAACGTGAATTACATCGTAAATAGCATCGTGACTGATGGTGATAATGAACAATACATTCAATAAAGTTGACTACAAAGTTTGAGACTTTGCACGGATTAAAGCAGGCAAACTCCTCGCAACATGCAGGCAAACTTTAAGAACAATCCTCGTTGCTTTTCAAAAGCTCCAGCCGAAGCAAGAAAAATGTTAAACATTTGGCAAGCGTCCATCACTTAGATGTTAAACATTTATATGATGGCCCGGCCCATTATTGATGAAAAATGAACAAATGTCAGTTGCGAGTGGCCCACAAAGTCAGCCTAAATGTGCCCCATCATGGCTTAGCGCCAAATTAAACAATCAAATACAGTTTGGATATATTTTTTTCCACCTGGTGTGCATTCCGTGACAGGCTTATATCATACCTCACGTTTGGGTGTTTTGCGATTTGATTACGGGATGGCGATGAGGGACGAGAGGGGCAAGAGGCGATTTCTAGCGCTACAAATGAACCGATCCACACAGAGAGCCATGCAAATGAAAAAGAGACCAGATTTGCATAACTTTATTGACGCCGGGCACAGGCTTTGGGGGTGCGTCTTACTTTGTGACACGTATTATAACCCGGGGAATACGGTCCAGTACTGCCTTGCGTGTCTCGTACAAAGTAAACAGCATTGTATTGTCATTAAAACAACACATTCTCACAACCGAGTATGAAATAATATTGCAAAAGTCCAGGCTCGAGAGGATCTGGCAGATGGCAGCTGCCACTGTCAGCGAGAGGTTTCATAGTGTGCTATCATTGCCGAATGAAAACACACAGTGGGGGGGGGGGGGGGGGGGGCGAGGCGTGGATAGGGCATCGTGCTTGTCATTTCACCGCGGAAATCGCCAGGCGAACTACAGGTAGCGAACAGTCAACCACGTGTGACAGCACTGAGCTCGCAGGTCAACCTGCCTACATTTGTATTAATAAGTGGGGGCCAAAAGAAAAAAAGAAAAACGTCATTACACATCCCGATTCAAATGCACTGCATGCGTGGAATGTGGAAAAGAAAGAAATGTTAATATTATTTCATGTAAAGGCAAAAACGTGAGAATTGGAAGGTGGTTAATTGACATTTACTTCGAATTCCCAGGGACATTTTTACAGTTTCAAAAAGTTGGACTCATAAAAAGCCCAGCTTAATGCTCGATCCTTGCGAGCGACGCTTCGGTCACTCGACGTGACGTCACATCAGTTCGTCTTTTGTGGACACCGTATTCTATGCAGCAAAAGCCTGACAGGAAGATTTTCTTTTTTACAATGCATCATCAGGAATAACGCAACGAGTTTCTATCCAATGGACCGTTGTGTGTGTTTTATTTAATGTGTTGTGGCCCTTGTGTAGTTGCAAGTAAACCCCCTACAAGTACCCACACATAAACACACCACCCACACCACACACACACCACCCACATTACACACACACCACCCACACAAACACCACACACACACCGCTCCCCCGGATACACACCACACACACATGCCGCGCACACACCACACACACACGCCGCACACCCCACACACACATACACACCACACATACATCATGTACACCCCGCCTGGATACACACCACACACCCAACACATGTCACACACACCACACCAAAAACACCCCTGGATACATACCGTGCACAAACACTTCCCGCGCCATCGGTTGCCACGGTTGGCTACGTACGGTGCGAAAGAAGTTCAACACACATACATACGCAACAGCCACAAAAAAGGCACTACACACCACACAAACATACACGGCCACTGCTGTCATTCACAACTCTGTGGCGGTGACATCATGGCAATTGTACCAGACTAGGTGGCCCTTCGAGCCCATGTGAAGTGGACAAGGCTTGCTTACAGGAAGTCATGGCATAAGAATCTATGTGTTGAAAGTTTGGCCACGGTTCATAGACATGTCATTCATGGGCCGTTCCTGGGCCGAGAGGGCCCGGGTTTCCTTCTTGCCAGAGAGACACGAGGCACGGGCATTACAGGTGGGCGGTGGTCTCCTCTGGAATCAATGGGAACCACATTCGGTAATCGCGCCGCCGTGGTGAGGAGGGGGTGACACAGCGAGCGAAAAGACCCAAGGTGTCTTGTGGAGTAACACGCCATGCAGCTTGTGCAAGCGCTGTGTTGGCAAGAAGGGGGTGTCACGGCAGGCACCACACCCATCCGTGTTTCACGTAACTCCACAAAGCACCCATTGATGGTTCATGCTTCCTTGGCGAGATCGGCAAGGCAAAGGAACTGTGTGGTTCATTTGCCGCAAACGAAGCACACGGGTACCGTGCCGATCACAAACGAACCACAGTACCTCGCTGATCTCGTCAGGGAGCGTGAACCATCACGCGAACTCCGGCCATCCTCGCGGCAGATTTTTTGGCTAACCGTCGAACAAAGACGGTCCCCCCACTGCATCGCGCGCTTTCAGATGCGCTTCTGCGGACGTCTGGAACGCCCTTCCTCGCGATATTAGGAAGCCACCGGAGTTATGCGCTTTTAAATAATTTAGATTGAAAGCGAATTTCTTGAGAACTGCTTTATGCGTTTAGTTCGTTGTCCTTTCCCCGCATCTCCGATTAGCACGGTTGGCTACATACGGTGCGAACTAAGTTCAACATATATACGTTTAAGTTTGAGTCGACCTAAGAGAGGCCCAAAACAGGCTCTGATAATAATAATCACGAGTTACTGACGTTACCCTTGGCCGGGATCGAACGTTGGTCAACCGTGTTCACAGTGCGGTGAGCAAACCGCTATGCCACTACTCCCCCCCCTCGCCCCACAAGCCACAGACCTCCATAAACACATTCCTGCGGAGGGAGCTGGTAGGAACGTTGGGTTGCTCGGTCAATGGCCAGGGTCAACGGCGGCGTGCTGTATTCCGAAAATATGCCCGACTGTGAGGGTGGGCACAAGCCGGCGTGAGTAGGT
Organism: Lethenteron reissneri; assembly: GCF_015708825.2. Lineage (NCBI taxonomy): Eukaryota > Metazoa > Chordata > Hyperoartia > Petromyzontiformes > Petromyzontidae > Lethenteron > Lethenteron reissneri. Next base: position 4,432,662 of record NC_083781.1, read on the forward strand.
TAAACGTTGAGTTTTATAAGGGCACCACGGGGTGACCAGCCCCTCCCCACCCAGCCCCACCCCTCCCACCCCCCACCCAGCCCCACCCTCTCCACCCAGCCCCTCCCCACCCAGTCCCTCCCGACTCTCCCCTCCCCACCCTCCCCACCCAGCCCCTCACCACCCTCCCCTCCCCACCCAGCCCTTCCCTGCACGACGGACGGACACAATAATCCCCTGTGGGCTGGTGGAACCAGTGGGTTCCTACCAGTAACAAGATGCACATGAAGACCGAGCTAAGTACTGTACGCGCTAAATTAGGATGCACCAATACTGAACTTAAAATGGAGTAACTTCACCAACGGTGAGAAAAAATTGTAAATATTTACAATATCTCATATGCTGGCCCTTTCCGATAGACTTTTGTTTCAATATTTTTTTTAAAATCCGTGCTTGCGTTTAAAATGAAACATATTTGAGGCCAGGAGTAGTGAGCCTGTTGGGCCTCAACAGAAAGGTTTTCATTAAAATGTAAATGCCAGGAAGTTGAGCAGCAGCTGTTGGAGACTTTGGCCGACCGCTCAATCCGCTAAACTCACGAACTGCGACTTCAAATGGTGCCACATGCAGAGGCATCGCTCATTTACGTCCGGGCAATCGTTCATCTTTCTCATGAAACCAAGGCTGGTTGCCGCAGCAGCATATTCTTTTCCGATATGCACTTTTCATTAAATGCCACTGCATATGCGACGGCGATGTAATCAAACCCGTGGCTACGTACGGTGCGAAAGAAGCTCAACATACATGCGCGCATGGCAGCAGATGCGGATAGTTGACACACAAACGGTGAATTTAAAATGTCCGGTGCGCGACTGTGCTCACCGCCCATGGGATGTACTACCCAGTGTCCGATATTTCGCAAATACACAGGAGGCGTCAGCACAGCGATACTCCACTCCCACTACTCTTGGCAGCAATAATTCGACTCAATTACTTCAATTTAAAATCACAGCTGTTGCTCTACATCTACATCAACCATACGAAGAAGTCGTCATGGTGCAATGAAATGACAAAACCAACAATATACTGCCATTCATCAATCCACAGCTGGATGAAGGCCTCCCCTATTAGGTACTTCACCACACTGGTCAGTGCGGCTTGGTGAAGTGGGGAGGGTGCCCAGGGCGGGGTCAAATATCACTCGCCCACTGGTGTTAGCCTTAGCAGGGGACTCAAACTCAGGTCACCGGGGTCATCGCTTAGTGTGACAATCACTAAACCACTGTGCTCCGTTTGTGGTAAATTGTAGCATGTACGGTTACATGGGCAGGATGTACACAGTAGGGGTGGAACAATCCATTGAATTATCGGCTAAAATCCATTCTTTAAGATCACAATCTGGGCATCGAATTGTGTGTAAGAATCATTGTTTTTTTATTCGTATTGGTCGCATGTAATTGTTTAATGTGACCCCTGCAGCCACTTAAGAGGCGCTGCCATTCACCGTAATGTTAAATAAGCGTCGATTCTTGATTCGAATCGCGACCAGGAACTGCGACGATTCGTTGAATTGCCAAAATCGCAGGCCGCCATCCAGAACTCTTCTGCAGTGGCCATTCCCTGATGGAAATCTACTCGTCAGCTTTCAATCCGCACACAGTCGTACACGAGAACACTCAAACACACACACAAATAGAACAACCTTCCAAAAATAATTTCATCTCAGCAATGCAGTAAGCCATACAGTCAATGTTAGCGTTGCACAGCTGCACAGTTATTTTGGGCTGTTGTAAACAGCAATGTACGTGGGAGAGCCTTTTGAATCAAACTGCTGGGTGAGACGCACTCCCAGAAGGATCTGCGTGTATGTAGCCATACGAGTTGTGTAAAAAAACGGTTTATATCCCATGTAAAGACAACAAATATTGAAATGAAGAGTTATTTATTTTGTTATTATGATTCTCGACGATGACGCTTTGTTCTGTATCTTTGTTCTGTATCATATAGTTTCGTGCAGAACTAGGACCCATTTCTTGCAGAGAGGGGCCCTCTACCTCTAAACAACTGGCAGTTCACAAGCATTGCTTTCAGTAAGCCGGACCCTGCTAATGAGGCCACTGCATGTCAAAACCGATTCAGTGTTTTGCTTGTTTTGAACCAGTGATGCTGATAAGATGCGATCCCAGAAGGCGGTGCAGGCGATGGGTTGTGTAAACTTTTATTTTATTTCTTACCGTGGAGACATAAATAGAATGGAATGAGGTGTTAATTATTTTCATGAAAAGCTGGATGCCTCTGTCAGGGGACTCAGGGGGCTGACAATATTTTTGAAGCAAACTGGCCAAAGTCGGATTTATGAAAGGGAAAAAAAAACATCTGTTTTCAAATCATGCATTTCTTTGTTTATTGTAATAAATAAAAACACTTTAATATTTTTTTTTTTTACCAAGCGGGATCGGTTCAAACTAGTTCAGATGGTTATGTCGATTGTACACACTACATCCTGGACAAAAGTGCATCGTCTATAATCATTCCCTGAGGCGAGGCGGTTTACCTGTACATGCATATGCAGATGGTAGCAACAAAAACAAGGCATCCATTCAGACCGGCTACAGCATGATTCTCCAGCCAATACTCATCTCGTTTTTGGCTCTCAAGAGGTCTTGGATGCTTTCACAGGAACTCAAGACGCATTTTTGTTGCTTTTGAACTATATCCAGCGATCTCAGCAATACTCAAGATGCTGAGTTGCAAAGAGGTCATGAATCGTAATGAGCAGTGGGGGGAGGGGGGGGGCATATTTCGTGGCCTCAACCCTATGCTTGGAATTAATAAGCTTGAGGGTGTAGTCTGACAGTTAATGTCGACCATGGGTTCCACCATCCAATCTCCCTCTCCCCAACGCTCCCCCCACCACCACTCACCACCACTTCTGAGGTAAAAACGACGAGAGGGAAGACATTCTTAAATCAGTGCTCAACTTTAGTTACTCATTGGTTCTCACAAGAATATCTCTCTCTCTCTGAAGCCAAACCATAAGGAGAAGACGCCTGTTGTGATCAATTGCCGTATTTAGACAAATATTAAGGAATTTTCGATTTAAAGCTTTCGTGACTGCAGGGATTCATCTTCTTGGTTCTTTCGGTAAAGTCACGTAGAAGGGAAGTAATAATGTTTTATTATTTTATTACTTCCCTTCTACGTGACTTTACCGAAAGAACCAAGAAGATGAAATATTAAGGAAGTTATACACCTTTAATGACTCTGAGAAAAAGTGCCCAGCTTTTGAGTGAACCGAAGAAGAGAGGAGGATTTGGTTGAAGCACCCCCTGACGAAGACAATGGAACGGAAGCTGAAGAGCGTGCAAAGATGCATGGAAGCAATGCATGCTGGGAAGCACGTTGAGAGAATGGCAAACAGTTGAGCTGCATCGGAGCAACTCCTTCATGAAGAGAAGGTGGGGACGGTGATGATGATGATGCATATTATTTGTATTCAACTGATTCTTAGGTTTTTTCGGTAAAGTCACCATGTAGGTAAAAAAATTAAAATTAAAATTAATAAAAGTAAAATAAAAATAAAATAAAAATCACATCTTCAGGTGGAACCGTCACAGCACGATAGCTGTATCGTGCTGTGACGGTTCCAGCTGTATCAGCTATCGTGCTGTGACGGTTCCAACTGAAGACGAAAACGTCGTGATTTTTATTTTATTTTTATATTACTTTTATTAATTTTAAATTTTTTTACCTACGTGACTTTACCGAAAAAAACCTAAGAATATGAATCCTTACAGTCACGAAAGCTTCAAATCTAGAATTATTCAACTGATTTCAAAGGCAAAATATATTGTCAACCTAGTTTTGTCTGCAAATTACTTATCAAATCACTTAACCGAAACTAAGTGTATTAATAACATGCCAGCTCAAACTGTTTTATTTTAACATACAAACTGTGAAGTGAAACAATTTTAATTTTCGTAAAGGAAATTGCATTGGTTTAAAAACCTGCATTGTAATCAATAAACTCCAGTGACTTCAACCTTTTCGCCATCATTCTTCACAGGTTACTCTCCAGCTATGCAGAGTGTAATGCAGCCCAGGGCTGTTTAGACATTTGCTATTGCAGGCTATCCATATAGTTTAGTTTCGTGTAATATACCTACTTGCCTGTGTGATTAAAACCATACGTGCAGCCCATGAGCCAACACGAGACCGGAGCCACACATATATTTTGTGTCACACCACTAACATATGGACGCGCAGACAAAAGTATATCGCTGCCAAGAACAGGAACACATTTATGAAAAGAGAAACGTCTTGTTATGTGCAACAACTTCAGATGTATTACACTGGTCAAAAACAAAAAAAATTCTGGCCTGGACTTTTGCAGCTATTTAAGACTAATTTCAGGGTGCCGATTCCAAATCTGATCTCAGATTTGCTCTATCACATCTCATTTTTATGCTATCGGCATACTCCATTTTCATTAATTTTACCCGAAATTAACTCTGTCACTAATGATTGCAAGTTGTTGCGAGTCATTGACTGCTTTAGTGTTAAAATATGGTGCTGTATTTTTAGGATAGTGTGTTTATAATATCATTTTATGTAGATATCCACATTTATTTAATATTTTTCTTCTGCAGTTTTTATTGAAAATGCAATATTTGATATCTCAAAAACCTGATGTGATAGACAAAAACTGATGCCAGATTTGGAATCAGCACCCCAAAATTACCTTAAAACCGTTGGAATACCTTATGCCAGAAAAGGTGTGTTGACCAGTGTTATTATTATTTTCTGTAATTTTCACTTTCACTGATAGACCAGGGGAACGTGTCTCCTGTTAGGCAAATGCCTTAATAAACCACCAGTGGAACCATCAACCGCATCAGAAGACCAACAGGCTGATGGGCGCATCTTCTTTATGAATGGAAGATTAATGACAAGCCACAGTCGTGCGATTGTGGCCGTTCAATGCAAACTTTGTACCGTATAGTAAATACATCTAGACGCACAGAGACCCACAGAGACTCATAGACACCCATAGATTCACGCAGATGTATACGTAGAGACCAATCGATATGCGGTACATCGAGACAAGCCACAGTATGGCCATGCAACCCAAACTATGTAGCCTCATAAGTAAACCACTGTCGTCTTTGCTCCTTCAATGGGGGAAGAACAGCAAAACGACACAAACTCTCTCTCGTTAAGCCCTCCTGTGGGCGAGCAGACCCTCGGCGTTGGCAATTAGCACCTGGGCCGCATTGTCGCGCACAAGAATGGAAGAGAATTGCCTTAATATAGACCATTATAATAACGAGCGAAAAAAATGTGGGACACAACACGATCGAGTACAAAGGCTTGTGCTCACGTGAACCATGTCACATTGCCACACGCAATGACCGCTCGGCTATTATCCATCCTCCTACAAATGGGAGCAACACACGGACTTACATGGAGTGATTTTGGGTTGCCAGTGGAATGGCAACGAAAAATGGTTTCTGAGAGCGCGTGTAATAAAATGTAAGGTACTTTGATTATGAAAGATTAAAGTATTTTGTCTCAACAACAACACTCGCCGTTTGCCTTTAAGTGGCGGTGACGTCACCACAGCGCCTGTGCCAGGCCAGGTGCACTTTAAGGGCACGTCAAGTGGCAGAGGCTCGCTGACAGGAGGTCACGGGACAGGACCCAGAATGCCATGGGTTCACCGAATGAATGGCTGGCAGATGCACTAGCTATGGTCCGCAACTGTGCCAACTTTCCGCATTTTAGCCGGCCGGCTAAAATACACCTCACGCCACAACCATAGTTTTTATTTATACATTATAACACGTCGGAATATATTTTCCCTTTTACGGCCACAGTTACTGTTGAAAAATGTGGCGAGGGAGTTTGTCGTTGCTACTTGTGCTTGTGCACCCATTGCCAATACAACAGCATCACCAAATAACTTGTTTCATCTTGGTAATGAATTGGTTTGCACGTAGGCAGGCTTTGTATTCTCACCCACAGCCAGGATACAAATAACCGGCCGTCCTAAGGAATTACCAAATATGCACAATTTGCTGTAAAGTCAACGATACAGGCCCCATCTGTTTGCGAAAGCGGGCCGAGTGTGCTAATGCTGTAGCCAAAACCTGGTTTAAAAAAAAAAACTATCTTAACAAGAAACTAAATGATCAACTTTGTTTTACAGTCGTGTGCCAACATAATAAAAAAACACCTAACCACATTCATCATTAGCACTTACTTTTAACGGGGAAAAAAACAACCTCATAATATTTCTCTGTGCTGTGTTAATGATGAAAGTGGTGAGGCTTTTTTTTGTTTGTTTTAACTTAAGAATATGGGAACCAAGCAGGGCCTGTCTAAAGGGGGGTTTGGGGCTGGGAGGGCGGTTGAAAGGAGCAACTTGCCCCAGGCCTCGCGCGAAAGAGGGCTCCACAACAGGCCTGTCTCTTTTTTGCCGCTGTTGAAGAAGGAAGGGGGGAGCCCCACCTGACAGTCTGCCGTGGGTTTTCAAAAACCTCTGGGCGACCCCATGCCCGCGTACACCTGGGTCTATCTATTCTCCTGAAAGTTGTATTTTTTAAAGGATTATTCTCTTGAGTTTTTGCATTAAATCCTAGCCATGAAAAGCCATCAGCAGCTCGGCACAGAGTGGGGGCATCTCTCCATCTCTGATACATCCGCAGGCTGCCGATCCACACCGAACATTGGCAGTTCTCTGAAGTGTCAGGCGTTTGGAACTCTGCGTGCCTGAAAGTGCCGTGACACGAAAGCCAGCCTTTCCCCTGTTCTCACCGATCATATACACGAGAAGATGATATGACCATCCTCTCCCATAATTCCCTTTCTCTCCTCGCTGCAGCCCTTGAAACCGACTCACACCCACACGACCCAATTGCTGGGTGATATCTTTTTCTTGGGTTTTTTCGGTAAAGTCACGTAGGTAAAAAATAAAAAATAATAAAAGTAAAATAAAAAAAAATCACGACGTTTCGGAGGCAACACAAGCTTCCGTCTTCAGGTGGAACCGTCACAGCATGCTTGTTGTATCAAGTAAATGAGAAATTCCAAGAGATCCGACCTTGTATATATACTGGTTCAGGGGGGAGGAGCCAGGACAGTCCCCCTTTTTATTATTATGGTAAGGTTGGTGCGGTTGAAACTACGGCTAGTCTGCATAACAAAGGACTGAGCCTTTGTTATGTAGACTGGCTGAGAGGGGGGGGGGGGGCGGTGCCAGAGTTGTTAAAGTGCAACTGCTGCTAATGGGACCGAGCCCCTGCCATCTATATATATAAAATCGTGAATCTGTCTGTCTATCTGTCTGTCTGTGTGTCTGTGTGTCTCCGGACCATACGCACTTTCATTGGACGGCGGTTGCCCCTGGCAACGGCTAGCGACGCCTTCGCCGCTTTCATTGGACCTGGCAACGGCTAGCGACGCCTTCGCCAAGGGCTGCAGTTTCATTGGACGGCGGTTGCCCCTGCCAACCGCTAGCCACGCCTTCGCCACTTTCATAAGCTCCGTAATTAATTAAATAATAGCCATTACACAGTGTTGTTGGCGCGCTAGGGGGGGGGGGAAGGAACGCCACCCGTACCCTGCCTCTTCCACCTGGACAATTTTAGGCGAGGCCGCAGGCTTTGCACGCTACTAGGCCTCGACACCCACCACGCCACTCTGAGGTAAATTCATCAAAGTTTTTCCTACTCTTCACTACACCCCCACCACAATGTGTGCAATTAATATTACTTTTAAACCCAACGCGCCAACAATCGATTACTTAAATGTTCACTGTACAAATACTCATTAAGCTGGGTGAGTGTACTGACAGTCTATTATGTACACTGTAGCCTGCTTATTAAGCTCTGTGAGCGTACTGCCACTCTATCATGTAGACTCTAGCCTGCTTATGAAGCTGAGTGGGTGTACTGGCAGTCTATAATGTAGACTTTAGCCTGGTTATTATAATCGATTCTTTAAATGTTCTTTGTACAAATAGTCATTAAGCTGCTTTAGCGTACTGCCCGTCTATTATGTAGACTGCTGCCTGCTTATTCAGCTGGCTGGGTGTACTGCCAGTCTATCATGTACACATTAGCCTGGTTAGGAAGTAAAGTTAGTCAATTTGTAACACGTACGCTTTCGCAAACATTATTCATAAACAACGTTATTGCGTTTAGATCGCCTTATTTATTAAGGTGTTGTCACCCTTATCCACCACCCGACACGCCCAATCTGCACAAAATTGTCACGTTCATAAAAGACTAAGACTTGACTGCTTTAGCCCACCGGTGTGTTCAAGCGGAAAACCACAACAATTACCATTTCTCATGAAAAAACTACTGTATAATTATGTTTAAACCCCACGCGCCAATAATGGATTTGTTTAAATGTTCACTCAACAAATACTCATTAAGCTGGCTGAGCGTACTGCCACTCTAGAATGTACAGTGTAGCCTGGTTATATTTCTGGTTGGCTGTACTGACAGTCTATCATGTACACATTAGCCTGCTTCTTAAGTAAAGTGAGTCTTTTTGTAACACGTACGCTTTCGCAACCATTCTTCAAAAATAACTTTATTGCCTTTTGCTCGCCTTAATTATTAATGTGTTGTAACCCTCCACCACCCCACACGGCCAATCAGTCAAAAAGTGTCCCGTTGATAAAACACTCATAAGTCTCTGCTTTGGCCCACCGGTGTGTACAAGCGTAAAACCACAACAATTCCCATTTCAGAGTACGTCCTTTCGCTGATGCTGGATGCAATTACCAGCCAAACGTCGTACTCTTCAGTTGTCTGTCCATCTGTGTACGATCGCTTGCGAGGGATTTGCCGGGAGGCACGTCCCGTGCCCCGCGATGGGAATACGCATGTCACTGTGTATGTGTTTGTGTGTATGTATGTGTGTTTGTGTGTATGTGTGTGTCTGCGTGTATGTATGTGTGTGTATGTGTGTGTCTGCAGCAAGCGCGTGTATGTGTACCTATGGACGCGCGCGCGTGTGTTGTGTAGGGGGAACGGTAGTGTAGTGCTTAGCGTGCTGTCTGTGTCTGTGTGTGTGTGTCTGTGTGTGTGCGTGTGTGGTGTGTGGGGAGCGGTAGTGTAGTGGTTAGCGTGCTGTCTGTGTGTCTGTGTGTGTGTCTGTGTGTGTCTGCGTGTGTCTGTGTGTGTGTCTGTGTGTGTGTCTGTGTCTGTCTGTGTGTGTCTGTGTGTGTGTCTGTGTGTGTGTCTGTGCGTGTGTGGTGTGTGAGGAGCGGTGGGTGTAGTGGTTAACGCTACGCTGCGCTACAAACCCGGCGAACCGAGTTCCATTCCCGCTCACGGCCACCACCGCTGACGATTATTTGAACCTCCCCTAGGTCGACTCAGCCTCAAACGAGTAACTGGTGTGGCGTATTAACATCGCCACTGGGGAGACAAAGGCGGCCGTGCGTGAGTGGTGAGGGAGGGAGAGTGGTGAGGGAGGGAGAGTGGTGAGGGAGGGAGAGTGGTGAGGGAGGGAGAGTGGTGAGGGAGGGAGAGTGGTGAGGGAGGGACAGTGGTGAGGGAGGGAGAGTGGTGAGGGAGGGAGAGTGGTGAGGGAGGGACAGTGGTGAGGGAGGGAGAGTGGTGAGGGAGGGACTCAGCCGCAAAACGAGTAACTGCTGTGGCGTATTAACATCGCCACTGGGGAGACAAAGGCGGCCGGCCGTCGTGGATACAAGTCCCGGGCGAAGCCGGGTAGTACAGCTAGTGTAGATGGTAAAAGCAAAAAAGGCAGGTCAGGAAGAAACAGCCTCCTGCTATGTTGCCCCTTGCGGGTGATATCTTGAAAGATGGAGCCATGCGGAGAGTGCTACTGCGTAGGTGTTCGCGGCCGTGCCGTATGGCTCTCCGACGCGTGTTTGGGTTGCGTGCTGTAATTAGCGCTCCCACTTGCTGGGGGAGTTTCGTCAGAAACTCAAGCACTGAAGAAGCTCCCAGCACGTGGAGCGAAACGTCGGACATGGTGCCGAACAACACTCGGAACGACTCGAGAATGCAAGGGAGGAGTTATGAGTGCAGTCTTTGCTCAATTTAAAAATGTATTCTTTTTTGTCTTCACTGCCCCTTGCGTTACCTTGTAACTTGCTGACCCGCCTCGACTGGACATGTCTGAAAACGAGCTTCATAGCTCGTCGGATTCCTCCAGTCTAAGTAAAGATCCTGATTCTAATTCTCACCTCTGACACTAACACAACAAAGTTGAGCTGTATGCCATATTAAGAACGACACACAGTCTGAGTATCCTCAACTCTTACGATCGTTCTGTTCTCAGCTAAACATGTACCCTGAACTGATGCACCTCCGATTAGCACATTTGGCGACGTACGGTGCGAAAGAAGTTCAACATTCATACATACAGGATAAAACTATTGAAAAAATAGGAAGCGATTACTTAATCTCAAACAAATTTAGGACCGAACAGATGCCGCTATCATGTGTGCGTAATCGGAGATCATGTAATTGAGTTTTAAAAGCTACGGTCAACGTAAAATCACGCGATTCCCTTTTTAAATAAAACGAGCCCGACTGCTGGCACAAACCACTTTCTCATTCAGAGCCATGCCAAGTTCGGGTGCAACGTACACCCACGTTCGTAATCTAACACCACCTCTCAATGTATGCCAGGGTGCAAATTGTTTGGCTATATATCAGTCGTTTTTTTCTAATATTATTACCACGGTTTCCAGGAATCACATATATAGTTGCTGCAAATTAAAAAAATGTTCCCAAAAGGCTGCTCACCCGACATCTGTGAAATACTGGACATCTGTGGAAAAAGAGCTTCACTGCTCATCGTGTCTCTCCAGGATAGAACACATTCCTGCGGAGGGAGCTGGTAGTAACGTTGTATTGCTTGGTCAATGGCCTGCAGGGTCAACGGCGGCGTGGTGTATTACGCAAAAATGGCCGACTGTGACGGCGGGCACAAGCCGACGTGCGTAGGTTAAACGTTGAGTTTTATAAGGGCACCACGGGGTGACCAGCCCCTCCCCACCCAGCCCTAGCCCCACCCTCCACCCCACCCACCCCTGCCCTTATCCCACCCAGACCCCACCCTCCTCCCACCCCACCCCAACCCACCCAAGGCCTCCCACCTAGCCTCCAAACCCCTCCCCACCTAGAGCCCCTCCACACCCTCCCCACCCAGCCCCTTCCCAACCTCCTCACCCATCCCCGCCCACCTAACCCCACCCTCCCCACCCAGCCCCTCCCCACCTAGCCCCTCCCCACCCCTCCCCACCCAGCCCCTCCTCACCCTCCCCACCCAGCCCCTCCCCACCCTCCTCACCCAGCCCCTCCCCACCCTCTCCTCCCCACCCAGCCCCTCCCTCCCCACCCAGCCGCTCCCTGCACGACGGACAGACGTACACAACAATCCCCTGTGGGCTGGTGTAACCAGGAGGTTCCTACCAGTATAAAGATGCTGATCCTGAGAGGCAGCGAGAGAGAGCGAAATGTTTTCCTGCGTGAAATCCGCTCCGTGCTTCGTGCGTATTTTCTGCCACACTCAAACACCCCGAGCAGGCCAGCACGTGTGGGGCTCGGAAAATTGTGGATCGCTCCTTGGAGGCACTTCACGAATAACACGGAGACAATTGCTTGACTGATTAGACGACATTATCTTTGCCATGCACTTGAGACTTGGAAGCAATGAAGGTCATGTTTTACAAAAAGAAATCCCTGCAGAGGAGTAACTGTGTGGGTGGCTATGACCGAGATTCTAGATTCCAAAAATCATAATATATTAATCTGCCGCTGGATGAAGGCCTCCCCCCACTTCATGTCAGTCATGGGAATTGTTTGACTGATGTTAGCCATGACTGGAAATCGAACTGAGATTGATTATTTTGTTACAATTGATATTTAGGGATGTAGATTTTCACTCCTAGATACTGGTCAGCGAAAACAATTTTCAAATTGGAAGTTTTATTTTAGTGATATTTTAGAGCTGCGAAAAATTCATCACAGTCCAGGAATACTGTGGTGGTCATATGGGCTGCCAAGTCTAACCGGCTCGAGATAAAATATACACTCTGATGATAAACATGAGTTATCTTGCGGTGACAGAAACTATAGAACGGCCTAACAGCACTAAGTGGTGGTCATATACCGAATGCCAATTACCTCGGAAAGCTGATTTAAGGGCATTGAAAGCAGGGTGCGTGCTTATTTTCCAGAATCATCTCCCAGGGAGTTACTATCATCGTCATTATCATAAGCCATTGTCAATCCACTGCTTGATGAAGACCTCCCCAAGCCACCACTACCTCTCAGCGAGTTACCATAAATGATGTATTTTCACATTGTGCCTTTATTTTACGAGCTTAAGCCGAGTTTTAAAAAAAATTACATTACAAGATAAACATATTGAAACCGAAAAAACCCATAAAAAAGCAACATTGCAGCTTTGTCTTTTGTTAACATTCTGGTGGTGGTGGTGGGGGGGATGCCTCTGGACAAGTTTGCTGAAATAATTCAAAGCACATTGGCTTTTGTGTCGAGGGCCCTCTGCATAGAAAGAAGCCAGTGGCTTCTGTGAAGCAGCTGCTGTCGGCTCTTCCTCACACACACACACACGGCCGCTGTGGAGAATCTCTCTCGCTTCTTTCCTGGGCTTTATTAGGCCGCATCTTCTCTTGCTCAGGGCAGGGCAGCTGTTTGTATTTTTTTTATGAAAGTCTCTGGAAAAAGCGGTCCATTGTGAAACTGGCATTGATAACAACAAAAGGGACCCAAAGTGCCGGGCGCTCCTCAATGCACTCAGCTTGGGTTAGGAGGCACAGTGACGAGTTGGTGAAGGAGGGGTGGGGGGGAACTCACCCACCAAGGCCAAGAGGCAACAACTGATGAAGGCAACAACAACAACACGTAGAGAGAGAGTCCCTCTACAGGGTGCCTTGGCCTACTCTTCCACACTGGCCAGTCGTCTTGAAAGAGGGTGGGATTACCCACCCTTTATCCCACCACACGTCACCTGCCAATCAGCTAACGCCATTCATACTGCAGGGGTGGACGGAGGGGGCAGGGCTGGGAATAAGAAAATCGCACCGTTGTTTCAACTGCCGCTGCGGGAGATCGAACCGACGGCCTCCGATTGGGCGGCGCCGTGTTCACAACCGGCTGCGGCCACGCAACGTTCTTGCCAAGCCAAACGTTCCTTAACAATGCACATTTATTTTTCGATTTAAAGCTTTCGTGACTGCAGGGATTCATCTTCTTGGTTCTTTCGGTAAAGTCGCGTAGAAGGGAAGTAATAAAATAATAAAAACAAAACACAATAAAATAATTCTCACACGTTTCGGTTACAACGCAAGCAACCGTCTTCAGGTGAATCACCTACAAGGCAAGCAGCCGTATTCAGGTGAATCACCTGAAGACGGCTGCTTGCATTGTAGCCGAAACGTCGTGAGAATTATTTTATTGTGTTTTATTTTTATTATTTTATTACTTCCCTTCTACGTGACTTTACCGAAAGAACCAAGAAAATGCACATTTAACAAAGTCAGACATTCAAATCTGTGCAGGACTAATCTGAAATTCCTCTGAAATCGACACCGGAATGGTTTTTGGTTCGTGGTATTTTGCGGTATTTTGCGGTGTGTTTATGTCTCTCTTTTAAATGCCAGAGATCCTACTCAGCATGGCCACGTGGGTCTCTTGCCATGATTAAAATGCGATGGGCCCCACGCGAGACCCGTGCGGGAACCTGCACAGACTCTTTTGCTATCTGTGGTGCACGCTAATTACCCACAATTACACGCTAATTTCCAAGTGATTCATGGTTTTTTAATGGGCAATTGCTAATCCACAACATCGCGGATTCACGTGTGGGCCTGTCTCCTAATTAATTTGCGTTAGCACAATACTTGATCGGGTCTACTTTACCGCACACCAGCAAGAACACAAAGTTTGTTTACCACAATGACGGATAAACAAATAACCTCTGACCACTCAACCTTTAAGCACATTGTTTCCCCTCTCGTTATTATGTAAGGTAACAGACACAGTTTGGTTTGATGATGTTGGCACTAAAGCATATGTAAGCCACGATCAGCTGGACAGGAGTACTTAATTCCTCGCTCGATATTGTCCAGCTGGTTGATTGGGCTCACTTGGAAGTATGGATTACCGGCGTAAGGCACTACCACTAGAGTGCAAGATACGCTTATCCATAATAATCCTGGACTGTAATCGTGCCCTATATTCCGATACTCATCTTGTGTTCAAACTTACAAGGACAACACGAGGCGAGACGAACGTGACGTGATGGAACAATTCCTGGAATAGCGGTTTCGGGGAGCGTCCTGACCAAAATCAACAAGCACTGCATGGTTGTTCAATTTCCAAAGTGCGGGACCTACATATTGACAGTCATGAGCCCACCCCCCAAACACTACCGCGATCGATAATTGTTGTTGTTTACCCTTCTATCTGGCAACAAAACTGACACCTTTTTTTACAAGGAGTCATGTTTGCATAGACCACAATACCTGCAGCCATAATGCAAACAAAAAACATAACTCTGATAATGTATGCACTGTCCTTGAAGTTGATTGGTCCACACCTGAGACAGCTTTTCTTAGAGCCTAGTCTCACATGGGTTGGACCAGATGACGCCAAAAGGCGCACAACTCAAAGACAACGCACCATCAACTACTGCGATCGTTGCTTAACAAAAACACGACACAAACAGGTGGGGGTTTGGGGACGTTAACATGCAAACAATTATCCTACATTTCTACCTCGGTAAATCAAAAATAACTGATGCACGAAACCACGCTGCGTTGATTCACAGCAGCAGCGGCAGCAGCAACAGCGTGCGTTAATTCTGGCGACAGCCGTGAGCACACTTGCCTGGGAGAAGGCAGCGCACACACAGAGCTGACATTTCAATCTCCTCGCGGGAAATTACGAACGTGCGGACGTATATTATGCGGTGAAGATTTAAAGAACCTCGGCGTCACCATTTATGTTCATGTCGCAGCTCCGTTTCTTTTTACAAATTAGAAAAATTCCCACAACTTAGCTCCCGTGTAACAGCTGTTCCTGCCCGAATGCGTGTTACTCACAGGCAGTGCCTGTGCTCGGAAACAATTACTGTCAAAATATGGTTCAGGAAAAAAAAAGTCTATTTTAATCTAATGATATTCACACTTCGATGCCAAAATCAAAGTCCAATATTGCAAAAAGCCCGATGAGACTTGGCTAGTGTTCATATCCGCGAGTGATTGTGAAAGCGTGTGGCACAAATGCCACATTCCTATGCAACTCGTCTTATTGTCGTAGAGGGGGTGGATGGCCAACACCACCCCCGGCCGCCTTTGTCTCCCTAGCGGCGACGATGTTTACACACCGCACCAGGCACTCATTTGAGGCCGCGTTGTCCTCAGCGAGGCCCCAGGTCCGGTTCAGATAACCACGACCGTTGACCATCGTCGTCGTGAATCGAACTCGGGGTCGCTGGGGTTAGCAGGGGAGGGGGGGTTGACGGCCGCCGCGCCACCACTCCCTACTGCGTGCGGGTGTCCGGACGAGCGCATGGAGCAACACCGGAGCCGTCACCATCGGGGGTCGTCGAAACAATGCGGAGGTTCCAAACGCGTCGCGCACGGCGCGAGGCGCCCACGAGCGGGAGCCGCCCTCTGCACGGGCAGGGCGGTGGCGAGCGGCATGGTGCTCAGCGGACAACGGATGAACATTGCCCCGAGCGCGATTAACTTGGGCGCCGACGCCACACGAACATTAAAAGCCGGTGCCCGCGGCGGGGGTGAAGGCGAGCGAATCGGAGGCAAGTGCCGACAGAGCACGGCTGTTTTATACACAAACGAAATTTGGGTAAAAATTGCATCTTCGGGAACAATGATGGCAGAATTTATTTGACAGTTCTGCCCATGACGTTCTTCTCACGGGCACAACAGCAGCGTGGAAATCGCTACGCAACGTGAACAGTAAACGGATTCATCTTCTTGGTTCTTTCGGTAAAGTCACGTAGAAGGGAAATAATAAAATAATCAAAAAACATGTTTTATTTAAAAAGAATAATAAAACGTGTTTTATTTAAAAATAAAACATGTTTTATTTTTTATTATTTTATTATTTCCCTTCTACGTGACTTTACCGAAAGAACCAAGAAGATGAATCCCTGCAGTCACGAAAGCTTTAAATTGATAAGTTAACGGATTTCTAACTCTGCTGAGGTCGCAAGAGCCGACGAGAGAACCACAAAGCGTGCCTCTTTCCCCTCGATGTTTTTTTTAACTCTCGCTAATTATGTAACACGAGCATCGCCTCGGCAGTACAAAGTGATTTTTGTGTCCATGATTAAAACCCAGGAGGAGAGCAGTGGCACAGTGGTTAGCGTACTCCGCTATAAACCCGGTGCCCTGGGTTAGCAGTGCCGAGTAGGTCACCGTGCTGGAGAGATGTTAACTACCTCGCCTGGTATGCAGGAGGTTTCGGGTTCGATCCCTAACCCGACCCTTACGCCTGCATGTTTGGAGTATATTCTCCCCATGGTCGTGTGGATTTTTCTCCGGGTCATCTGGTTTTTCCCTCCACGTTTAGAAACATGCGTGTAGAGCAGTGGTTCTTCATCTTTACTGGAGCCTGCACCCCCCTTTGATTCGTAATCGTTAAAACAAATTATGTTAATAAATACGAAGGCTTGATGGAACAAAGTAGTGCCGGTGCTTAATTAGTTTTTGATGATTTACCTTCTAAATAACATCTAGCATGTCTCGCACCCCTAGGGGGTGCATGCACCCCAGGTTAAGAACCACTGGTTTAGAGTATTTGGCTGCTATAAATGTCCACGTGATAAGCCACTTCGTTGAGCTAGCATTTGTGGTCAGGTCTCTTCTGAAAAAGAGCTATACAGTTCAGTGGGCCTTACCTGGTTTGACACATAAGATGGACTGCTCTTACGAACGAAGTCACGGGATATTTAATGTTCACACACCCGTAGTATTGATCAGCATTACATCGCACAGGATTCAAGCCTGCCTTGCCGCTCAAATCATGGACAATTGCAGATCGGTTGTTTGGATGGGCACAGTTCGGGAATCTCAATGTCTCAACTTGCTGCTGAGACTTTGACATACAATAGCATCCTGTGGTGGACTCCAAAGGAGCACGTCCACCGTGGAGATGGAGCTATTGGAATCTGCGAGAAGGATTGTTATGCATTGCAGGGCGGCGGGAGGCAGCAGCGGCGGCTTGCGGAGGCCTCCATCTAGCAGTGGGTAGACCATGGCTGGCGATGCTGGGTGTTTAACACGTGCAGCAACAAAACACATTGCTGCGGAGGGAGCTGGTAGAAACGTTGGGTTGCTCGGTCAATGGCCAGGGTCAACGGCGGCGTGGTGTATTCCGCAAATATGCCCGACTGTGAGGGCGAGCACAAGCCGGCGTGAGTAGGTTAAACATTGAGTATAGCCCCACCCAGCCCCTCCCCACCCTCCCCACCCAGCCCCTCCCTTCCCACCCAGCCCCTCCCTGCACGACGGAAACAATAATCCCCTGTGGGCTGGTGTAACCAGGAGGTTCCTACCAGTAAAAATTGTTCCTGGGTAGTAAGTGTTATTTTCTAATTGCTTATGCCTCTAACGGATAGAAAATGGCTATTATTCCCCACAAACTTTGCTTTTGTGACCAGGACTTTACGTGAAGGAATGACACAAATGCACACCACGTTTTCTCATTGAAAATAGGTACATTTCAAAATATCACTGTCCTAGTCACAAAAGCAGTTTGTGAGCAAACTTTGTGGGGAATAATAGCTATTTTCTATCCGTTAGAGGCATAAGCAATTAAAAAATAACACTTACTACCCAGGAACAAAAATTGTGTTACATCGTGAATTATAAGCCTCAACGCCGTGAGCCAACGGGTGCTGTTCACTCTGCCTCGGCCCGTCTCTTTCTCGGCTATCATTACGCTGTCAACGGTGTGATTCGCATACCATTGGCATCCAGCGATCAATCAATCCATCTGTGTCGCGCCACGTGTGTTCGTGTGCATGTCCGCGTGCACGGTCACGAGTGTTTAGGGAAGCCGCGTGTTTTGTATCGCGTGTCTGTGCGTGTGCTGTGCGTGTGGGGAGCGATAGTACAGCAGTTAGCGCGCTGCGCTATGAACCTGGTGCCCCGAGTTTGAATCCCGCTCACGGCCAACACCGGTGACGATTATCTGAACCGGACCTGGGCCGCCCCTAGGTCAACTCAGCCTGGAAAGAGTACCTCGTGCGGCGTGGTGCTGGCCACCCACCCCCTCGTGTGCCGTGCCGGCCTTCATTAGGTGCTCGCTAACAGCACTTGCCCCAACAGTCTGTGGAGGCTAGACGGGGGGGGATGTCTGTGTGCGACTGTGCGTGCGTGCGCTGTTTGCGCATTGGTACGTGCAAGGGTGTGTGCACACATTTTAGGATGATTTGGTCATGTTGCTGCGTTGGCAAGTAGCGCACAATCACAAGTAACAAAAAAAATTTACACCACACGCTCATCAACAATATATATATTTCGGCAACGTTTCTGGCAGAAGGCCCATTGCCTAAAATGTCGCCAATTATATCATTATTTGTGTTAAGGCAGTAGTGCTGTTGACGGGTGTGTTCATATTTTACGATTGTTCGGATTTACTGAGAAATGCCCAAGGCTCAAACAACAAAGCGAGCAATGCACCGATATGCAAGGGATTGTGTACACAGGGCTGCGAAGGTACGTTCAAGCAACAGTAACACGGTATAAGGTGCAGCGGCCCTGAACTTAATTCAGCATGTGGCAGCTCTCAGAGCTGAAATCTGAATAAAAGATATCAGATTGTTGTTGACACGTGACAATACTCAAAGCAACTCCAGAAGTAGTTCCGTCATGCCATCTTCAGGAGGCAAACTTTTTTTGTTTTTGCCGTGATTCTATGCTCAGGATGAATGCATTGGTTCCATTAACAATACTGCTATCAGGGCGAAAGAATTGCTGACTATTAAATAACAATGTTATTTGACGCGCATTAATGCAGGCCTAAGTTACTCACACTGCATGTACAGTTGCAGCAGAACACCTCATCCATTTACACTTTAATATATTTCTTTATTGACCGTATCTTCGCACCGCGACATAATTTAGTTCTCTAGCGTTTGTTTACGTGGGGGCTTACTTGCAATTATTGACTAACCTTATGTAGACACAGCAGCATTGTAAGCCCTCTTGGCAAATGTAGATAAAATAATGAATAATAATTCACGGCCATTTGTCATTTCGACGATCCTGTGTAAGAATTTGGCCCTTGGATGTCAATAACGACGAGGGCCATGTTTCAACTCATGGGCAGAGCTTGGGATGGACAACATTTGCAACATGATCATTTAAATCGTTTTCAGCCCCTTGTCAATCCACTGTTGGATGAAGGCCTCACCCCACGCTGTGTCGCTCATGGGGATTGTTTTGACCGCAATTGACCCATAGTGGGGTCGTTGTGGGGTTGGTGAAGTGGGCGGAGGGGGGAAAGGGTCGTATCATTCACCACTGATATTAGCCGTGGCCAAGACTTGACCTCAGGGGTCAGCAGTCTCGCAGTGCGGAGCGCTAAACGCTGCGCCGCCCTTTCTCGCTCCGACGGGGAATTACTCATGTCGCTGCGCGTTCGTCACATAAACGCGCGCATCACTTTCGTACACTTATCATATTTGTTGCATTGAAGTGGCCCTGAATGGTCTAGGTTTTATGGTTTATGTTGGCACAGGTAAAACCTATTGGGCAAAAAAATGCCCATTTTTCGAAGGCAGCCTGGTTACAGAAATCTGGTCATAGCAAAAAAAAAACATGAACATAATGATCCAAAAACAACTGTGGCCAGTCAAGTTCCAAATGACAAACTCACGCATAAACATCACGGTACGGCCAGCATAATAACTACACGACTCATAAAATGCATCACATACAAAAAAACAACAACAACAAAAAACAATTCATAACCTAACGTCTGCAAGGCAGAGCGATCAATTGCACGTAAGACGTGAAATAAAATCTGAGGTTCAAGCGTGATTTAAAGTGGGACAAGGTTGGTAAGGTTTTGATCCCAAATATTTTCGCCGAGATCAGAGGCTGACGACGCGACAGGAAATTTAAAACCAGGTCTGGTTCTCAAAAAATAATAGCTTGGAGCTTATCAGGGAGGAGGGGGAATTAAATGATCCAGGAGATTTTCAGCAGACTTATTTTGCAGCACTTTGAGGATGAAGATAGAACAATGCTGTCCCCTGCATAGATCCAGTGGGGGGGGGGGGGAGCTGTTTAAGAGTTTTAATGAAGTTCGCAGTGACGATGGGTTCTGTATGGGGGGGCGAGGGCAACGGGGGGTGCAGGAGTGGGGCAATGAAGCAGTTTGTTTAGCGCTGAGCCCAATCAAAGTCTGTAAATAACATCACAATATTCGGAGTAGTAGCGCTAACAATATCCAATCGTGGTCGGGGGGTAATGCAACAATTTACTTCTGTACAGGAAACCAATGTTTTTTTACCCTAATGTTTTCACTGTTGCAAATACGATCGTCAAAAATTGCTTGAATGTTGGAAAGATCCTGTTTCGAAAGATTAAAACCCCGACGAAATAACCGCTCCAGGGACACGGCACACAGTTGATTCTGTGTCGCCCTTACCCACAATGCAGCGCTTCCGCCGCGCATGCTCCTTTGGAAAGGCGAGGACCAGAGGTCGCAAACGGGTTTTGATTCCTTACCCGTACCCGTACCCGGCCACACCAGGGTCGCAAATGGGTACCCGTACCCGGCCGGGTACGGGTAGCCGTTCCCTACCCGTACCCGTACCCTACCCGAAATGAGTGATAAAACGGCTACTCACCAGTGACTCACGGCCTACCCGTACCCGTACCCGGCCACACCAGGGTCGCAAACGGCTACCCGTACCCGGCCGGGTACGGGTAGGCGGGTATCGGGTAGGGTATGGGTATCGGGTACCCGGTTGCGACCTCTGGCGAGGACTGATTTACGAAGGAGACAGCGGTGGCTCATGGCCACGTTCCCCCCTGCCTCTCCTAATTGTGTTTTCATGCTTTATTGTCTGCTCTCCCAATAGGCAACTTCAATAGATTCCAAATTGCACTCGTAAATATTCACTTTCATGCATCTTCTTGAAGCTGTAATCATTTGTGGTAATCCTCACCTTTACAACTATTCATAAATCCTTTATTTAAGTTGCCAGGCAATTTCGTGGGGGGGGGGGGGGGGGGGTTATTATCAGCACACAATGACCTACACCTAACAATGTCACGGTGTTTTAATGTCTGCTTTACAGCTGATGCTTTGCTAAATTCACCGCATAATTTACAGGCGATCTGGAGGAATCAAAATCTGTGACGTAGACCTTTGCCTGGCGGTTAGCATGCTCATTACTAGGCTAACCGAGTACCCCTAAGAGTCGGAATTGTGGTCTATGAGTGTGTTGTTTTCTATGAGGCAACTACGCGAACGTTTATTTATTTATTTTAGGGTCATTTTCTATGGAGGCGACATTTGTTGTTTGAGATTCAAATTTTAGTCAGACGTCAAGACAAAGCTCCTCCCTGCTTACACCAAATATTTGTACTGCGGAGGAGAGCGGTGGTGCAGTGATTTGCACACCACGCTTGAACCCAGCGACCCTAGTGTGATTCCTGACCATGGCTAACGTCCCAGGTGGGTGATAATTGGTTGTCCGTCACCCCCCCCCCCCCCCTCAGCAACCCACACTCGCCAGAAACTGAAACTTTCTACTCAACGATACAAAACCTCACATTGTATTTCGCAACACATCCTGGGTTTGGTCCGCGTACAAAAGCGCAGCGTTTAAACGTGTTATGATTTGCACGCAACTCTCCCAGTCCTCTTTCTCGCCCATCTCTCCCGCTTCATTTGTATTCTTCTGCCATGCCCACATCTTCTGGATAAATGTGAATTCCAAATTTGTGCTTGTGCCATCCTTCAGATGATGCAAATGTTCATGAGTTATTTATTATTCAACACACTTCCGATTATTGATTGTGAAAATGCGTGTGTAAAATTGTGCATAATGTTGTGATAGGTCACGCGTAGTAAAGCAATAGATTTTAATGTACAGCACTGTGGTTTGCTAATTTAAAAAGAATCGATCACTCAACTCACTCATATACAAGTTGTGCCAATCCTGTGTATCTTGGTCCAGTGTTATTCCTTTATATGATTAAAAATATCCAAATAAAAATAAATAAATTAATAACGAGAAATTATTCTAAGGAGAGTTGGCTTTTTTGCCATTTTATAACACAGCTAAGGACTTTGTCTTCTATGAAATATTTAACGTGAAAACTATTCGGTTCAATTGAGTTACATGTGTTTGTAAAACAGACTAACGATCTAAAACGCTACAATTGCCGAGAGACAAACTGCGGCATCCCACTGGCTGCTGCTACTGCTGCTGCTACTCGGAACTGCACGCGTTCTCCACGGCCAGTGAATGGCTCGTGAGATGATTTGCGATCGCGCGCGTATGCAGATTGATAAGCAGCTAAAGTGCTTTCCTATTATAATCCGGCTTCTCTCAACGCAAGCCGAGCTCTGTTAATTGCCTCGTTCGTGGCCTCACGAGTTCCAGACTCATACATTAATTGCCTTGATTCCCTAACAATGTGTTTTTGTTTTCTGCATTGACACGTAACAAAACACTGACACGGCCGCGGCCCAGGATCTGTTCATCGTGCAGCTAAAGTACGGTAGTGTGGGCCTTTTCGTCGTTTTTTTCTGGTTGTGCCGCGTGTCGTCCGGCGTGACGTCTAACATTTCGACCTACCGCTCCTGTGGATAATATAAGTCTTGCGCGATGGGTTCGTGGATAAGAGGAGTTCTCCTGTCATTTACTTCTCTTAGGGTGCCACGGTGACAAGATGTTAACTCCCCCGTCTGGTATGCAGGAGGTCGTGGGTTCGATCCCGACCCTGACGCCTGCTGTATATTTGGAGTTTGCACGTTCTCCACGTAGGATGTGTAGATTTTTCTTGGGGTCCTCCGGTTTTCCCATCCACATTTAGAAACATGAGTTTAGAGTACTCTGCTGCTATAAATGTCCATGTGATAAGCCACTTCATCTTCTTGGTTCTTTCGGTAAAGTCACATGAGGACGGCTGCTTGCGTTGTGGCCGAAACGTCGTGAGAATTATTTTATTATGTTTTCTTTTTATTATTTTATTACTTCCCTTCTACGTGACTTTACCGAAAGTACCCAGAAGATGAATCCCTGCAGTCACGAAAGCTTTAAATCGAAATATAAGCCACTTCGTTGAGCTATCATTTGTGGCCAGGTCACATCTGAAGAAGAGCTATACAGCTCAGTTGGCCTTACCTGGTAAAATAAAAATAAATGTGTTTATAGTTTCTCATCACAGTTTTTGCTCGTTATTGTTTTGATTGTCATTTCAAACGCGAGCCCGGTACGCAGCACGAACCGCGACGTGGGCGAGGACGAGGGGGTCACAGAAACTCCACGGACACAAAAGTCCCCGAGCTCTGTGCCCCCCGGGGTTCAGAGGAGGGGAGACATTGGGGCTCACCGCCCCCCACCCAGTTGGGGGCCCTGAGCGGCAGCCTGAGACGTGTGTATGGGGAGGGGAGGATAGGGGAGGAAGAGCGAAAGTGAGGGGCTCGAGCGGTGGAGGGGGGTAGGAAATGGAAAAGGGAAGGGGAAGAGAGCACTTAACGAACTGTGAGAGGAAAAATAACTTGGACGCGCCGAGTGAACTTATCAACCAGTTGACTCCCCGCAGAGCAGTAATTAACTCCTGTCCATCCCCAGAGGAGGAGTGGTACCCCTACTTCGATGATCTCTTTAATACGTCTCTCTCTTGCCCTGTCAAAAGCCACGCTCATTTTTCCTATAAAAAAAAAATTCCGTACAATTTCTGTTCCATGTACGTGTATGATGATCAGGCCTTAAACGTTAAAAGGGAGCAACGTAAGGCTCAGACTAAACGTGTAAACGAGCACTCTCTTTGCTAGAGAATGGCAAATTTGTAACGGCCGATTCTGAGCGTTCCGACACGGACCATCGTTCGTCCCTGTTGGAGCCATCCAGCCACCCCCAGGAGAAGATGTGTGCAGCGATATAAGCATTGGTCAGAGGTCGCAAACGGGTTTTGATTCCTTACCCGTACCTGGCCGCACCAGGGTCGCAAACGGCTACTCGTACCCGTACCCGGCCGGGTACGGGTAGCCGGGTATCGGGTAGGGTACGGATATTGGGTACCCGGTTGCGACCTCTGGCATTGGGTTTGTCAGGATGTGACGAGAAAAAAACACGATTGGCGTGCACGCACTCAACCAGCCACAAGACAAAACAAACGGCACGGGACCGTAATGATGACCGAAATCGGGAAAACAAGATCAACCGTCTCGGGGTTGATCACAAAATAGTCACATGTCGGTGACAAACAGAGCGGGGTTATAGATGGCAGCAGAAACACTGTAGCACATTTGGATACGAACAACACATTATACGCCTGAAGCTAAAGAGATAAACATATGCATTTTTTTGAAGCAAGGCATCACATTTAACCCCCGTACACACTTGTCATTTTCATTCCGTACGTTTTACATTACCGTTGTGGAAGATTAGCCGGGAAACGTATCACGTGCAAGACCGATCATCATAATTGACCTATTTTCCTAAGCTACTAAAGCAAGCCGCGGCTATGAACAGCACAATTGATTCGACTGGTCAGCGGAGTTATTTATAACATTACATTCATTAAGCTATACGTCCGTTGTGAGGATCTCCCCTAACTACTCGAGCCGGGCCCAACGCAGGCAGTCTCCAGCTGGCCATAGTGGCCAGTGAACCATCGTGCATGCTGCTGAAGCCTCGATATCTGCTGCCGGCACCAAGTGAGCTATCAACAATAATTGTGCCTACCTTGTGCGGAAATACCTGGATGTGTGACTCGACCACGGGCATTGTTGCCTTCGAGGTTAATGGCCGTGAGGTGGCCAGGAGATGGCAAAGTTCTTGTACGCACAGGTTTCCTCTGGGAATGCCAGTTCCCTTCCACGGAGTATGTCCAAACATCCTAATGTAGGACTCAGACAGCCTAGGCGATTGTGGGCGCTGAATGTGGCCGCCTTCCTGCTTTGTCTGTGGTTTCAGTGGGCATCATTCTCTCCCCCTTTCTCTGACTTTGAACCAAAAAAAAACGTGCGTGTTGCAAATCCTTGATGCCAGTGATACCCCGATTTACGTCTTCCACTCCCCATTAAACGTCGCTGCACAAACACATCGTCGCTTTGTTGACACCGCTAACCCGGGTTTGCGTCGCCTCAACCCCCCACGCTCACGTCGCTGGCAGCAGCCTCCTTGTCGTGCGTCCTTTCTCGTTATCCGTTGCCTCTCAGCCTTCGCCTCCACCACCTCCCACTACGACTACTACCACCCCTGCCAATCGCTTTCATTGACGTCGTTTCGATATTTGTCACCGCACCTTTCAGGAACGCATCCCCGATGTAAACCGGGGTATGACTGTCCTATCATTTTTTCCCCCATATCTGCATTTCCCATAAATATACTAAATTCCTCTTGATATGCAAATTCCTTTGTCAAGGTGCTCTTCCCCCTCCAACCCAGCTTAAATATGCCCATTCAGACGCTGTCTTTCTGACAGACCTGTTCTTCACCTGAGGACGGCTGCTTGCGTTGTGGCCGATACGTCGTGAGAATTATTTTATTGTTTTATTTTTATTATTTTATTACTTCCCTTCTACGTGACTTTACCGAAAGAACCAAGAAGATGTCCTATCATTGTTCATGGTATTGGTCAAACATCCAAAATGCAGGACCCTCCTGGATAGTGTTGATAAGCTTTCCTGTATAATAACAATTATTATTCACAATAAATAAATAAATAGATAAGATTATATGGATAATATTGCTTGTGAAAGCCTACGTGTTAAACCAACAATTATTATGAATAATTATTGCTAACAGTTGTACGATTAGTTGTACCAATAAGTTAAGTGTAAAACTAGCAAGCCTACCTAATCCACGTGCAGTGCAACGTTAGGATTTTAAAAATTACATTGCATTTGTATGCATCAAGAGCTATAGCGTATTTATGGGAAATGCTCTTAGCTGCTTTCAAAAATCTGTGTAATTTACATTACAAGCCTTCTTTGGCAGTGCGAGTTCAAATTGTTTTCAAGCGAATCTGGCGAGACTGACACGCTGGGATTGACCGTCTTCATGACAATTTACGAGCGCATTTGTGTGGTGCACAATGTGTGCGGGCATACATTGCGTGTGGGTGTGTGCGTATGTTTGGGGAGCGGTAGTGTGGCGGTTAGCGCGCTGCACTACGAACCCAGCGAGCCGAGTTCGATTCCCGCTCACGGCCAACACCAGTGACGATTATTATCTGAACCGATCCCGGGCCTCCCTTAGGTCGACTCAGCCTCAAATGAGTACACCCCCTCGTGTGCCGTGCCAGCCTTCATTCGGACCCACTAACAGCACTTGCCTCAACAGTCTGCTAAGGCTACATGGAGGATCTTTGGCTTGCACACTTTATGTGTGCGTACACATTTGCAATAAAACCAGTCCTACTTTAGCTCAATCCTCCAAACAATAAAAAAATCACCACATCCAGAGGTTTACATGTCATGGAACTCTTCACTGTTATTATCTAATTAACAAACACACCGTGTGTTCAAAATCTTCTAGGCGGGTATTTTACTGTCGTCTGGTTTATTTTACACGGTAAAACTGTGCCAATCGTCAGTCCTGTTGTTATGAAAGGAAGACGTAAGATTGGGCGGCATGGAGGGGAATTAAACTCAACTAACTTTTTTTCCAGAAGCGACCTGGCCACAAATGATAGCTCAACGAAGTGGCTTATCGCGTGGCAAATTTTTACAGCCAAATACGCGAAACGCACGTTGATTCTAAATGTGGAGGGAAAAACCGAAGGGGCCCAGAGAAAAATCTACGCGACCATGGGGAGAGAGACCTGCAAATTCCAAATATGCAGGCAGGCATTAGGGTCAGGATCGAACCCACGACCTCCTGTATACCAGGCGAGGTAGTCAACATCTCGTCACCACGGCGCCCTTGAGCCAACCACCAGCCACTGGGCAGAGCAAGAAGGAGCATGTGCCTTTTGGGAAATTAAAAACAAAGGGGAAACTGGTGCTGCTCGCGACAAGTTAGGGCCTTGGAACATTGAAAAATGCAAAATCCTGCGGGACGTGCTGCCACCTAAAGCGAGGGCTGCCCGTAACGCTTGATGCGGCGGCTTTGATGACAAGATGAAAAGAAGAACGATTATATTTTTAAGACTCGGGTGGGAACACTTGACAATTGAACGCACAGTGCAAACACAGCGCTGTCTTCTTGGTTCTTTCGGTAAAGTCACGGAGAAGGGAAATAATAAAATAATAAAACATAATTTAATAATTCTCACGACAGCGCTGTCGTTTTACTTTGCCAGGGCACGGTTTATGTCGCCGACGCTGTCTGCCGTCGAGCGACGTCGTTTTCACGGGCGCAGCGAGAGCAAGCCACGCGACCGGCCTATCGTGGTCGCCGTGACCAGACTTCGCACAACGTACAGGGCGTTCCCTCGATATTCACGAACTTGCTATCAGCGATTTTGGATCTTCACGAATTACATCTGGAACTCTACACGACGACTGCATACACAGAGAGAGAGAAAGAAAGTGATGAGACTAATTGAAATTTGATATTCACGAGCATCTGCGGAACGTAACCCTCGCGAATAACGAGGGGACACTGCATACAGATTCTGCAGAAGCTCCCGGAGGCATGTGCAGTGAAACAACGAACGCCGAATGACGCGCGGGAGGCATGGCCTGAAAAACACATCGGAGAGCGCTGTGTTTTCAAGTTCCTTCGGATGGACAGGTGCAGCCTTTTATTTCCCTCCACTGCTGGGTGTGGGCGAGTCACTCATTCTACAGCCGACAGCTGCCACAAACAAAACACTGCTTTTCCATAAGAGAGGTTTTGTTGGGGTTAGATCGCGTAAATATATAAATGTGTCGTTCAAACCGCCACCACCCCGACACAGCCAATTAGTAAGGTTCGTCACGTAAACATGCCATGTGTTACTAGTACAGCACACCGGTGTGTTGGAGAGCAAAGCCAAACAAACCTCTATTATGGATAATATTGGTCACGAAATCCTACGCGTTAAACAAACGTTGCTTTTGTTTCAACATTTCTCCTTAAAACCGCTCCTTTTTTGATTGTGGCCTGCATTTTCTCGTTGTATTTTTTTGTCAAGCATAATTTGAGGACTTCATCACAAATAACAGTAATTGTATCGCATATCACACTTGTGCTAATTAAGTCGATATAAAAAGCAGAGCAATTGACCACCATTCCCGATGCCTCACTAACACAGGCTACACACCCTCGCATCACGCCGTGTTAGTAGAAAGCCACTTTTACAACACAATTTTCCTCGTGGGGAAATAACTCAATCTTCAGAAGATCTTTTATTATCAATGAACAGGAGATGGGATGGAGGGGGGAAGCTGCAATTTCGTCCAACATTTGAATGAGGCCCAATGCCCTCCGTCCCACACCGAGCTTACAGACAGTACAGCATGCGTCACCGTCAAAATATGATAATGATGGCAATTTCATTGCAGCGACTTGCAGGCCGATCTAATCCAGGCAACTTCCACCCACCACAAAACTCACAGCTGCCAGATCTGGGCAAACATACGGGCAGATGCATGAGCACCCTTCAACCATTGTATGTATATTTTGAACTTGTATCCGCACCCTTACATAGCCAATTGTGCTAATCTGTTGCTGGTTGCTGGGGCATTACTGGTATATATCAGAAATGAGTCCATGAAAGACATCCGACTGATAACATCTGATCAGCGTGTGTGTGTGCACTGCGGGTGGCTTTTATAAGTTCGTCCCAGAAGATTTCAGGAAAGCAATTAGGCCACAACGCACCATAGAATTTCAGGCAGGGGGGGTTAAGTGAATGTGTACCCGAATAAGGCAAATATTCACAATAGCTATGTTTTATTACGGTCCAGATGTATGTCAAGTTACCTCTTCGAAACGCAGAGTATTTTGGTCAGACATCAAAAACATCCTCCCTTTCAGCGTGACTGTTGAGGCGAGCATTGTTTGCGAGCACCTATTAACGCTGGAGAGAGCGGTATGAAACCAAACAAGTAGGTGGGTCGCCCCGTAATAGGCAAGGACGCAGCCCTGCAATCACGTCACTCACGCCAGTGCTGGCGGAAGGGCCACCTCTAAAGGGCGCCCGAGAAGGTACTTGGGCCTATTCTTCCATGTCGGCCAGACGTCCTTGGATGAAGTGGCAGCGCGTCCACACTTTACCCCTCAGCACGTGATCTGCCGATCGACTAACTGTGGGGGGGGGGGGGGGGGGAGCGAAATCGCACCGTAGTTTGCAACCGCGGCGCTCGCAGGAGGTCAAATGGAACCGTTGACCTCCCCCCGTGCGCGAAACCATTGAACCCACGGCAGTGGCCTCATCTTGGCCCGCCAGTGCCGTGGCGGAACACCTTTAACGTGCGCGGTGCTGGCGATGTTCATCACGCGGCGGCGGCGACTCGTGAAGGTTTTGTTTTAGCCCGAGTCAACCATGGCTAGATCCGAGCAGCGATCGTCGCCGATGTCCATAGCTGGGAACGAGGCAAATGGTTTGACCGCGCCAGACCGCCACTCTATACAGCAGATACACCGCGCTCTCCGCATTATAAGACACTCCGGAAAGTGAGACGAAGCAACGTTTGCTTTACATCACAGGGGGTGAAAAGCGTGCCTTATAATCCAGAGCATCGGGCGTGTATACATATGTACTTGACTTAAAGCTTTTGTGACTGCAGGAATTCATATTCTTTGGGTCTTTCGGTAAAGTCGCGTAGATAAGTTCAAATAAAATAAAAAACTACGACGTTTCGATCGCAACACAAGCGGTCATGAACCTATCGAAGTGAGTTTACCAAAAGACCCAAAGAATATGAATGCATATATACTGTCAAAGACATTGCCTGTAACAGACTGTTGGGGCAAGGGCTGTTAGCGAGCACCTACAAACGCCGGCACGGCGCACGAGGGGGCGGGTGGTCAACACCATGCCTCTGTCCCCCCAGCGCTGATGTTTAACACAGCGCACGGGGTGTTCATTTAAGGCTGAGTCGACTTAGGGGATGCCCAGGACCGGTTAAAATATTCGCCACTGTTGGCTGATCTTGAGCGTTAATCGAAAGCGGGTTGCCCAGCTCATAGCACAAGACACTGACCGCTGTGCCACCACTCCCCGCATACATACATAGTGTGTGTGTACACACAGGCAACCATACTGATGACTGGAAAGGTCAATAGCTTCTAAAAAAAAAGTGGAGACACTTGAAATAACACGCTTGAGCAAACGCACCCTTTCTAAAATAAAAATAATAATCACACGAGTACGCATTCCTTTGCGTGAAAACACAACGCACAGCAATGCACAGTGCACGCGTGCAACGGTCTAACACCCCCGAGAGTATTTCGCTTGAATCGCAAGAGATTGGCAGGGTTATAATTCAGCCTCTTCTTTGGCTAGCCCACAGAGCCACTGCGTGGAGATGACATTTATTTTGCGGATTAGTCCCGAGGGAGTAAAACTAGTTACCCAATTCTATCAGTCTAAAGCGCTGGCAATGACACAATTTCACCCGAATTAGGCCTTACAAATGTAATCTCTCGCAAAAAAGCGGCGCAAAAATTACACCCGATGACAATCTGCCGACTCGTGGTAATGGAGTGGGTGCCACACATCTCATCGTCACAGCGCTTCACATCGCTGGCACTCCAGGGAAACTTTACACGAGCGCCCATGAATTTGGGCTCCCTCTTAGTAAACAAGAATTAATCCACGGTGCATGCACGTGCACTTTGAAATGTCAAGCTTCGAAGGAGAAATGCATTGTACCGCTATAGACACTGCAGTGTATGGAGGTGCGTTGGACTCTTTTCGCGCCGCACGTAGCCAGCCGTGCTAATCGGGGGTGGTGGGGGGGGACAACAAAAACTACACACGTAAAAAGCAGTTTGAAATAAATTAGTTCTCGACGTAGATGATTGAAAAGTGCGTAGCTCCAATGGTTTCCTAATACACCGGTCAACACACTTTTTATGGCATAAGGTATTCCAACGGTTTTAAGGTAATTTTGGTGGTGCTGATTCCAAATCTGGCATCAGGTTTTGTCTATCACATCAGGTTTTTGAGATATCAAATATTGCATTTCCAATAAAAACTGCAGAAGAAAAATATTAAATAAATGTGGATATCTACATAAAATTATATTATAAACACACTATCCTAAAAATACAGCACCATATTTTAACACTAAAGCAGTCACTGACTCGCAACAACTTGCAATCATAAGTGACAGAGTTAATTTCGGGTAAAATCAATAAAAATGGGGTATGCCGATAGCATAAAATGAGATGTGATAGAGCAAATCTGAGATCAGATTTGGAATCAGCACCCTGAAAAAAATGTTTTTTTTGTTGTTGACCAGTGATTTCGGAAGGAAGAGCGTTGCAGATGGCCGCAGAAGCGCATCTGAAAGCGCGCGATGCAGCGACCGTCTTTGTTCAACGGTTAGGTAATAGCCCCTGCTCCTGCGATGATGACCGGAGTTTGCGCGATTGGTTTGCGATTGCACGACACAGCGAAAACTTAAGGGGCTGCGCGTTGGCAGTGGTGCACAAGTGAAAGAAGAAGAAAAAACCCCAATCAGCACATTCGTCACGAACACTGCCTTCATCATTATGCTATTCTTGTGCACGGCAATGTGTTTCAGGAGCTAAATGCCAATGTCGAAGTCTGCGAGCCACGAGGAGAGGGCTTCAGGAGAGAATTCGTGCAGTGTTGCTATTCCTCCTCCATTGACGTAGGCGACATTGCTTCACTGTACGGTCCACAGTTTGGGTTGCGAGGCCACAAACGCGCTTCTGTGTCTTGTCTTAAATTTCCCACGTTTGTGAAGGAGATGTGCACGTTGGCCCGTTGGTGTTCCGATGCGGTTGATGGTTACACCGGCGGTGTCTTCGAGGAATGTCAAAGCCGGGCGGGTGCGGGGTGGTCAATCCACTGCCGGATAAAGGCCTCCCCAGGCCTTGACCACTTCTCAGGATCCTGCAACGTACTAATCGACCTAACACTGCCTTATTACATAAAGATATGCAGTAGTCATGCAATAGGCCAACGTTTTGGGCATTCTTCAGAAGAGTGGCCGCCTGCTTCTTGGAATGGAAAGGCAAAATAGCAAATCGCAACCACTATTCAGCAACTATAACAACCATCAGTCATAACTAAGCGGTGGTGATGTCATAACATCGTCTGCCAGGTTTTCTTAAATGCAGAGGTTACATCGAGTAAGTAGCAAGGGGTCCCAGAGGTGGATCCCATGACAGACGAGTGTCATGTGAATAAGTTGCTTTGAAAGTTAATGGGTTCGATGAAATGAATGCGTCCTTCCAAAAAAACATACCTGACTCACAAACTGGATTTTTGAAAAGGTACTAGTTATTTATATATTATAAAAAGAGAGATGCAGGGAATAGCAATGGCAGAGCCAAGATTTTCAGGTAGGGGGGGCAACCCCTCCAGCAATGAAAAATGATAGGGGAGTTGTGAGTAAGTAAGGACTTGTCCCTTGATTTTTATTCGACGCGTGTGCGGCGATGGCGCAGCCATCGATCGAGGGTCGAATTCGAACCGCGTTGTGTGATCGGCATCGCACTCGCTGAAGGTGAATGCCTTCTGGGAAGTCGTGTGCTGTATACACAACTGCGCACAATTCTCTGAGTCACTTATAACCGCTTTGCCGTTACTTATTGCCAATTATGGACTATTGTCCTATCATCTCATAAAGTCCCTGGCACATAATCATATGCTACACAGTGGCAGTGGGGGTTGCAAAATGCCGATTTATTACGAATAAACCCCAATGATCCGATCGAAATTAGGGATTTCGATCGGATCATTGGGGGGCACGTGCCATCCCACCCTATTCCCCACTAGCAGAGCCAGTGGGGAATAGGATTTCAGTTGAAATCAGCTCTGTGTGAAGGTTTGTAATCAATCACAGTTATGCTAAAGATGCAACTTTAAACACAAAGTATTAATAACGGCACGGGGTGCCAGTAATGGCCCTTACAGACAAATAATTCTGTATGGAAAAACGGTGAGGCACTCAACTCATGATAATATATTTCAACGGGCACTGCGGGCGCATTTGCGCCGGATATAACCTCACCGCGCCCCGTGCCCGCGTGCGAGTTGCCGAAAGACTTGGTTTTCAGTTTGATGAGGTCATCACAGCGTCACACAGCTGTCTCGGGTGACGTCACCGCGCAGAAGCCGTAGGCATTGTTTAAGGAAACAATTATGTCACTGATGTCATCCGAAACGGGTTTAAAAAGTAAAGAAAACCCAATCATCCGGACGACTCGACCAATGAAGCGAAATGTCTGGCACAAAATGCTGTCCCTTTGGAAAAGCTACAATATTTTGTGAGAATGTCCTCGACAAGAGGAATGTTTAAAAAGATTAATTGTATGACGTACCATGTGCGAGATATGGAGCGTGACGGATGGACAATTGAGCATTACATATGTAGAGATGGAAATAGAGCCGAGTTATTTCTTCAATTGTTTTAATAATAAATGTTTTTTCCCCCAGCAAATTTCAGAATCAGAATATTTATTCATACTGGAGGAATCAGATGAGCTATGTAGCTCTTTTTCACAGCAGTGTGAACCCCTCCCCCACCCCCCTCTTCGCAGCGGAAATTTTTCACGAGATTTCTCCCACAACACAAATTTTTCTTCAAATGGCCTTTGAATCATACTCTTAATTTTTTCGGTAAAGTCACGTAGGTAAAAAATGAAATTCAAATTTATAAAAGTAATAATAGAAATAAAATTATAATACAAATCACGACGTTTCGGAGGCAACACAAGTCTTCGTCATCAGGTGGGACCGTCACAGCTAGATTTGCTGTTACAGGTGGGACCGTCACAGCCAGATTCCCTGAGCCGGATTTAAACCATCATTCGTTCGTTCGTTTCTCAGTCCGCTTGTCCTGATGAGGCTCGCAGCTGCAGTGTGTTGAGTCGGGCAGTCCAGACCTCTCTTTCCCTATAGAGTGCAAAACCATTTTTTTCTTTAAGGGTGATTTTGTTCAGTCATTGGCGAGTAGGCTGGGACGATTAACTCACCACGCTCGATTACACCGGCTTACAGTGACAGGCGGCCGCCCTGGATTCAACGCCGGGAATCTCGGCGGAGTCGGCTCGGCACTCTGACCACAGCGCCAAGTTGGCCCGCTCACTCCGTTGCTCCGAGTTCTCTAAATGGAAACGCAGTGTGCGACAAAATATCCCACGGCCCGCACGACACCGGTCCCAACAGCTCGTGGGTAGCAGCCCGAGTGCCCCCCCCCACCAACTTGTGCTGCACACGTTTGGCCCCTTGACATCTTCTGAGCAAAAAAAAAACCGAAATCTCAGTGGGTTTTTTGTTTGTAACATTTTTTTTTTATTAAAGGGAGCAAAGAGCATTTGTGGCTCTCACTTAAGACACAAAACACATTGTGTAGGCGCTAACGTTTCGGGAACGTTTGGAATCCTTTCATACTGTTAAGGCATTTAATAAAAAATCTCTAAGGGTTTGAAGAACTTTTTTTTGGAATTCGTACAAATAAACCTGCCAAATGAATCCCTCTTAAACGTGAAAAAAAATACGTTAACCGGGGCGGGGAAAACAGTCTTTTTGAGGCTGCGTCTACACTGTACCATAAAGAAAGTAACCAAAACAGCAGCAGCAGCAGTCGAGATCCAAAAAGAAATGTGTAATTTCTCAGCCACTGCCACTGCATTTCATTCACTGTGTTGCTGCGCAGCATTTTCAAACGGGCACCTTCTATAATACTTCTGGAATGTTCTATTTTTCTTTAGTAAAAGTGGGCATGAATTACGGCTACCGACCATCCTGGCTTGGCCATGGACCAGGAGCGGTTTGAGAAGGTCCGTCCGACTCATTGTCATTCTGCAGCTTTGCGAACAATCGTGGGGGGGGGGGGGTTCTCTCTCTCTCATCGCCAGTGTCACATTTTCTGGCCTCACACTCGGAACTCGCGACGTGGATGAAGGTTTGAGAAGGTCCGTCCGACTCGTTGTCATTCTGCAGCTTTGCGAACAATCGTGGGGGGGGGGGGGGTTTCTCTCTCTCTCATCGCCGGTGTCACATTTTCTGGCCTCACACTCGGAACTCGCGACGTGGATGAAGCGGGCAGAGCCACGCGCAGCAGTGGGCGAGGCCACGCCGTCAAAGCCATCGAGTGGGCCCCGTGCGTACGTCGAAGTAGGTGGCTCTGCGAGCTCACGGCGTGTCCCTGGTTGAGCCTCCCAGGAATTTGGTGGCCCTCAATTTTCAGTGTTAACGCGAACGTCAAAGACAGAGATCCCCTGCATAGCTCGAACAGACTTGTGGGGGCAAGTGCACCTGTGAAGGCCGCCATGGCACGTGAGGGGGTGGGGTGGCCAACACCCCCCAGCGGCGATGCTTACACGCCACACCAGGACGAGTCGGCCTCAGGGGAGGCCCAGGAACGGTTCAGATAATCGTCGCTGGCGTTGGCCGTTAGCGAAAATCGAACTCGGGTCACCAGGTTTGTCGCACACCACGCTGATAATAATTTCCACTTCTAAAGCGCGTATCCAGGCAGAGTTCGCAAGGCGCTGGACAGAGCTAAAAACAAGTAAATAACTCACGCTATTCTCAAACCTGATATAAGCACGCAGGCTCATGATTTAACCACGGATACAACCCCCCCCCCCAGCCTTCACCACACTCCCAAAACACATAATTAATCAGGAGCAAAGACCTTTAAGGAAAAGAAAATGTCTTGAGGCGGGCTTTAAATAAACCGAGGGACTCGGAGCAGATCGAATGTCGGACGGGGAGTGACTAACTCCCAGCTTGGGGGTAAGCACGGCGAAAGCCCCCCCCCCCCGGTCACCCATTGAGAAGGGAGGCGTGACCTCAGCTCACGCAAACAGCGTTGGGACACACGGGTAGAAGCCAAGCACCCCACCGCCGCTCCTCCCACAATGTCATTGAACTCGCTGCCCTTTCACCACGTGACGAGGGCAATGAGATTCGTCAACTTTTGTTTTTTTGCGAGAAAGATATCCGCGTAGGGATCTATGTCTCCGAGTGATTACGGCAAATGTAGCCTTCTTGGTTCTTTCGGTAAAGTCACGTAGAAGGGAAATAATAAAATAATAAAACATAGTTTCATATTTTTATTATGTTTTCTTTTTATAACATAATAAGAAAACATAATAAAAATATGAAACTATGTTTTATTATTTTATTATTTCCCTTCTACGTGACTTTACCGAAAGAACCAAGAAGATTAATCCCTGCAGTCACGAAAGCTTTAAATCGAAATTTAAATGTAGCCTTGTACGATAGCTTTGTACGACCGTAGTTTCTAACAAATTCTGGGGCCGTGACTACAAAAGGTAACAGAGGGATGAAAGGAATCCATGATCGTGAGATGTACAATTGCGGAGAGTATTTTAGAACAAAGTCAGAAAGGCTGCTGAGTTGGGTGAGGTATTGGTAAGCTCTATGCGAATAGCTTTCAGTCAGCGAGTACGTGGAGAACAAACACAGATCAATACGTTTACTTAGAAAGACGCACATTCTCGGCCTGTATTTTCCAAAAGGTTTCGATCTGTTCATGCAGTCCCTGAAATTACAGTGCATGTACAGAATATGAAGGGGTGGGGGAGCGATGGGGGAGCGGTGGCGCAGCGGTTAGCGTGCTGCGCTACAACCCGAGTTGGATTCCCGCTCACGGCCAACACCGATGACGATTATCTAAACCGGTCCTGTGCCTCCCACTCGGTCGACTCAGCCTCAAATTAATACCTGGTGCGGTGTGTAAACATCACCATTGGGGAGACAAAGACGGTCGGGCGGGTTCTGGTCACTCGCTAACAATCTGTTAGGGGATCGTTGTCTTCATTAGGTGCTACTCGCTAACAGCACTTGCCCCAACAGTCTGTTAAGACTATACGGGGATCTTTGTTTTTGTATGTATAGGGTGTGGTAAGGGTGAGATATTGGTGGTTAAGAATTTGTGTCTTGCACCGTAAACCCAACACATTCAGAGTTTGATTCCCAGCTCCATGTTTGCCACAAGCGGTCTAAACCAGTCCTGCCTGGCCCCTCCTGACACCCTCTTCACCTCCCCGCCACTGAGCAGCATGGGTGAAGTATGGTCAAAAAGCCCCATGACCGACACGTAGCGTGGGGAGGCCCTCAAACAGATGTTAACTCCAGGGGCGGTTTCTTGATTAGGGCGATTGGGCGACGCACCACCAATGTCATTCAACCACAGAGTCACGCTAGCCGTCACTGTCAGCCTCTGGATATAGTCCAATCAGCGTCATGTCACGTTCTGTGGAGTACCGCCTCTTTTTGGGCGATTTCACTACGGCTGAGAATCGCCCCGAGTGGCCCCATAGACTTACATTGAAAGATGTTTTTTTTCGAACGGGGGCGCTGCAATGCATTCTCTATGGCTTCCGGGAGGGCAAGCACTAACGTGCTTACGTCATCATACGTGCTAACGTCATCATACGTAAGCACGTTTCATCCAACAATATAATTTATCGCCACCTAGTGGAATCTTTAATAAAATAAACTTGAGTGGTTTGTTTTAATAGTGAGTATATAAACAAACAAGATGTATTGTAAGAGTCACTTTATTTTTCATTAATATTAAAGAAGTGAAGTTGCCTTTACATGCTTAAGCTGTTAATTTATTCATTGCATGGGTGGACCTTATCCTTATCAATCATCCAGACATTTGCCCCCCCTGAGAGATTTTGCAGGAGCCGCCACTGGTTAACTCCCCTGCCTGGTATACAGGAGGTCATGGGCTCGATCCCAATCCTGGCGTCTATATATTTGAAGTTTGATTGTTCTCCCAGTGGATGCGTGGATTTTTCCCCAGGTCCTCCGGGTTTTCTCTCCTCATTTAGAATTATTCCTTTAGAGTCTTTGGCTGCTATAAATTTCCACGTGATAAGCCACTTCATTGAGAAATCATTTGTGGCCAGGTCGCTTCTGAAAGAAAGCTATCTAGCTCAGTGGGCCTTACCTGGTAAAAAAGAAAAGTTAACATCGTAATATAGTTCTTATATTTGCAATGTCGCCCATCCCACGCGTTGGCTGAAGTTGAAAATTACCTCATTTGTTATTGAAATCAAGGGTCATATTCATCAATGACAAATGGTTGTTCATTATATTATTATTCATTATTGACCAAGGTGACATGGGATAGCTTTCATCCAGTAGTATGTTGACAAAAGGCTGTACATGGTTATTCAACTATTATTATCATTCAGGGTGCCAATGAATATTCAGTTTTCTTTCATATTTGGCTGAATCTCGGTTTGTTTTCAGACAAATTAGAACAAAACACAAGAAAAAGTGAAGCCATATATTTACGTGACGCTACACCGCACTCACCGCTGCGATAAATTAATCTGGCAATCCATGGCTTCCGTGGATATTTACGGCACAATGCAATTTTCAATTTGTATTTATAAAGCCCCTAACCCCAATTGGACCCCAAGGCATTGATAAAGCATAGACATAACACTGCAGCCAGCGTATGCCCACAGGGCAGAGTCGTAGAAGACAATTAAACTCACCTTGTAAAGTGTTATCCAATTTAAATAATCTTGCAGGGAAACAACGGTGAGCTCTAAGTGGGGCTGTATCTTTTATTTGTACACACTTTATTATTTTATTCATTTAATATAAGCAAGCAGCAACCCACCGTGCCGTCAAACCCACCTGCCATCCTTTGAAAGCATATCTTTGCCTTGGGGGTACGTTCTAACGGGTAACAACCATTCCTAGCAAGGCGTCTTGGTATTTATCTCTCTGGAACGAGACCTGCTCCACTCAACGCACCATCACACGTGGAAAGGAGGGAAAATGTACATCCACTGAAAACAAGAAATGCTTCGTGCGCAAAGGCGATCTGTAAACATCTTCAAAGAATGAATAGAATAACAGCTGAAATGTTAATAGTATTTCGACAACGGGTGGCTTGTCATTAGAACGCCAAATCACTGCGATTTTAATCAAGATCCCAATCACCACAAGTGGTGTCAATCTCACTAGAGCTGCAAAAACCAAGGAGGTCTGAGCTTGGTCAGAATCAGAATATGTCTCTATACTGGAGGTATCCGATGAGCTGTAATACTCCTTTTTTCACACATGTCCAGTAGCAGCAGGTCGCAAAGTTACACCAACAAACACTACAAAAACACAACAGGGGTGCAGAGTGAAGTGCGTACGTGGGTCAGTGCGTATACGGGCGATCACCATAGCCTGCTCGTTACTGTTACGAGTACATTCTCCCTACAAAGATTAATGTGGCACGAAGTGTCTCATAGCACCAGTGCAGCGGTGGCACTCCCACTATGACCTTGGTGACCTGTGCTCAATTCCCCACGGGCACGGCTACCACGAGCGGCGAGAGATCTGAACCAGTCCTGGGTTCCAACTTTATGTCCCTACAATTGACCAGTGTGGTCACACAAAACCTCACACCATAAATGACACGGCGTGGGGAGGCCTTAATCCAGCAGTGGATCGACGAAGGGATGTGAATAGATCAATAACAACAATGACAATAGTCTGTGGTCTATAAGATATCAGCACGGATCCCTGCAGAAGTCTGAGAATTGTGCTGAGGACGTGAATTGTGGTATGAGCGCGGCAACTGGCTTACGAGGGTGCACGAGGTTAAATTGTCAGAACATTGTCCTGTGTGTGTACCTTGATTTAGCCTGCAGGGTCAAATTGACTATACAATGAGTATAGATGGAGTGAACATTGACTTTTCATTACGTGCATTTGCCTGCTAGATCAAAGGCAAACCATACACATATATGTGCAAGCAGGAATATTTGCAGGGTGCCACAGGAATTATATATTTTTTCATTGATTTTTTTTCAGAAATAGAATCCTTACAGAATCCCTCCAGCACAGGAGTTGTATTTTAGTCTAAAACTATGTATTTTCTTTACCAGGTAGAGATTAAGGCCCTCAACAGAGCTATGCACCTCTTTTCCCGAAGCAACCTCGCCAAAAAATGATAGCTCAACGATGGGGCTTATCATGTCGAAATTTATTGCAGTGAATAACTCGAAACACATGTTTCTAAATGTGAAGGGGAAAACCCAGAGGACCCAGAGAACCCGTAGAAAAATCCACGCGACCACGGGGACAGAAACATGCAAACTCAAAATATACAGCAGGCGTCAGGGCCAGGATCAGGATCCCACGACCTCCTGCATACCAGGCGAGGTAGTTAACATCTCGCCACCAAGGCACCTCAAATATACACCCCCATCCCCCTAAGTTTATGAAAAATCAAACAGTAATTGCTCAACTGCGACAGATGCCAAATCCTGGCTTTATTAACGCATGCTTCATAGCCTAATCGGAGCCGTACTTAAATGATAACAAGTGACGGGCATGGAGGGGCATGCATGCTCCCACGCAAACTGGGTTTATCATCCCATATGCAGTCATTTCACAGAGAGATCAACAAAATGTTATCTACGGATATAGCAGGAGATCTTAACCAAACTTTAACTGCAGTAGTTGTTATTTATTTTTACTGTGATATCAGCAACCACGTTGCATTCTACAATATCGCCCATTGACAGAGCATAAAACATCCTGTATATTAACAACAACAACACCAAAATCTCCCTGGAGACAGCTAAATCCTTGCGATTTTTTTTGGGAGAATGAGA
This sequence comes from Lethenteron reissneri, assembly GCF_015708825.2. Lineage (NCBI taxonomy): Eukaryota > Metazoa > Chordata > Hyperoartia > Petromyzontiformes > Petromyzontidae > Lethenteron > Lethenteron reissneri. The sequence continues at coordinate 4,473,627 of NC_083781.1, forward strand.
AAGAAAGAGACCGGCTCACAATGTTCAAAATAATGTCTCTCCCCAAAAAAACAATCTCTCTCACCACGCCCACTAAAGAACTCTCCTGTAACACGTGGCTTGATGCCGTATGGATTATAATAACAGTAATTTACGGCTCACTGTCAATCCACTACTAGATGAATTCATGGGCGTTGTCTGACGGTACTTCACGATGCTGGTCAATGTGTTATGACGGTGAGGCTAGGGGATCCAGAACTAGTTAATTATATTAATTCTCAACTTGGAACGTGCCGCACAGCATTGGCGCACACTCCCAAAGACAGCGAACCACTTGTCAGAGGCGTGAGGAATCACAAACAAGCGGGAAGGCGGCAGCCAGCAGGTGAGTCAACGTCAACAGTTGCCCAAGCTCTGCAGTCCTCTCTAGATGTTTTCAGTCAATCAATAAGTGTTCAATGCACGTGGGAGGAATCTGGAGTACAATTAAGAAAACCCACGCACGCGAGGGGGAAACCATCGATCCCAGACAGATGGAACAGATGGAGATTAGTGCACACTTTGTTGCACCACATGCTCCTGGCAAGCCATGGGCATGCCACCTCGACGCTTACGGGAAGGGTTATTTAGCAACATTTTGTGCCATCTGCCAACCCTCACCTACACCGTGCTGTATTACAGGCGCACGCCAGATATGTGACGTTGATGTTCGCCACGGCCAGGAATCGAACTCGCTTTGCCATGTTCATAGGCACAGTTGCGCCGACAAATGTCCCACTGCACCACCGCGCCCCCAGCTTTGTATGTACAAATTGCATGCGTCACCCGTTCAGTATTCCGCACGCACGTTGCTTGAATCTTTGTAAAGCCACCTATATACTATGGTGCGCAGTCATAGGTTTGCCAAGGCGATGCTATCAAACTCACCATACGGTACAACTTCATGCAATCCGACTCGCTGGAGACTGAGGTATACAGGCGGATATGGGAAAAGGTCGGATTTGTGAACATCTTTGGAACTGGGTGTTGGTGGTGTAATTTGTCAGGATGGATACGTGACGGTGAGATGTACAGCGTTATACTGGTTTTGTCTTGGATAGGAACCTGGGGATTCAATCCAAATTTTTGGCCGTGCTGATTCAGTGCGCCAACATCATGAGCCCTGCGAGCCACCAGACTTTGATGAATCTCAACAATTCTGAGGAGGTGCAGATATTTGCAGGGTGCTATTCCCATTTGTGGACAAAATTGGAAGTATTCCATCTTTCATATTGCACGTTGAGATGTGTCTTATTCGTGTTGGTAACGTTTCAGGATCCTGAATTGTTGTGTTTAAGTTCTATCCGTTTCGTTCCAACTCTGCATTGAAACGAGACATACAATTCAATGCATTGAATGTAAAATTGCACAACCATTTTCAATGCTTTTATTGCAATAATCAAACTGCAAAATACTAAACTACCAAGCATTTAAAATGTGCACAAGGGTACCATAAACATCAAGAAATTAATAACTATTTCAGCTCCATCACCACGTATGAAAATAAAACACCATAATGCCAAAAAATATATTTCTCACCACTGACCAAGCAAACAGACTTTTGAAAAGCTCAAAAAAGAAAAACACGGGCTCTCCCTCTCTCTCGTAAAAATATCAACTACATCCGGATCGCAGGACAAATTCGCACGGAGGAGCTTGGCAACAGCACGGGACAACCGATGGCTGCACTGCGGCCGCACCGACTCGGAGTAGAATCTCCTCTTAAATGGGCAGAGCTTTGGGCCAATGCGGCTGGCGCACGGCCACGTGGCGTCGTTAGCAACACAGGCACGGCCGGCACGCGATGCACCGAGACTTGGCGCGCACCACTCCGTGGGAGCGGTGCTAGCGAGGACGACTGCGATGACGGTGATGACGGCGGCGGCAGCGCCCATGGCGTTTTGCGATGACGGTCATGAGCAGCGAAAATTACGTTTTTCCATTGAAATATCAGTCTCCGTGGATACGGTGATTTTGGCGATGATAGTGGTGACACTTGCAGCGGTCGTGGATTTTTTTTTAATAACGACGATAAGCATGTTGGTTCAGTCACGTGATAGTGGCCAAGATGATGAAATAATGAATGAATTAAATAATAGAATAACTATCGTATATTAATCTAGAGAGGTCCAAGCGAATTTCAAAACTATTTAAGCTGAAATTAGCGTGGCAACTTTTCTAGGTCAATTTAGCGTAAAATTATCACTTAAATGTGGTCTCTGTTATATCAACTAAATATTTAACAATAATGATGGCCAGGTCAAACGGGAAAAAATATATATCTGTATTTCAATTAGGGTAATGTTTACTTTTAACATGAATAGCGAAAGCTCAACATTGATTTGTTTGTGTTATTGTATTACTCCCAACTGGCCAGGTGGCTGCAGAGGTTGGGAAAGTGGCTCACAGTGGGAAGGCTGCAAGTCCTAATCCTGGTTGGCAGTTCCTAAAGCACACGATGCCTCTGAAGTCAATAATATCAGTACAACAACATTGTAATGAAGTCTAAAGTGGGTTTTCTATGGTAGAACTCACCCCCACCAAAGGAATGTGGAATTTACACCACCCACTGCCTCAGGACTGTAAACACAGAGGTGAGCACTGCCTCAATGCTCATTTGAGCAAAATTATTTTTATTTTCTATATAGTAAAAGTGTCTGCATCTCAAATGGACGACACTCTTCTTCTTTAGTAGACTGGATTTACATTTCACTCTACAGGGATCATGTTAAGAGTGAGTCTTTCCAGAGGGCCAGCCCTGTCAATGTGAGTAGCACTTTACTGCCCTTCGAAAAATTATGAGCTCAGCCAACTACCAAATCGGGACTCTAACTTGCAACCATCCAACTCTGAGCCAAGGGTTTTAGCTGATAGTTTTTATTACTGTATTCAAATTTACGGTTTTAATTAGTCTTAGATTTCATGCATACCTCACCCAGGCATCTTGCAACGGAGTAAAATATCTCCCTTTAAACCGCAATGCACATGGGCGCCAGATCAGCGAGCATGGTTTACGAGAGATCCGCAGCTTAAGAGCCTTTGCCATGCAGAGCACATTGGCGCGAGGCGTGCGGAGATACCCCAGGCTGCCCGTCACGATGTGATTTACACCAAAACAGGGCTCGAGCCTGGACATTGGAACGGAGACAAATCTCATGAAGAGTCCACGGTAAATCACCGCAAATTTCCAGGGCCCTTTCCAGCCAGGGTCTCCCCATATCAAGTGTTGCAGATCTGCACCACATTCCTTTGAACAATACAAACAGATACACACACACACACAAAACTTGGAGATAAACTGCATTCAAATAAATTCCCACAACACTCATCATGACTTCAAGTATGTTTTATACGAAAAGTATACACACGGACCTCGCATCACAATCTGAGGCCTGGTGAAGGCTGCAGAATAATAACTGTATACATTTACACGCCTTTGGTTAAATAAAAAATACTATCTTCAAGTAACACACATCCCTTCAGATATTCTCCACAATATACTGCACCACCACGTATGCAATTTACTCGGGTACACAATTACAATTCAACCACAAATCACATCATCATCAATCATCATCAGCCATGATCAGACCACTGCTGATTGAAGGCCTCCCTAATTAGTCACCACTTATATAATTAAATAGACGCATTCAAAAAGCACACTTGGATTTAAAGTTGCTCATTATTTTTATATCTACATTTTGATTCTAAACCTAAAATTCAATGCAGATTTGCATGCATAAGCGATTCGTTTTTTAGGAAGAAGGCTCCACAATTTTGAAGACAATTTGACAAAATCTATTTCACAACTGCCGGGCAGACAAGTTGGAGGCACTGCCAGGAGATTGGTTCAAGTCCACCTTAATTGAAGCACCCCGTGTTGGCCTTGGCAAGGTCAACTCAGCCAGAACATTCTAATTGACCTCGACGTCCGCTCAGCATAAAAACGAGTTATTGCAGGCCGACACAGTCTGGGAAAGCTGTGGCCAAGGTAATAATTTCAGGCTGTCTAAGGGGCCGTCCATAAATGACGTCACGTGATTTTGGATGATTTTTGACCCCCCCCCCCCCCACCTAGTCACACGGAGTCACAAAAAGTCAGACCCCCCCTCAAATATGACGTCACAAAGCTCTGCCCCCCCCCCCCCAAAAAAAAACATGCTTCAATCGCTTTAAACTATTGTCATTGTAGTGCGTATTTAATGTGGCGCTGCACTCTGATGTTGTAGGAGAAAACATTTATTAAAAAGTATATTTAATTAAGTAGAACGTGTTGTCTATATTAATTTAAAATTGCGCATTTTGATGCGACGTCACATTTCTCACCCCCCCCCCCCCCTTCGTCAACACATCGTCACAAATGTCTGACCCTCCTAGGTGCGTGACGTCATTTATGGACGGCGCCTAAGCCTGGAATTGGTACCTGGCAAGAACGCCAGTTGGGTCGAGCCAGTGTGAAATTTTTATCAAGTTAAAATCTTGTCTTGGTTCAACTAAGTTTAACAATAATAAAATGTACACTATTACAGCGCCACATTTTATACATATATGTAACAAATAAGGTACATCTAAACCGTGAATCCATCAAGACTGCCAAATTTGCAAACTTTCATAACTCGTATTTATGAGGTACATAATCATTGTATAAGCAAGCACCACGCGAAGCATTGGCAAATTTGTATTTATTGTGCGTAAATACCACGCATCAATATCCCTCAGTGCGAGGCAGCGGGTGTCAGGGAAAGATGCTATCGTTACAAATAGCGTGGGTGCCAACATTGAACGGAGGGGTGGTGGTGGTGGTGGTGGTGATGGTGGCGGAGGGGGATTGTACAGCATTGTGCAAAGCGCCGGTGCTGCGGAACCCAGCGACCAGAGTTCGATTCCCAGCCACGGATAGCACCAGCGCCGAGTGATACATGAACTGGTTCTGGCCGCCGCCTGGACGAACCTGTGCTGACCAGGGTAGTCACGTATGGTAGAACAATCCACCCCCCATTGCTGACACGGCACTGGGAGGCATTCCAGAAGCTGCTGGACTGAAATATGGTAAGATGCTTGACTCACATGCCGCAGGGATTGAAATAAGCATACATTGCGTCGTCATATTTAATAGGCTAGCGGACTAAAAATAACTTTCATTCATATTCATTTAAAAATAAAAAATATTGTTTTATTAACGTGGAGACACAGTTCTGCTTATATAGGCTTTTACCGTGTACTCTTTTTCGGTTTTAGGTTGAGACAACCCAGGAGAGAGCCAGACCACGTTCAAACACCAAGTGCACATTCGCAATTGGAACATGAGTCACTGGGAACCGCTAGAACGCCACGCCAAACACAATACGGTGCACACGCACGCACACAGGTCACGTGTGCTGGCAAATATATAATGAAACAACCCCCCAGGAGGACAGACGACCAAACGACATTCCTGTCAAATCGGGATTTTGTCTCTCCCATCTGGCCCGACAACCGCAGGTCGCCACAAAGGCGGCATTCCTCCGATTGACACACACACACACAGCCTCCTTTGTGTTCTCGAGAGCGGGAGGGCCTGCGCACCTGCGCTACATGACCCCCCCCCCAGCCCTGGAGTTATCACCTGTGCCTCACCATCCCCCCCCCCCCCCCACGGGATCTAAGTGCCTCCCGTCTAGCTTACTCACCCCCCTGGAGGTTATTACGGGGGATCTCACACCGGGGCGCAGACACCTGGGAAGGCATTAGAGCGGAGTCGCTTTGGACCTGATACGTAGATCGTCTTTGCACCGTTCGTCTTTTGGCGTTCTCTGGTCTGACACCGGTGAGACTGGGCCATAGACTGGGCCATAGAGAAGGCCGTCACTGGTGTAGGCCAATCAGTTTCAAAGACTGTGCCATATATGATAATTACCAGAGCATGTGTGTTTGCATGTTCACCACAAGTACGTGTGGTTAATGCAGACTCGATTCCTTGCAAACAAGGTTTCTATTTGGTGCTTGGACATCTTAACACAACTGTTGTGTTGCCAGAAAGGGGTGAAACCTATTCTTATTTTTCATGCCTTGGACCTGTCTCGCACCAGCGACGCGGAAAGCCAAGCGGGTGAAGCGCCGCTCAGCGCGTTGGTGACGTGCTATAAAATGTTTTCCCCGTTAGCTCATTTCTCCGTGAGGTCACAACGGATAAAAAAAAATTGTGGTTCATTTCTTGGGCAGGGATTAATTTTGGCTGGGTCTCTCCGTGTCAGTGATCCAGAAATTATTTCTGCACCCGGCCCACCACATCTGGTATATCTGTTGCCGTAGCCTGTCGAAGTCACGTGCCAACTCATGGTCTAACCAGTGACCCACAAAATAGTCAGCGAGGAATTAAGGCCTGCTCATTACTCCTGTTCATTCCCAACATATACTGTACTCATTAAATACACTTTAAAACGCAAAGCAGTTCCAAATGTCCTCAACTTCCTTTAAAATATATAATATTGAAATTAATAATAATAAAAAAGCATTATATTTGGCAATTTGTGGGCGCATTATTGAATGGCAGCAAATGAATATGTCGTGATGTATACCACAATGAGACATACAAAAATCATGGCACAATAAAGTTAAAGAATCGTTCTCGAAAAACCACGGGAAGAAACTGAGCTACCAACCCGAGGAGTTGATATGCAGAAGCCGCCGAACAGACTTCCGTGAAATTGGACTCAATTTTCCAAACATCGATCTCTTTTGAAATGAACAACGGACACTCGTTCTTTTGCTTTCGCCCAAGGTAATTATTTCGTATTGCTTTATCAGCGAGCCATTTCTAAAACGTGCGAATAACACCAGAACCGTGACTTGAAGTTCAAAGGGTCTTCCACCGCTCACTTTAACAGCAGACACACGCGGCAAGCTTCGGCGATTGCGCAGGGGACATTACGAAGCAGCTGCAAATGAACAAAATAGTTGAATCTGTATAAAACTCACGCAGTGAAGAGCCCACAGACAACGTGGCTAGCCTAGCCCCCCCCCAGGGCACAACATATACTACTCGAGACAGTTTAGTCCATAACAATTTCATTCAATTATAATTCCAAATTAAATCAATTACTACATCAATGCCGTCAAATCCGTTAAGGTTAGGCCTTGTCCGTCTGTAGGGACGGCAGCTTGCACACTGTGTCTGACAGATTCTCACGGAAATGCGTAATTGTCGCAATTGAAGTCATATCTTATTTCTTTCGTAAATACGAGCTCCACAGAGGAGGAGAAGGGAGCATGGTGGTGCAGCGGTTAGCTCGCCACACTGTGAATCCGGCAATCTGAGTTTGATTCTAAGCATTCCGAACACCATGGGCGAGTGATTTGTGAAACAGTCCTGGCCCCCTCTGCCATTCAGAAATCCACACTGCCCAGCATCCACACTGAAGCATGATTAAACAGCCCCTCTACGACCAACAGGGAGTGGAGAGGCCTTCATCCAGCTGTAGATTTCAAAGGGTTGTGAATTATGATTGTGTTTGAATGTCTCACACGCATACGCACTGATTGCTTCATTTAAGTGATTTGTTTACCTTTGCTATAGTTTTTTAATCTTGTTTGTTTTTATAACGTTCTGACCCGCCCCGACTGGAGATCTGTAAAAGAAAAAGAGCTTCATGGCTCATCGGATTCCTCCAGTATAAAGAAACATTCTTGATTCCGATTATGTATTAAACGTTGAACAAAACACCAGGTCACACTGAGTTCAGAAGAAAAATAAATCCCACAAGAGCTGCATGTCTACCGCACAGTACATACACATAGAAGTCCTGCACTGAAGGTCAAGGTCGAGGTGCAGCCCTGCAATTGCGTGCCCACGCCACTGAAGTTGACAAGACTCATACGCCGCACTTTCCAAAACGGCTGTAAAAATTGAGAGTTGACGTACAGCACTTTTGTCACACGCCATGTTTTTTTTATTTATTCTGCGCACATCATATAAAATGGGCTACCGCTTTCGACTACGTTGGGTTCAGTTTGACCGCATAACCGCGGACTAATCCTGAAGCATTTCGCTCCCTCACGCGTACGCCGATTGCTTCGGCCCTCTTTGCCATTTCCAAATCCATTTCCATTTCACAGGCAGCTGTGCTCTGGGTTTCCTGGTCTAAATGATTGCCACCAACTTAAGTTTTATTATAGAATGTCTACAAACAAAAACATTTACCAATTCTTTTTGCGAGTTTCTGCATTTTGTGTAGCCTCTTTTCTTCTCAATACACTCCGTTCTTACTGGACTCAAACTCTTCGACTCAAACCCAGGCACTCCATCACCAGAGATGAAACAAGGCACTCACATGTATCAAAAAATGATGGGACCTAGCCCACCCAGAAATAACCCCAACAAAAAGAAAAAACAGTACATGCATGCACTGTGGAATCCGTGTGCAGGAAAGTGGCAAACGACTTGCGAGGCAGCATGATCGAGCACTGTGTTGGTGACCGTTGGCAAGAGAAGACGTCTTCACCAGGATCATTCCTTACAGGTGGCTACCCTCTGATATCTGCCAGGGAGGGTTAACACATTCCTGCGGAGGGAGCAGGTAGGAACGTTGGGTTGCTCGGTCAATGGCCGGGGTCAACGGCGGCGTGGTGTATTCCGCAAATATGCCCAACTGTGAGAGCGGGCACAAGCCGGCGTGAGTATGTTAAACGTTGAGTTTTATAAGGGCACCACGGGGTGACCAGCCCCTCCCCACCCCTCCCACCCTCCCCACCCAGCCCCCCCCTCCCCACCCAGCCCCTCCCCACCCAGCCCCTCCCCACCCTCCCCACCCAGCCCCTCCCCACCCTCCCCACCCAGCCCCTCCCCACCCTCCCCACCCAGCCCCACCCCCTCTCCTCCCCACCCAGCCCCTCCCTCCCCACCCAGCTGCTCCCTGCACGACGGACGGACAAAATAATCCTCTGTGGGTTGGTGGAACCAGTGGGTTCCTACCAGTAACAAAAGCGTGGAAATTGCTGCGGCGTAGCGATTAGCACAATGGACTCTCGATCTAGAGGTCTCTTGTTTTATTCCATTTCAACGGCACGGAAGTCGAAACAACGGTGCCGAGTTTCTTAAATCCCCCTGCGGCCTCTGTCCACCCAGCAGTGTCAATGGGGGACAAGCACAGATCGATTGTCAGATTTCACGCGGTGCGGTTGAGTGTGGGTTATGCCACCTTTGCCCAGATTATGGCCACCGTGGAAGAGTAGGCTAAACACCCTGTAGAGGGGCTCTCTAGAGCCGCCTCTCAAGTGGGGGCCAGTCACCTTCCCATTCGTCAGGACCTCAATAACGTCTCTCGTCATCGCTTGAAGCCACCAAGCCCTTTTGGACCCATGCGCTTAACCTTCAACAATACGAAATCCAGCCCGATGATGCTTGGAGCGCTAAATGAAATTTGAAGAACTCCATTCAGCGCCCTGCTGTTAAAGATCTGACGCGGAAGATTCCCTTGGGTTCGACCTTCCACGAAGCTCATGGTCCACCCTAAATCTCATCCACAAAAACCATGGCCGCAGATGAGAATACCCTGATGCGCAAATGGAAATTTTTAAACTGTCCAGTGTATGAGATTTGGGCCAAATGCCCTCCACAGGGACTCTCCGGAGCTCCCTCTAGTGGCTCAGATAGCATGGAATAATAAAAACGTGTCATTAGATAACATTTAAAATGCGACAAAACTGTGGCTGCATAAAAATGCAAGATGCCAATCTGTAAAATCACTCATCCAGGCACCTTGTGGATACCCACGGAGAGAGTCAAGGGCACACGATCTAAGGAATGCAACCCGGCTAAGAAGGGAAGTCTGCTTGCATTGGGAACGTGTACGCAGATGAACGAATAGCAGAGGCCAGCTCAGAGTTAACAAGCACACATGTGCTTGGAAAATTACCTTAAGGCATCGAGAAAACATATCTTCATTAATCATTGAAAAATTGCAATGTCAAGGAACTCAATGAAGGGGCCCAAAGTAAACATTCCATTGGTCGTCAGTCACACACGCACGCTCGTCCCAACAGTGCAGCAGCGCCAAACAATTTCATCTGATCTGCAGTTCATCCGGAATAGATTGTCAACTATTCTAATACAAAAAAAAGCAATGCAACTAAGATAACAATCATTCTACGAGTTGCAATTAACATGAATATTTACACATTATCTGTCCTTTGTCAATCCACTGCTGGATGAGGCCCTCCCCGCACCTGTGTTGGTGATGCAGGTTTATCAGCATACTTCACCGCGCTGGTCAGTGCGGGGTGAAACGTGAGGGCCCAGGACCGGTTCGTCAATCACTTGCCACCGGTCGTCAGCTGCGGCTGGGAATCGAACTCAGATCGGAGTTCGGCAGGTTCGCAATGAAGCACGCAACCCAAATCACCGCTGCTCCATGCCGCACAGTTAAACTCTCACACATTTACTCGTGTGTCACTGTAAGTGCGTGTTCAAGTGAATTAAAAAGTAGAGTTTATTACGTAGACTCAAATAAGATCACTTCTTTAAAACTGGTTGCCAAATCTCAATTTGTTCTCACCTTGTTACAATAAAAGTTTTTTTTTATGGTTGTTATTCTTTCTTATTGTTAACCAGTCACAGCAAACTGGTCACAGAAGACTTATCAATGCCCCACAGCCTTGTGCAGCTGCAATTCATCTCAGTGCTACATTCACCCAGAATTCAATGCTCCACAGGGTGGCCACCAAGGGTCAGGACACACAGGATTATTATATTTATTTTAATAAATCACGTTGGGTTATTTCATTTACGTGAACAAATTTTCGAACTGACTTCCATTAACATTAATGCATGCTTGAATTATCTTTTGAAATTACTTTGGGACTTTTTATTCTAAATTACAGCCGCCTTCTTTTGCGCACATAAAAAACGCTTTGAGCCAATTTATCTTAAGTACATGTTATTTCCATTTTTAAATGGCATCTGAAAAGGAAGACGAAAAATATACATTCATAATGATAATAGGTTAACTTAATAAATGAACAGTTCACATGCTTCAATCCCAGTGTCTCCAAATAAATAAACAACTCGATGCATCCTAGCCTCTGGGCCACCCTGTGTTTTACATTTAGCCATTCCATCATGTTACCTCATCCTCTCGTTGGGTTGCCACCTCCGAGGGGGGAGAGAAACTGCACTTCGAGTGGTGGTGCCATTACACAACTAACACACACACGCACACACAAAAAACTGGGGGACAATGTCCTAGGAACACTTACAGATTATCTAGGACAGCAAAAAAAAACGATGGTCTACATTTCAGGACAGGTGGCAAAGCCGCGTCTGTGTGTTAGCCGTGGTCGTGCTGCTGGTGTGCTGTTGTTGTTGTTTATACCTGCTAGTATTGCTTACAGCAAGAACAAAAGCTGGATTTCACTTTTTTTATTTCGAACATGGCCGCAGAGATTTCGGAACACAACGGACCACCACAATGACACCCTTCCTCCATTGCGTTGCCAATCGGCATAAGATATGGGAGCAGCCGGGCGCATAGCTCACCATGAACAAAAAACCAAGTCGACCGTGTCCTACATTACAACACCTTCCCACCGAAATTAATACATATGAGCGTCCCTTGGTGCCTGCGCCTATAAGATCGCGCTTTAAAACGATCAATCGTGAATAACGACGGTGTTATTCCGGAAAGCTGTTAGAAACTGCAGAACTCTATGCCCACAGATTCAAACTACCTCCACGGGCAAATACTCGCGAGAGCCCAGCTCAATTCCAAATGGGTCAGACCAACACAAGGCTGCGCCTAAAAAGGACCGGTAATAGCAGGCAGACAGCGGTTTATCAACGCAATGCACCTGGTGCTGTATAACGGAAAACTAAGGATCATTGGCTTCCAGCGAAGTAATTACCTGCAGAGCAAAAAAAATGGAAAGGAGCTGTCGCGCGATTGCTTCCTCAACGCCACTGCTGGCGGAAGGGCCGCTCCAAGCCTCTCTGGACAGGCCGACGGCTGGCAGCACTCAGAACATGTTCACGAACCGCCTGCAATATGTTTTTTTTTAATATATATATGGGGCGTTTTGTGAAATCATCGTTGTCCGCAACAGTTTCACGGGCCACTTCGCATGGGCTTGTGCACCACCAGTGGCCCACAGACCACAGATTGGGTAACCGTACGGTAGACAGCATTTGGCCTATTTGTTAAAATTGGCCAAACATCTTCCTGTGCCTCCCCTACGCTTCCTTGAACCCTAAGTAGCCTATATCACGGTCACTCGTTGCTCAACTCTTGCACGCCCCTGCCATCTAAATCATTATATTCTGTCACCGTTTTTAAAACTACGTCAAGCGCCTTGACTAAACGCGCTCTATTAAACATAAAATTAGATCAGACCTTGGCGGAGGTGAATGTACTCACAACACTACACTCCACCCCACGCGACGTGCCGATTGGCAAAACTGCGGCGCGCCCATTTAAACACCACTGGGTGGACAGGGGAGGAGGGGGGGGGGGCTTTTGGGAAACTTGCCCCAGCGTTCCTGCTGCCGTGCCGGCTGATCGAACCGAACGGGCGACCGCTGGGACTCTGCGTGCCCGGCATGCGGACCGTCTTGGCGCAGCAGCTCCGATCGGTGCGGGCGCAGCTCCCGCCGTTCAAACGGCCAACCCGCCAAGCACACACAACTCCAGAACTACCACCGTCTGGAAAGACCACTTTTGCAATTTGCCACTTTTCCAATTTGTTTTAAGTGCCGCGTACAAATGGCATCCCGCCTCTGTCCACCCAGCAGGGTATGAATGGGCACGGCACAGTGAGTTTATCGACGGGGGAGTCACCTGTGGTAGACTTAAGGCATCTGGCTGGCGTGAAGAAGCAGGCTAAAATACTTTGGGAGGAGGAAGCCCTTCCACCAGAAGAGGAGTGAGCCAGCAATGTCAGGACTGCACCTCTGGGCGACATGAGTAGCCGAGAGGTACGCAGTGATAACTGGGAACCCCACATCATCATCCCTTGCAAGAAAAAATAAACTGCGTCAATTCTCTCTCATGTAAATAATGAATAAAACGCAACCATCCTTCACCAACAATACAGACTTTCAGTTTAACACGTAGGCTTTCGCGACCTATATTATTCATAATCAACGTTTTTGGGTTTTTATAAATGTGTCGTAACCCTCCACCACCCGACACGGCCAATCAATAAAAAAGTGTCACGTTGACAAAAGACAAATAGTTCACTGCTTTAGCCCACCGGTGTGTTGAAAAACATGTTTTGTAAATGTTGTGGTTTCACGCTTCAACACACTGGTGGGCTAAAGCAGTGAACTATTTTGTCTTTTGTCAACGTGACACTTTTTTACTGATTGGCCGTGTCGGGTGGTGGAGGGTTACGACACATTTATAAATAACGCGATCTAAACCCAAAAAGGTTGATTATGAATACATACTTTCATCATCCATCACATCAGTAACGACCGGAGTCGTCGAATTCCAGGCACTCGTTAAATTTCACGAAAACTTCAAAACGATGGCGAGAGCGCGTGGGGCAGCGACGTGGCCGAGAGGCGGCACCGTTTGCCGCTCGTTACGGAGGTAACTGCAGTTTGAGACCCGCGTCCCGCCTGGTCCGTACTCCGGGTGGGTGTATTCACGGTGATATACAATGCGGCGTGTGCCTTTTGCAGCGGACGTTGAAGTTCCTGTCCGTGACGCCACGGCGGGCCGGCGTGACGGTTCAAATTGGCCGAATTTGAAAAACGGCTTCCACGAGTTTACTTGATTAAGCAAAAACCACGTAGCAATGCCGTCCCTTGCTGGCAGAATATACTCGTCTGCGATACATAGCCATTTCACGATGGCCTTATGCGCTATGAGAATGGTGCGAGCACTTTATTGTACTGACGATTTGATTTGAGACGTGGATACGATTCACCTCCGCCGAGCTCCATTTTTCCTCCCTTTGTCACTCGAGCTAAGAGTTTCCAGCCGTGTTAAGCGGTCACGGCGTTCCCAGTCCCAGGGCCAATGGCCTAGCAATCAATGCTTCATGGACTTGTGAACCATGAAAAAGAAAACCCAGGCTATAGCTTCGGCAAGACTGACAAATGAGTTCCTTGTCTTGAAAACCATCCCATCATCGAGTGGAGCCCTCGAGGCCCGCGTGGAATTAAATCGAGTTCAACTGCAAGTTTTTTTGGACTCTTATTGCCTGCAATCAATTCTCGGCAGCCGCGCCACGCTATGAACAGCACGTTGGACGGCTTCGCCTAATTTTCCTTTCCCAGCCTCGTCTCCCCAGACTCCTCCATTCGTTAGAGGCACAGCCCAGTTGCTGGATTATTATGAAGCCGGGCAGTGATGGCTGTTGCTGCATGTGGCTGCATAATGAACCAGAAACTGTCGGAGGCAGCAGCGAGGGTGGGTGGATCACCACACAGATTGGCTGCGAAACTCCCTTCTCATGGGTTCAGGACAAGGCGGTACAGCAAGTGGACTAATCGCCATCTGTTTCAATCTATAAGGGGATAGCGTGTTTCCCCTCACACGCTTGTGGGTTTTCTCCGAGCGCTCGGGTTTCCTCCCACTTGTATAATAAACAACACATCATTGAAAAATGAAAAATGATGTGTGATGGTTGATGGCTGAAATGATGGCTGAAAAGATCTTAAAACAAAAACCCAATGCAGGACATTCTTCTTTTAAAAATTCAATGCCCCAGTGTGGCTTTCCTGGATAAATAAGTCAATGTCATGTAAAATGTATCAAAAGAGTAAGGACAAAGGAGCAGCCCAGCAAATTGCTTTCTGAAGCGTTTTCCTCCGAAGGGAGTATTTGTGTCCTACTCTTCTACACTGGCCAGATGTCTTGGAAGAGGTGAAAGTACTCCATATTTTACCCCACATGATGCGTCCCTGCTGATCGACTAACTGCTGACCGTTGTGGTTGTACCCATTTATATTGCTGGGTGAACCAGAGGCGGAGTGGGGAGAGGTGGATTTAAGAAACTCGCTCCATCATTATTTCCATGCAGAGGAGAAATCGAACCGGCGATCCATTGTCTCTAAGTCTCGTGTGCTAACCATTGCACCACAGCAGCATCCCAATTATTATTGCACGATGATTTCTCTTCAAATTAGAACACAGTTTTGAGAGTATTGTATTCTGCAAAATATACACCGAATACTTTAATTATGAATCTAATTACCCTTTGTGAAAATAAGACTTACACATTATATAACTGCCTGGACGGGTGAGGGCCTGGATGGGTGAGGGTCTGGATGGGTGAGGGCCTGGTGCCTGCATGCTGCTACGGATAAACACCGTTGAACCAGCACGATCCTGGTTCTGGGACAACATTCAGGTTGAGGTTGCAAATGAGGTTCCAATGGTGTAAATACTTAACCCGAGCTCTCATACTCTGATGGTGCATTGTCCTTGAGTTGTGTGCCTTTTGGCGTCATCTGGTCCAACCCATGTGAGACTAGGCTCTAAGTAAAGCTGTCTCGGTTGTGAACCAATCAACTTCAAGGATAGTGCATACATTATCAGAGTTATGTTTTTTTTTGCATTATGGCTGCAGGTATTGTGGTCTATGCAAACATGACTCCTTGTAAAAAAAGGTGTCAGTTTTGTTGCCAGATAGAAGGGTAAAAAAACAATTATCATATTCAGGTTGCTTACCTGCAGCAAACCCTGCGCTTAAATGGGCTGGGAATTAAGCATCAGATGTAAAGCTCGCTCCGCCATTAGTCATTCAGTTTTAAAGAGATTATTGCCTGGAATAAAATGAGGGCGGATTTGTGGCCTTTGATGTTTCACAAACAACTAAATTGGACCATTATGAAAAAATGCATCGTGGTCAATAGGCATTTTGTTTCCATTTCTTCAAAGCTTTTGAAATAAACTCAGGCCAATATTCACAGAGAAAATAAATTCAATATGGAAATGTCGAACTCGATATTCTTGCTCAATTTTCATCACTCATTGTTTTCAGTCCACAAATATAGATTTCTTTACAGCTCATTAGTATTTTATTCCTTGCCCAGTGAAATAAAAACAATATTTTTCTAACAAGCCTCCTCTGTGAATTAATACATTTTCCACTGCAGTGGCTTTATCGCAGATTGTTATTTCAGCACTGCAGCCAAAGGGCCCGACTTGCATTTAACATTACCAAACCTGGAACTCTTGGCCTAAACTCTCCAGTGTAGGAACAGCTATAGAGATGTGAATCTGGATCTAAGACAGTTATTCAACCTGATTTTCGTATCATACTGGCCATAGCTACGAGGCCAGCGAAACGATATTTATCCATCACTGCAAGCATCTTAGAGGGAAAATAAACCGTTGTGAGCACTCCAACTCTCATGACATCAGGCCAGCGTCGACGAATAGGACAAAAAATATCCTCCAGAGAGGCTCTCTACAGCTCCCTATAGTGGAGGCCCTTCCACCAGCAATTACATGAGCAAGTAATTGCAGGGCTGCACCTTTACCTTTTTAAACGATCATTGATTGCGAAGGTACCACAATGTGACTTGGGCCGCCGTGCGGTTTGTATTTCCCTACTCAGGGCATTCGGCACTAAAAATGTCACCGGGAACGCGAACCGGTTCCTGATGTTCGTTTAACAACCCGACTATAGATGCAAATTGTGTTGTATTGAACATAGAATTGCCTGGCAACTCGTGGCTTAAGCACTGCACTTCATAGGTGCCAGATAATTACCTCATTTTATTCCCCTACTAAACCTCCACACGGAAACTCTGAGCACGTTTGATTAATTAAACACAATTCTTACTGCGACATACTTTTTGCTCGCAGATATCCCTGCAATATTATGCTATCTCATGCATTTGTTTTTAAATACCACAAGTACAACATTGTACCTGTGTCTCATTATTTTACCTCGGTTTGGCGCAGCGAGCCCTTTCAAAGCATAAACAAACTCCCCAAACGGCTCTTACCAAAAGAAAACATTGGTGAACATTTTTGTGCGTGCGTATTTTTTGTTGTTGGTGTCTCCCAGTCTCGGTGGAAATTCACAAAAGGGTTCGCCAAATGAAGGCGCTGGAATGGCCACGCAAGTAGGATGACATGACATGCTGCGGAGTTAAAATAAAAAAAATAAACCCGTAAACATAAGACTGTACTAAAACATTATTCAAACGTACTCGGCGGAAACTATTGACTGCCCTGCATTGTGAGCCGCTAAGATGGAAAATGCCTTTCAAACCCCTTCACGGAACACTGCAGTTGATGGAGCGCGTTGTGTGAAAGCACAGATCTCCGGTGATGTAGCACCAGTTAAAGTGCATTATATCAAGCGAATGTAGAATCTTAGGGCCATGATGATGCCATCACACATTCCAATGACTCATAGGAACACACATTCCAGGAGGCACCAGCGCACTTTATACGGTCCAAAGGTGGAATATAGATTCTTAAGCGCATGACACCTGCATGCAAATGCGTGTGCAAGAATGTTACTCCATTCATATGTGACGCATGCTTTGGGTTTACGTGACCCCCTCCAGCCACTGGAGGCGGCTACATTCACTGCACTTCTGGATCAAATCGCGACACAACCGAATCTCGAAAATTCATTGAATCGTTGCGTTAGGGGGGGGGTGGAGGCCGGCTAATTGCAATTGCCGAAGTACGTCGACTCGAACCACAGTCTGCATATACAGGGCGCTTCAAACAAATGTTAACACTTTGAATGGAGAAAGAACGGTTAATACTGGTAGGAACCTCCTGGTTACACCAGCCCACAGGGGATTGTTGTGTCCGTCCGTCGTGCATCAAAAAATGGGAGGGCAGGGGCTGGGTGGAGAGGGTGGGGAGGAGCCGTGTGGGGAGGAGAGGGTGGGGAGGGGCTGGGTGGGGAGGGTGGGGCTGGGTGGGGAGGGTGGGGCTGGGTGGGGGGTGGGAGGGGTGGGGCTGGGTGGGGAGGGGCTGGTCACCCCGTGGTGCCCTTATTAAACTCAACGTTTAACCTACTCACGCCGGCTTGTGCCCGCCCTCACAGTCGGCCATATTTGCGGAATACACCACGCCGCTGTTGACCCTGGCCATTGACCGAGCAACGCAACGTTCCTACTAGCTCCCTCCGCAGGAATGTGTTACATTGTAACATGATAACAAATGTCATGTTAATAGCTTCAAAAAGTCAAAGAGTCTCCACTTGTTCGCCATCATTGTCAACGCGTGCCCTGAAATCTTCTCCCGGTGGTCTCCAGAGCCCGGAGGCACATATCTTGTGGTGTCGTTGCAAATTCTCAGAAGTGTTAAACTTTTGTTTGGAAGCACCCTGTTATATCGGATACCAAACACGTGACTGAAACAGTACTGGCAAAGGTTGCAATGAAAATATTGACACCATCTCAGCTTGCGGGATTTATTGAAGACCTTGCAAACGGTGCATTTAAAACACTTGTGAAGCAGTATGGGGAGAACGGTGGCGCAGTGGTCTACGTGCACTGCCGTGATTAACTCAGAACCCCGAGTTCAGATTCCAAGCCACGGCTAACATCAGTGGCAAGTGTTTGTGAGCCCGTCCCTGGCTACCTGCGACATTGCCCCCCCCCCTACCTCCTGCCTCTTCACCAATGCAAACAACTCCCATTCCCAAAACGGCATGGGGAAGGCTTTCATCCAGCAGTGGAATAGAAAGAGAGTTGTGTGTTATGCAAGTATAGCGAGATGCTAAACCAGTATACAGGCAGAAAATTGAGTCATTTTCGCAAACAACAAGCAGGCTATTGTGGGTATTTCTGTTCATTCCAAGTTTACAAGGACAGACACAGACATTAGCCTTGATTCTTTGACACCAACTATGCAGGCCAATGTTTTTGTTTTATATATAAACTAATAAACACAAACTCCAACAATCAGCAACATTAGACTTCATTGTATCACATGTGTTCTGCATTCCGAATTAAGGCAGCAAAATACGAGGAATTATAATAGCTTCCCTTCAATCACTTCTTCAAACAAGGAGATTGGCGGCTCCGACGTGTCCTCTGAGTAACAACAACATTATTATATAGATAAAAAATTAACCCGTAAAACAAAGTTTTTCACTATAAATCCTTTATATGCGTGGCGGCTAGAGTCCTCTCGTCCTCTGGCTTGAGATGGCTGCCACCTATGGGTCAGATGATTGCCTGCCACCATTAAGCAATTGGTAATTACATATAAAAAAAAATCCTAAAAAGTGTAAAATTTTAGAAAAAAATTTCACGAAAATTAATTGTCACGCACAACGAGTCTGTGTGCAAAATGTCAGCTCGATTGGATCACGGGAAGTGGGTAAAAAAACGACCAAAAATTTGCACGGTCGTAAGCACGCAAGCAAGCAAGCAAGAACTTAATATAAAGGATTTAAAAAAGAGTGGTTCCCCTGATGAGTAGTTACACGAGATAGGTTATTGCACAAAAACATGTCCTTAAAATTGCTAAATAAACATCTCACTGCATTGTCGTGCATATTGAGACATGCTCCATTATATAAACAACCACCGGGACAGTTTCACTGAACGGTATAATTGGCTATGCCACAGTCAGCCAATTGGCAGATAGCATGTGGTGCGGTAAATTGGTTGGTACTGCCACCTCTTTCAAGACTCACGGCCAGTGTGGAAGAGTAGACCAAATACGCTGTAGAGGGGGCTCTCTAGAGCTCCCTCTTAAGTGGAGGCCACTCACCTTCCCATTCATCAGGACCTCAATTTCATCCCTCATCGTCATCACTTGAAGCCACGCAAGCCGCTTTTGGACCCGTGCGCTTAACCTTCAACAATGCAAGTTCAACCTCGATGACGCTCGGAGAGCTGAATGGAGTTCAAAAGAACTTGCAAACAAACACCGCCTTGTGAAAGACCTTCCACAAAGCTCTAGATCGCATCCACTGCACAAACCATGGCAGATGCGGATACCTCGTGCACAAATGGAAAATTGAAAACTCTCCAGTGTGCAACTGTGGTCAATCCAGAACAGACCGTAACAACGTGTAACGAATCAATGCCCCGAATCCACAAATACGAAAGAAACATCACGGCGATGATACAACTCCGCTGCTCCCGACGCGATTGTCTGCCTCGAGCCACCTGACTGTGAAATGGTAGTCGTTGCTCTGCAGCCATACGAAAGAAGAAGAGTGGAGGCCCTTCCACCAGCGGTGGCATAAGCAAGCAATTGCAGATGCGGCACCTTCACCTTTACAAGCAATGAACTTTCGTCGTTGATTCATATTTTTAGAATTAAGAGTTTACTGCACATTTTTAACAATATTCCCATGAAATTAGGTGCCAATTTTGAGACGGGCGTTGCTACGTGAACGTAGAAACCAACATTCAGTCCCTTGGGAGGCCGACCATGCGCGCGAGTTGGCATCGCTGTGACAAAACGCCCCTCGCGATGGCGCGGTGTGGATTTCAAGGAGGCACTCGCCGCGCTTTCACCGCCACGCAGGAATGCCTAAGGGGTTGACTGGCTCCTACCTCGAGACTCGAATGCGTCCCGGCGTAGATGTCGCATTCTTTAGAAATCCTTCACGTGCCCTCTCCGCCAAGTCACTTTTCCATCCCTCGCTCCGCCAAGATGGAAGCCATTGTCTCATTATAAAGCCATTTGTTAAGGCAGTGCCGAGCACCTGGCAACTCTGAAGGTGGTGGATTTTATGGCTCCCGTCGATTTCTTTCTCACTTTATTTACATACTTTACTGGCAGACGTTGTTTGGTGGCTCTGTTCCACGCGGGTGTGAAGGGGCTGCCCGCTCGGGGAGGAGAGAACGGCAAGACGTCGCCACGACGAGGGAGAGGCGGTCACCACGGCCGTTCGTTGATGCCCGTTATTAGCGACGGGGTGCGGCACCTGTCCCACTCGAAGCGTTGCCCACCGGCGGACGCTGCCCTTCTTGCTGCACGTGGGTGGCCACATCCGCTCGTGTAGCGCCAGCCAGGCCAGCAGTGGCCGTCACCCACGGCGAATGTCCACGGGTGTCCCGGACCATTTGCTTGTGGCGAACAGACATCCACAATATTTAGGCGAAAAATCCTGGTATTATCGAGTTCCGAATATTCCATCCCTTCAACAGCAACGCTGATTGTGCTGGTGACAATAGCCTGTAAATACGATAGCGGTGCACGAATAGTTTTGGGTGCTGGGTGAGCAGTTGCATAGATTTGTATGCAGCACCTGTGACCAAACTTAGATTTGATGATTACCCCCCTGTCCATCATCATCATGTACATCATCAGCCATGGTCAACTCACTTCTGGATGAAGGCCTCCCCAAGCCGCCGCCGCCACCACAATCAACTTCCTGCGAGTGCATAAGTAGACACCGGGTTTGGAGGAGAAAAAACAAACACAAGAATGTAACTAATTATAAACTCGGGCAGACACGGAGCTTAACGTTTCGTCACCGTCAGCCCTCACCCATTGCACACGTTCACACGTGTGGCTTCTTTCACAAACACCGATAAAGACGTCCGTTCGGGAATGAGGAATGGCTCGCGTCGCTGCTTTTAGTTTCTCCTCCAGGGGCAGGATCGTGAGAGACTTTGCGGCGGGCAGTTTGGGGGGAGGCCTTCATCGTGCAGGTGGATAGACCGTGGCTCATGATGCTGACGAGTGTTTAGCACCAGATCCTTTCTGCCAGTCGTGCAACACGTGAGACGAGGGGGGTCAATCCGTTATCAACGTCACGCTTGTTTTGTTAGCTCCGTGAGCCAACGAGTGTTGTGACTTCTGCTTTCAGCCCTTTACTTTCGGGCCTGTCATTATGCTGTGGCGAGGCCTTCATCCAGCAGTGGATTGACCGTGGCTGACGACGATGATGGCAGGGCGATACGCAACCACTGTATTCCTTCACACATTTTACTTATGCGTCAACATTATTCCCTCCCCCCGACAGATTTTTGAACCAGAATGCACACTGTTGCAACCATTTAGTTGGCTGCATACGGTGTGAAAGAAGTTCAACATACGTACATACAGCCACGGTCTCAAAGAAAAAATTAGGCACTTATTTACGTATCTTCCGGAATTTCAGATGACCACCGTTTACACTTCAATGCAAAGTAAAACTTTCACATCTATCCACGCGCCTTGGCAGTGGGGCCTATAAGCGACTGAACCCCAATGTCCTTGCGAGTACAGGTGGGGAGGGCAAGAAGGAGTGGCTCGACGTGGCGATGCCCTTTGCATGTGCCAGACAGTCGAGCGGAAGGATTCTACCCCGAAGCGTTCGTTGGAGCTCGCGTGTGTGCAGCTGCCGTTCAACCCACGTGGGCCTTGAAAGTAACAGCCGTGACGCCGTGCGCGTGTTTTTGGCGAATTCCACGTCAGCCCAATGTTCACGCGAAACCAAAGAAAGTAAGCGGGGAGGAGGGAGAAGGAAAAATGTCCTTGCTGCCAGCCCCGAGTCGTCACCTTGTTTTCTATTTTCTTTTTTTTTCACTTGTGTCATCTCAACAAGACATCGACCAAAAGCGAAGCTGCCGTGCGATAGCGGAGATGCCACGTCTGATGCCGCGTAGGCGAGCGTGATGTGCTGTGCTCGGCAGAATCGAGTGCGTGGCTGTGTGTGGCCCGGGGATTTGCCTGCAAAAAAAAAGTCACCTCCAAATTCAATGACAAAGGTACAGGGCAGGAATAAAAAAAATTCAGCCAGATAACCCTATGGCAGAGACCCCAAATCCCATTTTGAACTTAGCTCAGCACACATCGTCCTTCGACGGTGGATAAACAAAGTACCGCTTAGTGGTAAGTAAGCTGCGATTGCCCTATGGAAGGACAGGCCGCCACCGTCAAAGGAATGTGGATCGTCTTTCTTCGCGAAAAATCGAAGCCACAAATTGGGATGATCACCACCCGATGCGAAGGTGCGAAACCAATCATGGGGGGAAGCTACGTTAGCGCAGACAGACACGTGCAAATACATCGCGATGACCATGGCGGCGGCGTTCACGCACAAGCGCATCCCAACACCCGCAGAATTCGAAACGCTCGACGTTTTTCACACCGAGGCGCCGCGATCCACAGACGAGCGGGGGGGGGAGGCAGCCAGAACCGGCACTGCCAACAATTGCCCAAGCTCTGTGATCCTATGTTGGTGATGTGTAGCCAACTTCCTGAATGCGCATTGAACAACGTACGGGAGGAAACCCGGGGTGTCCAGAGGAAACCAGAGCAGGTTTCTCGTCGATTTGTTATTCAACACTTTTCCACTATGCCCCCCACCACCCCCCGGTACCCCTGCCCCACCACCCGATGCGAAGGTACGACTGCAACACAAGCAATCATCATCAGGTGTGAAATGCACAGCTCATGATGATTGCTTGTGTTGCAGTCGAAACGTCGTGAGAATTTGTATTGTTTTATATTTGTATTATTGTATTATTTCCCTTCTACGTGACTTTACCGAAAGAACCAATAATATGAATCCCTGCAGTCACGAAAGCTTTAAATCAAAATTTATTATGTCCCTACTTTATTCTGCGCGGCCCCAGGTAAACCTTCCCTTCCCATGAAATGTGCTCGCCGACCATTGTATCAGCCGTCTTGGCCGGGTTTTCCATTGATGATGAGCGTATAAGCTTAATGGGCCTCACTCGAAATATAAACGGACTGACTGTCCGAACTCAGAATCAGAATATGTATTTAAACAGAAGGTAATCTGATGAGCTATGAAGCTCTTTTTCACAGATGTCCAGTAAGGGCGGGTAAGAACGTTACAACAACAAACAAAACAAAAACACAATAGTAGTGCAAAGTACAAGAAAGGTAAACAAATCACCCAAACACAAACAAATACAACACGAAACCATCCCCATTCTACCAGGCAGAGCCCACTGAGTTATTTACTTATTTTTCAGAAGCGACCTGGCCACAAATGATAGCTCAACAAAGTGGCCTATCACGTGGATATATATATATTTAGCAGCTAAATAATCTGAATAATATCGATGCATGGCGGGAGATTGCGAGTCCAGTTTGATATCGGTGACACTGTGACAGCGAACCTGAAACGTCAACGGAGGAGGCAAATGACATTACCGTACCGTCATCTTCAATAGTCGTTGAACTATCGAAATTAAATGAACAAGAACCGTTCTTTATTCAAAAACTCTGAATCATGTGTTGAACGAGGGTGGATTAATTACAAAAACTCAAGAGACTGAAAGAGACTGAAAGTCTCTTGGAAATTACGTTTTATATTCATCTTCAATGCAGATGGAGTTGTTTTGGCTTCAAAGCCACATTCGGTTGTCGTGGCTTTAGTTTTTTTCCCGCACCGTAATGAGATGTTTTAAAATCAAAGATTAATTTGTGGCCAGATGGCAGATCATCTGCTCGCAGTCACACGACCAGAATGCTCATCATTCAAAACAAGCAAATTGCTAAATATATTTAATCACCTCAAAAACTCTCCTCTCGTATGGAATAGATACTCACTGCCGTTTAAAACTCTGCCTTCTGCTCCGCTGCCTTCACGTGCTCCTCGTCTTGCTGCGCATCAGGAGAACACAATTCCGGCTGCAAATGTAGCGAAACGTTCAGTCGAGGGTGTTGACATAGGCACGGGACACCATTGAGAGACACCGAATTACATGTGGGTCTAGTGGCAGGGTTACACGAATGTGTTCCTCTCAATTATATGTCTGACAGAGTTCACAATATCATCATCATCATCAGCAGCAGCAGCAACAGCCACCATCAATCCGCTGCTGGATGAAGGCATCCCAAATATGTTGCCAACCCGCACCTCCGATTAGCACGGCTGGCGGCTACGTACGGTGTGAAGGAAGTTCAACGTACGTGCATAGATAGGTCCCTCGCGATGCCGGGATGTAACAATCCGCCACTGCGCCTGCACACGTGCCGAATTCGTCGTTCGTAGACGTCCCCCCCGCCCTCACGTCTCCTTTTCTGCCACTCCGTCGCTGGACTCGACCGCCGACATTCGCGGTGCGTCGACCTTTCGAATAAACATCGAGTTGTTGGCACGTGACATGCAGCTGACGATTGCTAAACAATACTCTGTGGGACCTCGACAGTGCCGATTCATATTACGATAGAGACCCCGAGATCCGACCCCCTCCCCCACCGCCACATCCTTCACCAACCTACACTGACAAACGTGATGAAGTATGGTCAAACAACGAGCAATAACGGACTGACGAATGGCTGTAATATATGTCCGTATACACCGGAGGTAGGCATATCTGGAGCATGGCATTTAGCTCCCCACACTGTGGGAGAGCGGTGGGAAAGCGGTTAGCACGCCGCGCTACGAACCCAGCGACCCGAGTTGGATTCCCGCTCACGACCAATAACCGTGCTTAATATTTGAACCGGTCCTGGGCCTCCCCTAGGTCGACTCAGCCTGAAATGAGTACCCGGTGGCGTGTGCAATCATCGCCCTCGTGTGCTGCACCGGTCTTCGTAGATGCTCGCTAACAGCACAGTCTGTTAATGGATCCACGTGGGGTTCTGTGTCTTTGTCCCACTTGACTGCACATTCAGATTACTCAGCTTGTCTCTCACATCACGCGGGAGATGTTTAGCAAGCATCAGGCGTGTGCAGCACGTCGCCGCCTTGCGTCCGCCAAGAGGCCAATTGTAAAACTCGGGTTGGTCGTGCGGTATGAGTGAGCGCAAGCCAGCTAGCTGGCAGCAGTGGGGCCGGGTCGAGAGCCTGGCGTGTGTGCACAAGGAAAGGGATTTCACGAGAGTGGAGGTGGTGAAATGCTGGGGGGACCGGATTATCGGCATCCCTGGCTCTTTTAATTTCGGGCCGTGTTTTGAGCGTCCCAATCCTAGGCAGGTGTTAAGACTATTTTTGAAATGAATTGCCTCGAAAGAAAATCCCTCTTTGAAGGAGACAGATAAGCAAGAACAAATCACGTGCGGAGCAGTGCGCTTGAAAATAAAAAAGAGCATTCCTTACTTTAACTTTTAAGTCGACTCTAAATGGCGACTTTTCTATTTTGTCTTCGGGGTTATCAAGCGATCGCTCGTGTTACGCAAGTTGCATTTTAAAACGCCGTGAAATGTATAAATAACGAAAACCCACTGGACTTGTGATTAACATCGGCAAGAAATGTATTATTTAAAATAGCAATAAATTGCAGGGCTCTCGTCAAGCGGTGATCAGCACACTGCACTGTGAACCCAACGACCCGAGTTCAATACCCAGCCGTGGCTAACAGCAGCGGTGAGTGATGTCTCAACCAGTTCGGCCCAGAACCCCCTACCACTGACAAAACGTGGTGAAGTATGGTCAAAACAACCCCCATAACTGACAGACCTCCATCCTGCAACAGCGGATTGACAAATGGCTGTAATAATATAGAGTATACACCAGAGATAGCAAATATTTGGAGCGTGTCACTTAGCTTCCCACACTGCGAGGCATTAACATGTAACCGGTCGGATGATGCATGAGCAGAGAGAGAAAGAAACGGAGCAATTGCGTGAGCTCCCAAAGAGCATCCACAGCTCCAAGGAATCGACATGCGTTTTGCCGACGGGCGAAGCGAGGTGAAGGTCTACGGCTCGGAGTGGAGCCCAGCGAGCGATCCCGGCTCATTGCACATCCCAAGGAGTACCCCCCCCCCCCCGCCACCCCTACCGGCATCTTGGCTGTGATCGTTCCCAATGCCACTCGTTACGTTGCCGTTGAAAGAAAATAAAAAATCACTCAGGTTATCTTGAGATCATGGTACATAATAATAATAGTGAGAATTGTATTTTATTATGTTTTATTTTTATTATTTTCTATTTCCCTTCTACGTGACTTTACCGAAAGAACCAAGAAGATTATGGTACAAATTGTATGCCACTACGGAGGGATAACATTTCCAAAATTTCGCCTGCTCCCGCCCTGCTACGATTGTTGTAATGGATGGTGTCCTCATGGGCGTCCTGCACAAAAAAAAAACCACTCCTCATAGTACATTCCATGTAAAAAAAAAATCGTGAAGGAATTCTACGGTAATGTATTGCTCCTTCGAGAGCCCACAGCACAAATTTACGACATCATTATCCTTTACACAAGGGATCGCTGTACGATGTGTTTGTAAGAAACGTCCACTCTCTGCTATACACTGCATTAGAACATTTTACTCCAAACTATTATACGGCATTAATGGCAGAATCTTCCACGCATTGGTACACCCCGAATACCAAAGGCAGGTAATGGTAATCCTGTCATGTTATTCCATTTTAAGTGTCGTGAAAAATGCAACTGGTGAAGCGATATTGCTGTAAGCCTTGGGGGTTAATGTGAGAACCGCAGCTGCCAATCCTTACAACATTTGTAAATAACACAGTGGCCATAACATTTTAAATATATAAAATGTGTGACTTCTCAGGCCAATGGCCCTCATTGGAAGCCAAGAGGAATCGTTCTACAGTTCGGGCGCAGTGACGTCACCCCCCAAAGGTCACTAAACCCAATGTGGCGGAAACACGGTTCAGTGGTTAGCAAATTGCGCTATGAACTCAGCGACGCGAGTTCAATTCTTAGCCACATCGAACATTAACGGGACGGGGACTGATATCATAACTCGCCCTGTTGTGCCCACTTCCTTCAACCCGTGCACGCACCGACGTGGCGAAGCATGCTCAAACACGGACAACCCCGCGACCCAACGCCTTCTCTAAGCCGTCGGTGGGCTCAGAACGGATGGAATTTATTATCAAGTAAATTAGACCAAAGTATGCTTACTCTGGACATTCTGATCCCGATTCCCCTTCAGCGACCGCCCCGGATAAACAAATTCTGTCGTGTTATACAGTTGTGTCGTCCCTCCGACAACCACTGCGATGAAGTACAGGAGACAAACAAGCAGGGGATGGAGTGCGTTAGCGAAACCGATGATTGTCATAACATACACAAACGCGCTTTGCTGTTTTTTCTCTCTCCATAATTTATAATTCCTGAAATCCCTGCCGATTTCTTGCAAACGGAGCTTTGATGCATTGTATAAGGCTGCCCCCCTAACCGTCTGTATTCGGTTGCAGTGTGTGTCATGTGTCAGCCCTAGAAGGCAGTGATGTCAGCGAGCGTTTCGTCTTTGTAAACACGGAGCAATGTGATGGAAGGTTTAAATTAAAGCTCACCAATAATATTTATGCAGACATTCCAATACTCATAGGCACTCTCTGAGCGTTGGTGAACACTGACACAATGACTGGGTTCATTTGGAAAAGCATTTTATCAATTAGGTTGACATGGATAAAAAAAACGTTAAGTCACACATGCCAATCGCACAAAACTAGGATAGGTCGACTGAGAGATATGCATTATTGGTTAATTTAGGGTTAGATCATCATGTAGACACAATGTATACATTTTTTTACAATAATTCTCCACTACCTGATAGAGCCAATCAAATCAAATTGTCACGTGGACAAATATGCCAACTGTTTTGGTTTTTCAGCAAACTGAAGGAATGCTGGAAAGCATGCAAAACGTTGACAGTTTTGTACCAACGACGTTTCCGCTGCAGATCGCATTCAGCATCGTCAGGTGTCGATAAAAGCTCAGCTCTGTTGGGTGGCGGAGGGTTGTAGTTAAACTGTGATATTGCATGACACAAACCCACCCAAAAACAAACTAAATATGAGTCTTATTGGTCAACGCATAACATTGGCATGACTGATATTCCACAATACAAGTCAAACACACAAATAGAAAAAAAACTGCAACACACATTACAAATCACATCAAGTGACATAATTCAACAAATCCACGCAAAAAATATTTTCAGCCCTTTGTCAATGCCGCTGTCGGACGAAGGCCCCCGCGTGCCCGTCTCAATCATCTCCATGACTTTGCCACGCCGGTCAGTGCGGGTTTGCCGAGCGTGGGGTCCCGGACGCCGTTTCGGACGTCACTCGCCA
The DNA here is from genome assembly GCF_015708825.2 of Lethenteron reissneri. Lineage (NCBI taxonomy): Eukaryota > Metazoa > Chordata > Hyperoartia > Petromyzontiformes > Petromyzontidae > Lethenteron > Lethenteron reissneri. Next base: position 4,502,534 of record NC_083781.1, read on the forward strand.
AATGATGCACGCCACGTGGGCAGGCAACTGAACAAAACTGCAGTCACCCCGGGCCCGCAGCGCAGCATGCGCGCTCACCACCGCGCGCCACTGCTCCACCGTGCAAGGTTAACAGTGCCGACAGATGCGAATGCGATACGGTCAAAAAAACAGGGCGCGGGTTAAACCAAAGGAGGTAGAGACACATTAATAACAACTGTAGGAACAATGGCACTCCGCGGAGTGGGTATGTTTCACCCATTTTCAACTGCCTGTCTGCCTGCCTGCCTGAACATTCGTAAAACCCAAGGGGCTTAGCAAAACATAAGTATTTTTTTTTTGCTCGACCCAATTGTTTTTATCTTTTTTAACTTCTTACAACAAAGCGAGAGTGTAACGCTTCTACATTGGGGAATTCCACAGCGGTTCCCTTAGATCACGACGCATTGCGCCCTCCCATTGCGCGCACCACCACCACCGTACTTTGTTTAAAGTTTCACATCACCGTGATTCGCGTATAAATATTAATCGACGTCGTACTTAACACACCGATTGAATTTCCTACAGCTTGGATTTCACTTTTCAATCACGTAAGCCTCGTGATGTGGATTCCCACGTCCTTGACCTGCTGCTAGAATCAGAGCAACGCACGATAGGTTTGTGTACGCTATCGCTTGTTGCGTTGTACACGGTGCCCGATGGTTGTACCGAACGCTCACGCCGATAACATTTGGAAATCCAGCGGCATCCGTTTAACAAGCCTCTGACTGCTGACGAGCTGCATATGGTCCATATTGTGCTCGCTTAAACGAATGCTGCTTGGGGAATATTGGTCTGGAAAGCAGATAGGGCTCATGGACTAAGCAATTTACTTGTTTATATGTAGAGACACAGTGGAGATGTGCTTATGATTTCTCCTAAACTCTTTCCTAGGTTTTTTTCGGTAAAGTCACGTAGGTAAAAAATTAAAATTAATAAAAGTTAAATTAAAATAAATTAAAATCACGACGTTTCGGAGGCAATTTTTATTTTATTTTTATTTTACTTTATTAATTTTAATTTTTTACCTACGTGACTTTTCCGAAAAAACCCAAGAATATGAATCCTTGCGGTCACGAAAGCTTCAAATCTAGGATTAAACTATATTTTTTTTTTACCAGGTAAAGCCCACTGAGCTACATAGCTCTTTTTCAGAAGCGTCCTAGGCCACAAGTGATCATTCAACGAAGTGGCTTTACATCACGTGGACATTCATAGCAGCCAAATACTCTGAACGCATGTTTCTAAATGTGAAAGGAAAACCCACACGATCAAGGTGGGGAGAGAGACGCTCAAACTCCAAATATAGAGCAGCAGGCATCATCAGGGTCGGGATCGAACCCACGACCTCCTGTATACCAGGCAAGGTAGTTAACATCTCGCCACCGTGATGCTCGTAGACTGAGACGATACTTATTATTGTTAAAGCAGGCTGCACAGTAGCTCTTTTGCAGGCCAGCTACTATCGCTGCTGCTGCTGATTGTGCCAATGACCCACCACTCACTCCCAACACCCCCCCCATCCTCCCCCTGCACCCCCAGCGCCAACCTCTCTCATCCAAACCAACTGCATCACTCCCTCCCCCCACTGCCAGCCCAATAGCTTTGAATAAAGGTCACAGAGTTCATAAGCAATTACAAATGGCACGTTTCATTTCGAATGACCGTGAAGTCCCTTATGTGTTGTTGTTGTTTGTATTATTACGGTTTTAATACGTATAAATATGTGTATATAAATGAGAAAATACCAAAACAATGAGGACTATAATATAGTCCAAAAGATCGAGTTTATTTTGTTTAGGGAACGACCCATTTCACGTTTACTGATGAGTTGTTTTCACAGTTTAGGTGTGTTCGTTGGGTCTCATTCATACCCACGCAGCACCTCAAATCCTGTCCGTCCCTTAACTCTGCCAAAGCATACGGACGGACGTACGGTTCCGTGCGTGGCTGCCGATTGAATTGGGGGTCGACATCGAGACGACGCAGTGATGTTCTTCACCCTAATTATATTGTCTTGTGAAATCGTACTTTTCATAAATAAATAAACCCGGAATGTTTCGATGTTGACATGTGCCGTGCTATGTGATCCTTCAATTAAAGGCGCTATATAAATAATTATTACGACATATATTTAAATAAATATATATATTGTTCTAGTTTTTCTACGACTCCATAGGCCAGAGAAGATTTTTTTTCCCAAATGGAGCTGGCTAATATTTAAACGATACCAGTTTGCACATGTGGCTTGCACAAGTGCACCGCGTTGTGCCGTATTTATTTTAAAAAATGTAAACATTATTGTCTATTAAACTTTTGTTCGTGATTTCAAGGTGTTGGCACATCTCGGGTGTTGAAAATATTTGGTCCGCGCCATCTGCAGAGCACATGGATGGGGTCTGTAGGAGGCACCACTACCACAAACGGCCTTCTCACACCGGGTTGCCATGGCGATCGAACGTTCTCTCCTTGCCAATGTTCACATATCCACCCCCTGTGAGCTGTCATTATTTCCTCCATGGAACAAAATGACTCCAACGGCTAACGGGAGGAAAAATAGAAGAAGAAGAAAAACATCTCAAAGTAGAACCGTCCCTGAAGACGCTTGTTAGAACCAATCGGTGCATTTATACGAAAACACATATTGTTATTGTTGGACCGGGATTAAATCACAATCAAGAAAAATAATAAGATTGGCAGCCAGGGAATGAAATTAATCTGAGAGCACGTCCGCTGAGGAGATGGAGCTTAAGTGCAGGCGCTCGGTGGAATATTACATCGCAGCTTCGTGAGAGAAGGTGGTGGCTTGGGGTGGCCTCCATCCAGCAGTGGATCGACCATGGCTGATGATGATTATGAACGTTACATTCGTTATTATTACGATGCTGGTTTTACCGAGATCTTCTGAACATGACCCGTTTGCTTCTGACAGGCAGCGAGAGAGAACACGCGGGGCATGCACACACCGAGACCCAACACAGATATTGGGTGAGGTACGGAGTGGCTTTGAGCCCCCCTTCTCCTCAACGCTCTTGCCATTGAGCCCCCGAAGGGAATTACCAAAGCAAAGCCAAACTCCTATAAAAGAGCAGCACATTGCGTACCGGCAGAATATCCAAAGGATGAACATTTGCAACGAGGGTATTTGCATATACAAAAAAATCACAGCCTCCCTTACACAACTCCTGTGATCCAGAATTTTCCTTGACGTGAAAAATTAAAGCAAATCTCACCGCGTCTCTCAGTTAAATAAAGGACAAGAGACTGAAGAGCATTCCGTGAGGCTTTGGACTGCATTAATAAGACCCTCGGGCGGTGCAGGTTTTCCATGAACTAAGTGGACGATGTGAATGTCTGGGAACTTCATGCTCGAGCCGTCAACCCTTCCGTCAACAAACCGCGCTCAGTATCCCGCAACCTTCTGCCCCCGTCGCTCTCCCCCCACTGCCAACCACTCAGCACCCACTTTCCAGATTGCGATGATCTCCCCCGATATAGTTTTTCTCTCTTTCCTCCTCCCTAACCCAAGTCAGCAGTGGAGGCGTGTTCAGTTGCAGGGAACCACCGCGCACGGCCGCATTCCAGAAACCGTCACAGTCAACGTGACCTGTGACCCCGCGAGGAAATGATTGAAGGGCACAGCCTCGAAACAAAAGGCCACAGGAAAGCAAGGTGGCTGCCCCCCCCCCACCCCCCGCCAGTGCTTTTCTGTCTCCGCCAACCTGGACACGATACCGGCCTGACCCATATCAGGACTCGGCAGGACGGGGCCCGAATGTGAACGAGGGTCAGCCAAAAAAAATACATAGGGAAGGTTTATTATACACACTCTTTGGTTCTCTCGGTAAAGTCACGTAGGTATACAATGAAATAAATCACGACGTTTCTGGCGCAACACAAGCGTCCATCATCAGGTGGGAAAGCTACGTGACTTTACCGAAAGAACCAAAGAGTATGGATTCCTGCAAGTCACGAAAGCTTCAAATCAAGGTTTATTATACATTTCGTATTTAAAATACACTGTTGGAGGAAGCCTTTTTCACTTTGTCAGTTATAATAGGGAAGGGGGGTGCTGCTTGACCATACTTCACCATGCTGGTTACTGCAGTTTGGGGGGGGGCAGGACCGGTTGAAATGATCGCTCACCACTGGCACAAGTCGTGGTCAGGAATCGAACTCGGGTCGGCGGCTTCATGACACGTGCGCGCTAACCAGCCTGCCACCTCTTCACCGCTCTTTCGTTATTTCAGCACCGTTCATTATTTCCCAAAAATGGCGCCCGCGGGGGTGACGGCACGAGGCTGAGAATTGCAACTTCCGCGAACCCTCGGGCAGCTTCAACAGGCCGGGAAACGACATCGGGAAGGTAACGGCCGCACAGAACGACGTCCGAGCTCGCCTCAAGGAGATCCATATCTCACCCAACATTTTTTCGTTTTCACAGCTGGGATACAATGATCCGAGTTGAAAAACCACACACACACATTATATTTTGTGCACTCATTGGTGACCGATCGGAGACGATCAACCCACTCATGACCCTTGAAGAGCCCCGGTTTAATCACGGTCGGCTTGGCTGCCTGTACTCAGACTCAGGATCTCAGCTGCTAACGGCTCAGCGCTTTGACATCAACATTAAAGTCCACCAAGTTAAATAACCACCTCGCTCGGTGCTTGTACGTGTCTTCGACAACAAGATGCTGTTTACTGATTAGGATTGCATTGTCTGCTATATTAAAGTCTATAAACAAGACCCGGCAATATTCGTCGAGGATACGCTACTGCAAGAGATTAAATCAAATCTCCAATCACGAGGCATTTGCTGCGAGTGCCATCCTCACGGCACAGGGCAATGACGAAGGTGCTGCGTTTCATAGACGGCAATTGTCTGCAGTGGTTTCCGCAGTTAGAAACGCATTTTTAATAAGACGTCTAACCGAGATGTCGGATGCTCAGAATAAAGCGGCTTCCGTTTACAAAGCACAGGAGCCAACCTGGGTTTCTCGATCACTGTTCTCTCTGCATATTGCGAGCCACTGAAACTCTCGCATGGCTTATAGCTAAGCCAGTAAATAAATTCGTCTTAAAAGTCTTACATTATAAAAGGTGGCAGAAACATTAACCTTAAACACAAATTAAACACCTCTGGGCATTTATTCAGATGACTTTCATCGGACAAAAGTGAAAGGTACAGGGGGGCTCGATGGGCGCTCAAAACGCTTTAGATTACTTTCCATTTCAGGACTCACTATTAAATGTCAATAGCTGATGGTTCCGCGCGGGTTCTCGTCTTACTGCGCAGCTGGACCTGAGCGAGCGTGCACACTTGGGCACGCGGTTACCCCTTCTCAAAGAACATTATCACTGCCTGGGGCTCGGCGCACATCATCGCCGCTGCCAAGAGGCCACACCGGTGGCAGAAAAAACAACAAAAAAACGATCTGGATCAAGGTGCCCCGAGTCCGTGGCCTCCGAGTTCACGGTCCAACGGCGATCCGTCCGTTTTAGCGACATTTTTGCCGTTTAAATCCTGTCGTGATTTCGCGACCCTCATCACGGGGGTCACCTGTGTTTGTTGACGGTCTGCGTGGACGTCCCTCGACCCTCCACGCTTCCGAATAGGGGCCTTTCTCTGTCATCGTCGCGTTCACACACGTTTGTCCTCCACACATCCTACGTGGCTGTACATAGCCGAGTGCAGTTGTTCTTAACCTTTACTGCAGCCTGCAGCCCCTTTGGTTCTGAATAGTTAAAAAAATTACAATGTTAATACATTCATAGGTTTGATGACACAATCAGTTGCACTTACGTGCCCGTGCTCAATTTGTGTTTTTCGACTATTTACATTCTAAAAAATTCTGCCCATGTCTCGCAGCCCCAGACAGGGCATCTCACACCCCCAGGGGGTGCGTGCACCCCAGGTTAAAAACCACTGGCCTAGTGGAATCGCATTGAGAGACAGGAGGAGGAATACGCGAATGAGAGGACACACCTCACTGCAATGACATCATTCAGACTCAGGGGACGTAAGTGGGTTTGGGCAGGACGCGTCATAGGTAGCCGGGATGATGGCCGATGGTCAAGGACAATAATGGATCAGCAGCCAAGGAGCACAAATGCATGAGAGAAGACAATGCACCGAGAGGGGCAAGGGTGTCCACAGCATCATGGATGGCTGGGAAAAGGGAATTCCAGACCTCGGGGAAAGCAGAAGTAATTAGCAACTTCCAATGAACGTAAGTTTACTGTGGGCTTCCACAGAAGGCATTATTGGTTGGTGGAACGGAGAGTGCGTGGAGGGGAGTAGAGTGAGATGAGAGGTAGGAGAGGTAGGAGAGTGCGTGGAGGGGAGTAGAGTGAGATGAGAGGTAGGAGAGGTAGGAGAGTGCGTGGAGGGGAGTAGAGTGAGATGAGAGGTAGGAGAGGTAGGAGAGTGCGTGGAGAGCAGTAGAATGAGATGAGAGGGGAGAGGTAGGAGAGTGCGTGGAGGGGAGTAGAGTGAGATGAGAGGGGAGAGGTAGGAGAGTGCGTGAGGGGTAGTAATGTGAGATGAGAGGGGAGAGGTAGGAGAGTGTGTGGAGAGGAGTAGAGTGAGATGAGAGGGCAGAGGCAGGAGAGTGTGTGGAGGGGAGTAGAGTGAGATGAGAGGTAGGAGAGTGCGTGAAGGGGAGTAGAGTGAGATGAGAGGGGAGAAGCAGGAGAGTGCGTGGAGGGGAGTAGAGTGAGATGAGAGGGTAGAGCTAGGAGAGGGTGTGGAGTGAGATGAGCGGGGAGAGATAGGTAGGGGCGAGTCCACGGAAGACCTTGCCGCAAGTAAGTGCCATCTTGAAATTGATCAGCGATTGGATTAGGAGCCAGCGGAGGGATTATAGTATTGGGGTGATGCGGTCACATCGACGGATGCAGGTGAGAGGTCTGACATCAACATTTCGGATTATCTGGAAGTGAGGGCAGTAGGCAGGCCGCTGAGGACTGAGTTGCAATATTGCAAATATCGTCACCCACATTGCTCCCTCATGAGCCATTGGCCATAAGAGGTGCCTGCTAATAGCACGTGTAATGGCAATCTATAAGGCTAATGAGGGGATTATGTGTGTCTGTGTGTCGGTTATAATGCTCGTCCTGTGCGCTGAAATTCACAAATAATGTGCACATTCACTCAGCCATCCGTCATCGATATTACAATACCGCGTGTGTCTCATGGAAATTCTCGCCCAAGAAGCAATCCTCCGAACACAGGAAAGGGAGACTATTTTACCATGACAAGCGTATAAGAGGACAGTCTTCCCAATGTTTCACATTTTAATAGTCATGAGTAATTTTCAACATTTGCCCCGTGACATTGTCTCGCAAAAACCCAATGTTGCAAATGACGTCTCTCTGGCTGCGCGATAGTTCACTTCATGCCACTACGAACGTTCTCATAAGCTTAGGTTTTTTTCGGTAAAGTCACGTAGGTAAAAAAGATTATAATAGAGTAAAATAATAATAAATGAAAATAACTCAATTAAATCACGACGTTTCGGAGGCAAAACAAGTCTCCGTCTTCAGGTGGGACCATCACAGCTAAATTTACTGTATCAGGTGGGTAAATTTAGCTGTGACGGTCCCACCTGAAGACGGAGACTTGTGTTGCCTCCAAAACGTCGTGATTTAATTGAGTTATTCTCATTTATGATTATTTTATTTTATTATTATTTTTTTACCTACGTGACTTGACCGAAAAAACCTAAGAGTATGAATCCTTGCAGTCACGAAAGCTTCAAATCTAGAATTGCGAACGTTTTCGCACAGCTCCTTGGAATTACGAGCAGAGGTGGGAAGTTACCAGTGGTGGAGCTGGGCTCAAGCAAAGGCAGCAATAGCGTAGGGTCCCAAGCAGCTGAAGAGGACCCGGATCCATCATAAATGTATAGGCTTGCGCATCAAGTATCGGCTAAAGTTCAAATCCTAACCAACCATAACAAATGAATTTCACATAAACGCCAAAGAATCTCTTTCATCTCGATCGCGTCTGCATCTCCTTTCTCTGATCTCACCACATCTATCAAATCACTTGTCTGGATCTCTTCTGCCATTTCGCTACGTATTGAAAGTAGAGATGGGCCCGAAATAATTTTTATTCTCCAAAATCAGGGCCCCTCCCCCACCTCCCTAATGGGTCAGCGGCACCGACGGACGATACCAAACCCATCGACTTCTTGCAATTTGACACCTGGGTGGCTGAAAGCTCCGGAGCGATCTTCGACAACATTTCCAGATGCATTCCAGGTCGAAAGGTCAAAGGAACGAGACTTCAAAGAAATGTCACTGCCACAGAGGCTGCGGCAAGGGGAGGGGGGAAACACAGTTTGTCTGGTTTTATTTTCATCCATTTTGGGCGCACAGTAGGAGACTTCACAAACATACAATGTAATTATTTGTGTGTATGCAAGAACTTCTTTCACACCGTACGTAGCCACCCGTGCTAATCGGAAGTGCACCCTAATACGGTAGGTGCTTGCACTGATTTAATCCTCACGCGACAAAATGTAATTACACGAATGGATTTGATTAATAAAAAATAAACACCACCCCTTCTAAGCTATTTTCGAATTGAGATGAAAATTGGAATGTCTTTTTTAATACCGGGGGAGGCGTTGGAAATTTGCCACTGAAACCAAATGAAGCAAATCTTCACGAGATAATGCTGAACTGTAATTTTTTTCTGGGGATGTGTTCGCTAATTATCAAGCGCAGTGGCATGCCACGGATTACCGATTAACCAACTTCCGCGCTCACGTTGAACGCCAGCCGCCGCCGCCACCACCACCACCGCCTTTGGAGATGTGGCGGAACGATTCGCCGCGACCGTCCCCCCCCCCCACCGCTCTACATCTCCTGCCAGCCGGCCACACCTCCGGGTGTGAGGAAGCCCACCGTGCACCTTATAATACATACATTATGTATTGTAAATTAAAAAAAAATTTTACCGCGTAAGGCCCACTGAGCAATGCACAGCTCTGTATCAGAAGCGACCTGGCAACCACAAATGATAGTTCAACGAAGTGGCTCATCGTGTGGAAATTTAAAGCAGCCAAAAACTCTAAACGAAGGACCCGGAGAAAAATCGACTGCGACCACTGGAGAGAACACGAAAAGTCCAAATATACATCAGGCGTCAGGGTCGGGATCAAACCCACGACCTCCTGTATGCCAGGTGAGGTCGTTAACATCTCCTATCCACCGGGGCACCCAGGGTCAGTGCTAGATTGTGTTTGCAGGTCTTCTTATTTGAGAATTGTTAAACAAAGACGCCCATCATCAAGATGCCATCATGTGGCTTTGTCCGATTGCTGTTCCCTATTCTTTGTCATCATCACCATCATGAGCCACGGTCAATCCACTGCTGGATTAAGGCTTCCCCCACAAGCCACCGGCCACCTCTCACGATCCTGGGATGAAACGATCCACCCAGCTCCAGCACACGAACTGAATTTCATAGCTCCATCTCCTCGGTGGGCGAGCGGTCGGTCGGATGCGCTCCAATCCCTGGCTGCCATCATGCATTCCAGCGATGACGTGTCCTGCTCAAGCCCGCTTGCTATTCTCAACAAGATTTATTATATCGCTAACCTGCGTTAGAAAACTGCATCAATCATTACTGTGAAGAGGATAAGTCACTGTGTTACTAAATTAGCAATTCATGATCAGAAACACAATTTGTGCAGAACAAGCCGCTCACTTGTTCAAACAGTTGAGAAGAATATTTTATTGTTGGGAATGTGACAATGAACATCCCGGTTGAGTTGATGATTTGTCGTGATTTGGGGTCGTACAGATATTTTAAAATCCATTCCTTGTTGTGTCATTTAAAATTCCACATCAATATTTTCTCCCTCATATCTTCCGTTTGTGTAACATGGGCATACAATATGCATAATGACATATTGAATTGACAGTCCTCTGTCAATCCACTGCTGGATGACGGCCTCCCCACGCAGTGTCGGTGGCGGGGGCTACGTCACGACGCTGGTCAGTGCGGGCTGGTGAAGGTGGTGGCCCAGGAGTGGTTCTGAGATCACTCGCCACCGATGCAAGCTTGTGGCCAGGAATCGAACTCGGGTAAATTGGGCTCATAGCGCGGTGCCGCTAACCACCGAACCACCGCTCAACTTTCATCCCCAATTGCACGTACGTACCGATCGTCATTGCCTTGCGAGAACAATGTTCTCTCCACAAATATATAGTCATACAGTATTCTTGGTTCTTTCGGTAAAGTCACGTAGAAGGGAAATAATAAAATAATAGACATATAAAAAAAAATTCTCACGACGTTTCGACTGCAACACAAGCAATCATCATCAGGTGTGAAATCCACAGCAAGAAAATTTGAAAAAAGTGGCGGTTTGCTGTGGATTTCACACCTGATGATGATTGCTTGTGTTGCAGTCGAAACGTCGTGAGAATTTGTATTGTTTTATATTTATATTATTTTATTATTCCCTTCTACGTGACTTTACCGAAAGAACCAAGAACATGAATCCCTGCAGCCACGAAAGTTTTAAATCAAAATTTAGTCATACAGTATTTAGCATAAAGCAAGTGACTTTAGCGAGCAACTAGTTATCAAACTCACCGTGTGAATTAGTATATTATGGTGGCACACCTTTTGTCTACCTATAGTAGATATTGGCACACTGTCCCAAGTACAGGCATAATTATCTATACAGCGTTAACCTCCGAGAAGCCCAGATCAGATGCGGATAACAATTGCCACCAATGTGCACAGCTAAATATTTAATCCGAGTCGTTGTGTAGCAAAGGTAAAACACTTAAAGCTACCGTTACGCAGAGAGAGAAATACCCCTACAACTGCCTGTGTGCCTTCCTGATTTGTTGTTGTTGAACGTATAAATACAATTAAAATTAGAAAAATAATCAAATGCCAGCCTACAACCACCGTGTGAACAAACACATTCCACGCTTGTTTAGACTGAGCTGATCTGGGAGCACCATCCACCACTCTTGAGTCAGGCAGGGTGGGCGGACAGACTCAAGCGTTGTTGTGGGTTTACTCAATGGCGTGACACGCAGATTAGGGCTGAACGATTTGGGCAAAATATGTAATTGCGATTTTTCTGACAGATATTGCTATTTGATTTGCGATTACATTTTTTTAGGTCAAGCTTCAGTTCAATATTCAGTGTGTAATAGATTTAAAATATGTGATGGAGCATTACCACATGATACCATCAAAATATTAACTGCTCTATATATTCTAATGCATGGATGATAACTTAAAAGATGTGAATTACTTCCAACATGGATTTATTTAAATGTTTTCATTGAAATAGAACAATCAAACATAGAAAAATTGTTAAGTGAAATAAATAAAGTTAGAATAATACCAAAATAAAACGATTCCAATAAGAAAGTAATTGGACTTTTCAAATCGCAACCTTTGCGATTTGCTAATCGCATTGTTTTAAATCGCGATATCGATTGAAATCGATTAATCGTTCGGCCCTAACGCAGATGCAAACGCCTGCTGTGCTTTCGCCGCTCGATGCTCAGATTGGTTTCTGCTGCTGCTGCTTGTCTTGCTATTCTCCACAACATGTTGAAAGGTGGCTGTCACCAGCTGTCCGGCAGCAATCACTCGCGAGCCACCCTGACACCGCTGACACCAGCTCATATCATCGGCGAGTCCACTCAGCTGCAGGTCCTTCCCGTGCTACCCTCAACTCATCTCGGAGCCTCACTTGCACCAAGCAAACATCAACTCGGCTATGTGCGTGTGGTGGCAGTGTGTCCCACAAACAAGGGTCAGCCGTACAGACAAAGATCCATACTCGGTAAAGTCACGTAGGTAAAAAATGAAATTAAAATTAATAAAAAATAAAATAATACAAAATCACGACGTTTCGGAGGCAACACAAGTCTCCGTCATCAGGTGGGACCGTAACAGCCAGATTTGCTGTATCTAGACAAAGATCCCCCGATGCAACCAAGACAGACTTTTGGGGGCAAGTCCTGTGGACGAGCACCTTTGAAGGCTGTATACGCACACACACACAAGACGAATATTCCCTACAGGAGTGGTTCTCAACCTTTCGTTGGCTGCTGCTGCTGCTGATGTGTGTCAATAGTATAACCAATTATCCATTTCGTGAGATATTCAAACTAGCGAGTGACAGCAAGCGAATTAAAACAAATTCAACGGACGTTCTTTGCACACGTGAAGTAATGTGTTCGCGCTCGCCGGCTACTCGTGGAATTAACGAGTTTATAAAGGTCTTTTATCTTGTTCGAGATTACCACGTGGATTAAAATGTTGGCGTAGTTATGTTGTATTTTCAAAGATTCATACGCGATTCTTCGCCGATGATTATCGCGTGTGATATCATTTCACACATTTTATAAAATCACCGCATCCACCCCACCCTGGGACCCTCTGCCCTATATAGCCAACACGGGCTGTTTGGGGCAAGTGCCTTTGGCGAGCACCTTTGAAGGCCGGCACGACGGGGTGGTGCTGTCAAACCCCACACCTGTTGGCCTTCGTCTCGCCAGTGCTGACGCTCACACACCGCGCCCCAGCTCGTTTAAGGCTGAGTCAACCTAAAGGAGGAGGTTAAGATATTTGGCCGTGAGCGGGAATCTAACTCGGGGTTGTCGGGAGCGGTAGGGCGGTGCGCTCACCACTACACCTCCTCCTCCCCACGGAGCCTGTTGCACACACACACGTGTACAAGACAAAGATCCCCCGTGTAGCCTTAGCAAATGGTTAGGGGCAAGTGCTGTTAGCGAGCACCTTCGAAGGCCGGAACGGCACACGAGGGAGTGGGTGGCCAGCACCACGCCCGACCGCCTTTGTCTCACCCAGTGGCGATGTTTACGCACCACAGCAGGTACTCATTCGAGGCCGAGTTGACCTAGGGGAGGGTCATGACCGGTTCAGATAATCGTCACCGGTGTTGGGTCGCGAGCGTGAAATCGAACTCGGGTCGCCGGGTTCGTAGCGCTCATCGCTACGCCTCCTGCTTCCCACAAAGCCTGTTGCACACACACACGTGCGCACACACACACGTGCACACACACACACTCGGCACAGGGCACTTCTGAAAGGAAGCTTTTTCCCCCTGCAACTCCCTTAACAAACAAATTGAGTTGCGGCAGGGTGCAGAGTAAAGCTACTCCCTTAGCACAAACAGAACAGCTTTGCCCCCGTGGGGATTCCGTTGGCTTAGAGCTGTTTACTCCCCCAATGGCTGTGAAATGAAAGAACGAGCAGCTGATTGTCAGAGTTTCTGTGTGGGGTGTTCTGTTCATACTTGGCATTCATCGCAGCCCCAGGGGGGAAAGGGAAAAATGTTGTACACAATTTGACGTGCTTTAATGATTTATTTATTGGAGGCTTCTAGGAAGGCTTCATTCAACAGTGGATTTACCTTGGCTGATGATAATGATGGATTTTATATATATACACACCAAACAATATTTCAAAGTTTAGTTGGATCACAACAACAACAACAAAAACGAACGGAGTATAACTTGTCAAGTTAATTTATATCGATTTTTTTTGTCTCTTGAGTCGTAATTAATTTCTACCGCTACAAATCATATCACTATCTTGCAAGGGCCTTAATCTGAAGGAGGAAGCCTTCGTGCGAGTTCTGCCAAAGTTCAACCCTCTGGCACGTACAGCAACACCGATCGGAGTCACAGCTAAACGATGACCGCCTCTTAACCCTGAAGTCGAATTAAAACATTGGCAAAGTGCTTTTATGTAACCCCAAAAAATGTACGTTCATCCTCATAAGAATGTAGACACCCGATCACAAGCTGCCCGCGACCAATTCGGCCACCAAATCTTGGAAATCCAAGCCTGGAGTTGAGCCTAGACGGCTCTCGTATGGGCAACCCATCGTGCATAGCGCGCAGTGACCACCATGGCGATGTACGGTCCAGTCACTCGTGGGAGTGACTGGACCGTACAGACAGTGGGGATATCAGTGGATTGACACAATCGCTACGCAGGCACGTGTACCGCACGTGGCGTGTGCCGCAAACAACAGTGGTTTCAAGTGGTTCGGAAATAAGGTTAAAAAAAGTGAACAGACTAATAGCGCGAGACGGCCGTGACTTCAATGCCAATGATAAAATAAATATTTTTTATGTACCATCTGGCACGGCTTGTGGCGGGCTGATGTGAGGCTACTCAGATTCCTAGAATGGTACATTTCACTTTGGCATCGCTGTGAATAACAAATTATATTTTGATCGTCCAGGGTCTGTTTTTGGCACGGCCGAGTCGCGCCGTGCCGAGCTCGTCACGTTTTCCGTGTGCGTGTCGTCGTCGTCGTGGTGGTGGTGGCGGTGGTGGCAGTTTCCAAAGTTTCTTTGGCCTGAATCCCCAAGCTGTGCCGGTAATGCCACGGGGCTTTTCCATACCTCGCCATCTGTTCAAAGTCACGATCGAGTCCCGCAAGATTTAAACAGGCCCAACAACAGCTATTCCTCTCAGCAATGAATTCATCATCATCATCACCATCATAATGAGCCATGATATATCCACAGTTGTGTCAGGTCCTCCCCAAGCCGTCGTGCAACCTCTTCGTCGCCTCACGATGCACAGAGCCGTCTAAGTTCAGGGGTCAGCGACTTGCGGCTCCGCAACTGGCGTGCCGCTCTTAACGGACCGCTTCGTGACGTGCATGTGCGTGTGCGTGCACACTATTAGCGCGCATTGCGGACTCTTGAAATATCGAGTTTTGTAGAAATTTCGAAAGAAAAAAAAAGTCTCTCCTTGTTATTTTGTTTTGCCGAGCCCTGGTCTAGTGCCTGCACACAGGGCCCGGTTTTCACCGCTCCGTCTCTGCAGCGGACATCCTCTCAGGCGTTCTCCCCTCTCTATTAAGTTCCCTGCACTGCGTTGATGGTGCAAGTGGTTTGGCACAGAATGCCATGGAGCCCGGTGGTCAGAGTTGTATTTTCCGGTCACAGCTAAAATCACCGCAACTTAACCGGCGTGCTAAGGTATGGCCAAACATTCCCCGCGATTGACACGACGTTATAGGGCCTTCGTCCAGAAGTGGATCGAAGGTGGCTGAAAAATATCACTATTAACATTTACTGTATAGGCTAGGTTGCAATTCCGCATTCACCCAGGAGAGTAGCCTCACTGAGCCCGGAGACTTTTCTCTTGAAATGTTGAAGACGTAGAACTGAATTATAGCCACATTAAGTTAAAATAAATAATTTAATGCGATGTATATATTTTTTTCCTGTGGTCCTTGCTGACCGGGCTGAGACTATCAATTCAAGACACTTGAGAAGAAATTCTACTGGTAGGAACCACCTGGTTCCATGAGCCCACAGGGGATTATTGTGTCCGTCCGTCCGTTGTGCATCCAAAAATGGGAGGGGTCGGGCTGGGTGGAGAGGGGAGGGTGGGGAGGGGCTGGGTGGAGAGGGTGGGGCTGGGTGGGGGTGGGAGGGGTGGGGCTGGGTGGAGAGGGGCTGGACACTCCGTGGTGCCCTTATAAAACTCAAAGTTTAACCATCTCACGCTGGCTTGTGCCCGCCCTCACAGTCGGGCATATTTGCGGAATACACCACGCCGCCGTTGACCCTGGCCATTGACCGAGCAACGCAACGTTCCTACCAGCTCCCTCCGCAGGAATGTGTTAATCAAGGGCGTCTGCCCAGATTCAAACACACAATCTTAGCGGTGCCTGCTCATTGGTCACCCCCGAGTAACCTGACCACCTCCGCTTCTAATTACTTCCCTCATCTCATGCCTCCCTGCCCTTTTCTCGCTTGCTGCCTTGCTGCGGTGCCACGGTGGCGAGATGTTAACTACCTCGCCTGGTATACAGGAAGTCGTGGGTTCGATCCAGACCCTGACACCTGCCGTTTATATGTGTTGTACTCGAAACGAATTGGCCTGTTCTGTTTACGTGACAAACCTTACTAATTGGCTGTGTCGGGTGGTGGCGGGTTTAACGACACATTTATATATTTACGCGATCTAACCCAAAAAAAAACTGAATTATGGATGATTTTAGTCGCGAAAGCCTACGTGTTAAACCGTGTAGCCTAGATTCAAATCTAGATCGTGTAGCATTTTTAAACGTCTCCGTTTGCATGCTGGCACCTTCGATGGCACCTTTGGTGGAAACACGTGGCCACCCCCCCGCACACGAGTGGGGCTCACCCTCGGGAGCACCATTCACTTGGTTCTGGTGCTAAACGCAGAATGACGAACAGAGATGCACTGAAATAAATCAATGCGTAGGTTGTTTTGTTTGTTTGTTGTCGTTGATGTTGTTGCGGTTGTTGCTGTTAGCAGCCATCCGACGAGTCTAACGGGTCTGTAACCACGCGCCCTGATCCAGTGATGACAAATATTTATTGCTATGACAGGGGGTAGAATTTCCATGGGGCAACCACGGGTCACTTTCCACAAAGGAGTACTCCTTGTTACCCTTCTCGGATGGTGAACTGTGCTCATCCCTTGACCAGGACACGTGCGCTTGCAACCTTCTGAGCTGAGCTGAGCGACACAACCATAGGACCTTGATGCCAGATCAAGAGATATATATGTATACTGTGTAAGTAAAAAAGTTATTATCAAACTCAGGGCTATGATTGGTGTGATAATTACACCTTACACACAGTAATTAAAATCTGATCAGGAAGCCTGCAAGCAAGAATTTTTCAAGTATTACCTCACGTGTTTAACATTTGTAACGTATGTTTATTTTTACTGATATGCTAAATCTTAACGTCTGTTATTAACTCAGGAAATCCTCACCATATCATTTCTTTCAGGAGGATCCTGCATTGGGATAAATAAATAAATGTTTATTTGTGACACGGAAAGTCGTGTTGAGCCACTCACCCAGCTGGTTTGCAAGGGAGATCTGTGGCGCTATCAGCACAGAACAAGAGGCACAACAGCGTCAGAGTGATCCGTACGGAGGAACAGACATCGTAACGGAACGCGTCAAAATCGCAATCAAAACACGTGTCCTTCAAAAACAAACGTTAACGATTTGAGCAAAATAAACAACGGGCATATTGCACCAAACACAAAGGTTCAGAGGTAATGAATGGTTAGAGAGGTTGATTTGCTAATTGCGTTGGCGAGCTTAAGGCATGCAGGAGGAAACGTGAGTGAGCTCGGAGAGCAACGCACGCCCAGTGGAAGCCCCGATTTCATGGGTGCGGCGTTTGCAGAAATTTATACAAATTTACGACCATATTCACATATTCAGGGTGAGGGAAAAACTGGGTGGGGGGCAATATATCTTACGCTTTCAACAGATCCCCTAGACATCGCATCAAATATACCATTATAATAAATTTTCTGAGCACGTAAATATGCGCGCTTGCGGCCACAGAATAAGCACGGCGTTTAAGGAACTTTTTTTTTTTTTACGCTGCATATGCAATGCGCCAGCTTGGTTCATATACGAACAAATATATATTCCACATTTTGAAAACCGCCCGTGAAATTTAAAATCAACAACGCCCCGTCCTCAAGTCCAAAAAATATCACATTCGGGAAGCTCGAACGCACACGTCAAACGACGATGCCTCCGGTGAGGATGCAAACGTGGCGACGTTTTGGGCGATGTCCCTTCTTCATTGCACAGGAAAGCTGGTTGATCATTATAAAGCCAGGCACTTGTCTGCATGAAACGTCACTCGTTGCATATCATCGTTTCTTTCAAGGCGGTGCTGTTGGCCGAGTGTGTGGAGTTTTCTTTTTTTCCCTGCTGTTGTTAATTATGCTCCATAACACGTGAATATGAATGCGCCGTTAAACCCCGCATACCACCCAACACGGCCAATTAGTAAGGTTTGTCACAGAAACATAACATGACGATTCTTTACTCGTGCGGCACGCCGGTGTCACGAAAGCCGACGTGTTATAAACTGTTCACTGTGCTGGCGCACCAGCAGCAGCGTCACCAGACAATTTGTTTATATTTTGAACGTGAAATCACTGTGTAACAAACAAAAACATATTTTTGTCCCTGGGTAGTAAGTGTTCATTTCCTAATTGCTTACGCCTCAAAAGTACAGAAAATGGTTATTATTCCCCAAAAACTTTGCTTTTGTGACCATGACAGTGATATTTTGAAATGTACCTATTTTCAATGAGAAAACGTGGTGTGCATTTGTGTCATTTCTTCACGTAAAGTCCTCGTCACAAAAGCAAAGTTTGTGGGGAATAATAGCCATTTTCTATACTTTTTAGGCATAAGCAATTAGAAAATAACACTTAGTACCCAGGAACAAAAATTGTGTGACATAATGAGCTATATAATGGGAGGGTTCAACAGCGGTGCGACGGTTATCACAAAGACAAAGATGCCCCGTAAAGCCTTTCACAGACTG
This sequence comes from Lethenteron reissneri, assembly GCF_015708825.2. NCBI lineage: Eukaryota > Metazoa > Chordata > Hyperoartia > Petromyzontiformes > Petromyzontidae > Lethenteron > Lethenteron reissneri. The sequence goes on from NC_083781.1 coordinate 4,520,945, forward strand.
TCGGTATGGGAAAGGACTGACATAAAGCAGGAGACAAAACTGAAGGTCTACCGGGCTGTTGTCTTACCAACTCTTCTGTATGGGTGCGAAGCCTGGACAGTTTACCAGCGCCATGCCAAGAAATTGAATCATTTCCACTTGAGCTGTCTGAGGAAACTGCTGAGGATCAAGTGGCAAGACAGAATCCCTGACACGGAAGTCCTCAGCAAGGCAAATATCCCCAGCATCTACACCTTGCTTGCGAAGGAACAGCTTAGATGGACTGGCCACGTGACCAGAATGCCCTACGCGAGACTTCAAAAACAAGTCTTCTTTGGCGAGCTGAGGAATGGCAAGCGAGCACAAGGTGGCCCCAAAAAGCGCTACAAGGACACCCTGAAAGCTTCCTTGAAGAGCTTTGGATTCGACCTTAAAAGCTGGGAATCCCTAGCACAAGACCGACCTGCCTGGAGAAGAAAAGTACAGGACGGTTCCAGTCCTCTGTGAGAGTAGGAGACGCTCCTGTGCCATCTTGAAGAGGCAGCAGCGCAAATCTACCAAGGGAGGACGTGTGGCTGCACCTCAGAGCTCTACATCCTTTCTGACCTGTCCAGTGTGCCACAGGGAATTCCGGGCTCGGATTGGCCTCTTCAGCCATCTGCACACTCATCAAAACCCAACATAATGACAAACGTGCCTTGGTCATCATCAACTTTGATGGACGAACAAGAAGAAGATGTAGGCCGACAGAAAGCGAGGGGGTGGGTGGCACGCTCCACGCTCGGCTGCCTTCGTCTCCCTAGTAGCAACGATTACACACCTCACCGGGTACTCATTTGAGGCTGAATCGACCTAGGGGAAGCCCAGAACAGGTTCGGATAATAATCGCCACCGGTGTTCGACGCGAGAGGAAGTCTAACTCGGGTCGCCATCCAAGAAGATGTGTGGCCAGCTCTGGGAGAGTAGCCCTCTGAAAGGGGCTCAACCTCGGGCTGTCTCTCCAGTGGAGGCCCTTCCGCCAGCAGAGGTGCGAGCGAGCAATTGCAGGGCTGCGCCTTTACCTTCTTTTTACTTTTACACACCACGCATCGGCCCCTTGCCCTCGATGCAACGATGCAACGTTGCGGCATCCCCGTATTCGTTCCTCGTGCCTAACGGCCCCGACCTTGTCGTGGACACAGTCGCATCGGTAATCTAAAACTTAACTAAAACTATCCTCTTGGTTCTTTCGGTAAAGTCACGTGACTTTACCGAAAGAACCAAGAAGATGAATCCCTGCAGTCACGAAAGCTTTAAATCGAAATTTAACTAAAACTACTCAACTATTTTTTTTATTTTACCAGGTGTAAGGCCCACTGAGCTACGTAGCCCTTTTTTCATAGTGACCTGACCACAAATGATAGTTCAACGACCAGACGTCATGATCACATCATCGTAGGTGTCCACTGCACATTTCTTGTCATTTGTTTCCATAAAAAAAGGTTTTTGGGTTAGATCGCATAAATATAAATGTGTCGTAACCCTCCACCACCCGACGCAGCCAATTAGTAAGGGATCTGAAACGCCAAATAGTTACTACTTCAGCCCACCAGCTTGTTGTTTCCGTGACAAATCCCTTACTAATTGGCTGTGTCGGATGGTGGAGGGTTACGACACATTTATACTCATGCGATCTAACCCTAAAACCTTTATTATGAATAATATTGGTCGCGAAAGCCTACGTGTTAAACTGATATGTGTGCAAATAGTGCCATTTTCATTCTCATCACTGCCTGCATCAGGTCTTCTTTGATGTATAGCAGCCAAATACTCTAAACGCGTGTTGATTCTAAATGTGGAGGGAAAAACCGGAGGACCCGGAGGAAAATCCACGTGACCACGGGCAGAGAGACACGCAAACTCCAAATGTACAATAGGCGTCAGGGTCTGAATTAAGCCCACGACCTTTCTGCGCACCAGGCGATGTAGTCAACATCTCGCCAACCGCGGCGCCCCACTACGGAGGGAACAGCAGGAACGGTACGGCGTGCGCTGATCGCTCTGCGCGGGGGGAATGGAACTCGCGACGAGCCCCGAGATTTATCAACGCCGGGCAGCTGCGAGGGTCCACTACACGGCACGGCGGGGGCGGGGAGGGGGGAGACCGGACACGGGCATGCGTAGCATCGGATGCAAACCGGTGTCAACAATGGCCTGCGTGCTGTATAGTTTTCGCAGGCGCCTTGGTCTCTCTCTGTGTTTCGCCTTTGCAGCTGCAATCGTGCACTTCGAAGCCATTTGGCTCTCATATCCCCCTCTGTAGAGTGTCTGCTTAGCAGTGGGTACAAAACTGCAGAGAACAAAAGAAAAATAAACTCAAACGCGTCTGTCAAAATATTTTGCCCTTCAAAATTACGCGCTGGGAAATGTCACGGAATGGCCACTTCTTTCACAGCAGAGACGCTAATTTGTGTAACTAAATTAAAAACACTGATACTTTACATTGGGATGAGCGTTTGCGTGCTTAAGGCGCTTAAATGCTCCGGCGTGTCAAAGCACCTTCTTACACGTCACATCCTAATGCTCAGCTGTACGCTTGTTTTATTTTTATTTGTAGCCTCGGGGGACTTCCTGATGACAGCTGTCTCCCGCTGTCTGGCACCAAGTGACGCAGCACCGGCCTGCAAGTGCCCGCTAGAACACACCGGAGCATCGTTGCTTGAACGTGGGGTCCGACGGCTCCGACCATACGCCAACAAAGTTGTGCCCAAGGTTGTTGGCAATTATTTTTTGGGGTTGGCAATAAAGCCACGAGGCAGACTCTGCGTAGTAATGCCAGCATCTCAAGGACCACTCTTACAGCAACTCTAAAACGGGAGTAACTTGCATACACAGAGACAAAGATCCCCCGTATAGCCTTAACATACTGATGGGGCAAGGGCTGATAGCGAGCACCTAATGAAGGCTGGAACGGCACACCAGGGGGTGGGTGGCCAGCACCATACCCAGTCTCCATTGGCGATGTTTACACTTCGTACACAGGTACTCATTTTATGCGGAGTCGACCTAGGGGAGACCCAGTCACCGGGTCAGATAATCGTCTCTGGTGTTGGCCCCACACGCGCCCATCCACTGTTTGGAGTTTACCCGATTGGCGGTTACAAAGGGCCCGTCGCAAGCAAGGGAGCAAGAGGCATGGGCTCGTGGCCTTGGTGAACAACGCGCCTATGCGTGTCTGCGTGGAATTGCTTATCTAATTGCTTTCAGACAATGTAATTATTGTTAATGCAGCGTGACCTCGAAACAGATGCGAGCCAGGCGATTAACACCCTGCACGGTTCCTCTCCCTGCTCTCAAAAGAAGGAAATGCGGGCAAAAAGTTAGACTTCAGCATAACACTGTTACAAGCTTTTGTTAAGGAGTGGTGGATAGGAGAATGGCGGTGGTTGAAGGTGCTTTGGCCGTCATGTTTCTGGTTGAGTGCAAGGAAGTGTAAAAGGCAAGCAAAGTTTTCACGATAAATAAAAAAAATGTCATGTTTTCAACTGACTGCCCTTCAGAGAAAATATCAATAAACTCTACGGAAGAATTTGTCTCATCCCTGGATGATGTGGGAGACAACGGTCACGGATCCTATTATCCGCAATTTGACCCCACGTATCCACGGGATAATATTGCGAAACAGTCACGGATAATATTTATGAATTTGCTCTTTTAATTACTCTTGTCCGCAAAGAAAAATCGCAGATAAGACACAATATTTCCACAAATCAGGGCCGGAATATGTAAGCACAATTGCGGATAACAGGAAACTTAGGAAGCATAGTGTGGATAATCGAATTTCTGTGTCCAGTATTCTGTAATGGGCCAGAAGATAGATAGTTGGGTGTCAATCGCGACCATATTTCTCAGGAGTTTATTGGCACGTGATAAATGCCTTGGATCTCATGAGTAAGATTCTTACACATGTTACGGTGTCAAAAAGAGTACAATATTCTTGAATCGAATAACAGCCCTGAACAACCTGGTCTGCAGGTTGTAGGGAAGCGGTCCGTGGAACGGTTGGAGATGTGATTTTCTTTCTCAAAAAACGCCACTTTTTTTTTCATGTTGCACGGTGGTCCGAGAACATTTCTTGGGAGGGGGTTGACGGTGGTTGTGGGCCCAGAAAGGCGAAGAACCAGCAGCCTAAATCCCGCGGCCTAAATCTTAAAATTTCATCAACATTGTGAGGGAGGCCAATTGTCCCTTTTTTGACTCTGCTCGTGATAGGTCGACTGCTTATTGGGGTGAATTAACTCCAGTATTACATATATGGGACTCGTTTTTGCCAGATTCAAGATATGATGAGGAAAAAAAAGGCTTTACCCTTTCTGCCAATAATACAGGCATCCTTTGGTCTAGCACAGGTGAGACAAAGCCATGAAAAAGACAGTCTGTGCTGCAAACCCATCAGTTTCAAGGACAATCCATGTATTAGCAAAGCATTGTTGTTTGCATGTTTTTACCACAAGTACGTGTCGTTAATGCAGATTTGATGCCTTGCAATAGGTGTCTATTTGGTGTCCGAACATCTTAACACCTCCTGTGTTCATAGAATGAATTTTAAAATGCTGCACTTCCAGTGAAAATCAAACAAACCCTCCACCACACTTCCCCAAATAACCACAGCGAGTTACCAAAACTGTCCTAAATAAAACACCGATGCACAAATAGGGGCACGCTGCAGCATGTTCTTGCAAATAAAAATCCGCCGTAAGAAACGTACAAAGGTTTCGTACCAATTCAACACTTCCAGTCAAAAAAGAGTAAACAAACTATGTCCGTAAAAAAAATGTGCTGACAAGAGATGTTGTGTTTGTTTCGTTTTATTTGTTCATGACGAAATAGCTTTCGCTGTTTAACACAGCTCCTTTGGTAAAGCACCAGCCTCCTCTTCACAAGGCCATGAGGAGTTCATAACCCTACCAGGGTGAACTCAGTCTTGCTATTTGCATCGCCATCGTCTCATCATCACCATCATCGCTATGGTAATCATCATCCGACCAGGATCTAACAAATAAGCGCTCCTGGGTAAATCAGCACGAGTCGCAGCTCATCTCCAGTAGCACGCACTTAGTTCAAGTTAAGTTTATTAAGTTTATTCTGTTTAACCAGGCTGCAATGTCAATAGACTACGATAAGACTCAAATTTATAAAAACGAACAAAAACGAAAATAAATTACAGCAATGAAGCATATATGTTCCAATGCTTGGAGTGAAACAATTCGCAGCCGCCACCGCCGCTCTCCGTCTCCCGGCAGATCCAACGAATGACCACGGTTTTACGTCGCGATTCAATGCAAGAATCATTGTCTTCTTGGTTCTTTCGGTAAAGTCACGTAGAAGGGAAGTAATAAAATAATAAAAATAAAACATAATAAAATAATTCTCACGACGTTTCGGCCACAACGCAAGCAGCCGTCCTCAGGTGAAGACCAGGTCTGTCGGGGAGACAGCGTCTGAATGAAACACCACCACGCTCGGAGCATATATTTAAGCTGGGTTGGAAGGGGGGGAAGGGCGCCTTGACAAAATAATTTGCATATCAAGAGGAATTTAGCATATTTATGGGAAATGCAGGTATGTGATTAGTACAACTTGTGAAATGCGTACGAGGTGGGTGGGGGGTTTTCAAAGTCATATCATTGTGTTTGCTCTTTACCGTCGGGGTGGTGTATTTGTCGCATTGGGAATTCCTTTCGTTTGATCCGCGAGCCTCAATGCAACATTAGGAAATGTCAAATGTCATATTAGCATAATGCTGAAGGTCATAGGTCACACATAGCTCATCGATCAACACATGGCTCATCGTGAACCCGATTCGTTGCCGTCAGAGCGAGCCCTAAACTCTGCGCGATGAAAGTTACATGAGTAGCTTCCGTGACGAACCAACTTCCGCAGGCGAAATGCGTTTTCTTCTACGGTAATGGAGATGCGTCCGTGCCCAATCAATTCAGGCAGGGTGGCACCGTTGTGCAATTTCAAATCTTGGCCACGGCTGGACTCAGCTTATCACCATCCCCCCCCCATCCCACTAGGGGCAAACACAGTACTGCCCTGCCATGAAAATGTGGAATTCCCACAGCTGGACCCGTACCCATAGAGGAGATAAATAAACACCACCGAATGGGCATTTATTTACGCGTGGAGACGCTTTATACAATACTGTATACAAAAGGTGATACAAATATCGATAATATGGAGGACATGGTATTTTAGAAAACAACATTTTATTTAAAAGCCTCGATACATTTCCCACCAATCTCTTTGAACAATCTCCTGCTATGTTGTGACTTTGGGTCCAACATATCCAGTGCGATTTGCTTACATCACACAATGGTGAGTAAGCTCCGTTGATTAGAAATCAGCGGGGTATCTGTGTATGAATCGCTCTCCACAAGCTACTATTATTGTGCTGTGTAATTGGCTAGGGAATTTATTTTGGACAGGATACACCACCCATTGACAATCTATTTTACAAGGGTGGCAAGTTTCCAGCTCACTTTCATTTTGTTTCACCGAGTGAGAACTCAAAGAGCCCGGGATGACTCTCATTTGCGAAGTGACGAGGTCACTCAAACTACAAATGCAAAACACAAGACAATTAAAGTACTGTACCAGCAATGAAGAAAATTAGAAATCGGAGGAAATGCAAATGTGTCACATGAGAACCAGAAAATATTGCACAAACATGCTCTGATAATTAAATATATATTTAAATAGCATTACATTCAATATATGCATTGTCATATTCTTTGGGTCTTTCGATGAAGTCACGTAGATAGGTTGAAAGAAAATAACAAAAAATAACAAAAAACTACGATGTTTTTCTCCTCCTGATGACGATCGCTTGTGTTGTGATCGAAACGGCGTAGTTTTTTGTCATTTTCTTTCAACCTATCTACATGACTTTACCGAAAGACCCAAAGAATATGAATTGTCCTTGAAACTGATTTGTCATACGCCGGAGACAACCTTTATTGCCAGAAAGGGTAAAACCTATTCTTATGTTTAATCATCTTGATACCGATAAAAGAGAGATCCAAAGGATATCTAACTGATAAATCACTGTTACATAACAGAACAATTTGGTGATGCTGCTGCTGGGTTGGCGGTGGTGCACAGGCACAGTCAACGAACACAAACCTCAACACACTGGTCACCAAAACTGTGGCCTTAAAATATACATATTTAATCGGTGACGTTTCAGGCAAGGGCCCTCCCTCATAGCACATAAATCGTGAGGCTGCACAGACGTGAAGTGGATAAGTGCAGTCTTAGCTTTTATCCAACCTCGTCTCTCTGACCCCTCTCTCCGTGTGCTATTCAAGAAGGGCCCCATTGCCCGGTGTTGTTGACCGAGTGCGTTAAATAATACATTCCGATGTGCTGGAGCAGTAACCAGTCGGCACGTTTTGTGTACGTGACAAACCTTACTAATTGGCTGTGTCAGGCGGTGGTGGTGGTGGGTTAAAGATGCATTTGTATTTATGCGATCAAACCCAAAATACCTTCATCATGAATAATATTGGGCGCGAAAACCTACATTTTTAACCGAGTAAGTCGGTTTTCGAAGATTGTTTTTAGACTGATCGTGGGACTATTACAGGCATGAGAGGCCAGGGTGAAATATGCACAACTGCATACATACGGACATACAGTTCGCGTGATTTGACTACTATTTAACCGCGTGTAACTTTCAACTGATATTCCAGCAAAGGCACAGGCGGGCAAAGGTTTACGCTCGCAAGCGACGTCACAGCCCTTCAAAGTTCACTTTACATTCACGAACGACGCACTTCAGTAATTTTACTACAGAAATTGGCAGTGGCAATTGATCATTGGCTTATTTAATCGTGACATTTACCACTTTTAATTAATGTCATATATAGCACACCACGGCTAAACACATTGGAGAAATGCACTTTTTGTTGAAAAATAAAGTTATGAAAATTTGGCCATTTTTGGCCAAAAACGGACATAGTAACCACTCCGGCTATCTCGCCACTTTAGATATTAAAAGTCACAATAAAGCACGATGAATAAATTCTGCCCACCCTTTGTCATTCCACTGCCGTATTGAGGCTGCTCTCGACGACGCTGCGTTGGGGTGTGGGGGGTTTGCGTGACCATACTTCCCCACGCCGGCCTGTGGAGCCCAAAACCGATTCTGTCATCGTTCGCCACCGATGATGGCCGTGGCTGGGAATCGAACCTCGGTCCTTCAGGTGCGTTAACCACTGCGCCACCCACGCTTCCGCCCCCCGAATGACAGCACCGATCCGTAACCACCTGAATAAACACCGTTTCAAATGGCGGAATCTTTAATAGTGTACCGTAATTTATGACTAATTTGAATGTACGTCCATTTCCCAAGTCACCAATTCCACAAACTGGCGTCCGATCCGGCCTGCGAACGCCATGCCCACTTGAATAGCGTGCACAACCGCAGAAAATCAGCAATGCGCGTTTTACAAGTGCTAATTGTGCTTTGTTTTGGAGTTTTATTATTTGTTTGCACCTATCCTTGTCTCAAGGTCCATGAGCATACCTTTGATAAGATTTCTCACCCGGCTATCTGTCGGTGGGAGAACAAAACACATAATAAGCCTGCAATAAACAGCTGCACAAAATTGGAAAAAAAGTTCCGAGTTGGTAACTCCTTTGTTAACCAAAGCAGTCTATGGTAGTTGTGCGTAGTAGGGTAGCCGCGATCAAATGTTTCACGATACGATACAAACTTAAACTGCACTAACATGACGGTTATCGCAACATCAATTGTCATCGACATATGTTTAGGTCACTCAACAAGAAGCTGCTGTGCCCGCACATTTCCCGCTCGTTGCGATGCACAAACTGCGAGGTGCATTGTTGTGGAATGAAACACGGAGCGGCGAAGTAGCCTCACATCGGCGCATTCGCCGTATGTTGTGCGGGTTTCACGGTTCAACTCCAGCCGTCACCCTACCTCATTAATACCGTCTTGTGCGCATTAGCCGTACAAATAGCATGTGCCGTCTGCATCACAATAATCCCGTAACGGCATTCGCAAAAGACTGGTGCCGTTTTGTGCCAGCGTCACGGTCCAGGATTTGCCAAACCAACTGCAAATGACTCCACTGGAATATACGAAGCAATCATCACGACCATGGCGCAGTGGTCTCGGGCTGTGAAGTCCATCAGGCTCACTGGTTGCCCTGCACGTGCTGCAGGAGGAGGAGGCTGTCACGTGGCTCTGTGGCTACGTGGGCTGACATCCACTCGCAGTAACATCGACACACATACGTAACCATGTATTTATTTCCCTTGCGTACCTGGTGCCCTAGCTGTGTGAAAGCCACGTGTGAAATCAGTGGCTAAATAAATAAAGAAAAAAACGCCACTTTTTTCACATTTCTTGCTGTGGATTTCACACCTGATGATGATTGCTTGTGTTGCAGTCGAAACGTCGTGAGAATTGTATTGTTTCGTATTTTTATTATGTTATTATTTCCCTTCTACGTGACTTTACCGAAAGAACCAATAATATGAATCCCTGCAGTCATGAAAGCTTTAAATAAACAAATAAATTTAAGTCGCGCCACACTACTGTGAAAGCTTGGCAGGCCCCTCCTGAAATCGTAATCATAATTTTAGTCATCGCCACACCATGACGACCCTGGTCGCGAGTGTGCTCACCGAAAGAGCTAGACGACAAAGTGATGTCAACTTGGCTTTCTGCAGTCACAGGTTTTTTTTCCTTTCATAAAATAACACAACATACTCAAACACAAAACACGTTAATACGGACAAAAACACACCCCCGTGTAATGGTGTGTTCACAAGCCAGGCATCATCAAGGGCGCTAGAAGCCTGAACACACCTGCTGTGTAGTCTTGGGTCGGTGGGCTGACATGGTAACCTAGGCTGCTCGCACTGCTGGCTCAAAGCACTTACACGGGGCTGAGTGCGATGCAGTGAAGCTCCCATTATCTGTAACCCCTAAAACCCGCATCCTGGAATCGATACACCCAAAATCCTATTGTCTGCTCGACAATGGTTTTCCGATATCCGAGCCATTACCGACTAAAGCGGCTGAGCTTATTCTTGCTTCACAGTGAAGACGCGAGGAGTAATTTGTGCGGATAACCGCGGATAATAGGATGCACCCCCCCGTTGCCCTCGCATCAAATCATATGAGAGCAGTTTTACTCGATTAGAAAGCGAAAAAGCCACACAGCTACCCCCAATGCAGGTGATGATATGTGTACCGCCTGAAGCCAATTTAAGAGAACCCAATTAATGTACAGTCCTTCTCTCTCTTCCCACCCAACCCCTTCACGGAGGCCGCTGGGTCCAATAAATTCTGGCGGCGTCAGCGGCAGCCCACCACTGTTGATAACATCATCGTCGTCACATCCCATCTGCTGCGGATGTTTCAACGTCATTCCCTCTCCATTCTAATGCCCCCCCCCCCCCCATCGGTCCATCTCTTTCTCGGTCGTCCCTCGCCTCTTGGGACGCCCGCCACTAGCGTTGGCCACTACTCTCGATGCATTGCGCTTATTTAAATGAAAGAGTAGCGTATTCCACCAAATGTGTGTTTTTGCGGTAAAACATCCAAGCGCTAATGACCGTCATCTCAGCGGGCAGAGCCCCGTGCCGTCGCTTATTAACCGCACGGAGAGATGCGACCGTTCCCATCCGCATCCTTTACATTTCCAGGAGAATGAACCGTTACATAAGAGGATGCCATACATGGGAGGTGGCTGGAGAGAGGACTGTAACGATGCAGCGATGCGTCTGTATCCAAGCACTCGGGCAGCTTCGCAGGAAACCTGTATATTTTGAGTGTACGTATGTATCTTCTTGGTTCTTTCGGTAAAGTCACGTAGAATAGAAATAATAAAATAATAAAAATACAACATAATTAAATAATTCTCACGACGTTTCGGCCACAACGCAAGCAGCCGTCCTCAGGTGAAGAACAGGTCTGTCGATAAGACAGACTCTGTCTTATCGACAGACCTGTTCTGGCCGAAACGTCGTGAGAATTATTTTATAATGTTTTATTTTTATTATTTTATTATTTCCATTCTACGTGACTTTACCGAAAGAACCAAGAAGATGAATCCCTGCAGTTACGAAAGCTTTAAATCGAAATGTACGTATGTATGTTGATACTCCTGCTGTTATGGAGTGACTCATGCTGCCAGCTATGGCTGCAAAGTTTGGTCGTACATGTTATGTATATCGTGTATTGTTAAATTTGAATCACAGTTCCTATGATCACTGTTACGTTGTTTTTAGAGCTTTATTTTGGTGATTTATAAAACGTTTTGGATTAGCCATATTTGTTTGTTGTTGTACAGAGTTAGACTGATGACTTTAATCTAAATTCTCTCATGGTTGTTATTGTTTGACTTGCATCCCACTGGGATTTTGGCACACAGCGTTGATATACGGCGCTTTTTCTGGAAGACTTTGCTGTTTTTTCCTGGATTTTTCTGTTGCACGGAGTCACTTTAAGATGTCTCTTGTTCGTGTTTTTGTTTATTGCGGTTGCATCCGATTCAAGAGCCGAATAACTCACAGGGCTATACCTAATAAATAAACTGAACTGAACTTCTTTCGCACCATGCGTAAACAGCGTTAACCGGAGGTGCAAGGGAAGAACAACGGGGAGGTGCGGGTTTTCAAGCAAATATAGACAATGGGTCTCGGTCAATCTTTTCTAATAACTATTAACTTCATTATTATTCAATGTCTGGAAATTTTGCTATTTGCCCTCACAAAGCTCCTTCGGCTAAAAAAATTATGGGTAGAACAATTCATTCCCCCCCCCCCCCCCTCGATTCAGGTGTTGCGAATCAATTGAAGGATAATTTTTCCTTCACATTGCGTTGAATGGTAGCGCCCCAAAGTGGCCGCAGGGGTGACTTGTGCCCGTTATATACAGACACGTACGAATTGAAAACCGGCATTGATTTCCTTACGTGTGAAATTCGACGCGTGCGTCGTGCGCTTGTGAATAGGCGCGTCATGCCGCTTGAGAGAGCACAGACGACTCGGTCATGCAGGGATTTCACACATTTACCTACACGTGATTCAGTGAGTCTCCCAGGCACTGTTCAAAGCTGACTGCACAGCTTGGGATGCTGGGAGCAGCATCCTTTATCTTCGAGTAGAACTGCATTTGGGAGGAAGTCTGATTGTCCATAGAAAACCAACGCATTGTGTGAGGCAAGCACGACAGCGGTAGCCAACTGGCTTGACTACCTCCAATGTGCACCAGTCTCAATAAATATTCTGATTCCGAGTTGCCTGGTGGGTGGGAATATCACATACAGCATGAAGCGAGAGTTCACAATTCAAGACTCAACATTTAAATGGCACCATTCTTGTCACAAGCATAGCGATTCCATAACCGCACATCTGTGCCTGCAAACAATAAGACAAAGGTCCCCCATGAAGCCTTAGCAAACTGTTGGGGTAAGGCCGGCACAGCATATGAGGGAGTGGGTGGCCAGCGTCACACCTGGCCGCATCTGTCTCCCCAGTGGCGATGACTACACACTGCACAAGGTACTCATTTCAGGCTGAGTCAACCTAGGGGAGGCCCAGGACCGGTTCAAATAATCATCACTTTTTGAGCGGGAATTGAACCCATGCTGCCGGGTTCATAGCGTGGCGCCAACCACTGCACGACCGCAACTAATCAACACACAAACACACCATACTGCGCATCGTATTTACTTTGGTATTCTACATGAAAATCTCGCACGTCAACTCTAATTTAAACACATGGGACAATCAAACACTTTTTTTTTAAGGCCCGCAATGCAATTCATTATGCAGCCCATGGGGTGCTGTGTCACTGCCCTGTTGAATCTGGCAGCGTAGCGGTAAATTGATCAATGAGTAGAACATTACACGTGCTCGGCTTCGATTTGTACGGCTAATTAATGATTTACACTGTTATTTAAGTTTTTTTTGACGGAATTGTGGTGTCATATTAACCTTTGCTAATTTCACGAATTCCTCTCCTCTGCGCAACCCACCGACACCGTGAGGTCAACAACGGCCTCTCTCGTTCCGCCCCTTCCCCTCCCGGCGTCTCTCTTCCCCAAGTTACTGCAACAATAACCTTGCTCAATTAACGAAGCAGCTCTATCTCTTTGAATGGTGCTGTCTGTGGCTGGCGTTTTTGGACCCCTTGGGGGGGCGCCTACGCTCAGCAGCAACCGCGATGACCGCACTTGGGTAGCTTGCACAATAATTAACACTTGTCGCAATAATTAACAATGCAGAATCACAAGTAGTCAAGAGTGCGTCGCTCACGGAAGCCCCCCGTGACCCGACCAGGAGGAGAGGCTGCATCGATCCAGGCACAAATAACGACTCTGCATCGGCCCGGCCAACACGAGTCCGATCGAACGGTGAAAAACCCTGACGTGGCGATCGCATCTCCAAGGGTCGTCTCCCCGCCAACCGCCCACCGCGAAATCCCCTGCGTCACAGCGAGCGCACGTGGCCATTCCATCTCAAGCGCATTCCTTGGGCCGCCGTTCCGTAATCGGTATCTTGTCCGTCGGCAATTTTTTATTCGGCGAAATTCAGAGAAGGGGAAATGTGGGGTTAAGGCTGAAACATGCCGTGACATTAATACAGATGGCATGATAAGAACGTCACGCAAAAATACGCAAATTATGTAATCGTAATGTGAAAATAATTCAAATTGCTCGAGGGGGAATAATCACAAAATGCCTAATTGGCACACTGCAATCATGGGGAATAAATAAAATCATTTTATATGCGAAGCAAAACTAAATCTGGCATGTAGCCCTACTGATTGTTGAGGCTAGCACAGCGCAACAAGGAGGTGGTGGTGTGGTCAACTCAATGGCCTTTGTCTCCCAAGTGCTAAAGTTGACATTAATAGTACCATATACCACGTACTCATTTAAGGCCGAGTTAACCTAGGGGAGATCCAGGACCAGTTCAGCTATCACTCGCCGCTGACCTTAGCCGCGGTAAGATGTAAAACTCTGACTCACGCACTCCCCACAATGCAGGTGTGGTTTGGCATGATGTGGTGTGTATGCACACAAGGGCCATCCCGACACGGGAAACATACATAATGGACAAACACCTCAGCCGTGGCAGATCACTGTTACAATTCAGTGGGCTCACATGACATTGACTTCTCCAAGACAGAGGTTCTCTGAAAGCCATCTGGCTATCATGAGAGATTCGTTCATGAGGCGATCCACATATACAAACACAGAGACAATTTCAACCGAGAAGATGGATTCTGGCTTAGCAATCATTGGAAGGACGTAATAAACCATTTCGGATCTTAACTGATTGTGTTCACGTTTACGGTGACTTTCAGACCGCGTTCCACTCACTGGCATGGTGCAGTGTGCAGAGTAATGTATGGTGTCGTAATTGTACAGTAAACATATAGCAGTATGATACACATTAGGGTGGGTAGAATAATACATAGTGTTATATTAAAATGGATAAGGCAGCAACTGCAGCAGCAGCAGCAGCAAGTGCAGCAGCAGCAGCAAGTGCAGCAGCAGCAGCAAGTGCAGCAGCAGCAGCAAGTGCAGCAGCAGCAGCAGCAAGTGCAGCAGCAGCAGCAAGTGCAGCAGCAGCAGCAAGTGCAGCAGCAGCAGCAAGTGCAGCAGCAGCAGCAAGTGCAGCAGCAGCAGCAACTGCAGCAGCAGCAGCAACTGCAGCAGCAGCAACTGCTGCAGCAGCAGTAACTGCAGCTCCCTTTGATGCTGTTAATCCTGCATAATGCACATGCATATGCAGTACTAATCACATTCCTGCATTTCCCATAAATATGCTAAATTCCTTTTGATATGCAAATTCCTTTGTCAATGCGCCCAGCTTAGATATATGCTCCAAGCTCGTGTGCTGTTTCATTCAGACTCTGTCGCCTCGACGGACCTGGTTTTCACCTGAGGACGGCTGCTTGCGTTGTGGCCGAAACGTCGTGAGAATTGTTTTATTATGTTTTATTTTTATTATTTTATTACTTCCCTTCTACGTGACTTTACCGAAAGAACCAAGAAGATGAATCCCTGCAGTCACGAAAGCTTTAAATCGAAACATAATGGACATCAAGTACTGTGGCTAACTAACTATAAATATGAATCAAGTGATTTATTACATTTTGCTACACGAAGGAATTTGTTGTCATTGTTGAGATGGTTAATTCCTTACATTCTCATTTTAAAAAAGCCATTACTCAAAGGTCAACCGATCAATATTGTTCCTATGAATTTGCAATGGTCATTCAGGTTCATTTGAGACCACATTTGTCAATAATCCATAATTTTTGTATGCGAGCAGAGGATTGCCACGTGCGCATTAAATGAACTTATCATTTGGTGGGCTGGCTCAACTGGCATAGCAGTCAGTTTATAAGTTCAATTCAGGATCATCACTGGCTGAGTATGTAATCATCGTTAATCTTATTCATCATCATCAATCTTAGTCATCACGAGCGGCCACACAGAATAGACCCAGTTTCCGGGAACTCCAACAACAAGTGGTTGTTCCATTGAAAAAATATTTTCCACCAGAGGAATGTGGTATTTCTACCACTGCCTCAGAACCCTAGCAATGCAGGTCCAGTGTTTGAAAGAGCACACAGGCACTTTGATGTTGACTTTGACGATCCAGAGCTGTGTTTAGAGACTCAGCGAGCGTCTCGCGGTCATACAGTTTGCTGCATCACATTTGTGTGCCGTCTGCCACAAAGTGACAGAGCACAGGAAGCAAATATTTTTCTCCCTCTGTCCGTGACGGGAAACATGCATTGCGCTAAGTTTCTCTTGGCGGCTTTCATAAATAGGTAACTACCAAGCCGATGTTGTCCGATTGCTCCAAATTTGTATGCCATATTGCGAAAACCATATCTAAATCATGTATGTTTCAAGTACCCTGTAATGCTCCTCCCGTACATGGAGCAATAATATACCTATCTGCCTTACATTAAAAACATGTCATCAAGTGGAGCTTTTAATGACATGCTCATGCATTTACTAGCAAGGCTCAAAGGGCAGTTAAGTCATAACATCACGAGAACTAGCGACACGTCCTTTGTCAATGCACTGCTGGATTAAGACCTCTCCAAGCCACTGGCTCTTTTTAACATGGTTCATGATGCGATCGATAGATTGATAAAGTAATGCTTTCATGAGTAATCTAGCTTCTGTGACATCCTTCACGAGAGTAGGCCAATGCTCGTCAACCACACAGCCCGTGATCCTGCATTTTAATCACGCAGTAATATTGCGCGACTAATTTGTTTAAAAAAGAAATCGCGACAGCTGCCTCTATGTATCAATAAGGAAGCAGATTTCCCTCGCGTGAAAGATAACAAATCTCAAAGGGAACTCATTTGGTTAAATAAAGGGTAATGAATTCAAATTAATTGGAATGATACTGCTCCTCAACAGGCATTTAACAGATTGTAAAGGAAATTAGGTTGAACTTCATTGCACATGCCCACACATACACTCTATATTGCCAGTAACTCTACTGTATAAATATATACAGATTTGCTGTACTAAATACAGTACAAGACTGAAATGGGTATCATAAAAAATGTGCAAATACATGAGAAAAATATAAATAAGATTGTTTGAACACAACCCAGTACTGTTCAGAGTGTTCATAACCTCCTAGGACTATAACGTGGCCCAGCGGTAGCGAACTCGCAACTTGTTGCTAAAGGTTCACGGTTCAAATCCAGTGGCTGCCCCGATTAATACTGCGGCGTGAACTATATTAAAACCTTGATAATACTCTGTGCCGTATGCTTCGCAGTGGACATTAAAGATCCCCTGACGTCATTCACAAGAATCGGCCATTGTGTGCCGATGTCGTGGTCCAGATTTGGCAAATTTTGTTTTATTTCCAATAAATTTCATGTAGATTACCCAATTGGGTTTGCGCATCGCAAGCATCGCCCCCCTAACGGCATACTAATAAAATTAAACTCATCCTGGTCTCTCTTGAGTTCTCACCTGGTTAGACAAAATAAACTTGCAGTTAATGTCAGGTGCAAAAAAACAACAACATCAACCTCAGAGGGATGATGTATGTACGTTGAACTTCTTTCGCACCGCACGTAGGCAACCGTGCTACTCGGAGGTGCGGGGGAAGGACAACAAACTATGGGTCTCTCCGTGTGAGGCAAAGAGTAGGTAATATACCAGTATGTATCATGGGCCCTCCCTTGCCAGTATCAAAATATAAGTTTTAGCCTTTCTGGCAATAAAACAGATGTCCTGATAGTGCATTGTCTTTGTGCTGTTCGCCTTTTGGCGTCCTCTGGTCTAACACTGTTTGAGACTAGGCTCTAAAGAAAGCTGTCTCTGGTGAGGACCAAACAGTTTCAAAGACAATGTATATTACTACCAGAGCATATTTTTTATTTGCATATTCACCACATGTATATATATGGTTAATGCAGAATAACATGATTCCTTGCAAAAGGTTTCAGTTTGGCGTTTTAACATCTTGACACCTAAATTTTTCTTTAAAGCTTTCGTCACTGCAGGGATTCATATTCTTGGTTCTTTCGGTAAAGTCACGTAGAAGGGAAATAATAAAATAATAAAAATATAAAACAATATCTTGACACGTGTCTTATTGCCAGAATGGGTAAAACCTAGTCTTAGACATTGGCCACCGCCAACCAGGATTTGAACTCACAACCTTCCCATTGCGAGCCGCTCGCTCTTCCACCGAGTCACCTGGCCTGAATGTTGGTACATTTCGATCGTATTCGAGCACGTGATCTTATAAGATGGGGGGGGGCGGGGGGGTAGCAGCAGGACATTGTGGACACTCTGTACTATACACGACTGCTTTTTCATTTCCAGTGACCTCATTCCAATCCGTACAAATATTTTTTTTTAATAAGTTACGTGCCCTCTCTACTGGGCATATTTAATAGCTATTGCTGGTTCACTTTTCAAAAGTCCTCGAAACATAGTCCACCTCGATTCATCTTCGGGTCTCCCCATTGCCTTGAAAATCATTTGGTGGAGCAACTCATTTGCTGGACAGTGTCAGCTTGTTTGAAAGCCTCTTTGAAAGTGGTGCCAGTTCCTTTTTATAAATTTGTATATTGTGCTCTTTTGCACAACATTCCGAAGGTACCACAGCGACATTAGAATGGCAAAGCTTTACTTCTGCAGGGCTATGTCCCGGGTAGCAGGGTATAGCACGATAAAATCTAATACAATCGAACCCCTCTCAACGACCACCCCTGTTAACGACTCAACGCTTAACGACGGGCCTCCATACAGCCCAATGCGTAGTGTATAGTAGTGTAGTGTATATAGTAGTGTAGTGTATCGTAGTGTAGTGTATCGTAGTGTAGAGTAGAACGCCTCTTAACGACCACCGCTATTAACAACTAATCGCTAAACGACGGCCCTGCATAGAGCCCAATGTGTCCGCTTACCGACCATTCCCATATTAACGACGGGCTGTTGTAGGTACAGTAAATATTAATCGATGCATTGATTAACCATGTTTCTTTTAACGTGTGTTTAAAATGTTGTTAGTCTCTTCATGTATTAACATCCATTGTTTAAATATGATAAAGTACGTTTATGGGGTGAAAAAGGGTAACTTTCGTGCTATCGGAACGAATTAAGCCTTTAACGTGTATTTCCTATACTCGCTTAACGACCAATTCACTTAACGGCCGGTTTCGTGGAACCGATTACTGTCGTTAAGAGGGGTTCTGCTGTATCGTACCCTACTTTGCTCCCATGTATATGCCCCCACCTACCTCACCAAGCTGCACTGACCAGCGTGGTGAAATTCGGTCAAATAGCCCCCCGCGACCCGCACAGCATCGGGAAGCTCTCATCCAGCAGTGGATTAGTAAATGAGAAGAAGATTGCACTGCGCTAATGACTGCAGTTGCCTTGCTTCTCTGCTGCTGGCCAATACTTTTTGCATCTGAGCTTGCAGCTGGATCAGGCTGCTGTGCGCTTGCGTGAGCGTTACATTGATTGGAGCTTGCAAAGGATTATGGGTGTGTTCTAAGATTCCGTTTGCCTTAGCACACCTTGGGGTAAACTAATTGGCAATGAACAGCTGCACACAGAGATCATCTGCTGAATGATGAAAATGACAGCGATGGGACGGAGGGGATCCATGGTCTGGAGTTTGATAACAACAAAACATGGTCAGAGCAAGTAGCCAAACGAATTAAAAACCCCACCTTGTATACAAGGATCATAAACCATCACGCAAACTGCGGTTATCCTCGCAGCAGCGACTCTTGGCTAGCCATCGCACTTTCAGATGCACTTCTGTAGCCGTCTGGAACTCTCTTCCTTCCGATATTCCGAAGCCACTTGGAGCGATGCACTTTTAAATCATCTCGATTGAAAAGAATTTCTTTTGAATGGCACGGTTGGCTACGTAGAGTGCGGAAGAAGTTCAACATGCATACACGCATCGTGCATCTTGATGTTGTTTACCATTAAGTGTGAGCATCATAACACGACAAGCCCAGGCACAATAATCCGCAACATGATTACTTAACACCTTCAGAAGCATGTGCTCCACATGGCCTTTTCAATCAGATTACAATAAATCACAACTGTAAATTGAATCTATCTTAGATGCTGATCTCAAAAACTGGTAATGCAGTATTATGTCGAAAAATATAATTAAGTAAAAATAATAATACATGCATATATGGCTCTACATGTACGTTTACATTACCCAAACTTCCCCCAAAAACACATCGGACTTAATCGGAGTGTGTAAGCAAGAGGAAAATACCTCAATGTGAGATACATCACAAACTTGTACAAGGTGTCAATGAAGTTACACGAATCTGGTCACATACACACACGCCGACCGATTGATAACTTTTGCTTTAAAATACAGGGGAAATCGGTGTGCTATATAATCCGTCAAACAAATCGTACTTATAATTCCCTTCATCAAGATGCAAATTTTAACGTGGCTTTGGAAAAAAATGTCCTGTGGAATAATCTTGATATCTCTGAAGCATTTATGGCTCCTAACTTATCTTTTTCTCCACCATCCTTCTGCTCCCTGGCTCCTCCAGAAAAGTGGTTGCAATCCCAGAAGAGCTGCACGATAATTGTCAGCAACATTCACACGACCCTGGCAGCCAATACATTGCTTTGTCTTTCAAAAACAACACTGCTAATAATGCTTCTGAGAATGTGTTTGTGTGTGTGTGTGCATAAACTAAGGCTGCTTTCTTTATTTAACCATTTGCATTTTGGTGAAGAGGCCCATACAGTACACGCAAAAACATGTTTTTCTTACATTAAAAATAAATATCGCTCACCACATTTGTCATTTACACTGCCGTGTGTCAAAATATATAAGTATGTTGATATTTAAGGCAATTACCCTTCTCTGGAGCAGAGCAAACGCAAGTGTGTATTTAATTTCAAATTACAATTGCGTCATAACAGTCGTGTCGTGATGCAGGCATGTCGAGTTAACAGCCAGTCAACAGCCCTGGAAGATGACACCGCAAAACTACTTCTGAAGTGAGTTATTTCAACGTGTATTGTCTTAGTTAGCCGGGCAGTGTCCTATGCGGCATGCACGTCAGTTCACAGAATGGTAATGAGCCCATATAGTGGCACACAATGTTTACATTTTATCCATCAGTGTTGGGCTCCGCTAAAACCGGAATGAGCCCATCGTCATTCTGTCGCTTTTGAAAGTCTAATTTAATCCCCTAAATTCTGAGATAACGGCTCAGTACCCTGGCACAGACATCATCCCTCTACGAGCCGTCCCAACAAAATCTGCGCAGCAGACGTACAAGGAGACAGCGTTATTAACCGTGATGCTAGCAGCACAGCGAGACGCATGGAATAGTAAAATTGTCTGCGGTTGGCTCGGTAAGGTGCTTGTCTTGCGTTTCGGAAGCGATGAAACACAACCTACCACGTATGAACGAAATCCCAAAGAACCTTCAAACAGGAGGGGGCAGCTAAACATGACAGGACACGGTGAGAACGACCGCCGGGCAGCTATAACATCAGCATGGCACGGTGAGTGAGTGCAACCATCAACATTCACCTCCACGTTGTGTGTGTGTGCATCCATCCGTGTGTGTATGTACGCCTCCACGTTAGTCCTCCATTCATGCCGCCGTGTCCACGTTGACAGCCTAACGACTGTGATATATTCAGTTTTGTGAGAACACAGCGGCGCTATCGATGTGCGTGATTGTCAAGGCACGAACCAAGCAATTGTTGAACATAAACAACGTGTTGCAGTCTTCACACTGCATAGCGAGGTAATACACCAAAAATCCCACCGTGCAATATGTCGCGTATGCAATAAACGACGTTTTGGGCAATGGGCCCTCCTTCATTTGCACGTTGAAAAAAAATCACGCTATCAGAAAGGTCCCTTGCCAGTGTTATTGACCAAATGTGTTCATTTTTGTCATCGTAAATCGTGCCCCCTGCCAACGGAGCGGCAGCAGCGGCATCGCCAAACCACGTGTGCGGTGCATGTGGGGGCAGTTTAAGGAGACGCCGATTAAGCCCACAAACCTTTTCGTTTGGACACGCGCACGATGTCCCGACGGACCAACAACGCTGACCGACCCGAGCCACGTGTCCACTGAGCTGTCACCCTGGGCCGAGCACACACACACACACTGGTGCGTGTGTGCGTGCTGGCGTTCAGCACGTGTGGCAGTGAGTCTGAAGCACATTGTGGTACTGGGAGTACTGGGAGTACGCGCAGCAGTGCATCCTGGCATGCCCATTGCCTGTGTGTGTGTAAGGTGTGTGTGTGTAAGGTGTGTGTGTGTAAGGTGTGTGTGTGTGTAAGGCTTGTGTGTGTGTAAGGTGTATGTGTGTGTAAGGTGTGTGTGTAAGGTGTGTGTGTAAGGTGTGTGTGTGTGTAAGGTGTGTGTGTGTAAGGTGTGTGTGTGTAAGGTGTGTGTGTGTAAGGTGTGTGTGTGTAAGGTGTGTGTGTAAGGTGCGTGTGTGTAAGGTGTATGTGTGTGTGTAAGGTGTATGTGTGTGTAAGGTGTATGTGTGTAAGGTGTATGTGTGTAAGGTGTGTGTATATAAGGTGTGTGTGTAAGATGTATGTGTGTAAGGTCTATGTATAAGGTTCATGTATAAGGTGTATGTTTGTGTATACGGTGTGTGTGTATAAGGTATGTGTGTATAAGGTGTGTGTATAAGGTATGTGTGTATAAGGTGTGTGTATATAAGGTTTGTGTGTAAGTGTGTGTATAAGGTGTATGCGTGTATATATAAGGTGTGTATATATATATAAGGTGTGTGTGTATATATATAAGGTGTGTGTAATAAGGTGTGTGTGTGTATATATATAAGGTGTGTGTGTGTGTGTGTAAAGTATGCGTATAGCTCTCCGATGTGTCCTTCAGGAACGTCAGCTCCCTGAAGTAGCTCCCAACACGTGGAGCGAAACGTCGGACAGCATGCCGAACACCACGCGTCATTAACGCGATAACGCACGGGAATCGACACAATCGCACAGCCCCCGTTAAAACACAAGCAGCAATTATGCATCTCTCTGCATATGTACACATCACAGATGCGTTATACAGCTGTGTGTGTTCGCAGAGTGCATTCAAGGTATGTACTGTACACTATTCATAGCACTGTGCGCGCCCAATGTTGCCTCTTATAAAGTCTGCCGCTGTATGCACGAATCTGTGGGAATTACCCCGCAGAATTCAAGTCTTGTTATTGTCAACGCAGGGCCTCTTTGCTTTATTCATTCACGTCGCCTGTTCAAGGCGATATCTCAAATGTCTACCGATTGCCCAACGGAGTTGAGACACGCACTGACGGTCAATAACGCAGAGAGTGCACAGATACGCGGGTGTGTGTGTGGTGTGCATCATACACGCATAGGAGGGAATTCTGAGCAACTTGTCAACATGAACGGATTCGAAGATGTTCACCGAGCGTCGCACGCCGCGAAGTTATCATCGCAGGAATCTCGAAACTTCACTTTCTCATGCGCACACTGCCTGTGAAACCCTACCGAACACACACACACACACACGTGTTGTGGTACGCGTGCACCACTACGCGTGTTGCAGCCATCCACCAACACACACACGCGGAGTGCGTGCGTGCGCTTTAACTCAGCCGGGAGCTGTCCGGGACTGAGCTCCGGAAAAACTCCCCAGGGTGGGTTAAGGATGAGGGTAGAGGGGGGGGGGTGTGTCCCCCTCTCCCTCACCCACCGGGAAATATTTCATGCGAAATGAATCCGTGCATAATACGTTGCGTGCCTGTCCGTCTGCATGCACAATCAATGCATCTGTACACGACGCTACTGGCGAAGCGTCGTACTCGCATTGTAAATGTTGTGGCTTGGCTCTCCG
Source organism: Lethenteron reissneri (assembly GCF_015708825.2). NCBI lineage: Eukaryota > Metazoa > Chordata > Hyperoartia > Petromyzontiformes > Petromyzontidae > Lethenteron > Lethenteron reissneri. The sequence continues at coordinate 4,544,358 of NC_083781.1, forward strand.
ACACGCAACCGGTGGTCTGCTGTGCCAGTAACGAATTGGCCACGTTCTGTTGACGTGACAACACTTACCAATTGGCTGTGTCGGGTGGTGGCGGGTTTAACGACACACATTGATATATTTACGCGATCTCACCCGAAAACACACGCACACACAAACCTCTCTCGTGGATGACATTGGTCGCGAAAGCCAGCTCACGTGTCAAGCATGTTGCGTATCATGATAACCTCCCAGATGACCGTGCGTGCGGCACACACGTGTTCGCCGCAGTCGCGCCAAGCATGTTTACCCACGTGTGGAGGAGGAGGAGGGGTGGGAGGGGGGTGTCAGTACTCACTCGCTTTGCCGGCCTTATACTTGTTGATTATCTTCTGCACCGCGGCCACATCTCCGCTCTTGGCTGCCTGGATCAACTCTTGATCTTTTCCCATTGCGACGAGCGGTCCCGGTACGGGTTGTGTGCGTGTGCGCGCACCGTCTACTTTAAAAAAAATAAATGTTATCCAATTAATTGGTAGTAGGCTGGGGCGGTGCGGTGGTGGTGGGGGGCAACTCTTTACTAACCACGCAGATGTCTTCCTGAGGTTGTCAACAGCTCAGCAAAGTGGAACGATCGCGGAATGCCGACGTTCACCATCCCTCGCTTTCACGCGAGACGCACGCATCTTCGTCCTCGTCTCACGGTGCTTTTCAAGTCCCTCTCTCAAAGCGCGTCGTACCGCGTGTCCCTTTAAACGTAGGCAGATTTCTAATTGACGTTGTCGCCGCACCGCCCGTCGTCCTAGACAGTCGCCACACGGTATAAGGGGTTGTTGTATATACTGCCTGGGGCCACAAACCCACAACACCCAAACCGGTTGCCGCTAAGCGACCGGGCTTAAGCCGCTTGCCTGCTCCTCCAAACCGATTCCGATTTCAATTCTTGCCGCTCCGTCTTCCCGTGGCGCCTGTGTCGCTGTCGTCTGTGTGTGCGTGCGCGTGTGTGATTCTACAACAGTACAACTCCCGCTGCCAACGCGACTCCCCCCAAAAAAAGCCACTGCCGCTTCTCCTTTCTTCGTGTTCATCCACCCACACACCTCCGTAGGCACGGAGAGCTTTTGGCAGACCAGCGGGGACTGCCCGCCTCTGCCTGTGCGCGCGTGTGTGTTTGTGAGAGTGTGAGGAGCGAGCGTGTGAGTGTGTGAGAGTGTGTGAGCGAGCGTGTGTGTGTGTGAGAGAGTGTGTGAGCGAGCGAGCGACCGTGCTCGTTGTGCTTGGAGGGGGGTGCCGACACGAAAGCCCAGAGAGCAAAGTAAGCGTCCAATGAGTGCACAGGGGAGGGGGAGTCACGATACGCCTCTGTGATGTGCGTCTGAAACGCACGTGCGCGTGTGTGTGTGTGATGGAGCGTGCGCGTGTGTGTGTGTGATGGAGCGTGCGTGCGTGTGTGATGGAGCGTGCGTGTGTGTGTGTGATTGAGCGTGTGTGTGTGTGTGATGGAGTGTGTGTGTGTGATGGAGCGTGCGTGCGTGTGTGTGTGATGGAGCGTGCGTGTGTGTGATGGAGCGTGCGTGTGTGTGATAGAGCGTGTGTGTGTGTGATGGAGCGTGCGTGCGTGTGTGTGTGATGGAGCGTGCGTGTGTGTGATGGAGCGTGCGTGTGTGTGATTGAGCGTGTGTGTGTGTGATGGAGTGTGTGTGTGTGTGATTGAGCGTGTGTGTGTGTGATGGAGTGTGTGTGTGTGTGTGATGGAGTGTGTGTGTGTGTGATGGAGTGTGTGTGTGTGTGATGGAGTGTGTGTGTGTGTGATTGAGCGTGTGTGTGTGTGATGGAGTGTGTGTGTGTGTGTGATGGAGTGTGTGTGTGTGATGGGGCGTGCGTGCGTGTGTGTGTGTGATGGAGCGTGCGTGTGTATGTGATGGAGCGTGCGTGTGTGTGTGTGTGATGGGGCGTGCGTGTGTGTGTGTGATGGAGCGTGCGTGCGTGTGTGTGTGATGGAGCGTGTGTGTGTGTTTGAGCGTGTGTGTGTGTGATGGAGTGTGTGTGTGATTGAGCGTGTGTGTGTGATGGAGTGTGTGTGTGTGATCGAGCGTGCGTGCGTGTGTGATGGAGCGTGCGTGTGTGATGGAGCGTGCGTGTGTGTGTGTGATGGGGCGTGCGTGTGTGTGTGATGGGGCGTGCGTGTGTGTGTGTGTGATGGAGCGTGCGTGTGTGTGTGATGGAGCGTGTGTGTGTGTGTGATGGAACGTGCATGTGTGTGTGTGATGGAGCGTGCGTGTGTGTGATGGAGCGTGTGGGTGTGTGTGATGGGGCGTGCGTGTGTGTGTGTGATGGAGCGTGCGTGTGTGTGTGTGTGTGATGGAGCGTGCGTGTGGGTGTGTGTGATGGGGCGTGTGTGTGTGTGTGATGGAGCGTGTGCGTGTGTGTGATGGAGCGTGTGTGTGTGTGATGGGGCGTGTGTGTGTGATGGAGCGTGTGCGTGTGTGTGATGGAGCGTGCGTGTGGGTGTGTGTGATGGGGCGTGCGTGTGTGTGTGTGTGATGGAGCGTGTGTGTGTGATGGAGCGTGTGTGTGTGTGTGATGGGGCGTGTGGGTGTGTGTGATGGAGCGTGCGTGTGTGTGTGTGATGGAGCGTGTGTGTGTGTGTGTGATGGAGCGTGCGTGTGGGTGTGTGTGATGGAGCGTGTGTGTGTGTGTGTGTGATGGAGCGTGTGTGTGTGATGGAGCGTGTGTGTGTGATGGGGCGTGCGTGTGTGTGTGTGTGATGGGGCGTGCGTGTGTGTGTGTGTGATGGGGCGTGTGTGTGTGTGTGTGTGATGGAGCGTGCGTGTGTGTGTGATGGAGCGTGCGTGCGTGTGTGTGTGATGGAGCGTGCGTGTGTGTGTGATGGAGCGTGCGTGTGTGTGTGTGTGATGGAGCGTGTGTGTGTGTGATGGGGCGTGTGTGTGTGATGGAGCGTGCGTGTGGGTGTGTGTGATGGGGCGTGTGTGTGTGTGATGGAGCGTGTGTGTGTGTGATGGGGCGTGTGTGTGTGTGATGGAGCGTGCGTGTGCGTGATGGGGCGTGCGTGTGTGTGATGGGGCGTGTGTACGTGCGTTTGGGGAGCGGTTAGCTCCACGCTGCGCTACGAACCCATCGATCCGGGTTCGATTCCCGCTCACGGCCAACTACCGGTGATGAATTATCTGAACCGGTCCTGCGCCTCCCCTAGATCGACTCAGCCTCAACATGAGTTCCTGGGGCGCTGTGTAAACATCGCCACCGGGGAGACAAAGGCGGACGGGCGTGGTGCTGGCCACCCACCCCCTCGCGTGCCGTGTCGGCCTTCTCGCTTAACAGCACTTGCCCCTAGTCTTTTACAGGCTACACGGGGGATCTTTGTCTTTATGTGCACGCGCGCATGTGTTAAATCACTGCACGATCAGTGTGTGTAGTGTGTGTGTTCAATCACTGCAAGATAAGTGTGATGTGTGTGTGTCCAGTGTTCGATACGTGTGTGTTAAATCACTGCATGATCAGTGTGTGATGTGTGTTTAAACGTGGGTGGAAGCGCATGTGCGTGTGATGTCTTTAAACGTGTGCGCGCGTGTGTCAGTGCGCGTGTGTCTTCGGCTCAGCCGTAATGAGAAACCTGGTTTTGGTGTCAACATCAGAACTGGGGAGACAAAGGCGGCCGGGCGTGGTTCTGGCCACCCACCACCTCGTGCACAGTTCCTTGCCTTCGTAGGGTGCTCGCTAACAGCACTTGCCCCAAACAGTCTGTATCGGCCACACGGGGGATCTTTGTCTTTGTCAAGCACTGCACGATCAGTGGTGTGTGTGTGTGCGATGCGTATGTGTTCAAGCGTGGGCGGGTGTGTGCGTGTGTCCGATGTCGGGGGGAGCGGTAGTGTAGCGGTTAGCGCGCTGCACGACGAACCTGGCGACCTGGGATCGATTCCCGCTCACGGGAAACACCAGTGACGATTATCTGAACCGGTCCTGGGCCTCCCCTAGGTCGACTCAGCCTCAAATGAGTACCTGGTGCGATGTGTAAACATCGCCACTGGGGAGACAAAGGCGGTCGAGCGTGGTGCTGGCCACCCACCCCTTGTGTACCGTTCCGGCCTTCATAGGTGCTCGCTAACAGCACTTGCCCCAACAGTCTGTTCAGGTGAAACGGGGGATCTTTGTATTTTGTGTGGGTGTCTCCAATGACTGCACAATATGTGCCTGGCTGTGTGCTGTGTTCGCTGAAAATCCGGTGCTCGCTAACACGACTTGACCTCGACAATATGACCACTGTGTTAAAACGGAGAGATGTATGTGTGTGAGAGAGCGTACGGATGGGATGTGCGTACACACAAATGATGAATGCACAAATCAAAGGGGAGGAGGGTGCGGGGTGGATTGGTTTGCGTGTTCAATGTCCCCAAACAGCATTGCACTGCTGCTCGATTTAAACAGTGAACCCGTGTGAGTGAATATGGAGGTAGTGGCCGTGAATGCACGTGCAATTAATGCACGAATTAAGGAGGAGTGCGTGTGTTTGTGTGTGTGTGTCTGTGTATGTCTGTGTGTGTGTTTGTGTGTGTGTCTGTGTGTGTGTCTGTGTGTGTGTGCGTGCGTGTGGTGGGGAGCGGTAGTGTAGCAGTTAGCGCGATGCGCTACGAACCCGGCGACCCGGGTTCGATTCCCGCTCACGGCCAACACCAGTGACGATTATCTGAACTGGTCCTGGGCCTCCCCTAGGTCCAATCAGCCTCAAATGAGTACCTGTGAGATGTGTAAACATCGCCACTGGGGAGACAAATGCGGCCGGGCGTGGCGCTGGCCTTAATCGGTGCACGCTAACAGAACTTGCCCCGAAATAATCCATCAAGGCTATAAGGGGGATCTATGACTTTGTTTAGTGAATACACGGGAGTGTCTGTGTATGTGTGGTGTATGTGTGGTGTATGCGTGGTGTATGTGTGGTGTGTGTTTTAACGTGTGTGCTTATGTGTTCAGCGAATGCACGTGTGTGCTTGTGGGAGTTTGTGTGTGTGTGTGTGTTTTCACGTGTATGCGAGTGTGCACACGAGATTGTGATGTGTGTGAGAGGTGTTGACGCGGCTCGTGTGAATTTGCTCTCTGAATGAGAGCGGAGAGGCACGTTGCCTGCACCTTCTTGGACATCTATGTCAATAACAATCATAGCAATTCATCAGTTTAACACGTAGGCTTTCGCGACCAATATTATTCATAATCAACGTTTTTGGGTTTAGATCGCGTTATTTATAAATGTGTCGTAACCCTCCACCACCCGACACGGCCAATCAGTAAAAAAGTGTCACGTTAACTATTTGTCTTTTGTCAACGTGACACTTTTTTACTGATTGGCCGTGTCGGGTGGTGGAGAGTTACGACACATTTATAAATAACGCGATCTAAACCCAAAAACGTTGATTATGAATAGCAATTCATGTTTACCCTAGTTAGCCCCGCTGAGTCTCAAGACTGTTTCAAAGAGGAACGCGCATTGAGAGATTTTGGTCAAATTCCATTAGTGAGTGGTTGGCAGGTGTATGCGTTCGGCCAATTCTATTGTGCAAAAAAACATCAGCAGTTCCTGAAGAAGTGTTAGGGCAAGAAGACCGCGCTGTATGTAAGGTGACAAACAGCAACTTACATCTCCTGGTCACACCTCTGAGCCCCACTCCTACAACACCCGAGTCTCTTTATGCATGTACGTGTGTGTGAGTCACTTGGTGGCTATACAGTTTCGCGTGTACGATGAAATTAAACGCACACAAAACGGAACACCATGGGCAGATACGTGTTCAACGTGGTTGTGGTATTATGTTGAGGTGTGCGAAGGGGCCGTCCATAAATGACGTCACGCGATTTTGGAGTAGTTTAGACCCCCCCCCCTCCTTCGTCACACGGCGTCACAAAACGTCAGATCCCTCCTCAAATATGACGTCACAAAGCTCTGACCCCCCCCCCCCAAAAAAAAAAAAACATGCTTCAAATCGCTTTAAACTATTGTCATTGTAGTGCGTATTTAATGTGGCGCTGCACTCTGATGTTGTAGGAGGAAGCATTTATTAAAAAGTATATTTAATTAAGTAGAACGTGTTGTCTATATTTATTTAAAGTTGCGCATTTTGATGTGACGTGACATTTCTCAACCCCCCCCCCCCCCATCGTCACACATCATCACAAATGTCTGACCCCCCCCCCCCCTCCTAGGTGCGTGACGTCATTTATGGACGGCCCCTAACGTGTGGGGCGGTTAGCGCTACGCTGCGCTCCGAACCTGTCCCAGCCCGAGTTGGATTCCCGTTCACGGCCAACACCGGTGACAAGTATCTGAACCGGTCCTGGGCCACCCAAGAGCGAAGTTAAATCAGCCTCAAATTATTACCTGGTGCGGCGTGTAAACATCGCCACTGGGGAGACAAAGGCGGACGGGCGTGGTGCTGGCCACCCACCCCCTCGTGTGCCATCCCGGCTTTCACAGGTGCTACTCGCTACTAACAGCACTTGCCCGAACCGTGTGTTAAGACTACACGAGGGGGGTCTGTGTGTGTTGTCAAGAGCGTTCGTGTACGTGGCAAGCGCACTGCGCTAGGATCCCGTTCACGGCCAAGGGGCCGTCCATAAATGACGTCACGCACCTTGGGGGGGGGGGGTCAGACATTTGTGACGAGGGGGGGAGTTGAGAAATGTGACGTCACATCAAAATGCGCAACTTTAAATAAATATAGACAACACGTTCTACTTAATTAAATAGACTTTTTAATAAATGCTTCCTCCTACAACATCAGAGTGCACCGCCATATTAATTTTGAAGCATGTTTTTTTTTTTGGGGGGGGGGGGGGCAGAGCTTTGTGACGTCATATTTGAGGGGGGTCTGACTTTTTGTGATGCCGTATGACGAGGGGGGGGGGGTCAAAAAACCTTCAAAATCGCGTGACATCATTTATGGACGGCCGCCAACATCAAGTGACAAAAAAACCCTCTCTGGCTTCCCCTACGTCTACTCAGCCTTCAACGAGGACATTAGCTCTGGGGAGAAAAAGGTGGCCAGTGCCTGGTACAGCACGGGCTACATCGCCTCCCCCGTGTTGCCTCGTCGGCCTTCAAAGGAAGCTTGCCAACAGCAAACTTGCGACTGGCCTATACGGGGGAGCTTTGTCTTTGTGCGTGGGTGTTCGTGCGTGTGACTGCATGCAGCTCGCTGGCGCCCCCATTCAGCTCCGTCCACTGCTCGTCACATCTGTAAAGGCAAAGAACACCCACTTATATAATCGTAACAGTAACATCAATGCGAGATAAAAAAAAAAAACCTTGCGTTTCAAACAACACACACGCACACACAAACGTGTACGAAAAGCGCACAGCCTTAATTGGACATTATGTAAAAACCATGAGCGGTTCCTGAAGAGCTGGTGGTGTTTTTTTTATTACTGTACGATTAAAAATCAATTCAACGTGTGCATGCTGAAAAATAAGAATTAGTTTTAGCTCTTAATGGAAATTAAACAGGTGTTAAGATGGCAAAACCCCAAATAGATTCCTTTTGCATTAATCACACAATCTTGGAGCAAAACATACAAACAAACATGCTCTAATTTCTTATCTTTCATAATTTTGGATACTGGCCAAAGGGTCCCATAGATGACGGTCTACATGGTGTTGTGTGTACATTTGGTTGTTGTTCATGTCTTGTTATGTACGTTTTGTTGCATTTCATCGTGCATTGAATTACAATCAGCGAGAGATAACAGTGGTCTACAGCCAAAATGCTTCCGAAAACACATTCCTGCGGAGGGAGCTGGTAGGAACGTTGAGTTGCTCGATCAATGGCCAGGGTCAACGGCGGCGTGGTGTATTCATGTAAATATGGCCGACTGTGAGGGCGGGCACAAGCCGGCGTGAGTAGGTGAAACGTTGAGTTTTATAAGGGCACCACGGGGTGACCAGCCCCTCCCCACCCAGCCCCACCCCTCCCACCCCCCACCTAGCTCCACCCAGCCCCTCCGCACCCTCCCCACCCAGCCCCTCTCCACCCTCCCCTCCCCGCCCAGCCCCTCCCTTCCCACCCAGCCCCTCCCTGCACGACGGACGGACGGACACAATAATCCCTGTGGGCTGGTGTAACCAGGAGGTTCCTACCAGTATAAATGTAGCCCAACTTCACTAATTCTGGGTCACTGAGAATGAAAATGATGCTTACAATTGTTGATTGGTTCTAGTTTCCAAGATATTCTACTTAGTCAGTATATACGACCCTTGACTTGGGAATGATCTCAATTTAAACCAGAAATGACAAAAATACATCTTTGACTGGATCTATGAATACATATATGACAGTGTTTGGACAGTACTTGCTTTTTGAGCAAAACAATGAATTATGCAATCTGAACCTGGTATTGCATCATACATGATATGAATTGCATCATGTTATTCCTAAAAGTCATGGATGATGCAATCATAACTAGGCTTACATCCCTCTGCTGAACAAATTGCCCGATATCAGCTGTAGAAATCATACAGTGTCGTGCTCTCTTATTTGTCAGTGTTTGATTTTGCAAAGGACAACATTTCTGAGAAGAGGTTTTCCCCTTTTTCTGTCAACAAAACAGGCGTTGAGATGTTAAAACACCAAACTTGTTCTATTGCCAGAAGAAAGGGGAAAAACTATTCTAATACATTTCTTGCACTCTCATCTCGACTTTTCCCCACAGAACTGCGGAGCAGTGACCGACGAAAATGGCAAGCGATTTCACCAGGACATTACAACAATGGAGAAATGCTATCAGTGCAAATGGAGCCCATCAATGCTTGCAGACTATTGCTGGACAGTGAGAAGAGATGCTCCATTTAATGAATACAAGAGACAAGCCAAGAAGCGCTGAGTAGACACTGATTGAGGACTAAGCTATGTACTTATATATACATAATAGTTTTTTGCCTTTCGTTTCATTATCAATTTTATTTATACAACCCTTTTACTGACTTTTTAAGTGTTACATGAACAGGACAGGTGACATGTTATCATGTAAAGCAACCATAAGCACATGAAAAGACGTAGGTTCACAATTTACAAGTAAAACTCTACTATCTACACAATATACATAGACGTAAAAAAATATATTGGGAACAGTAGCCAATCAGTTGTTTTCATTGTTATATTTGAATTCAGCACATCAAAATCCATAATAAACAGCACATTTCATCTCTAAAGCAGACGACGTCTAAGAAATTATAGACCAGTGTAATCGGTAGGCCAACTTAAAAATAAAGTAGTGCAAGTTTAAACGTTTTTGCTCACTTTAAATAAGCCGGTGTGCAACAACGTGTTCCGATTAGTGCTGTTCTCCTATTCCCAGTTGCTCTGTGCTTACGATCCGAGGGCAAATCTCCCGAGCGGCTGCACGAATGTTCGTTTCCCCAGTAAACCTGGATCCCCTTGGGAAAAGGCGTTGCTTTGTGTGTTTTTAATCGCAACAAACTCTCCCATAAGTCAAATAGCCGGGCGGCGGTGGCGCACGTGGCCTGTAATCCGGCACTGTGGAGGCAGCAGCGAGGGTTGGTGGATGACTCCAACGTTGCGAAACTCCCTTCCCGTCCCTTGCCGTGTGCGTCAAGGAGGTGCCCAAACCCTGGCTTGCCAGGAGAAGGCAGTACAGCAAGTGTGGACTTTGTCTGTTCCGTCCGTATGGGATAACCCATAGTACTCGATGGATCTTCTCCAGATCGTCTGGTTTGCTCCCACATGTCAACACCCATTAATTGACTGGTAACATCTTAATATATAGGGGACCGCAAGAACTGTGGCAATTGCTTGTGCCGGCTCGCCAAGTGGCTGCTGCTGCCGCCTTCCCGTTTGTCTCTGGTTCCTCCTCAGCCTCTGAGTGAATACTCTCCACGTTAGAAGTTTAAACCATTGAACGAATGATGACTGCAACATTTTTTTCTATTCATGTAGAGAGAGAGATATATGAAAAAGACGTATTGTCTTGCGTGTCTATTTTCTTATTTATATTCTCCACAACGCTCATAATTATATTGTGTTTCGTATAATATGTATATGGGTCCTAAAAGGGGCGCCGTGGTGGCAAGATGTTAACTATCTTGCCTGATATACAGGGGTCATGGGTTCGATCACAACCCTGACGGCTGTATATTTGGAGCTTGCATATTCTCCCCGTGGCCGTGTGGATTTTTCTCCTGATCATCCGGTTTTTCCCTCCACATTTAATTTAAAATCAACATGCGTTTAGAGTATTTGGCTGCTATAAATGTCCACGTGATCAGCCACTTCTATCATTCGTGGACAGGTCACTTCCGAAAAAGTAGATAAAATATCGTACAAAGAGGGCCCTTGCCTATACACGCCTGGCAGTTAATCAGCATTGGTTTAAGCAAGACACTCTGTTCTGTTGAGTTTCCTTGTGTAGTGACATAGCGCCGACTGCTGTCCAGTAGCGGCAACTGCGGTGGACAGTTAGCGCACACGCCGTCGAGCATATACACGGCGTGTGTGCCGGCAGGGCGGAGGAACTGGGGCAAGGGTCACGGAAGACCTTATCGGGAAGCCCCTGGAACCCGCTAGTGGGTTCGAGAAGGGAGACGCGGCTAGGCCGGAGCCAGGGTGGAACCAGGCCGTGCCGAGTAGAATAAAAGCAGCAGAGAGCGAGAAAGCGAGAGCTCTCTGCTGCTATTTTTAAGAACATCGAAATCCAACTTTGTTGGACAAAATTGTGCATCAGCTTTCGGAGGTTATAACGTGGTTTTCCATGACATATTTCGGTCCAACGTGCAAACGGGTTGGTGTTGTTCAAAAGGGGCGTATTTCATTGTGTTTGCAATTTAGATTCTATCAGCGTCTGGGAAGTGTATCCCAATAGAATTGCAATGCAATGCGTTGTGCATGCATGTGTAGTGGGCACGTGACGACAGAGACGGTTGAAGTAGAGGCAACACGTATTTATTACAGCTTCACACTCAAAGAGGTAACAGCCTCTTCACCCGCTACTCTCAGGGGAGGTATTCCCACTCTGACTCGACTACTCTCAAGGGACTACCTGACCTGGCGCAGCCAAGGCACAGGTCTCGACCACCAGCCACACGAAGCCGGCCCTTACAAAGACATCGGCTTCGAGGCTCTGGGTCGCACCACTGGCTTGCTCTGCCCGGTCCTTAGAAGGACAGTGGGTCAAAGAAGTCCCAGGGTCTAGCTAGCTGGACTTCGGTCTTCAGCTGGTTCTTCGTCTTCGGCTTGTCCCAACTGACTTCTCTCTCTCAGGGTCTCGCCTTTTATACAATTCCCCACCGAGGGGCGGGGTTCTGTGGGATCACACACATCCCCCAGCCCCCTCCCCCCAAGAGGGGTCCCGGCTAGGGATATCACAACCGCCCCGCACAGATAAGTAATGGCAGTTAACTGGAGCTGGTGTGTGCGCGTTTCAATACCACCACCACACATGTACCCTCGTCTTGGGATTCCACCAAGGAGCATAACAAGTTGAAAGGTGCAGCCCTGAAATCACTCGCTCATGCCACTGCTAGCGGAAAGGCTTCCACTCGAGGGAGCTCTAAAGAGCCCCACTATAGTGGTTATATGGCCTATTATTTCACACTGACCAGGCGTCTTGGAGGAGGTGGGAGTATCCCACACGTTTCCCCACCACACAATGTGGTGTGCTCATCTTGGCGGAGGGATTTAAGGAACGTGTGCATTATTTCAACTGCCCTCCAAGGAGATGAAATTCGAACTGGCAGCCTTTGGATAGCAAGTCCAGTATGCTGACCATGACACCACGGCAGTATTCCTACCAGATTTTCTCACCAATATTGCAAGCCATTACTATAGGTAATTTTAATGCTTTGAATACTTACTGTATTATATGAAAATATTTTTTTTTACGAATGGACTACAGTATTTATTTGATTCTCATTATCAATTGTTACCATATACATTCATTGCGCTCATTGTTTTATTTTATTTTAGTAACCCATGTTAAATACACGTTAATGTTGTATAAATCGTAATAACATCATGATGAAGACTGTTGACTTAATTAAAAATTAGTTGTATGATTGCTAATTATGCAAGTTGTTTCAAAACTACCACGATTCCCAATGACTGAATTAAGCTAAGAACAATGACTGGGCTACATTAATTTGATCCGACTCTATCCGAATGGGTTACCCTGGAAATATGTCCAGGACAGCTCTCGCCATGGATATGCACACGAGTCACGTGTCTGCTGCAGTCTACCAGCGACCCGGGAAATCTATCAGTGAGAAATTACTGTAATTCACACCAAGTCTCAAGGATTACCCTTGAGTCTCAAGTATTACCCTTGATACAATGTTGAGTGTATCACAGCCGTGCATTAGGTTTGCATGTTGTTTGTTTTTATTTACTTGTTTAAATAAAAAAACTCAATTAGCACTGGCAGCAGCTGTCAATGGTTCAGGTTCTCGTGTTAAGGGTCGGCTCAAAAAAGTGTTGTCATTGCTCACAGTCACAGCCTCGCTGTGAGAGAACAGCAGGGAAACGAATCACAACGATTCAAAATTATTTGTTACATTTAATACTGGTAGGAACCTCCTTGGTTACACCAGCCCACAGGGGATTATTGTGTTCGTCGTGCAGGGAGGGGCTGGGTGGGGAGGGAGGGATTGGGTGGGGAGGGGAGGGGCTGGGTGGGGAAAGGAGGGTGGGGAGGGGCTGGGTGGGGCTGGGTGGGGAGTGGGAGGGATGGGGCTGGGTGGGGAGGGGCTGGTCCCCCCGTGATGCCCTTATAAAACTCAACGTTTAACCTACTCACGCCGGCTTGTGCCCGCCCTCACAGTCGGGCATATTTGCGGAATACACCACGCCGCCGTTGACCTTGGCCATTGACCGAGCAACCCAACGTTCCTACCAGCTCCCTCCGCAGGAATGTGTTTTACTCGGAGTGCATTTACTGAGTGGTTCACATGAGCCTATTGCTGCTACGTAAACTAATTCAGTAACCGGACCCCTCTTCTCCAAAAGTAGACTCGTCTTTGCCTGCTGTGTGAGAGTTTAACGTTTCTGTGCATCTACTAACACGAGTTTCCCTCTTAGTTTCTTGGGGTTTGCCTCAGTTTCTTGTATACTTATATTTCCCAACGATTTTTAGTGTGGTGGTGGGGGGGGGGAGTCTTACGGATTTAACCCTTTGGGCTTGATATGTATAGTGCTGTGTATGCAATTGTGTTCGCTCATGACCGAGCTGAATGTAAAATTCTTTACGTGTGAATTTTATTTGAAACAATGGGGGGAGGGGGGGGTGGAAGCCTAGAATTACAATCCCAGAATCCCTAGTGGTGGTGGCTCAGCAAAAATCAATTCTGTTGTAAAAAGTGAAAAGGCTATCAGCAGCTTACTAAGCGATACCACGAGAATATCAAGTACGACGATAATCGTTTGTGAAAAAATATATATATACATATACTTGTTTGGATATATCCAGGCCGGTGGCCAGTCCATTAGCAAATGAACACCACTTTCTAGGAAGTCAGCAGTACAATATAAAACAACACAATTTGTAATTATTATCATTTATCATCATCAGCCATAATCAATCTACTGCTGTATGAAGGCCCCAGGCCGCATCCACCTCTCATGATCCTACGTAAGTTGCATTTAGGGAGGTATTATTTGTTATTATTAAGTAAAAAATTTAGTCGGTAGATTTCGGGGTGGTGGTGTCGGTACTGACAATTTTGGCCAAAAGCTACAAATGTTATATATTCTGATTACAATTTGTGGACGAATTCATATTTTGTTGTCAGGGAATAAACACAGTAAATAGAATGTAGCTGAACAACATATCATGTCCTGTGGTGGACGATGCACTCTATAATATTGGCTTGGGCAGGAAGCGTCCATGGCTCGAGATAATTGACGGTGGTGAAGAATCATATTGGCTTGGGCAGGAAGCGTCCATGGCTCGAGATAATTGACGGTGGTGAAGAATCATAACAGAGTGGCAGTTAAAAGCGAGAACGCGTCCAAGAGTTCTTCTACCTACCGGGTAAGATAGAGCAATGCAATCAGCACGTGTGTGCAGGTGCTAGAGGTGGGTTATTACGTTTCGGGATCGTGAGAGGCGGCGAACAGCTTGGGAAGGTCTTCATCCTGACGATGATCGTGAGAGATGATGACGACTTAGGGAGACAATCATCCAGGAGTGAATGGACCATGGCTGCTGATGATTATTGAGACCGTGAAAGGTGACAGTCACTTGGGGAGGCCTTCATGCAGCAGTGGATGGACCACGGCTGCTGATGATTATTGAGACCGTGAAAGGTGACAGTCACTTGGGGAGACCTTCATCCAGCAGTGGATGGACCACGGCTGCTGATGATTATTGAGACCGTGAAAGAAGACAGTCACTTTGGGAGCCCTTCATCCAGCAGTGGATGGACCACGGCTGCTGATGATTACTGAGACCATGAAAGAAGACAGTCACTTTGGGAAAAAATCATCCAGCAGTGGATGGGTCACGGGTGCTGATGATTATTGAGACCATGAAAGAAGACAGTCACTTTGGGAAAAAATCATCCAGCAGTGGATGGGCCACGGCTGCTGATGAGTATTCAGACCGTGAAAGGTGACAGTCACTTGGGGAAAACTTCATGCAGCAGTGGGTGGACCACGGCTGCTGCTGATTATTGAGACCATGAAAGGTGGCAGTCACTTTGGGAAAACTTCATGCAGCAGTGGATGGGCCACGGCTGCTGATGATTATTGAGACCGTGAAAGGTGACAGTCACTTGGGGAGAAAATCATCCAGCAGTGGATGGACCACGGCTGCTGATGATTATTGAGACCGTGAAAGAAGACAGTCACTTTGGGAAAAAAATCATCCAGCAGTGGATGGGCCACGGCTGCTGATGATTATTGAGACCGTGAAAGGTGACAGTCACTTTGGGAGCCCTTCATCCAGCAGTGGATGGGCCACGGCTGCTGGTGATCATTATTGAGACCGTGAAAGATGACAATCACTTTGGGAAAAAATCATCCAGCAGTGGATGGACCACGGCTGCTGATGATTATTGAGACCGTGAAAGGTGACAGTCACTTGGGGAGACCTTCATCCAGCAGTGGATGGACCACGGCTGCTGCTGATTATTGAGACCATGAAAGGTGACAGTCACTTTGGGAAAAAAATCATCCAGCAGTGGATGGACCACGGCTGCTGATGATTATTGAGACCGTGAAAGATGACAGTCACTTTGGGAAAAAATCATCCAGCAGTGGATGGGCCACGGCTGCTGATGATTATTGAGACCGTGAAAGATGACAGTCACTTTGGGAAAAAATCATCCAGCAGTGGATGGGCCACGGCTGCTGATGATTATTGAGACCGTGAAAGATGACAGTCACTTTGGGAAAAAATCATCCAGCAGTGGATGGGCCACGGCTGCTGATGATCATTGAGACCATGAAAGGTGACAGTCACTTTGGGAGAAAATCATCCAACCATGGCTGCTGATCATTATTGAGACCGTGAAAGGTGACAGTCACTTGGGGAGCCCTTCATCCAGCAGTGGATGGACCACGGCTGCTGCTGCTGATGATGACACATTGTAAACACGATGTGAAATCAGCTGTCCCCCCCCCACCACGCAAGCTATATATATAAGTACCGTACTGAACCGCGCCGCGTGCGCACCGCGCTGGTCGTTACGGTAACGCAGCGGGCCAGGTTCGTATTGCACGAATGGACACACACCACGGCACGTCTAATTTATACTGCCAAAACGTGCACTTTTAAGTTACAAAAAACACACCTCGACGCAAACTGCATTCGTTCGCGAGGCTCGCTGGGAGGGAGTGCTCCTGCGAAACGCATATTTTGTCGTTGCTGTAAACGCGTAACGCAACATTGTTTTATTGCAAAGTTAAATACACTTCGAGGCGTGTAAATGGTGCAGTGCAGTGGACGTATTCGCACAGTCAGCAGCAGCAGCAGCGGCAGCGCTGCACCGTCATAGCCGTATCTCGATTGAAGTCAGTCAAGTCTTGTCTAAAATATAGGCAGGACTTAAAAACATTATCGTAGCAAGGCTAAACAATTGTCAACGCCGTTAGTGCACTGCAGTGTACGCGTTTCACCAATGTCGTAGTACTCGCCGGACGCGCGGTTTGCTGCAAGGCCGCGCTTGTACTCTATCACGATTGTCTCATATTTATAGCGAACACACGCGGGTGGGAGTCGTCTGATCGTCGTTAACACCGTCAATCAATACACTTTAAATTGTTGCTACATTGGAGAAGGTCACCAGCGATGTTGTCGTGGCTCAGAAGGCTCGCGAGCGCGGCCGCGGGCTCTACGCTCCGTACCGGTGCTCGGATAGTGGCGCTGCCGGGTCGGGTGGCGCCTTCCCCGGCCGAGGCGGCAACGCTCGCCGGTGCCTCCCGGCCCGCGCCCGGGGGCAGTAAGGAGGCGAGAACACAGCGGTGGGTCACGGCCTCTCGCTTTTTGCACCTTTAATGTGGTCGACACTTCACGTCGGGATGCCCGAAAGTCATTGTCGTTAGCCGCGGGTCAGTTTCCACTGCTGGATGAAGGTTTCTCCTCCCCCCGGGGAGTTGTTGTTTTTAGGTATTCCGCGATGATGTCAAGCTCGGAGAGCCCTGCCCAAAAGCATCTCTAGGATTCTACTAGAGTCCACTGGCAATGTTAAGCCAAGGAGAACGTTACTTGAAACGTCTCGATAATCATCGAGGTTGCCTCACGTGTGTATGTGGAGCTTCTTTCGCACCGTACGTAGCCAACCGCGCGAACGGGAGGTGCGGGAGCTAAGGACGACGCATTGAACAACAACAAAGGCAGTTCTTAAGCTGGCAATATGAACATTCTGCCATTACCACCGAGAAGACAATCACCCAGGAGATTGAGCGACTCAATCAGATCGAGTGCAAGGCGCTAGGGGGTGGGGGAGTGGATCGTTATATCGGCGTTAAGCGATGTTTTAATCTAGCAGTGGATTGATCATGGCCGATGGTGTTGTCAGACGCTCAGAGAGCTAAAGTCCCCAGGATGTGTTAATTGCACGTTGTTGAACTTCTTTAGCACCGTACGTTGCCAACCGGACTAATGTGGCTGTGTAAGCATCGGGCAATAACAACTCAAAGAATCATAAATGTGCCCTAATCTGACTGGGCCTCTGGCAATAACACTAAACCATTAACACATCCTAGAGATACCTTTGTATATGACTTGTTGAGTTTCTGGCATTATTAACACACAACCCTTGAGAATCGTTAAAAAAAAAGTGTGTTATCCACTTTTCATCAAACATTTATTCAAGTGAAATTGACCAAACATCCCAAATGCAGGACGCACCTCGCGTATTTTTTTTCCGCATTAAAATTTAACTTTCGATACATGGGTGAGGATCAAAGTTACAGATCACATTTGCAAATGTGGTTGTATTGAGCACTTTAAAACAGGCCGCAGGTTGTCCACCCATAGCTCGAGGTTAACTTAAATGAGTATCTGGTGCAGGGCGTAAATTCCAGTACTCGGGAGACAAAGGTGGTTGGAAGGGCATTGTGCTGTTTACGCCACCACCTTGTATGCTGCTGTTGTGACCTTAATAACTGTTAAGTGATGGCACTTTTCCCAAACAGACTTTGACGACTAAATGTGGATCTTTTCCTTGGTATGGGAGTGTATGTGTGCGTATAATAAGCGCGTCTGTTTTTATGTGTGTCAGCAACGCGTAGATAAATAAGAATATGTCATAATCTCATGTTATACCATATTTGTTCCTTCAGGTGCATTGCCTTACATTCCATCCCCAAAAGTTGTCATAAATTACAATAATGTGCCCGTCCCCCCCCCCCCCCCCATTCTTGTCTTACTTAAAATTTTGGATATTTTTTCTGATTTGTGTTTTCCTTGTTGCTCGTTCTTCATGGATATTTGTTCGAGGTACAATAAAATGCTGACGCAGAACAGTAATAGTACATATGCCATACTAATTAGCCGTAAGTGCATCATTGAATATAAATGAGAGTGTAGGGGTGACCCAATTAAGTAAAAAAACACAATTGTCACTTAGCATAATTGCTGATTCCTTGTGGAGTTAACCTGCTTGTATAGTCAAGGGCCCCGTACACAGGGCACTCATATAAAAGGTGCAGTTATATTTAATAACATAGTAGTTATAATTGTTAGTCTACAAGTGGCTATGTTTTAATGGATATTTAAATCTCCACCATTGTGCTTGGGGTTGGACTCGTGGCACAACTGTTAAGCGCACTGCACTGTTAACCATGTGATGGGAGTTTGATTCCTAGCCACGGTTAACAGTGTTGAGTGATATATGAACAAGTCCTGGGTTCCCTCCTTCACAATATCCACATACTGACCAACACGGTCAGGAATGGTCAAATAACTAACACATCCTGTATATCCCTATAATACTGCAATGATATATTTTGGAAAGCATCCTCTTTTTTAGCATTTGTAAAGAATGTTTGCCAACTTAATTAGGCAAGGAAAACACTGCATGGCAGTTATCACGCTAACGATTAGGACTAATAAGTATGTATTAGTGTAATCACCCATTGAGAGCCTAGACTATAAACATGTGTAGGGTGTGCAGTGTGTTAAAAAATATATTTGTACTCGATGGTTGGGAAATAAAAAGTGATTTGCAGGCAAATTCCAGCGCTAGCTCTATTCAAGTGCCATTGAGGTCTCGACAAGCTTCAGCTACTACGAGAGGGTGAGCCTTTAGTAAAGTTAAAACGAAGGCCAAACAAACCGAAATGCAATCGAAGTACAGTCAAATATAATACAGTACATGAATATTTTGCATTGCTGTGAATGGTGATCACAAGATTGTAATTCATTGTTGCGTGTGTTTCAGTCTTAACTGTGTTTAGAGTTTATGTTGTTGGGTACATGCCCTTCTGTGATGCTATTTTCTCTTGCTGTCACGCGTTTTTTTCTTCAAATAGAATGAGTGAAGGGAAAGCGAAAGGGCAACTTTTTAGTGTGACTTGGTTCATTTGATCTGATAAGAAAAGTAATCTTCCAATGTCACTTGCATCTTTAATAAAGCATGATTTTATATCACTAAAAGAGTAGTACATCGGGTTCTTTTGATAGTGTAATGACAGGGTGCCACCTGTCAGCCTGAAGGGGTAATTGCGGTTATGGGCATGTTACATAATGTCTAATTATGAGGGGGGCGTATCTAGGGTAAAGGTGAAAGGCGGAGTCAGTTGGGAATCTCCGGGAACCTGCTCGAAGGTTCTGGAAGGGGGCGTGACCAGAGGCAGGGCTTGGCCGCGCCGGGGTGTATTTCAGAGGGACCAAACCAGAGGTTCGGTGCTGTTGCGGATCCTGGGTCCTGGCTGTGTCGCTGCTCGCCGTCATCTCTCTTCATCGTCTGGCCACTTGGCCGATCTTCTGCAAGGCTCTCATCGTCGCTGCACTAGTCAGACAGCTGTGTAGTTGGACGCTGACGATGGGGTTGTGTAGAAGGGTCAGCTATGTGTAGCTATGTAGAACGTTACATAGATGTATCTCCCAGGATTGTGCTTAAAGTGTGAGAATATATAAGAAGCCCTCTACACGAAGTGTCTTGGAAGTCGCTCACTACAATAGCAAGCATTTACTGGATGGATGGCAGCAAGACATTCTCATGGAAAATCATCTGGGAACCTTTGAAATAAGAACTCTGCAATAGCAATTGAATTGCCAACGTGATGAGTATTGCATTTTCCAAGCACGTTTGCGGCTGGCATTTTCTGCTTCGGTAGACTGCAGTGCCCAGCAGCACACTTTGTCACATGCGCTCTTTTTTATTCTGTCTCAATACCTTTGCCCAATGAGCTGGCGATGCCGTGTGGCCCACAGGAATCAGCGCCCGAGCCTTCTGAGGGGCATGGCGACGGGCGGCGCGCACACCTCCGCAGGCTCCCCCCCGCGGCACAGCAATCGGCTGGCGCTGGAGAAGTCTCCGTACTTGCAGCAGCACGCGCACAACCCCGTCGACTGGTGAGGTCATCGTCAGCACCGATCTATTTCTTATTTTACACGGCTTCAAGAAGATTAGTACTGCACCGCACTGCAGGTTTTTTTTCTATTATTGATGAAGAGCCCTTTACAAAGCACTAGCGATCGGGGAAAAAGGGGTGCAATTATTCGGCAGACGATAGACCGAGGCCAGGTGCCCATGGGTAGGGGGAGGGAAGGGCGATTGGGCTCACTGCCCTGCTCACGTAGGGATAATGCTCAGGAACGTGGTGATTTTAGAGAAGAAGCGGAAAGGGGGGTGGGGGGGGAAAATGAGCTGTAGTTCTTGAAATGCTTCCTGGGCAAAAAAAAGGTAATAATAAAACGTATCATTAGATATGATTGATCCACTGCTGGCTGAAAGCCTCCCCAAGCCATTTTCATTCCTCACAATCTCATGATGCAGAAATCCTTGGAGCTCGTACCCACGAGTTGATTTAATCACTCCAACTTCACAGTCGACTTTGTTTTGATGGTTTTCAATTTTGACTTCCACTCCATCGTAGTTCTCGACCATCGACCATCATCCCTTCTCGTGACGTTTCCTGCCCAAGCCGACTTAAAGCCCACTTACTTTTCTTTAACCATTGCTTTTGGAGCACTAGACCAATGATTTGGCGCAATCTGTTTACCCTAATTGTATTGCTTTGTACAGCACTTTTTAAAACTTATTCAATGAAATGCACAATGTAAAAATGTATTAGAATTATTTAATATGCATATGTTTTCTGATGCATGCGTTTTCTGTCTCTGCATGTAATTCAAAGCGCACACCTCTACACGCGTCTTTGTGCACTTTTCATTTTTTGTTTAATTTTGTCTATCATTGTCTGTCTCAGATCTGCGTGTCATCACAGGCCAACTAAGCATGCTTGGATTTGTTGATAGATGGACATAGATCGATTTACAGAAAGATCTCTCTATACAGTTTGTACGTGTTGGACCTTATAATTGCCATTGATGTCATCGTTCATGCTGCTAGATTATACCAAGAGATTGGTGAGTCAACATTTGGCAGTGGCCTCGCAGCGGAAGACTCATAATTAACACGTACACAGCGCACCACGTGCATGTTATCGTCTGGCCCTCGATCTCTCCGTAAGACACGAATACACAAATCGGTATCTTCGTAAAACACACAATTTAACACATTCATGGATGGCTAAATGTTCAATCAGCATCCATCTATCTGAAATGTATGTCCCACCAGACTAAAACGTTGTCAGAAATGGATGCTTTTAAATAATAAATATGCCAATAAATCATTTTGACAGAGGTGTTCGCTTTTGAGGAAAGATTCTTAAATGCCTAATCATCACACTTGTATTCGTGCTTTCATGTGTGTTGTTAAGTGCCTTTAGTTACTTATATTAATAAACAATGAAGCATTCATTGTGTTCGCTGTCCATCAGGTATCCCTGGGGAGAGGAAGCCTTTGAAAAGGCACGCACAGAAGACAAGCCCATATTCCTTTCGGGTAAGCAGCGGTTAACCCCCGTCACGTTTGGCTGTGTGTTTTATTTCTGAAACTGCTGCCCTTGGCACAAAAGAGGGCCTTTTTGCACTCACACGTCACAGTTTGGGAATGAGCCTCAGGGCATTATGGGAATGACCCAGTACCTCGAAATTATTGTTTTTTCACGGGTCTTTCCATTTCAGTGATGAGGAAATATAATAAAGGACTCATGCGTAATATCTTTAAATGAAGTATTGCACCAATTTATTTTACAAGATCTGTGTGAATGGCCATCGGGTACAATAATTGGCAGCTCAGCCTTGCCTTACCACATACTTTATTGCATAGCTCAGTTTAATAGTGATGGGAGAGATGGTCTATCCAGATATTTTATCTATAACTTGATGGATTTAGACTGGTAATGTTTTTTTAGCTGCGTCTCACAGTCAGCGATAGAATGGCTTTATGTGACTTGATGGTTGTGTGGGCAACGTGCTTGTCACGAAGTCAATTTATAAGGATGCCATCATTCAATTGTGTTAACTGTCTGATACATTCTGTGGAGCCATGCTGAAGTTGGTTCTGTGATGTTAAAAACTGAAACGTTGGCATTCCATGGAAACTAAACATCTAAATGGTAGATATTCATCATAAAGGTTTTTGGGTTGGATTTCGTAAGTATAAATTTCTCATAGCACTCCACCACCAGACACAGCGAATCAGGAAGAGATTTGTCATATAAACAAAACGCACCAATTAGTTACTACTTTAGCCCACCGGTGTGTTGGAGTATGACGTTTCGCTGGTAATTACATCCAGCATCATCGAGCGATTTGCCAAAGTCGAGTTCCTTTCGGGCTTTGCCACTTTGGCAAATCGCCCGATGATGCTGGATGTAATTACCAGCGAAACGTCGTACTACTCAAATTGTAAATATTGTGGATTTACTCTCTGAAACACCATTGGGCTGAAGTAGTAACTAATTGGCGTGTTTTGTTTACGTGACAAATCCTTTACTTATTGGCTGTGTCGAGTGGTGAATACTTACGCGATCTAACCCCAAAACCTTTATTATGAATAATATTGTTCGTGAAAGCCCACATGTTAAACTAAATGGTAGATAATTTTGTATGAAAAGAAAAGCAGGTAAAGGTGCAGTCCTGCAACTGCTTGCTCATGCCACTGCTGGTGGAATGGCCTGTAATTAGATGGAGCCCCAGAGAGCCCATTAAATGAGTTGGCCCAATTATTTTTGTTGCCAAATTAGAAAATTACCCACAGCAGCTCATATTCAATTCAAACACTTTGTAAAAGATGTAATGCCTTGTTGGGTCTGTCTGGAAGGTTTTATGTAAATGAAAGTTTGGTCATCTCTTGCTCAACTTGTTTGGGACCTAAAAAACTCCTCGGCTACAAAGTTTATTGCTAATATATACCGTGTTGGTCACCCAGTATATGAGCTCTAGAAAAGATGACATTCCAAAAAAATCCCTTGAGTGGAAAAATGTGTGACTTATCAATTTGCAATATGGATATGAGTCACATTGTTCAAGCCAGGCACTTATAATTAGCTCTGAAATGTTACTTGTTGTGCGTGATGAAACCAGGATATTATTCAATGGCATTCTAGTCAATCTTGATTTGAAGCTTTCGTGACTGCAGGAATCCATACTCTTTGGTTCTTTCGGTAAAGTCACGTAGGTAGAAAAAGAAAATAAGACAAAAAATAATATATCACGACGTTTTGATCGCAAACATTTAGATCGCAAACGTCGTGATATATTAATATTTTTTTCTTTTCTTTTTATACCCACATGACTTTACCGAAAGAACCAAAGAGTAGGCATTCTGGTCGTCAAAGGCATGTATAACATATTACCCATTTATACAACTTAAAATGTATCTGCAAATATGTACTTGAGTGTTTATGGTAACTGTCAGATTAGATGCACGAGTGATGTTAGCTTTCAACATTGTATAACCTGTAATTTAAATAAGATGTATATGTGTCTCACAGTTAATAGCATTGCACACAAAGGATAATGCCTTTCTGGTAAAGTTGTTCATTGGTGCGAACAAAAATTTCAATTTCTGGAAAAGAACGTGTGCATGATGTGAATGCTACTATTTATCCAAATCCTGTGTGTATGCACTGTGTATTTTTGTCAACTGTACATCCCACGTTGATATTATCAGCTAGGAATAACTAAAATAACCTTTGACACACAGTGAGGAATCTGTCTTTACCTGTCAGTTCAACTTATGTTATTGTATAAAATGATAGCGCAATCATAAAAGCAACCCTAAAGTTTGCACAGACTTGGATTTTTCAATTTGATTTTTGACAGCATCTGTAAAAATATGTTACGCATTAATCTTAGAATTTCTGCGCAATCTAAGACAAAAACTGAAAGTTAAAAAAGTTATTGTGGAGTAATTTAACGTCACTCTTGAGAAGAGGACAAACACATGAAATAAAATAATAATAAAAGTGTAAGATCTACGGCATGAAATCTTGACTTAAAGCTTTCGTGACTGCAGGAGTTAATTTTTTGCGTCTTTCGGTAAAGTCACGTACAAAAAACTACGACGTTTCGGTCGCAATACAAGCAATCATTATCAGGAGAAAAAAAAGCGGGAAAGCTGCTGAATTAGGCTGTTTTAAAGGTTTGAAATGGGTGTAGCCCAGGGGTCATAAACGAAGTGGGCGGGGCTAGGGATGTTAAAGTGAGAAATTTGCATGTAAAATTGAAGAGCAACCTCCACAACGAAGGCGCGGAGGTGGCCATTGGATTTTGAGAGATTAGTGTAATAAGAGAGCGCCATCTCGTGCATTATTGTGGGGGTTACATTTACATATTGATTCAGTCCACGTATTATCTATCTGGGGAAAGGTGAATGGGCGGATCTAGCAGGGAAGCCTTTAGAACATTCTCGAAGGTTTCAGGAGGGGCGTGGCCAGAGGCGGGGCTTAGCCTCGGAGAAGGGAATATAAGCAGGGGGTACAGCAACGTTAGAGGTCGGTGTTTGAAGATCGAAGAGGAGCTCCCCGTCGCTGCTATCCCGCCATCTCCACCTGCCACGTGGCGGCTCGACCTCCACCCGCTCATCTGCTCCATAGCGCGCCGCCAGCCAGGCGGTGCGGTAGCGAGCGGGGTGAGCGCCACGTGGCGTGGGGCAGCACAGCCACGAGAGCGGGTCGACATCCGTGGAGAGAGAGAGAGCGGCTGTACCGAAGATTTAATAAATAACTTGAAGTTACTTACTGTGTCGGAGCCACTCATTACAGTGGTGTCAGATAGTGGACTTTTTCTGGCGGTGCTCTACTGAAGACGCGATGTCCTAGCACCAGAAAAAGAAGAATCCACCTGCAGTGTCCTCCGACGATGACGAGGCGGCGACTCAGCTCCTGGCGACCCCGGGTTCCGTGGTCCCGTTTATGGAGCCCACGACAGGTGCCGATGTCGCACCTGCGGCGGACGGCGTGGCGGAGTCTTCACATCAGACTTAATTTGGAGCTTTCGTGACTGCAGGAATTACTCTTTGGTTCTTTCGGTAAAGTCACGTATAAAGATAAAATAATAAATTAAATACTAGCATACATCAGCTTCGCCCTGATGATCCATGGCGAAGGGTGGAGACGCAGCTGGGCGCTTTGACAACAGCGCTCCTCCACCTCGTCGCTCTCGTCACGCCGATCGCCGCTGGAGGTAGTCCGGTGGCGGACCGTCCGGGGGTGGACGTGCAGAGGACCGGCGACGGTGCCTCGGAGGGTCCCCCCTTGGGAAACACGGCCGCCATTCCGGGCGGGGTGGAGACGGCCGCCATTTCACAGTCCCCGCCAACCACGCGTGTCACTGCCACCATTTTGCACACCGCGGAGGAGAGCGGTGCGTCGGCCGCCAGTTCGTCACTGCCGTGAATACCCCGGCGTGGCCTCGAGGTGGCGGCGGCTCTGCGATCTTACATTGACATGCTAATCTTTCACAATACAATGGCCACCTCCGCGCCATCGTCGTGGAGGTAGCTCTCCGATCTTACATTTACATGCAAATTTCTCACTTTAACATCACTAGCCCCGCCCACTTCATTTATGACCCTTGGGCTACACCCATTTCAAACCTTCAAAACAGACTGCCTCAGCAGCTTTCCCCCTCTTTTTTTCTCCTGTTAACGATTGCTTGTGTTGCGATCGAAATGTCGTAGTTTTTCGTAAAACAATATTTTGTTATTTGTGACTTTTCCGAAAGACCCAAAGAATATGTACAGCGTTGTTGTTTTTCAGATGTGTATACATTTGGGCAAGTTACATTTCCTGGAAAGACAACTGATGAATTAAACATTTAACAAAATCGTATCCATGAGAGGGAAAACAATCAAAGATCCCAACAGAGGGGAGAGTCGGCTGTCATACCAGAATGCATGTAGGTGTCAAAGAGTGACAGCATTTGTTGGAACAGAGGCAAAGTCTTTGTTAAGCGGAGGCTTTCATGTAGCAGTGCTAAAAGTGTCAGCTGATGATGATGACAGAAAGAAGACCTCACTGGCTACTCATCATAAGGCTAAGTCAACCCCGGGGAAATATTTTTTTAAGTACAAATTTAAGTTGGTTTCAATTAGTGGAAGTGAGAAGTCGATGTATTCTTTACATTGGTTGTCCTATGAAGATACTGCTGGCTACTGTGGTGGAATCACTGGACTGGCAAGCCCGAGGTTGATGGTTCGATTTACCGACTTGAAATCTGAACAAAAATAGTTTTTAAAATGTTTAAATACATAGGCTTTCGCAACCACTATCATCCATAATATAGGTTTATTTGGGTCGGATGTGTAAATATTAATGCGTCGTTAAACCCACCACCACCCGACACAGCCAATTAGTAATGTTTGTCACGTAAACAGAACATGCCATTTAGTTACTAGTACAGTACACCGGTGTGTTGGAGAGCAAATCCACAACATTTACAATCTCAGTAAGACGTTTCGCCAGTGGTGAAGCTAGTTGTAATTACTGACAAAACGTCATACTCAGATTGTAAATGTTGTGGATTTGCTCTCCAACACACCGGTGTGCTGTACTAGTAACGAATTGGCATGTTCTGTTTACGTGACAAACCTTACTAATTGGCTGTGTCAGGTGGTGGCGAGTTTAATGACACATATATTTACGCGATCTAACCAAAAAAAACGATATTATGGACTTTTCTAAATATCCGTCCTCTGTCCACCCAGCAGTATAAGTGGGTACATGACGGTTCGTCAATTTCCAGTGTGTGTACCCCCACCGCCTCCGAGACGTCTGACCGACATGAACGAATAGGACAAACACACTCTAGAAGGGCTCTCCAGAGCTCACTTTTGTGGAGGCCCTTTTGCCAGCAGTGACGTAAGCGAGAAATGTGACATTTCTCAGGGGCTACTAACAGAGATGAACATTTCCCCAACACCCGTTTGAATGCTTAGACAATTTGTCTTTTTGACATCGTTGTCTTTAAGTCAAAAGACACATGTGGCTCTTGAGGCCACATGTGGCTTTTGAGGCCACATGTGTCTTTTGTGAAAGAAAACTTGGGAGAATCCCAGTGGCGGGATGTTAAACACCTTGCCTGATATACAGGAGGTCGTGGGTTTGATCCCGACCATGATGCCTGCTGTATATTTGGAGTTTGCATGTTCTCCCTGTGGTTGTGTGGATTTTTTTCCAGGTCCTCCGGTTTATATCCCTAAATTTAGAAACATGCATTTCGATTATTTGTTTGAAATAAATTTCCACATGATAAGCCACTTCATTGGGCTTTAATTTGTAGCCAGAGCGGTTCTGAAAAAAATCTATATAGATCAGTGGGCCTTACCTGGTAAAATAAACAAATAGTTTAGTTTTAGGTGCAATAGCAAAAGTTTCAAAATTATGGATTATATAACTTTTCAGACAACAACCGGGCATATATGCCATGGAAATATACAGCATAGACAGATTACAGTTGCACAATATAAACATTATGTAAATGTTTAGAGAGAAAAGATACAAATATAATTAATTAAACAAATGGAAATGATAAATGATTTTATTTTTCTAAAACAACAGCGTAGGTGCCAGTGACTTTATTTAATTAAGGTGAAGGTTATATCACAACAGAGGAGCTGGTAAATCAATGTAAGACAGTTATGATTTCTTGAAGCTGAGGCTTTGTGTTAAGGAGATATTTGACCCAATGTTATACTTTATTGGGTTGCACAATTGCTTCCGTTCAGAATGACATTTTATCTGAATTTTGTTTCAAATTTTGGACTTACAAGTGAGCATTGGATTCTTGGAATGTGTCCAATCAAGTGATCAGATAAGAAGGAACTTTATATTATTTTTGTTAAAATAAAAACCGTAAAAAAACTAAGTGCGAAGGATTTAGAGTGACATGGGCGGTTTAGTTCAAAACATCTCAAGTCCGTTAGTGCCGCTATTATGTCGGGGCAATAGACAACCGTTGAATCTGTATCTGCCTGGATGGTATGTTCATTTTTTTTCAACGTTAAGATTGCGACTCGATTGAATGGAAATGTACTTGGCAGTAAGCGAGGTGCATTATTCAGATTACTTTATATGGTTCTACCCGGTATTATGAGTTAAGGATAGTTTATTATTGCATGCATAAGTTTGTTGGAACCATCAACACGTCGTGTAAACACTTGTCGTTTTTGAATTCCCGTTCACACAAAAATGTTTCCCTATAAGTAATCCCCAACAGATGGGGCCTTAAGCCTCCTATGTTCCTGGCAAGAGGTCTTGAGGCACTGGTATTTGTCTACTCTGGACTCTCAATGCAAAGGACCATTCGTTTTATATCTCGCATTTGAACTTGTCTATGGCTGCTATTTAAATCCCAACCCTGTTCCTTCTTCCCACACTTTCTTTTAAGCCTGAATGCTAAGTGTGTCTGTGTAGTGTTAAGCTGTCTGTCCCCTAAAGCAGGGGGTGGGACACAAGCCAAAATGCCCTTTCCAGCCTTGAGAAACCCTCCCTTCAAAAGGCACCGCTCTCTAACAAGGTTACGTGTGCGGGCAATGCTGGCAGTCCATTACTCACGAACGTACAATAACACAGCCACTTTTTGGCTTGAAACTCACCTCCAGGAAAGCAGATTTTTGGCCATGGTGCGGGCAGAAATATAAGATGTGTGGCTTCATTCCAGTCAAATAGAAAATGAGGCATTTGCATGGCAATGCCCCTGAGGATCATATCTCGTCAAGTACGAGATTATAGCAATGAGCACGGTTAACTACGTACAGTGCAAAAGGAGTTCAACATACACACATACTAATTATCGAACTTAAATAAGTGCGATTTTAGTAAAAATTGCGGAGTAATTGGGACATGACCGTGGCTCTGTGCTATTTTTTTAAATGTTTGCCACTAGACACACACGCTGAGTCTTGCCAACAATTTGCTTCCACATGCAGCTCCAGTCGTGCAAGATTAAGTTTATTCGAGAACTTCTATACCCCTCCCAAAATGTATTTTTATTGCAATACTCGGTTTACTTATGAGTGCAATCTACTTATGCAATCATTTTAGTCTTATTTTTTTTATGATAAATTTTCACATTTTTTTTTATTAAGGTAGAGTAACCATATGCAACTTATTACGAAGGCACCGCATCAGTTTCTTCATATTTCACCAACTGGGAAGTTCCATAAAATTAAGCAACCACACAGTTGACAGTTTCAAAATCATCTCAATAATAAATATGGGATGGAATTCTGTACGCACAGTAATTATGTGTAGTTGTAGGAAGTGACTTACTCGTGGACCTCGTCAGTGTTTGACATGTACATGAAACTGAATTCATCATCACCATCTCAGCACGAATGAAAATAAAATTTCGTCCAAATACGTTCAAACACCCTGGTATTTTATGAGCTCATCAGGAAATGTTGAAACTTTATATCTGTCTGAATTACAGTCATAATTGGTTGACAAATTTCACGCCAATTAAAAAAAGCCGCTTTATCATTATACTGGTGATTGCCCACTTCTTTAAGTTGCTTGAAATGTATGGCCAATTTGAGGTTGACTTGTTCTTCTTGTGGGTCAATGGATCCCCCTGTGGATAAAGATGCTGCTCAGGCGATGAACCGTAAATGACAACAGGCCATATTTCACACGTGCCAACTTCGACTTTTCATTATGCATTAAACTCATATACTGTATGGATCGCTTTACACTGTGGATACATTCTTTCATACACCACTGAAATAGGATGAAAAAAACAGGAATAAATCCTGGAGCATCATCGGTTTTCCTAAGAAAAACTGTGTGACGAAACAAATTCGAACACATTTTTCTCCCAGAACTCCATTTCAACCCCGTTCATTATAATAATGTGGTCTATCTTGCCTGGACTCAAGCAACACTAAAAGCCTTAAGTGACAGCACATGCTGCGCAGGTGATAATGCTGTACTGTGATACATCGGACGAAGTATGTCAACGTGCAGTTGCGTACGTTTTATTATTATTTTAAAGCTTTTTTCGCAGCCATTTTCAGCAAATGGTATGTTTGCCAATGCGTAATGTGCTCTAAGAGTGGATATATACCAGCTGTTAAGCTGAAGTTAAATAGTGCGCATTTATTTTTGCAACGTTTTTGTTGTTGCACTCCCCTATATGCGACACAGCATCTCTACTGCAAGTGTACACAAAGCCTCAGTGTACATAAAGCCTGTGGAAGCATGACATGTGCAGTGTGAAGCTATTCAAGTGCAAATAAAACAATATAAGGTGTAAGTTATTTCCCTTCAAAAAGATGGATGAATCAGATTCTCTGATTCAACATCTCCATGCTGTCACATTTGGTTGCCATAGCATCCGCATGACCCCATCCAGTCAATGAGATTGCTTGTTGCTTCTGCAAGAAATTAAGAAATATTTTGAACAAAGTTGTAGGTTGATTGCAGAGCCAAATTGCTCGCAACGAACAGTGTCTTATGTTATTGTTTCAAGCAACATCATTGTTTTAAATAACAATTGCATTGCACCATTTTTCAGGTTTTTGTGTATTACTCTATTGAGGGGCAGAGAAATAGGGAGGGGGTTGGAGAGTCTATGGTCTGACATTGAAAGCAAATCCTGACCTTGATTAAACCTGTATTTTTAACATTTCGCCCTGGCGTGCGATGTCATTAAACCAAGGACTTAATCGCCATATCGGGGAACGTTCTGTCTTGCTTCGCAAGCCACTTGTTCACAACGAATATTAAATTGTCAATATGACATGTATTTCACCAAAAGTGATGCTTTAACAGTGGGAACATGTTGAAGTCGGATCGGTGCATGGACTGGAAATAATATGGAGTGATTAACCAATTCGCATTTAATAATTGTGAATGGCAGCCGTGGCAAGTGTACAAACCCACCAGGCTTTCCGGTCACATTAACGAATACATGAATCTCTAGTCAGGAGTTGATAAGTGTCTGGGGCGGCCCATCAACAGCACCGCCGATTGGGAGCACGGAAGGTCCTAACGAAAGAAGGCAAACGTCATGCTCGCAGTCAATCAACTCCCTTGCCCACCATTAGTTCGGAGCAAGACATCCAATTATTGGACCAGACCACAGAAACGATGCACTTTGCCTCGGAGGTAAGCCGCATATGCTCCGTTTTCAGAGGGAGCAGAGAGGAGTGCTCCTTTTGTTGGCGCCATAGGCGGAAGACCGCGATGCGGAACGGACACTCCACACGCGAAGCCTCGGTGCGCATTCCTGATGCCCCATTGATTGCCATTGTGATGTACGCGATAGTGTATCTCACTTTTCCTATCTCGTGTTGTGAATTTGAACATTCCGCCGTTCATTCACGGTCACAGGGAGGGTTATTTAAAGTGTCGTATTATAATTGATGCATTCGAATTCTTACACCAAAGCAATACCATATTAGGACGTAGGCTTTCGCGACCAATATTTTCCATAATATTTTTTTTTTGGTTTAGATCGCGTAAATATAAATGTGTTGTGAAATCTGCCATCACCTGACACAGCCAATTAGTAAGGTCTGTCACGTCAACAAAAGATGCCAATTCGTTACTCGTTCAGCACACCGGTGTGTTGGAGAGTATGTTTTGGGTTTACTCTCCAACACACCGGTGTGCTGAACTTGTAACGAATTGGCATATTTTGTTAACGTGACAAACCTTGCTAATTGGCTGTGTCAGGTGATGGCAGATTTCACAACACATTTATTTTTACGCGACCTAAACAAAACAAAAAACATCTTATGGGCAACACCATTTTCTTCGGATTTTAAGACGCAATTTTTTTCTCCACTGTATTTCAAGGCAAAATTTGAGGGTGCATCTTATAATCGGATAGGTGCGTGCGTGAGAGAGAGAGATGAGATAACTGTATTGACGCTGGGCACACATTTCGGGGTGGATCATACTGCCTGGAGCATCTTATAATCCCATAGAACATGGTAAATAGACAATTACTTGTAAAAGACCAATTAATTTTAAAACGTTATTTTTTCAACAAAGAGCTGCACCTTGTTTTGCACGTTGGAGAAACCCAGAGGGTCTGGAGAGAAACACAATAATCACACGTGCAAGGTGAGTGCATAAATCATGATTTATTATTTGAAGGCGCCTTCCATGGAGTGCATCTTGAGGCGCCAACATTTTTTTCACACGCACATATGTTCGGAACCTACTTGCTGTGCTGCCCTTTTTATAGCCGTGTGCGTGGATTTCTTCCGGACATGATGATGTTTGCACTGTCCACCAGCCACACATAAAGAAAGCACTGGCTCTAAGGTTATGCACCGCCATGCCCAACGCACTTGGCTCCACATTGCAGAAATCCCTGCATTAAAATCCTGGCTTCTATTAAGGATAAAACCATACTTCAAATTGTGTTCAATCTGGTCTTGTCAACACACTTACATTTGCCTGCACCGTCCACCACACGCTCAGTTTATTTGGCAAGAAGACACAGAGTTAACCACTACCAGAGTAAAAACATTTTTTTTAAAAAAAATTTATTTTGCAAGACGAAAATATTGGATAAAAATATACTCGTGGTCAATCCACGGTGTGAGCCTCTGAGTGGCGAAATGCGTTGCGCAGTTTGTAGAAGCTGGTGACGGAATCGGGATGTAATTGCTACATCACAGGATCGTGAGAGATGGTGCTGGTTTAGTGGAGACCTTTATCCAGCAGTGCATGTGTCGTGACTTGATGATGATGAATTGTTGGAAAGAATGCAAAAGCTGAGTTTCTCTCGCCACCTTTGAATATGTTGCTGACAAACAGCTAAGCTGTGCCCCATAGAATTTTAAACACATTTTGGTGATTAGAGAAAACTATTAAGAGAAAAGTCCAAAAGAAGATTGATTACTTTGGTATTCACAGCGAACATTGCTGAATCAGTATTTATCCGCATAGGACAAAACTTAGAATAACTTATATAGACTGTAGCCTGGTTATTAAGCTGGGTGAGTGTACTGGCAGTCTATAATGTAGACTGTAGCCTGGTTATTAATCTGGGTGAGTGTACTGGCAGTCTATAATGTAGACTGTAGCCTGGTTTTAAGCTGATGAGCGTATTGGCAGTATATAATGGCAGTATATAATGTAGACTGTAGCAATGGTGATGAAACTGAGTGAGCGTACTGGCAGTCTATAATGCAGACTGTAGCCTGGTTCTTAACCTTAAACTACAGTCTGTATTATAGACTGCCAATACGCTCACCAGCTTAAAAGCAGGATACAGTCTACATTATAGACTGCCAGTACACTCACCCAGCTTAATAACCAGGCTACAGTTTACATTATAGACTACCAGTACACTCACCCAGCTTAATAACCATGGCTACAGTCCACATTATAGATTGCCAATACACTCACTCCGATTAAGAACCAGGCTCTACAGTCTACATTAGTGTTTTTTTAATTCATTCTAGATTTGAAGCTTTCGTGATTGCAAGGATTCATACTCTTTGTTTTTTTCGGTAAAGTCACGTAGGTAAAACAATCAATAAAATGAAATAAATAAAAACAACTAAATTAAATCACGACGTTTTGGAGGCAACACAAGCCTCCTTCATCAGGTGTAAAAAGGCACAGCAAAATAACTGTAACGAGAGTTATTTGTGATGAGACATTGTTACATAGGGTAAGAGGAGGGGGGAGGAGCCAAGGAGGACGGGCGCAGGATGGGGGGGGGGGGCAAGGAAGGTGAAGAGAAGGAGGACGGAGCCCCGGATGGGGGACGCAGAGCGGGGAAGAGTAGCGGTTAAATTCACTTTATTATTTATTATTATTTTTCTATCTACGTGACTTCACCGAAATAACCAAAGAATATTAATTCTTGCAGTCACGAACGTTTTAAGTCAAAATTAGAATAACTTTCTTGTGTGCATAATGCGAAGAAAACCCTTTGTTACATTTTTGCAGAAGTTTATCCAAATTGTATCTACGGCATCTTAATTCACGGGGGCAGTATATTCCATTCAGTATCCGCATGCAACAGCGATGTGAATAAATAGCGCTTCGTTAAAAATGTAAAACTACAACTTTTCAGTTTTTGTAACTAAGCTGAGACAATCAAAATTGTTACACATAAGAACCTGGCTCTGTCTTACATACCTGATGGGAAAAGCATTCTGTAATTATTCACAGTATTTTCTTATTAACTCTATAAATCTTTGAGACGTCTAATCACCTCTCTGCAAGTGCAATATTGTTCCATTAAGAAACGTTTTTATGATAAACAGATGCAAGCATTAATGTTATCCTCAAGATCACTTTGAAAGTCTGATTTGAAGGGGAAAAGTAGAGTAGTTATTGAGGGAAACTACATTGAAACCAAATGTTTAGGGGCATCAATAACTAATTTTCAAATCTGTTAACAAGAAAATCCATCATCATAACAGAATAATAGTGCAGGCCAGAAAACCATCATTTTTAAAACAACTTGCAGAAATGCGAGCTTTTTTCACAGACGTTTGTGTTGTGTGAATTATTTATTCACGTGTTTGAAAGCCAATGGTGGGTTACTTAAGTGGTGATAAATTACTTCGGTGGTGATAAACTGCTCTAGAGGAGTGCGCCTTTTGGCGTCATCTGGTCCAACACCATGTGAGACTAGGCTCTAAGGAAAGCTGTCTCGGGTGTGGACCAATCAACTTCAAGGACAGTGCATACATTATCAGAGTTATGTTTTTTGTTTGCATTTTGACTGCAGGTATTGTGGTCTATGCAAACATGACTCCTTGTAAAAAAAAAGTGTCAGTTTTGTTGCCAGATAAAAGGGTAAAAAAACAATTATCATGCTCTAGAGGAGTTGTACATCCCTGAAATCAAATGTATCGCTCCGGATGACCGCTGCAAAGTATGATCTTGAGTTTTGATTATAGTGTGCTGATCTTTCAAGGTGCATTGAAAAATGTTGATACTCCTACTGATACTCATGCTGCCAGCTATGGCTGCAAAGTTTGGTCGTACATGTTATATATATCGTTTATTGTTAAATTTGAATCACAGTTCCTATAATCACTGTTACATTATTTTTATAGCTTTATTTTGGTGATTTCGAAAACGTTTTGGTTTAGCCGTATTTGTTTGTTGTAGTACAGAGTTAGACTGATAACTTTAATCTAAATTGTCTTATGGTTGTTATTGTTTGACTTGCATCCCACTGGGATTTTTGCACACAGCATTGATATACGGTGCTTTTTCTGGAAGACTTTGCTGTTTTTTCCAGGATTTTTCTGTTGCGTGTAGTCACTTTAAAATGTTTCTTGTTCATGTTTTTGTTTTGTTGCGGTTGCACCCGAGTCAAGAGCCGCATGGCTCACAGGGCAATACCTAATAAATTAAACTGAAAAACTGAAACTGAAAACTGATTAAATCAACCATTGAAATCCGAGAGTTCAGAGGTTCCGACTGAGCATTAGCGACGGAGGAAAGAATAGAACGAAAATGAGGGAGGGTTTTGCCCAGCAGTGGGAAGTTACTGACTCGCAACAACACCATCAACAAAACCTCAAATTATCCAGACTTTTCACAATTAAGTGTTTGTCCATTGAAGGCCTAGAAGCCAGGATCTAAAAAGAGACCATATCAATATCAAGGGAGAAGCCACGCTCCTTATGTGACAAGACTGCTTGCGTTTCACGTTCTCAAGTTTATTTTTCAGCACAACGGATCAATGAATGAGAGATAAAGGAAATCTATATATTTTTTGCTGTTATTTTACAATGTATAGCCACACCATGCTCCGTTTGAGCCGAATGCATGAGTTATTTGTTGTCGGCTCTGCCTTTTTCCACGGGGCGTGGATGGGAAAACATTTCCACTCGTTATCCAGTGCTGGATATACACTTGAGCCAAAATGTTTTGAATTACATCGGTCAATTGGAGGGCCTCATGGCCAAGAATGAAGTGGCAGGTAGCAAGGAAGTAATGATTCAGAGGCCCAACATCACACATTGACATCCGTGAACTGCACTTTGGGGCCGTACATAAATGACGTCACGCACCTGGGGGGGGGGGGGGGTCAGACGATGTGTGACGAGGGGGGGGGGGGTTCGAGAAATGTGACGTCACATCAAAATGCGCAACTTTAAATAAACATAGACTACACGTTCTACTTAATAAAATAGACTTTTGAATAAATGTTTCTCCTACAATATTAGAGTGCAGCGCCACATTAAATGGGCACTACAATGACAATAGTTGAAATCGATTTGAAGCATGTTTTATTTGGGGGGGGGGGGGGGGGCAGAGCTTTGTGACGTCATAATTGAGGGGGGGTCTGACTTTTTGTGACTCCGTGTGACGAAGGGGGGGGGGGGTCAAAAATCGTCCAAAATCGTGTGACGTCATTTATGGACGGCCCCTTTGTGAATTGCAATTCAACAATTCCACATGACTGGCAGTAGCGCGAGTGGCTCACTCAAGATAGGTTGTGAGTTCAAATCCCGGTTGAGGGTTAACTCGGTCCATCATCATCATCATTAGTTTGGGGTCTATAAAGTGAAGACCACTTTGTGGAGAAGTCAACAGTGGTTTATGGAATGACTCGCCCCTGCATGGGAATATGGAATTTGAATCACTGGCTCGTGGCTGTCAATGGAAAATGACCACCTTCTCAATGCTCAATTGAGCAATAAACTACTTTGACTTTTAGATGTGCATCAACAGTCAGAGTTTAAAGAAATTAGAATACGTTCTTTCCCAATGCGGATTAAAGATGTACATCAACAGTGTGCGCTTAAGGTGAATCAAATTTACCCCCATTATTTATCCAGCTGAAGAGCCAGTGATGTGTGGGATCTCTAGGAAAGGAGATATGATTTGAAGCTTTCGTGACTGCAGGAATCCATACTCTTTGGTTCTTTCGGTAAAGTCACGTCGGTATAAAATAAAATCAATAACGACGTTTCGGGCGCAACACAAGCGTCCATCATCAGGTGGGAAAGCATGGTCTGCTGCTGAGGTAGACTGTTTTAATCAGCCTGGTGATGGACGCTTGTGTTGCGCCTGAAACGTCGTGACTTTACCGAACGAACCAAAGAGGAAATGGAGATATGTATAAGCATTGTTACATCAAAGGAGATGTGTTTAACCATTGTTACATCAAATAAAATATGTATAACCATTGGTACATCAAAGGAGACATGTAGAACGATTGTTACATCAATGCAGTTGCTTTTGATTTACAACGTAGCCTCGGACAATTTTCAGAGTTGGGATTTAGGCGATGACAAGTGTCCATTGGGTTCAGAATTTTTGTTTTTACTGGAAGAATCTAAAGAGCTATGAACCAATTTTTTTTCAGAAAGTTACAACAACAAACAATACTATAAGAGAGCTAAGCAAGTCGCTAAATGGAAATATATAAAGTATGTAAGTACAAATTGCATAAGTACATCATCCTAATATCAGGAGGGAGCAGAGGTCATTAGTTGTTTTGCTCCCTCCCTCTGGAATTCTCATAGGTCAACAGCAATGCTGGCACCATCGAGTCTTTTAAATAAAATAAAATGTGTTTGACCTAGATTCTTTTTGAGTTGGATTGCTTTCCCAGTGGCTTTTTTTTTGTAAAGCATAATTCATATGTTCTGCATGTTGAACCTCTTTCGCACCATACATAGTCAACCTTGCATGGAGGGCACGATATAACACATAAATCGTATTCCATAAGAGTTGAGATGTTCACTTTGGTAATTCCTCGGAGAAGACGCCGGAAATTAAGTAGGACATTACTTTTGAAGATGTCTCAAAAAATGGAGTGCATTGACCACAGTTGTTGTCATCAGCTGGCACAATTAAAAGCAATGTTGTAAAATTAATGCAGCGTTTCTTTTTTTATTGAAACAGTCCGGCGTACTTTCCGCTCGGTTCGAGGGCGGCCGGCGGCTGATTGTATTCACGTGGGCAGCCACAGCGGGAGCCTGCAGCCACGCAAGGCCTCAAGTGCACCTTCAGAAAAACTAGGTCGTGGCTTCGAGCTAATTTACATTTGGTAACACTTCAAGTCTGGGACAAGCAGTAAAGGATCGTGGCCTGAGTAAGCGCGGTATTTGTAGTGTGACACAAAAAAAAGGTGTCGAGCTGCATCGGATAGCCCAAAAAAAAGTGTCACTGCGTTCGCAGGGGTGCACAAGCACGGGCAACAAAAACTCGACGCATTCTGACAACGACGGCGCTGCCCTCAAGATGGACATTCTCACAAGAGGCGATGTTTCGGGGCAATGGCTCTTCTTCGTAGAAGTGACATTGCCTCAATCGGAATCGCAAATCTTTATTTGAAACATCGCCGATCACGACGATGTTCACCTTAAAGGGCACTGTTCTAGATGAGTGTGCTGAGTTTTGGATGTTGAAATTGGTCGCGGAAATTTTTTGGATGATGATTTTTTTTGGTGAAGGGGCGAATGCGGATGGATTGTTGCGTCGTGGAACTAAGCAGGTTGCCGACGGCTTGGGGGGGGGGACCTTCATCCGGCATTGTCAGTCATTGCCGAGGGTCGTTCATTTTTGGTTCAACGTTTAACGTTCGTTAAAAGTGTCTTGTAGGTAGATGGCATCAGTAATTTCTGCATATTAGAAATCGTTTTAAACTGTTTCCGCACAAGTAAGTTATGCTTCAGTGTTTTACTGCTAAATGGGATCGTATGTTATCTTATCTTTATAGAAGCAGAGAGCTTGGTGGATTATTGCGTCACAGGGTCATGAGAGGTGTGGGCAGCGTGGGGGGGGAGGCTTTCATCCAGCAGTGGATTGATTATGGCTGAAAAAGTTTATATAACTGACGCCATCACATTATCTATAATGCAGGTTTTTTGGGTTAGATCGCGTAAATATATAAATGTGTCATTAAACCCGTCACCACCCAACACGGCATATGTGTAAGATTTGTCACGTAAACAGAATATGCGAATTCGTTACTAGTACAACACACCGGTGTGTTGGAGAGTAAATCCACAACGTATAAAAATGTAAACGTGGATTTACAAATTGGCATTTTCTGTTTACGTGACAAATCTTACTTATTGGCTGTGTCGGGTGGTGGCGGGTTTAACGACACATTTATATTCACGCGATCTAACCCAAAAAAACCTCTTATGGATAATATTGGTCGTGAAAGCCTGCTACTGCGTGTTAAACTGTCATCACATTGCTGTAATAGCCTTAGACGTACCACCAATTTAGTCCACATTTACCGAAACCTACAGTATAATCTTTTCATATCAGATTGGTCAACAGGGTTGGATAATACTTTTGTGGAAAACAAATATCTATGAAACCACAATTATTCAGAACAATCATTTGAACATGGTTGTAAATAGAAGTGGTATGTGCGTGTTGTATGTGCGTGTGCATATGAATAGGAATTATTGAGAATAGATAATTATTCTGTGTAGAACCATTTTAAATTGGCTTTCCAAAGCTAGTGCTCTTTGCAAGAAGGTAATTTACAGATTCATCATTATGTTCATCTCATACCCGGTACTAAACACAATTCCTGGCCATGCTCGTACCACCACTTACTTTTTAATCAACAGTTCCAAATTGCATTTTGCTAAATTTACCCTCTCTAAAGTGAAGGGCCCAGTGTTAAAATGAACTGCAGACGTGGCTGGGGGTAGGGGTGGTATTGGCTGAAGAATAAATGTTGTCACCACAGTGAGATGAACTCAGATGAAGAACCCCCCCCCCCCCCCCCCAAAGAAAACCAGATGAACTGGTTCTCCTCGTGTCCATGCGTAGGAAAGCTCTCGTCAAACAAACGTATCGAGGTTAAATGAAATCTGGCAGCGATACAATTAAAAGCCACACTTTAGCCGTTTTTAAATAGAGTGGCGACAACAGAGGACAATAATATGTTGTATGTATGTTGAACGTCTTTTTTACAAGGAGTCATATTTGCATTGACCACAATACCTGCGGTCAGAATGCAAACAAAAAACACAAATCTGATAATGTATGCAAGGTCCTTATAATTGATTGGTCCACACCCGAGACAGCTTTTCTTAGAGCTTAGTCTCACATGGTGTTGGACCAGATGACGCCAAATGGCGCACAAGTCAAAGACAATGCACCATCAGAGTATGAGAGCTCGGGCAAAGCATTTACACCATTGGAACCTCCTTTTCCAGTAGCAAAATATGATAATTGTTTTTTTATCCTTTTATTTGGCAACAAAACTGACACCTTTTTTACAAGGAGTCATGTTTGCATTGACCACAATACCTGCGGTCGGAATGCTTACCCTGAGCTCTCATACTCTGATGGTGCATTGTCTTTGACTTGTGCGCCATTTGGCGTCATCTGGTCCAACACCATGTGAGACTAGGCTCTAAGAAAAGCTGTCTCGGGTGTGGACCAATCAATTTCAAGGACAGTGCATGCATTATCAGAGATGTGTTTTTTGTTTGCATTCCGAACGCAGGTATTGTGGTCAATGCAAACATGACTCCTTGTAAAAAAAGGTGTCAGTTTTGTTGCCAGATAAAAGGGTTAAAAACCAATTATCAATTCACCAAACGTTATCGTTAGTACTGACACAATGATCTATTGTTTATTTTCTGCAATCTCACTTTGCAACCATCATTTATTCTATTTGAATGCAATCCAATACTCTAATTCTGGTTGTAAGAAGATTGATAAAAGGCGACTCGAGGTGATGATATATGTGAATTATGATAGATGCTGTTGGCGTTATATTAATAAAGATGTGCGAATCCCTCTTACCTATATTATGTTTAATTTTTGTATTTTTAAAGTTGACATTTTCCAATGTGAAGCTACGTTGGGCTTCACTTTGACATAATTAGCAGCTTCATTGTTGGTAGTTCATGGCAACATTATACGAT
This sequence comes from Lethenteron reissneri, assembly GCF_015708825.2. NCBI lineage: Eukaryota > Metazoa > Chordata > Hyperoartia > Petromyzontiformes > Petromyzontidae > Lethenteron > Lethenteron reissneri. The sequence continues at coordinate 4,585,216 of NC_083781.1, forward strand.
TTTTCACATTTCCCAACTAAACATTTCAGCTTCAGGCATTCCGTGCAGTAATTAACTCTCCAATGGGTTGCTTCCTGTTGTTTTATTATTAATTCCTATATATGCAGGGTACTGAATACACATAATAAAACACAGTGAAAACAACACAACCTACACTTATATAGCATCTGAATGCAACCGCATTGGCTGACGTTTCACAGGGAGAAATTTTTTTTCTAGCGATATGCACAGGAGATTAAGTTGCACGATCTCGAGAGAGCGAAGTGGTTGGACAACTGACCGCTCAGGATTGGACTCTGCTTAAATTCACAGCTGTGAGATGGTGGTACCGGCCGTGGGTCTCCCCTCTGTGTGTGTGCGTGCAAAGTCCCATCGGTGAGCTCCTCCGGCAGGCAAGGCTGCGTTGGCTGGGTCATGTAGCCCGCATGCCCAGTCACCGCATGCCTAAACAGCTTTTGTTTGGCCGGATAGAGAGGGCTAAATGGGCGCGGCATGGACTAGAGAAGAGATGGAGTGATGTGGTACAGGAGGACGTGGAGCTGAGTAGACTTGCCGATGACTGATACCAGCGGTGTCAAGATCGGCCTCTGTGGAGGAGGCTCGTGACGGACGCTACTGGGCAGTTGGAGGCAGTCGTCCTCCAACAACAACAGAGGGCGGAGGAGCGACGCTCACAACAACGAGCGGAGCGCCGGGTGGCTAAAGCACAGCAAGTTGGCACAGTAGGGGGCACAGGTGGTGCATCAACCAGTCATCTCAGTCATCTCAGTCAGTCGACCCGTGGCACCTGGGTCTGCCCCGTGACCTCCTGCCAGCGGGCGTTCGAAACTTCACGTGGCCTCAAGGTGCACATGGCCTGGCACAAGCGTCGTGGTGACGTCACCGCCACTTAGTGGCGAATGGCAGTCGTTGTGTGCGTGCAGTCGTGTGTGTGCGTGCAGTCGTGTGTGTGTGCATGTGTGTGCGTGTGGGGAGCGGTAGTGTAGTGGTTAGCGCTCTGCGCTTTGAACCCGGTGGCCCGAGTTCGATTCCCGCTCACGGCCGACACCAGTTACGATTATCTGAACCGGTTCAAATGAGTACCTGGTGTGATGTGTAAATATCGCCACTCGAGAGACACAGGCGGTCGGGCATGGTGTTGGCCACCCACCCCCTCGTGTGCCGTGCCGGCCTTCATAGGTGCTACTCGCTATAACGAAACTTTCCCCAACAGTATGTTAAGGCTATATGGGGGATCTCTGTCTTTGATTTGTGTGTGCGTGCAGTCGGGTACTCCACCTGCCACTGGTGCCACGTGATGGAGCGCGAGTCGTTCTGCAGCGAGGCCGTCGCGAGCGTCCTCAACCGGCACTTTGTGAGCGTCAAGGTGGACAGGGAGGAGAGACCCGACGTCGACCAGGTCTACATGGCCTTCATCCAGGTGCGCACCGCCCCCCCAACCCCCCGGGGTCCCACGCCCCCCCCTCCTACGCCGTCCCTCCGTCTGTCGCCTGCTTTGCGTCGCCGATTTTCAGTTGATGACGTACAGTGAGGGAAAAAAGTATTTGATCCCCTGCTGATTTTGTACGTTTGCCCACTGACAAAAAAATGATCAGTCTATAATTTTAACGTCAGCCTCGAAACCTTAATGACTTGGAGAAGATCTGCAAAGAGGAGTGGGACAACATCCCTCCTGAGATGTGTGCAAACCTGGTGGCCAACTACAAGAAACGTCTGACCTCTGTGATTGCTAACAAGGGTTTTGCCACCAAGTACTAAGTCATGTTTTGCAGAGGGGTCAAATACTTATTTCCCTCATTAAAATGCCAATCAATTTATAACATTTTTGACATGCGTTTTTCTGGATTTTGTTGTTGTTATTCTGTCTCTCACTGTTCTAATAAACCTACCATTAAAATTATAGACTGGTCATTTCTTTGTCAGTGGGCAAACGTACAAAATCAGCAGGGGATCAAATACTTTTTTCCCTCACTGTATTTCGCCCGTGTACCAAAATCATCACCATTAATGCGTCGCGTCCGGAAGATCAACAGCGTTGAGCCTGGAATTGCGACCATCCTGGTTTTCCAGCTGGTATCACCGTGGGGCTGAGAGGTAGCTAAGAGATGGCAATGCTGAGTGTTGCTCCTCGTATGTGTAAGTTTTCCAAAGGTGCTCTGGTTTCCACGGAAGAACACTCATCGTTCTTCCGTGGTATTGGTCAAACATCGCACTGCAAGACGATCCTTAAAATGTATTTCGAATAATAATCGCCATTATTATAATTCACTCAATAATACACTACAATATGTGCCTCAATGCTCACCTGCATGTGCTGTGGGGTTGCATTGCCCACAGAGGGCAGTGCAGAAAAACTTCCATTGTTGTAATGTACTATGCTCCATTGTCCATGCTTCCCATCCTTCCAACTGGCACTGAGCAGTGTCCGGTGAAGTATGGCCAAATCACTTTCACGAGCCACACCCCACGGGGAGGCTTTCATCCAGCAGTGGATTTACATGTAATGTAATGTATCCGAAAGGATGGGTTTGTGTTAATGCCCACCTCACCGTATATGTAATAAGTATGTTAAACTTCTTTCGCAACGTATATAGCCAACCGAGCTAACCGGAGGAGCAGGGGAAGGACAACAAACTAAACACGAAAAGCATTTCTAAAGAAATGCGTTTTCAATGGATATTTAAAAGTGCAAAGTTCCAGTGGGCTTCCGAATATAGAAGGTTTTTGCTGCATAGCTGACATAATCCACTTGCATACAACGTAAACAAATCGATAATCCATTCTTACACGCAAGACTGAATTCATTTATTGTGACTGCAAGAATTAATTTCAAGAGATGAATCGATGCATCGTTACATGCTCAATGATCTTGATGCCACGAGGAGTCAATCGATATTATTCTTGGGAAAGACTGGTCCCCATCATAGTAATGTGGAAGTTCCCTTTTGGCTCAGGATCCAGCTAGGAGAGGCCGCTAAGGCCTGGTTTATATACCCGTGGCCATTGATGTTGTACCTGTCCAGGGATTGAACCCAGGTTTGTGGGGTCACGACCCAGAACGCTAAGCGCTCTGCGATTTCTCCACCATATGCCGACGGCAGTCAAGACGTAAAGATGTGCTTTCATTATGTACATTACATAAATAGTAATCATAAATAGTCATCTTAAACAGACACTTGTATTCATTATCCATTCAAATGCATGTGGATGCATAATACGTAATCACTACCAAGGCCACCAATCTTGCCCCATTAGCAGGGATTTTGCAGGATCCCCCATTGCCATTCATTTTAGAATAGCCGCGTGAAAGCTGCGGCATGAGGCTCTCATTTGTCAGCGCTCGAGTGCAAACTCTGCAGTCGCACGAACGACGAACGTTTAACTGTTAATGACAGCAGATGACATTTTATGAGGAAATGTTAATCGTTTGCCTGCCTCGCTCGGGTTTCGGCTGTAATTAGAGTAACTAGTTCGATTTGCTGCCAAGGTGGCTTTAATGTTCGTTACAGCTCTTTATCCACCGTTGCCGTACTCAACACTCCTCACTGGTGATGGGGTGGAGCATTGGCAGAGCGGTTACCGCATTGTGCTCTGGACTCGGCGACCTCGGTTGGGTCCCTGGCCGTGGTCCGTATATCATCACCAACCTGCACGAACCAACGTGGTGAAGTATGGTCAAACGGCCTCCATCACTGACAAGGTGTGTGGAGGACTTCACCCAGATTTGGATTGGGAAATTACTGTACGTTGCATTGCTCTGCTGCTCCGATGATAAAGTATGGGTTCCAAGGCCGTAATTATAATAAATATTGGGGGGGACACATCCACCCCAATATTCAAATATGCTCAAAATGTCGCCCCCAATATATTTCAAGAAAATAGATTTATGTTTATTTGATTGTGGTTATGGTTGTACTTTATTAATCCCGAATCTCTGCCATTACATACAATGAAACAAGAAAAGGTCAAAAAAAGAACAAAAAAGAAATGTAATACAATACACTATTAGACTTTATTGTAAAAAATAAATAAAAAGTCCATCCTATGTGTTAGTGAATTTTTTTTATATTTTAGGCAGGAAATGGCAGGAAATGAGTTTTCAAATTTAGATTTTTTTGGGGGGGGGGGTGGGCCCAGACCCCCTGGAAGATTTGGTCCCCCCCCAATGTTGACTCCATGGCTACAGCCTTGATGGGTTCCATATATCATTTCATATCGCTACTGCACACATCTGTTCCTTGTTTATGTATATTTTGGGTTAAATTACATAGCGCTGTGTGGTACACAATACACTGAATATAAAACACGGGTTGATAATTTAAATTAATTTGAAACATCCCATGACATTGACATTGCCCGCCGGAGTGAGCCGTTGTGGTCTCGTGGAATTGGCGAGGGTGGTTTGCCGCTGCTTGGCTTGATATGTGAAGCTATTCATCATATTTAAATTGCAAGCCGGTGACCCAGCACAGTCACCAAGACCATTTTGAAAATGGGATGTGTCCTTGCGGCGTGTCCTGGCTATACGAGCCATATTTAAAGTAGTGACACACCGTTAGACTACTGGAGTGTACTGAATACTTTATTAGTAGTTTATCCTGCACGGTATCCATGCTGCAGCCTCCGCCCCCCTCAGAAATACTCAAACTTAATATATTCTGAATGAATTTCGATTTAAAGATTTCGTGACTGCAGGGATTCATCTTCTCGGTTCTTTCGGTAGCCCTGTTCTTCACCTGAGGACGGCTGCTTGCGTTGTGTTTTATTTGTATTATTTTATTATTTCCCTTCTACGTGACTCTACCGAAAGAACCAAGAAGATATTCTGAATGCTTCAGCGTCTTGTTTATTTACAGGAAAACCAAAATGTATGGTGGATATGAAGCAACATATAGATTTCCCCATAGTGTTGCACTGGGAACAGGGTCTCATTTGAGGTTGATGCCAAAGAATTACAATTATTATAGAAAAAAATGAAAGGTCATTGTAAGATCTCGGCTACATTTTCCCGTTTACAATGGTACACTACATCGGACCTGAAACACACGTGGTAAGAAGCATGTAGAATTGAGCATCGGGCTTGCATTTCTTTTTGACGATGGCATAACAATTACAAAGTAGTTTTGATCTCACAAACAGCTTACCCATACTTCATTTGGAGCTTTCGTGACTGCAGTAATTACTCTTTGGTTCTTTCGGTAAAGTCACGTATAAAGAGAAAATAATAAATTAAATACTAGCATATGACGCTTACCCATAACACGTGGGTTATTGATGTATTAAATGAAACAAAAAAAATGTCATTGGAGTGTTGAGCAGACTTCAGTGCGAACACAGCCATCTGAATTCAATTCCGAGCCACTTCCTAACATTATCAGTGGTGGGCCTCCCCTTCGCCAGTGTACACTGTCAAACAGCCCCCACAACCGACACTGGAGGGTGGCCTTCATCCAGTAGGGGATTGAGAGAGCGCTGTAAATTTTATTTTAAAATATCATGTCACACTGAAAGCGCTGAACCATGAAATTGTGTTTTTTTTTTAACAGTCAGCTACTACAGAAACCAAATGTAGCATTGCCGTGATAATGTAATACTGCTAACGCACGTTGTACTTTAAGGTCGGCGGGCAGGATAAACTGTTTTATTCAACTATTTTTTTATTTTACCAGGTAAGTCCCACTGAGCTGTATAGCTACTTTTTCAGAAGTGACCTGGCCACAAATGATAGCTCAACGAAGTGGCTCATCACATGGAAATGTATAGCAGCCAAATACTCTTAAATGCAAGTTTCTAAATGTGGAGGGAAAAAACCGGACCTGGAGGAAAATCCACGCGACCACGTGGAGAACATACAAACTCCAAATGTACCTCCTGCAGACCAGATGATGGAGATAACATCTCGTCACCCCGGCGCCATAGTGGTTAGCATGCTCACCCCACTGAGCCAGTCTACACAGTCGCTGGCGTGATGGGATTTACCAAAGCACACACTTTGCTGTAAATTGGATGTCATGAAGAGGAGATGGGCATATTGTGTTGGTGTCATAGCCTGAACGCACAATTTTAAAATTGTTGGGTTTTTTCCTTTTTCTAAAGGCGCGTGTCAATGCTTCCCATATGGCCACGGTTGCAAATATTGTTTTCATCTTGCAAAAGAGAAAATGCCTTCATGTATTTTTTATTCATCTGCACTGGTGCAATGGTCATGAGTGCATTGTAACACTTCAATGTTTCCAGTTTTAGCGTTACACGCTTGCGCAGCCTGTGCATTTCCTTTAAGGGTTGTGTACAGCCCTGGAGCATGACCTTGTTTAAAGCGAGGGGGGGGGGGTGTACCAAAACTCAGGGGGCATGACACAGTTGGTGTTAGCAACTCTTTAAACAAACACTAGACGCCTTAACAGAATGAGCTACAAAAGGATCCACCCTTGTCTTATCGAGCATTCCGCTCTATCTCGCAAGCCCCTGTGTTTACGAGGAAGGGCTGAAGGAAAAACGCCACTGGTGTTAAATATTGTACCAAGATAATTTTTCTTAACTATAAACTTTTATAAGGGGGCAGAGCCATCAGCAGGGGGGCCCCCAGCCCCTCCAGCCCCCACCCTCCCCACACATTTGATACGATGCTGAATATGCAGCTTCGTTCCAAGGGATCCACTACTGTGAATGAAAAAGACAAAGATCCCCCGTATAGCCTTGACAGACTATTGGGGAAAGTGCTGTTAGCGAGCACCCATGAAGGCCGGCTCGGCACACGAGGGGATGGGTGGCCAGCACCATGCCCCACCCACCTTTGCCTCCCTAGTGGCGATGTTCATAACACAGCACCAGATACTAATTTGAGGCCGAGTCGACCTAGGGGGGGCCCAGGGACTGAATCAGATAATCGTCACTGGTGTTGGCTGGAAGCGGGAATTGAACTCTGGTCACCAGGCTCGTAGCGCAGTGCGCTAGCTGCTATACTATTGATTGGCCACTCAGTCACAGGTCTTCACATTGGGCGGTGACGCGGCCCAGCAGTAGCGTATTCGCATCTTGTTGCAGAGGTTTATGGTTCGAATCCTGTGGCCTCCCTGGTTATCACTGCGGATGGACTAACCACCAAAACCAGTGCCATCTACTTGTAGTTTCACAGTGGACGTTAAAGATCCCGTGGTGCCATTCATAGGCCTCAGCAAGGTAAGGTAAATTACATTTTTTACCGGGTAAAAGGGTAAAGGTTTCGACATGCCAAGGGGTAAGGTAAAGGGTAGGGTAAAGGTAGCTCAGAAGAATTACCCGGTAGGGTAAAGGTAGCGCGAATAATTACCCGGTAACTACAGTACCTTGTTTACCGCTAAAAGCTCCGTGGCGCAGTCCGTGGCCTCTTTTAAATTGAGATGATATAATTGATGTCGGACCAGATGGAGACGGTCCACGTCCTTGAAGTAGAAGTACTAGAGGACGAGGTCTAGGATGCCAGCAACGGCATTTTTGGGGTTGCTGCGAACAGCAATCGAAAGAGGCAGTGGCATGCGTTCACGTGGGAGCATAAGCACGATGGGATGGAGGGTGATCCCAATGTACAGCACGCACTGCCGCAAGTGGTTTTCCACCCACACGAACGCGTCGGGGTGGAGAGCCCACCTCAAGAAGCACAACGTGCTCGCCCCAGGCAGCGACGTCGGAACGTCGGCGCTGGCTGCCTGAAGGTTCCGTCTAACTGGGCCGGAGCGGCGCAGGATCTTATTGCCTGTCGTTCGTCCAAGGACGATGGCAATGACGAACTTGATCATGTTGTTGATGATATCGCCATCGACCAAGACGACTGGGACGAGGAGGTTATGCAGGACGGTGTCGTCGACAGCTTCAAAGCCCGAATAGAGAGTATTCTATATGAATAAAGCGCTCTACCTAGCTTTTATCGTTATAAACCTTTTTCATGTGTTGTACCCCAGTAATTTCCCTGTAATCGGGTAATTTCTTTTTACCTTACCTGCTAACGGGTAAAAGGTAGGGTAGAGCGATTGTGTTGTGGTAAGGTAAAAGGTAGGGTAAAGGTAGTCTTATTTTTTTTACCGTTTAACTTTTACCTTACCTTGCCGAGGGCTAGCCATTCGTAAGATTAGGCCGTTGTGTGATTTGCAAATTAACTCCATTGGGATTATACATAGCAGCCATCTCCCCTGCTGAAAAAAATTGACAGGACCTCTTTAAAAAATAGTGAAGTAACTCAGTGAGGTTTTCTTTGTTAAACAAACCTAATCATTAAAATCTCGGGTCCTGACAGCCACAGAGCCACTGCACGTCCTGATATAGCAACATCTTGCTCTGACAAGGCTGAGTTCTCCATTGACACTTCTCCACAATAGATGTGTCCGATGGCAAGAATAGCAAATTCTGTTACGATCATTGTCACCCTGAAAAGGCCTCCCCAATTTTCTTCCATATCTTCCATTACCTCGGTTGCTCCTGTTTTATACTGGCCTCTGGACTCTCTAACTTTTGTCTCACCCTCTCTTCTGCTGCCTCTTTGCTTATTTTGCCTTCTCTCGGCATCCACTGTGCGGTGAATGTTCGGTGAATGTTCGGTTAATTTTCGGTGAACGTTCGGTGAATGTTGTTCGTCTCTCATCATTTGTTCTCGTGACGTGTCCTGCCCATTTCCACTCGGCAAATTACAGGCTGCATGACATGGCCCACGCGGCAGACACTCATGCCACGCTTGAGGTGGGTTATTCCATACGTGCCATTGCCTGTTAATTTCACGTTGACACAGAGGGAGGAGGGTGCGCGGGTGTGGGTGGATCCGGAGCAGCCGAGCTGTGCAGAGAGCAATTGGCTGGTCTGTCTATCCCGCTGTTCCGCGTTTTAATTGGGCCTATTTCCTGACATTTGACCGCAACACTTTATAATTTTCACCTTTGAAGTGGAGGTCGGGCGGCTCGGTGAATAAGCGTCTGCTGCGTGGGTGTCAGGTCCTGAGTTGAAATCAGCAGCAGTCACGGTAGGTGTCCCTTGTTGATTGAATCATTTAAATTGACATGGTCGAACACAGTGCGGTGGAAAAGGTGTGTGTGTGTCTGTGCCCCCTGCACGCCATGCTGTGCGCGCTACGCAAAGGCGTCGTAGCTCTTTCAGAGGCAGCGATAGCATAGCGCCACCCGCAGAGCTGGAAAAGTATATTGTTTGTTAAGTAGTGTGTATGTACTGCATGTATACCTTATTTATACGTGTATGCATTTATGTTTTTAAAAGTGTAGGGAGTGCAGTCGTGTAGTGGTTAGCGCACTGCACTATGAACCCAGTGGCCCGATTTCGATTCCACGCCGCGGTTAATATCAGTGTGATGATCTGAACGAGTGGCGGGCCTCCCCAAGGTTCGCTTGGCCTCAAAGGAGATCCTGGTGGCTGGGTGTTCGTTTGGCCACACCACTCCCTCGTGCACCCTGCTGGCAGAAGTCGCAAACGGGTTTTAATTCCTTACCCGTATCCGTACCCGGCCGGGTAAGGGTCGCAAACGGGTATCGGGTAGGGTACGGGTATCGGGTACCCGATTGCGACCTCTGCCTGCTGGCCACACCACCCCCACATGTGCTGTGACAGCCACCATAGGTGCTGACAGCACATGTCCCAAGAGTCTGTGCACCAAGAAGGTGCTATTGCTGATACACAGCCTGATATCACACAAATTGACAGCCAGGTATGATTTCCCGATTGAGCTTCTGAGTGAAGGTGTCAGTTGTGTGTCCACACGGCCGTGGTGATATCATCACAGCTGCTTGGACGACAGAACGAGTTCCGCAGGATTTTAAGGATGCCCCGTGGGTCCCAAACTATGAGAAGCGAGATTGTAGCGATTTTAACAACTGCTGGGGGGGTTGTTTTGCTCCTCAGTGTGTCGGAAAAGGTCCAGACAAAGAATTATTCAGCAAATTATTGCCAGGCACGCCAAGCAGAAGTTTGTGGAATCGTAGTGCGAGTTCAGAACAAGCGGGTCTGAACAGATGGTGCATGTCCTGTCTGTCAGCTACAGCAGAGGAATAGAGAATTTCAACAAGACCTGAACCTTTCCTTTTATGCATACGATCAAGATCTGTGACACCATCAGGGGGCCAGGGCTGTGGGTTAATCTCGTCTTTGGGGTTCCTGATCTCCTATATATGATCATTTAGGACCTTCGTGATGGTGGGCAGTAATTGTTAAAGCCAAATGTTTTTCCCGTGCAATATTTGGTATATCAATGTTTTACATGGGCTATTTATTATATTTTTGACATAATTAGCTCTTTTGACCATGCAGTTTGGAAGTCCTGTCGTCATAGGACCTTTCATTGTGGTCTCTATGGACGCAGTGATAAGCGTATTTATGCTTGAGTGCAGTCCAAAAGATTGTTGTTTCCTGCACGTTAACCATGTTACCTATGCCAAAAACCTGGTGATTGCAGCCCGTTATTAGAAGTACATAAATGCCCTACAGATGACCCTAGAAACTTGTCATCACACAAAGGTGGAGACTTGGCATCAGCCCTACCAAAAACAAAACGCATTCTTGAGTGGTTGTCCATGGGAACAAAAAAAATCGAATTTTCCGACTCATCATGAATACAGTGGTTTTCCTAATAATAAAAAACCCCTGTGACATCTCTCACTTGAATTGTTTAATGGCGCAGCCCGTTGGCTCATCTCTTCTGTGAGCGAAGTGAGATGGAGCAGTAATTGCTGCCTTCTCTTGTGGTGAAATTTGCTTCAGACCCTTAGTTGTGTTTAACATGTGGCTACCTCGTTGAGCACAACGAATTCGCCACAACACCTTCATTAATGACAAGCAGATCCTTTGCCCAGTTCTTACATAGGGCAAGGTCCTGTTGTCAAAATGTACCAAATGTTCCGCTATACCTGTGCAGGATGATCCATTTGTTGATACCCCACGAACATAATATAGGAAATTATAGAATGAAAAAAATGCATTTCATATCAAAGCCTCCACATGTCTCCCCGCCGATCTCAAATCTATTAACGCTCTGCTCGGTGAGATTTGTAAGTGTCCCCTTTAGAATATTCCGTAACATATTGAGAAGTAGGATAGAGGGTCACTTGCAGTATCTATAAATGGATTTCCCTGTATATCAGTCATCCAGATTGCATAACCATTATCCACAGCTTCCTCTCTGCAATGATGTTAACCATTTGTATCGTTTTAGAGTATTTGGCTGCTTTTAATTTACATGTGATTCGCCACTTCATTGAGCTATCATTTGTGGCCAGGTCACTTCTGAAAAGGAGCGATATAGCTCAGTGGACCTTGCCTGGTAAAATTAAAAATAGTTTTGTTTTTAGTATCAGCTCCCAATTCGATTTTCCTGCGGCGAATGTTCTAAACGAATTGATTCACTATCAACTGCACAAGTATTTGGACTGTTAGTTGGGGCTTAAATGTCACAGTAAGTATAGACAACGTTGTATCATTCTGCGCCTACACTGCAAGCAGTAATAACGGTTTTGACCAAGCCTTTGGCAACAAATTGTCCAAATACAGTAGAAATTGGACCACCTCTCCAGCAAATGAGCTCATTGTAAACCATTTGGGCAGAGAGTGGCACAAGTGCACATTACTTGTGAGTTATTGCCATGCCATATATTGACATTAAAAAGCACCAAGCCATTTTGCTTTGTGGTTAACGCTGTTTGCTGCGGGTTCAGTGCGTGGGTCTTGGGTTCATTTTGCAGTGATGGCTTTGAATTACGGCCAGCTTTGTTTAGCTTGCTAATACCAGTTCACGTAGCACTAACCGTATCGCTGCACTGACGATTAATGGAATGATGAGTGCCACGTGAAGGCCAGGCCATAATCCTTGCAATGATCTTAACCTTTTGGTAAACTATGGGAAAATAAAGTGATTTTGTTACTTGAAACTTGGCGTTGGGAGGAGACCAGACTGGCTGTGAGCACACAGCGATTCACTCATGCGGCTCAATCTCAGATACAAGGCATGCTATGTCTATAATCATTTTTTGTTTACCCAAGACATTCTTATCAAGTCGAAAGACAAAATAAATATGCCTCCTTCCCAAACGTGTCTCTCCGAATAAACCATAAAAAAAGATTTTTCACAGAACACATCAACCGCAGGGCCTTTTGGGAGTGATTCCTATCAGCAGCATTGGTTCAGCACAAGCAAACTCTGCCGTGGTTTTTACATTCAGCGTCTCATCAGCAGTCAGGCTTTCTTGTGAGCTGCCAGATGTTTATTTGCCAAGGGCCCTTTCAGTAAATAATAGGTGCTAGTTTGATGCAAAACCATACAGGACATAGCACGAAATAATCATGAAGTAAAAAATGTGCAAAGGTGATTTATTTTCTCATTAACTGAAACTCTAAAATATTTTTATTTTACCAGGTGTAGTCCACTGAGCTGTATAGCTCTTTTTCAGAAGTGACCTGGCTACAATCAATAGCTTAACAAAGTTGCTTCTTATCATGTGGACATTTCTAGCAGCTTAAATACTTTAAACGCATGTTGATTGTAAATGTAGAGGGAAAAAGCGGAGGAGCCGGAGAAAAATCCACTCGACCAACGGGGAGAGCATGCAAACTCCAAATATACAGGCGTCAGGGTCGGGATTGAATCCATGACCTCCTGAACTACCAGGCGAGGTAGTTAAAATCTTTCCACAACAACATGTAATGATTATCATTGAAAAAAAATGTAGATTGTGTCAAGTTCCTAATATTCTTACGACAGAGTCCGTAGTTCAATCGCCCCCAGCGCGTTGTGCAGAAGCTGTGGCAGGGTCTACAGCGCAACAAATGGTCGTGTGCTCCTCGCATGGTGCCACCAATAATGAGAGTCAGAATTAGAATATTTATTTGTACTAAAGGAATCCGATGAGCTTTTAAGTTATTTTTTTCACAGATGTCCAATAGTGGCAGGTCAGAAAGTTACAACAATACAAGAAAACGATACGAGTGCAAGTATAGGAAAGGTTAGCAAATCACGAAAAAACTAAACTATTTTTATTTTACCAGGTAAAGCCTACTGAGCTGTATGACTCTTTTTCAGAAGCAACCTGGCTATCAAAAATGATTGCTCAACGAAGTGGCTTACCACATGGAAATTTATGGCAGCCAAATAATCTAAATAATGGAGTTCGGCGGACAGCGCCGCCTATATCCCCATGGGTGTCGCGTGTGCAGTACGTGGCTGCATGTGTGGCTGGATTACAGGCACGCCTCACCCGTTGTCAGCCGTGGACAATCCACTGCTGGAGTAAGGCCTCTCCAAGCCGACGCCACTTACTCTTAGGTTTTTTCGGTAAAGTCACGTAGGTAAAAAAATACAATTAATTGAAACAAAATAAAATAATAAATCACGACGTTTCGGAGGCAACACAAGTCTCCGTCATCAGGTAGGACCGTCACAGCTAGATTTACTGTATCAAGTGACGCCACCTTTCACATCCGTGCGCTTTAACAATCCACCTCTAGCACCTGCACACAAGCTGAGTTAATTGTTCTGTTTCCAAAGTGGACGACCGCTCGGGCACAATCCGTTATGATGATTATTTTTATTATCTGACTATATACACCGCCTTATAAAGGGATACACGTTTTTGTATGTTTTTTGTATTTACATTCCTTGTGTAGTCCTATTGAATCATTTCCGTGCTAGTTGCACCGTCTAGAGGGAATATATTTTCTTATCAGATTTTGTTTATTGCATTTGTCACGGTCGGGAATAAGGTTGTTCATACACCATGGGAACAATGAATTACCCTGAGCCCAGAAATCTCAGCCTTCCAAAAACGCTATCGATCCACCTGTGAATATTGAGACAGCAAGGGCTTTACAATTCAATATTCACAATATTGACATCTTTTTTTACATGTTTGGTACACTCTAATTGATTCAAAATCATGAAAGAGGTACAGAGTGGAGCACGATAATCTTGTGTAGCGCAAACACTTATTTGTCTAGAGGCCTCATAGTCTTTTATATTTGTCTTCTTAAGTTAAATAAAATTAAATTTCAGGTCTTAATGAATCAAGCACTTGATGAAGGCCTCCAGCGATTATACCAGTCTGTAAACGAATTTTTTTAGAACTGCTTTTTGTCCCTAGTTTGGTGTCCTTCCCCCGCACCTCCGGTTAGCTACATATGGTGGGAAAATAAGTTCTACATACACGCAGTACGCACGGTACAGCGGCAAGGGTTCGCTACTCCATGCAATCTCACCAGCCTCATCCGGGCGTCAACTTTTGTTATTTCCTGAACATTGTTTTACATACAATATTGAACATTGTTCTACATACAATATTGTTCTACATAGTACAGTACAGCGGCAACGGTTTGGTACCCTGTGCAGTCTCATCTGTCTCATTCGGGCCTCAACTTTTGTTATTTCCTGAACATTGTGCGCATTACAAATAGTTCTACTTTTACATTATTTACTTCTGCTGGCATCTGCTCGCCACCTTCTGCCCACACGTCGATACAGTAACATCAGGAGCTCATGCTGTCTTCATGATGGCGGCTACGAAGGCTGCTTCATGCCACATTTGAGCTGTTTTCAAGAGGGTCTCGCAACAGGCCTGTTTGTAGGTGGGGGCTTCAGTGGCATTCTGTCCAGGGCCTCCAGCAACCTCTGGGCAGCCCTGGCTGTCGCTCATCATGTGCCAGCGTCGGATCAACCCGTGTTATGGAGGACTCGGGGGGGATGGTTGCGACGATGGTAGTGGCGGCGGGTGGGTTGAATAATAATGCGTCGGGGGTTGTTGCCTTGCAGGCCTGCTGTGGCGGTGGCGGTTGGCCCATGAGTGTGTGGCTCACCCCGGACCTCCGGCCGCTCGTTGGCGGGACATACTTCCCGCCAGAGGACAGCTTCTCCCGGCCGGGCTTCAAGACGGTGCTCACGCAAATCGCCAAAAAGGTAGAGATCCTCGCGGTATTAAATAGTGCCCACCCAGCAGGAACACTGTTGTGCAAGTAAAATTATGGATTCCATTCAAAGTGATTTCCTACTCAAATGACCATTTCAAACGGTGCTCATTTCGTTTCAACAGCCCTGAGCCAGTGGCAGAAATTGCACATTCCTATGGCAGGGATGATTCTATCCAGAGAACAACCTTTGTAGACTTTTCCAAAAAAGTGGTAGTAATTTTAGTGTGCTGAAGCCAACCTCCAACCAGGATGTTAAATCTCAACCTTCTGATGGTGAGCTTGCACACTCTACGGCCTAGCTACCTGGCTGGTAAAAAAAAAATCAACAACTCTAGATTGGAAATGTCGTCCATATAGAAAACTGTGGATTACAAATATAATTTTCAACGTGAAAAAGGTCCTGGGTCATTCCTGGTTGAGTTTAATTCCTGGCCATGCACATCAACGTTGTCAATCGTCGCCTAGGTCTTCCCTAGGTAAACTCAGCCTAAAATTAACACCTGGTGGCTGTGTGTGTGAGTGTTGGTTTGATGGTTTGAATTTATTTAAACTGCTATTGCAATGAAGCACCAAGGTTTATGAATGGGTTACTATCAAGGGGTTGATCATCCAATAATCCAACAAATTCGAAACTTGGAGCTCATTCGGCAAAATTACGGAAGCTTGTTAATATAATTAACCAGCGCTTGTATATGTTCTGAGAGGTTTGAGTAGATTGAATGCACACAATGCATTCATGGTTGACTGACCATATGCTAATGCATTGGTGATCATGTTCTATTGCAGGTTTAATGATTAATTTAAGAGCTTGCAATTAAGTGTAAAAAGTAGCACAGTTACGTAAGTTTCCTTTAAATTGAATTATAATTCTGCGTGCTTTCAGTTGCTGTTCATATAGTTAAGTGCAAGAGATATACTCGCAATTGAGAGCAGTTATTGCTGGGGAGTCGCTAATCAGCCTAAATGCACGAGTAGTTTTTGACGAGAGTGCCATTTGGCCTTCGGAATCTTCTTTGCGGTCGAATAGGTCATCCATGCGTAAAATAACTAAACGATACGTCGTGGCCAAGCCATCACCGGCAAGTCTAAGCCAGTGGGACAGGCAAAGCGTGGTGACCCCAACCCCCACTTGTGTCAGTCATGCGAGCGTTAATAGGCCCACAGTGTGCCTGCGGCCACCCGAACCAAACAACGGGCCATATCGCGAACAACTGCATTCTACCACGGCCGTAGTCTGGCAGACTGGGCCGTGTTAATTGCGGTAATTCCATAGCTTTTGTCACGTGACTCACAAAGTTAAACCTGGACGTATAATTCACACGTAATTTGCCAATGTAATATGTTTAATTCCACATGATTTTCCAGCATTGTTGTATTATTTCTTTATCTTCAATGAATTTCTTCAAGTTGAAACTGCTTGAATGAGATATTGCTAGATAGAAAATGAAAATAAAATTAAATTAAATAAAAATGGGATTTTGTTGAAAGTCGACAATGAGCGAGCATTCATCTTCTTGGTTTTTTCGGTAAAGTCATGTAGAAGGGAAGTAATAAAATAATAAAAATAAAACATAATAAAATAATTCTCAAGACGTTTCGGCTACAACGCAAGCAGCCGTCTTCAGGTGAGCATTCTGTTTAACTTGCAGTATCGTTACATTACCAAATGCGAGTTCTGTTTAAAGATTTCTTTAGACATGGCCAAAGTTTTTAAACACTGCCCATTATTCAACACAATAATCAATTCACTCTGTTCCTTGTTAACGGATACCAAACCTGAGAATCACAATGTAACATGACTATACTATCATTTGGGCATTCATAAGTTCTAAATGTTCTAACACTGGCAGGTTGTTGTGTAATGTATGAAACATATACAATTTCGTGCTTGTGTCTTTACTAACCTGCATTGCTTTGGTAAGTTCCATGACTCTGTAATCACCCTCAGTTTTTAGTTGTAATTGCATTTTTTAAATGTCCGTATCATATTTAAATCGGAGCCCGCTACAGAGCACAAACCGCAACGTAGAGGGGGTACAGAGCCTCTGCGGACAGAAGTCCCAAACGCAGTGCACCTGGGTCTGGGTCGAGAGAAAGTGTCAAATTGGGCTCGCTGGCCCACCAAGCGGGAACCGCAAGCATGCTGCGTGCACTTTTATATGGGAAGCGCAAGACGAGGAAAAGATGACTTCAGCAAGAAAGAGGAGGGAGCGGCGGGGGGGGGAAGATGGGAAGGGGGGTTGGAATGGAAAAAGAAAAGGGGGGGGGTAAGATGGGAAAGGGGTTGTAATGGAAAAAGGAAAAGGGGGGGGGGGGGGTGGGAGCACTTAGGAAGGAATAGCTGACATGCGCACTGGTAAACTTATCAACCTGTCATAGTCCCATAGAGCGGTGATTGACTCCCGTCCATCCCCGGGGAAAGGGAGGCCCTCCTGGCGTCTATATCTATAATGGATTTTGTTTTATTGTATTGGTAAATCCAGCAGTGGAGTGACCATGGCTGACGATGATATTTGAATAAAAAATTATGTGTTAGTCATTCTTTTAAAGCTACTTAGTGGGGGTTGATTAACAAATATAAATTTTGTTTTCTAAGTGAGAACTTCTCATTTTGGCCAACAGTCCTACAATAACACGCACACACACGCGTGTGTGTGCGTGTTACCTTCAAAAAGGGCTCAAGAGGATTCGATTCTCGGCTGCAGACCGCTATGAATGCCCAGATTGTTATAGAACAAGGAGATCCACAGATAAGCAATAAGACCCCTAATATTGGCAGCAACCGTGTCAGGGTGAGGCGTGAGAGCGTACGCCGGAGCAGCATCTAGCAGCTGTCCACCTTCCTTACGCCGACTGTTGTTGCGCTCCCTCCTGGAAAACCAACGGGAAAGCTCCCTTCCCATTGTGAGCGCTCAACAGCGATGGTCTGCCGCAGCCAAGAGGCCAGTGGACGTCCGCTCGACCTCCTCCACCACCATTGAAGCGCCTGAGCAGATGGAAGCCGGTGGCAAGATCGGCGGCCAAAGAGAAACAAGACAAATGGCCATAATGTCGCGGTTGGCTTTCCCTTACCGCGCAACACTTCATGATGCCTGTCACCAGTGTTAGATCCGACCGCGTCCGTCCAGTGTTCGGCGTGCTGCATTGGCTGCCAGTTGCCGAACGAACCCATTACACACAAAGTGCTTTCCACAAATGAACCACAGATCCTTGCTGATCTCTAAATACATGTTTCTAATTGTGGGGGGGGGGGGGGGGAGGGGAACCAGGGGACCCGGAGAAAAATCCACGCAACCAATGGGGGAACGTGCAAACTCCAAATATTCAGGCATCAGGGTCGGGATGGAACCCACGACCTCCTGTATACCAGGTGAGGTAGTTAACATTTCACTGCCGTGGCACGAGATAGACGAGTGCTTATCTGCCTTGACTTGGGCCATTGCGACTGCGGCTGTACCTCCCCAGAGTGCCGTGCAGCTGATATGTTTCGCGTGAAATACTTTTTGGTATATTTAGAGACACGTTGCCTGCTTGTTTTGTTATATTGGGTAGGCTTGGAATATATATAAATATAATGCACTTACAGCCAAGGAGTGGCACGCGTCCAAGAGCAGATGGAGCAATGAAATTGGTTAATGTGTAGGTGCTCGGTGCACTATTACATAACACGTGATGCTGGCCACCCACCCCCTCGTGTACCGTGCTGATCCTCTAAAGTGTTTGCGAACAAGCACTCGCCACAAACGTCTGTTTAGTCTATACGGGGGATCTTTGTCTTGCATAACAGTAGCGGATTGACCGTGGCTAATGATAATGATGATGAAGAATAGGGAAGAGCAATTGGACAAAGCCACATGACCGGGAAATCTTGATGAAGGGGGATCTTTGTTTAACAATTCTCAAATAAGAAAAACCTGCAAACGCAATCTTCTCAAGCAAAGTTTCAAGCCGCAGAGTTTCTCAGCATTACCGCAGCTCTGGCACTGACCCTTTGCTCGGGTCCGTGTACCTTTGATGGGGTGTTCGTATGACACTTCGGCGTGCGTGAGTGCCCTCGAGAAACGTGTGTCACGGTGATTAGCACACTGCTTTGCAGCGTCGCTGACCCAAGCTTAATCCCTTCGCTTTGAAAAATGCCTCAATTAGCATCTAATTGGCTAGACTACCTAGCGAGGCACCTTAGCGGGGGCCAATATCACAGGTTAGCAGAGCTCCAGGAAAAAATATTTGCACAGCGCAGTGCAAATTTGAGAGGGCTGGCAGTCAAATGCAATCTGGCTTTGATAGTAGCCACCTGCCTGCATTATTACGCTGTGTGTTCATTAGTGTAGTTCTTTGCTAATGGCCTGCGATGATGACCCAGCAAGCCATGAAGAACTAATGGATGCATGCTTAGCACGCATGCTTGATTGCACATGCTGTTTGCAGTAAGCATGCCCGTATAACTGCTTCAGTCACCTTGATTTAAATTGCAGTTATTTAAAATAACAAACATTGACTACTGTTGTTTACGGAACCGTGAGCAATTTAAATTCATGAGCGCGATATTTTCTGCGCGCGCGTATCGGCCGGGAGTTCGGGCAGCAGTGCTCCAGATTGTGAAATCCTCATCATAATTTGCATCGCTATTAGCTTCATCCGTCGTCATCAGCATCAGCATCATCATCCACCTATTCGGGTGGGTCACGTGGGTACCACCTGATGAGAGTGCATCTCTTGCAGGAAAATCGCAGGTGATCTTGGAGGCTGGTCACACCGACCAAGGGCCTCCTACAAATATGAACACAGGAATCCCTCACCAACCGCGGATTTGACAACCGCGGTTTCATGTATACACGGTTTATTATTTATCTATACCAATTTGCCAATCGCGACCAGGAAGTTTGAGTATTATCCACAGGTAAGCACAGTGTTAAGGAAGTCATTGCATTACAGTATGACATAATTGTATCGTGTGACGTCGTTGTCTGCTGCCGTTATTCTATGAATCTGGAACACGTGGGTCCGCAACACGCATTTGCAAATTTACAAAAGTGGAGAAGGTGATATAAAAGGGTTCGAGAGCAAGAGAAGCATCATGGGTTTGCAGAGTAAAGTGGAAGCGTTGGTTAGGCTTGTACGTGGTGAGAGTGTTGCGTCTGTGAGTGGGCTGAGCCCCTCCTCTTAACCACCCCTTACCCATCATCCCATTGTCATCGTCACCATCATCGCCGTTAACATTAAAAGTATGTGAAATTAATGTAATGTTTATTTATGTTTCATTATGTTATTGTGTGATGTACCGTATTTTATTCAGTGTTTAGTTAATAACAGGCAAGTTACTTAAGCCATGACGTGATTCCCCTAACCCCCTATTTCCCATAGGGCCCCTGTTCTTTACCAACCATGGATTTGCCTATTGCGGCCCTTGCCAGGAACCTAAACCCCACGTTTTGGCGTGGGATTGCTGTAATGTGAAGATGAGGTCCTCATCTAGCAGTGGATTGACATCGTGAATTATTTACGTCAATCAATTGATAGGCGCGTCAATCCCCTGCTGGATGACTGTAGTGATGTTCATGATGATGATCGTGGTCATGCTTTACATGAGAGGTAAAGCTGTTAATGATGTCCTGCTCACGCCGTTGCTGGCCGAAGGGCCTCTTACTGGAGGGAGCTCTATAGAGCCCCTCTGGGGAGAATATTTCGTCCTGCTCTTCAATGCCAGCCAGACGTCTAGGAAGAAGTGAGATCACCCACAATGTTTTCGTATATGCATGTTGAACTTCTATCGCACCACACGTAGCCAACTGTGCTAATATGCGGTGCGGGGGAAGGACAACAAACTAAACGCAAAAAGCAGTTTTGTGTTTATCCCACTTCACGCGGCACTGCCGATCGTAACTGCGGGTCCACACATTTACGCTGCTGGGTGGACAGCTGCATTGCAGGGAGGTGGTAGGATTTAAAATTTTCAAAATCCTCGCCCCCATTGCTCTCGACCGCCACACTTGGGAGACCGGCGTGCTCACCATCACAGCACGCCAGCTCAGCTCGGCAGGGGCGAGCGAGCGAGCGAGTGAGCGGAGAGCGACGGACGCGGCGGAGTTGTCGCCGCTTAAGCGCTGCTACCTGTGCGCGGCGGTGCCAGTGGCAGGTCGACCGCGGTGCGCTGCGCGAGAGCGGCGAGCGCGTGCTGGCCGAGCTGCGCCGCGTCGCCACCATCCCGGCGAGGCGCGGTCGCCCCCTCCCGTCCGCCGAGGACGTCGCTGGCCTCTGCCTCTCGCAGCTCTTCTCGTCCTTCGACGACGTCCACGGCGGGTTCAGCGACGCTCCCAAGTTCCCCACGCCAGGTGGGACGGGCGGTTGGAGGGGGACGGCCTCGCGACGCTCTGTACACGTGGCGCACACGTGCACGGCGGTGAGGATTATTTGACCACATGGCACCACACTGGCCAGTACGGGTTGGCGAAGGTGGACAGCATAGACGTGGGAGCATAGAGGTACTACAGATGTAGAGTTCAACAATGGAATTTGCTGCACTGCCTTCTGCTGCCTACCAATATAGCCCATGCAGCCTCTTAACACGTGGCATGGTAGTCACCCATCCAGGCACTATCCATGCTCAACCTGCTTAGCTTCCACATTCCGAGCGATTTGATCATCACGCTTTGCATGATGGGAAATTACCAGAGCTGCATGGGACAGGAGCCAGTCGCGTCACTTACTCAACCATGAATATCCGAACAAAGGCACATTTTTGCAATGTTTGTAACATTCTTTGCAAGGAATGTAACAATGGATTGATTTATGAGTTCTTAGGCTCACGTGGTGGAAGAGTCGACTTTATGATTGATGATAAGTATACAGGGACTCCTCTACTTACAAACCAGTTAGGTTCCAGAGTCAATTTGTTTGATTCCAAACATGTTGTACGGCATGTACACTAAATGCGTGGAATGGCTTTAAAAGTTATATAATCTCCTGTAGATGTTGATGCCACTGGTTCTTCACGTTCTGCAGATGTCGATGCCACCGCCATCTATTGCACGGCGGTTAAACTTACGACTCGCAGTCCGAACAGGCAACTGGACATACGGACAGGTTTGTTCGTATCTCTGAAAGTTCGTAAGGCGAATGTTCGTAAGTAGAGGAGTCCCTGTATGTCATTGTTAGATCAAGGGTTAAAGAGTCAGAAAAACTGTAAAAACAAGACAGGATATATGAGAAACAATGCAAACGATTTGGTAAAAAAACGAGCCTAAATAAAATAAATATTCTTTAAAATCACAACCCCCGAATCTTTACAGTCGAATCATTGGTGGGTGAATAGTTATATTTTGTGTAAGCCAGGGAAGTCTTGAGCGTGTCCAAATAAAAAGAGTAACGGTGGACAGATTGCCTTTGAATTGTATTGACATCAGCAAATATGTTGTGTTTGATGTGCAGTATTTGTTTGGAATGAGAGTGCCATCCTCTCATTTGCACGTGTCTTCCATGCCACTCATTGACTCTGGCACATGAAAGAAAATAAAAAAACGGACCGACCAAACGCACTCTGTTTTTGATGCAATGACAATTACAAAAGGAGCCTTGAATCTCAATTAGGCTTTCCATATTTCACACTTATTTAGCTGTGGGTATATACATAACAATTTCGTTGAAGGCTTTGCTTGCTTGACAGATGGGCTTGGCAGCCGTCTCTCTGCAACATGAAAATGACTACGCTGGGTGTGAAGAAAATAAATATTCACTTCACTCTGCGGCGCATTGTGGAGGACGCTTGTTATGCCTTTCACACCCCACACAATGCACGTCTGTGCGGCGCGATACAACGGGGCCAGCCTTCTCCGCATCTGCTGTGTCATCTCGTCTGTTCGCTGCTTTCGAGCCACTTTTGTGTGTTTACGGTCGTGTTCTACACAGCTGGCAATGGGCTAAATTTCCATGAGGCGCTTTGTCCCGTCTTCAACAGACGTCGTCACAGCTAACCACCGTATCAGGAGCCATTCACGTGTTGAGTAACACATCATAACCAGGGCAAAATCGTGCGTATAGATGTGCATTATATTTGCCAGTGCTGGGCCCTATTGTGCGAAACGAAAGTCGCTATAAAGGGAACGTCAGAGGAAGCCTTTACAATAATCTAATCTATTTCCGTGGGCCATTCTCTCGCACGGAGGGTCACACGAATGCTCCATCTCATGACATGAAACAGATAACACAATCGGCATGGCAAAACATTTTTTCTCTTACAAAATTTTTCCAAGCGGATGTCAGCCCAATTTACATCTCAGATGGATGTGCCAATGGAGGTAGACGGAGACATTTTTGCGACGATTTGCGACAACCAATTCACCTCCGCCGAGTTGAGGCCGCCTCTGCTTGAACGTCTCTAGAAAGAAGCGTTGTTCCGACAAAAGTGGCGCCTTCCCTCGACGGAGCTGTTGCAACTGCAATTTATTCGCAGTTCACGAGCTGGGAATCTTGCCAGCCGCGCTTGCTGGTCGGTCATTGCCACGGCAGCAAGCTGTTGCCCGGGCATTAATCGTGTGGCTTAAATAGTGAAGCACACCGCTCACCCCTCGGTTGCAGGTTGGCGGATTTAAGCTCATTTTAGAGACGGAGAGAATTAGGAGTCTGGAGAATGGCTCCCGGAGAAAGAGCGAGCACACGTGTGGGGAAAAATCGCTCTTGGAAGGGGCTGATGGATAAAAGGAGAGAATAAATGCACGTGTACAGACGCACAAGTGTAGACACACGTACAGACGCACGCGTGTAGATGAACGTGTACAGACGCACACGTGTAGATGCACATGTACAAATACACATGTACAGAGGCACATGTACCGACGCACATGTGTAAGACGCGCACATACAGACACACATGTACAGGCGCACATGTACAGATGTATGAGTACAGAAGCAGAATGGAGCACAGGAGAGACAGATGCGAAGACTTCGACAAGCAAAAACTCCGATAACTGCGATAACAACAACAATAATAATAATAGACAACGCAACGTGTGATTTTACATTTTAACGTCTCAAAGAACCAACGTTTGAATTTTAAGTGTAAATGCATGACTCCACTATGAACCAAAGGGAGTGTGGCGTTCATTTTCCTTGTTAGACAACACGCCCTGCCCCACTGTTGACTCCGGGCCACACTGCTTCCATGACACCAGCGCCGCCCAGCGCACGGCTCCCCAATTCGTTGGCTGCCTTGGGGGGCAATGCCATCGAGCTACCTGCAGTGGTTGGGTTGGAGGCACTTTTAGCGGTGGATCTTTGGCGGATCTGCCGAGTCTGCTGTCAGTCAGGGATGCAAACAGAACGTCGCGGGGTTTAGTAGGCAACATCCCATTTACGCCAAATTGTCATCAGGGTATGCTGCTGGTAGTGAAGGTGTCTTTTTATTTTCATTGGCCGCGTGCGCGCATGGCTTTAAAGTGCACGTAGCCTGGCACAAGCGTCGTGGTAGCGTGACCAACCAAATGGTGACGAACGATGGTTGTTGTTGCTGTGCTGCCGTGTGTGTATGTGCGCAGTGAACCTGAGTTTCCTGCTGGGGCTGTGGGCGCAGGACCGGAACTCTCGCGATGGCGCCAAGGCGCTAGAGATGTGCCTGCACACGCTGCGCATGATGGCGCACGGTGGCATCCACGACCACATTGGCCAGGTGCTGAGCCACTAGGGACCGTCAGCCATCCCTCTGACAGCTGGAAACATCTCTCACGATTCCAAACCACGATTCCATTCAATAATCGATTCAGTTTTGTCCCATATTTCGTCATCGTCTCCATCATCATCATCGTCATCTTTAGCCATGGCTCTCCTATGTGTTTTCAGGTTGCACGGTGTGTCATTCAGCGTGGATGTCTGATGTTTTGCTCCACGTGCTGAGAGCTTTTGCAGTAACTGAGACGATTTTCTGAATCAGTTTAGTTCTTAAAGAATCTCATCTCCAAGAGCGTGGACGGTAGTGTCAGACATCACGCCAAGCAACACACTGTGGAAGCCGAAAAAACACATCGGAGAACTCCACAGCACAGCCGTGAAAACCTATGCGGTGGTATCATCAGCTATGATCAATCCGCTGCTTGGTAGAAGGCCACCTCAAGTCGCCGCCATTCTTCATATTCCCACGAGGCAACAATCTATCCAGCACCTGCATACAAAGCCGATCTTGTTGCTCCATCTCTTCGATAATGGCCTCTTGGACGCATTCCTCTTGAGAAAGCGATAATGGGCTCTTGGGCACCACGGTAGCCAGATGTTAACTACCTCGCCTGGTATACAGGAGGTCTTGGATTCCATCCCGACCCTGACGCCTGCTGCTGTATATTTGGAGTTTGCATGTTATCCCCATGGTCGCGTACATTTCTTTCCAGGTCCTCCGGTTGTTCCCTCCACATTTAGAAACACGCGTTTAGAGTATTTGGATGCTATCAATTTCCACGTGATGTAAAGCCACTTTGTTGAGCTATCATTTATGGCCCGGTCGATTCTGAAAAAGAGCTATACAGCTCAGTGGGCCTTACCTGGTAAAATAAAAATATATATTTTTGCTTATTCCCTCCTTTGGCCACCGCTCAATAATTTGTTATTCATCAAATGCCCATCTTCTCTTCTCGTGACAAGTTCTTGCCCAAGTTAATTTTTACCATCTTTTTTGTAATGTTTCTCCACTGGAGTTGTCTCGTTCATGGCGTTTTGTCCACTTCTTTCGCTGAAACGTTAAAATGCAATTTGCATTTAATTGCCAGAAATTCTACAATGTTCTTTTGAGCACGAGTCGACGTTTAGCGTCGTGAGTGCAAGAATCAATTTCAATCGATGAACCCGTTGCTTTCATTACATGCCTAGCGGGTACCCAAGGGTCTGATTATAACGAAGTCTGAGACGCCCTTAAATTTAGCGGTATGTGTCGCTATTGTGCAAATCAACATTGTGTTGAAAATAAGGTCCCTATTGAATGTGCAGCTTAGGATATTGGAAAGGCGGTGTGCCTTGTTGTGGCTTTGTGTGTGCCTTCCTCTGAATGTAAATGTGCTCATATCGTAGCACAATTCTAATCTAATTTTGAGAACACAGCATGAAATAATAAAATGTTTGGTGCAAGAGAGGTGGCGAGAATGTGAATATACAGTGGAGTCGTAGGTGTGGTGCAAGTAACAAGATTTTACGTGGCATTGTCGCTGCATCATACAATACACAGTGCATCATACAAAACTTGTCAATCCGGGGTGAGGGCTTCCCCATGCTGTGTCGGTTGTGCGTATTGTTTGACCATACCTCACCACGCTGGTCACTGCGGGTTGGTAAAGGTGGGGGGGGGAGGGGAACCCAGAACCAGTTCAGGCATCACTCGCCACCATTAAGCCGATTAGCGCAATTGTGGCTACGTACGGTGCAAAAGCAGTTCAACATGCATACACGCACGCACGCCGAGAATCCAACGCACAGTGCTGGGTTAATAGCACAGGGCGCTTGGCCGCCCTATACAGGTCGTGAGAAATTCGTAAACGGGGCAAACGAGTAGGATAGGTTCAGTGAAAGGAAATAATTTCAATCATCACTGGAGGAAAAGAGGCAATAAGCCCTGGTACATGAGTTGCAAGGCCTTCCTCTATGACCTCTCACCTCCAGTAATAATGTACCTTAATCATTCAGGCGATCAATAAATAGTTTGTTTTGCAGAAAAATACATTTATTTCTAAACCTAATGTAGACGGGGTATCGGAAATGTATTTGGTTTATTCGTATGTTCCACAAAAAGATTGAATAACATTTTAGGGACAGCTTTGGCGGTGGTGCAAAGTGTGTTGTATAGATGTATGTACGCTGAACTTATTTTGCACCGTACGTAGCCAACCGTGCTAATCGGAGGTGCGGAGGAAATACAACAAACTAACACAAAAATTATGAACTCAACACGTTCACCCATTAACGCACTTTTACACACACACGTGTTTTGGTCAGTGGGCCTTGTAAAGTGATAAATATGTTTCTACCCTATTTATCTTTATTTATAAGGTGTTGTTTACGTGCTCTCACCTACATTTATCTAATATATCTGAATAATAGTGAACGTGTAGGGTGTTTTTGTTAAGCGCGATGCCCGAGGGTCAAATAGAAATCTGCAGGGCGAGAGGAAGGGAATATTTCGCCGGCGTCTCTCTCTGCCATTGGGTGTCTGCGTGCCGTGGTAGGGCTTCCACCGCTATTCCACGGACGCAAACTGGCTCGTGCCACACTTCGAGAAGATGCTCTACGATCAGGCACAGCTCGCGGCCGCCTACGCCGCCGCCTTCCAGGTTTGTGACCATCTCTCACCCCTGGCGATCGCTGTCCCTGGCGCTTTGCTATTGACATGGTTATTCATTTATTTATGTAAATAATACACGACGTCAATCCCCTGCGAGGTGAGAGCCTTATCTTCATAATACATGATTCTGTATACAACATTTCCTCCAACAGATAACAAACGATGGATTTTATGCCGGTGTGGCCAGAGACATTCTGATGTACGTCTCGCGAGACCTCAGCAGCCAGGTGGGTGGCTTTCTCAGCTCTTTCACAATCATAAAAGGTAAAAAGTGCAGACCTGCAATGGCTCGCTCAAGCTGCTGCTGGTGGAAGAGCCTCCACTTGAGGGAGCGCTTGATATTATTATTTGGCCTACTCTTCTTGAAGTTCATGATGTACGTATATAAGTTGAACTTTTTTCGCACCGTACGTAGTCAACCTTGCGAATCAGAGGTGCGGGGGTGGGGGGGGGGCAGGACAACGAACTAAACGCACAAAAAGAGGCGGTAGTACTCGCACTTTACCCCACCACCATTCAGCCTGCCAATCGACTGACTGTGGTGTCCCTCGTCCCTATTTATGTTGGGGGGAGGGGGGGGGTTCGAATTTAGGAAAGTTTCCCATCGTTTCAACTGCCGTGCCGGGAGATTGAATTGAACCGCCGACCTCCGTCTGGATCGCAGCTCCAATGTGGGAAGCGTTGCACTGCTGCGGTAGCTCCCCATCAAATTCACAGCCATCGCCCGAATGCAGCTTCGCAGCTTTGCAGCTATTCTTCCTCATGTGGGCAGTGCAAACATTTGCGGGGACACACGGGCGGCCACTTTATTAAACCCCCGTGAAGCTCAGCACTGGGGTGTGCTCTGTGGGTTTAACAAAAACAAACAGAGCCGGGTCCTTTTTATAAGTGGATGGGGAAAGAGCAAAAAAAAAGTGTGTTTACTCTTTTTTAGAAATGAGCCTTCAAACATTAACTGAAACTTTCTCTCCAGTAACTCGGTGGTGAAAAGGTCAGTTCTTTCTTCAGCATCTACGGCGGTCACAGTTTTCATTCATTCCCCATGAATAAATGATGGGCGATCGTCTGTGGTGGTCTGTGAGAATATAAATTAACTTAAGTAGACCATAACATTGTTTTCACCAACACCAAAGCAAATCAATGAAGAAATAGTTGGGTAGGAAATGTAATACTGCATATATCGAAGATCTATTTGTTAAGCACAGCGAAGAACATCGCGGCATTCCGCAGCACCTTCATCCGTCTCTACCTCCCCATCACTGCATGTGGCGCGCTGTGTCGTGCGCTGAACGGTTTGTGCGAGGTCTTACGGAGAGGTCCAGAACAATAATAATAGGTAAAGTCACGTAGAAGGAAACTAATAAAATAAGAGAAGGCAGAGTCTGAATGACTCTGCCTTCTCGACAGACCTGTTTTCTCACCTGAAGACGGCTGCTTGCGTTGTGGCCGAAACGTCGTGAGAATGATTTTGTTATGTTTTATTTTTATTATTTTATTACTTCCCTTCTACGTGACTTTACCGAAAGAACCAAGAAGATGAATCCCTGCAGTCACGAAAGCTTTAAATCGAAAAATAATAATATGATTTTCCCCCTTTTTTCTGGCAACAAAACTGAAACCTTTTTACAAGGATTCATGTCTGCATTAACCACAATACTTGCTGTCAAAATGGAAACAAAAACACACGATGATAATTTTTAGTTTTTGCATTTTGACTGCAAGTATTGTGGTTAATGCAGACATGAATCATTTTTTAAGGTTTCAGTTTTGTTGCCAGAAAAAAGGGGAAAACCCCTATTATTATATTTTGGTACTGGCAAAGGAGGTCTAATGATGTAGAGGTCCCGAACAAGTTTCTGCTGTAATCGCCACCCAGGAGACTGTGCTTGACTTGAAATCAAACCCAAGTTTCTGGAGTTGCATCGTCGTGCCGTGATCTCAACACCACAGCTCCCAAGACTTTCGTTCCCACGTGCCGTTTAACATCCGTTACGACTCTCATTGGAGTCGGTAGAATTGGGAGGTCGTGAGATCGACCCTCCGTCTTTCGGAAACCGCGGCCAGTTACCACAACTGCGTCGCCCGCGGGGTTGTTTGTGACACCGATGCCCAGACATCGTAAAGCCTCATCAAATGCCCGTGCGTGAGATAAGACACATTTGACGGAGTGTGCAATGGGGGGGCCTCGAGCGTGCCTTCGGGCTCTCTGCCCGTGTGTGTGCAGGTGCTTACCTTTGCCCGGGTTAACCAAATACCGACGCCCAACAAACAGTTTCTTCTCGTCACCTCAGACTGAAGAAAACGGACCCACGGCAAAACCCAGCGTAAACAGCCGTTCGGAGGACGCGTCGCGCAGCGGGGTCACGTCGTCACGTGCGTCTCAGCACCGCGCCCGCGCGCCAACGTGCGCGGCGTGTTGAAAACGAGCACTGCAAAAGGGGGGGGGGGTGAAGGGAGGGGGGCACCTGTCGAGGCTGTCGATGCACACGAGGGAGTGAGTGGCGTTCCCAGAAACACAACTTGTGTCTCCACCGTGACTAATGTACACACACACCTCATCGGGAAGGGGGGGGGGGTTACTCATTGTAAGTGCGGTCAACCTAAAGGAATTCCAGGCCAATGCTGTGAGTGACGGGGAAACGAATTGTGGATTGCAGGAGTCAGCGCAGCACCTCCGTGCGTGTGCCACCGCCCCCCCTCCGCCACCGTCCCCCCCCTCCGCCACTGCCCCCCGCGTGTCGGAGGAGGCGTATGTGTGTGTGGAGCGTGCTCGGGCGCAGTGTTTCCCAACGCCAGTCCTTGCGGCCCGCCACGGCCCACTTTCTCCGGATTACCAATCCTTTTTTTATTCACACGTAAAGCAATCCACGGTAATCCACATTACACTGCACGCACCTGATGGTTGGTAATCACGGACATCTGCGTTTGGAATGAAGTTGAGAAACGCTCCTGCGGCAGACAATGCAAGTGCAGACCGTTGATCTGAATGATTTTCACCGTGATAAGGTGCGCACGCGATGAATTCCATCCAAACCATGACAGGCTGTAAAAACAACGTGAAAATCACAGCACACGTCACCAGTTGCGGCCATCAAAGAGAAACAATTCTGTTGAGTAAAACGGTGAGTTACCCGACTCACACAAACACTTGTTGATTCTTAATTATGACTCTTTTCTGTACATTCGGATTTGCGCATAAGCCAGTGTTTTTCATTGTGGCCTTTAGTGCGGCCCCTGGCGTGCGGCCCCCGACAATACACAAAGAGTGAGAACACCCCATCGTGCTGTCAAACCCAACGGTTTCAAATGTGCGACGGCCCTCACACCGATGATGTCTTATCGGCGAAAGAGGCCCCCCTCTGAAAATGAGCGAAGAACGGTGGCGTAAGCACACAGACACGGGTGCATTCAAACGAGCTACTCCATTTAGTATTCAGCCAGACAGCACCGTGGCAAGCGATGGTTCACATACGGAAAGGTAATGAGTTAAAATCCCAGTCAGGGATCAACTCAGCCCATCATCCCTCCCGGGTGACTGAAGTCAAACCCACTTTGTAGGAGGTGAAGAGTGGTTATCTTCTGAAGAACATGGTCCCCACCTTAATATTGTGGAATTTCCACCACTGGCTGATGGCTGCCAGTGGCTGTACGCACCACCCAATGCTCATTGGAGTGTGGAGACATTTAGGTTATTTTCACTCCGTTCCACGTGGCCAAGGTGAGCTACACAAGGGTTGCGGCCCTTGAATCACCGCATTCTCTATCTGTTTAGCAGCTAAAACAGTCTTTACTTCGAGAAGTCACTGATTACACTGAATGAAGTTGAAAATAACTCGCAAACACCTTGTTGTGAAAGACTCAACGCAGAAGAGTTTTATCTTCCACGGTCCGTCATAAACCGCATCCATACAAACCATGGCAAGTGCAGATACCTGATGCACAGATGTAAAATGAAAAACTCTCCGATATGCGACTGTGGTCATCCAGACCAGACCGTACAACGTACGACTGCAATTCCCGATCCACAAATACAAAGGAGACATCACAGCGATACACTCCACTGCTCCTGACGCGGCTGTCTGATTTGACGACTTGAATGTGAAGTTGCTGCTCTGCATCTGCATCAGCCATATGAAAGAAGAAGACTTATTTTTTGTTATTTTTCTATCTACGTGGCTTTACCGAAAGACCCATAGAAGAGAAGAAGACTTGATTAAATATCTGTGTACGAAGGCCTACGAAAAACCGGCGTGACAAGCATCCCAGTCGACTGCCTGTGCCCCTCAACGGCTATAGCAAGAACAGGATTTCACAAGTTTGATTCGTGAAGAGGTGCGCTTGAATTCCCGCAGGTCCCTCCTGGAGGACACGGCTATCAGGCGCCCCCAAAATATGTCGGTACATCACTTGTAGAACCCCTTCCGGAGCACTCAATCTCAGCGGCGCATTCAAACCCTGGGTCTCGTATCGACTCGGCACCTCCACCCCTTCGGTGTAAAGGAAATGAATGCCAGCTCGCGGCCGTGTCTCCGCTGGAGATGAACAAAGATGGTTTGAGTCCGGGAGTACAATTTTACATTCATATGTTTTTTCTGGAATTTTTATCGAAGATGTATCTCGTGCCAAAAAAAAACCCTGCACCTTCAACCCCTGACACTGTTTTGTGCCATCGGGCTAACACATTGCCCCCAACTGAGCACCCAGTGCCATTCGCTCACAACTAATATTGCATCATTGGTTGCCCATCCAAGCACTAATGAAGCTCAACCATCTTCGGTTTAAGATCTGCCCTGGTTACACAGCAGGACAGCGTGGCTAGGGGTACGCTCGTGCAGTTAATTGAATGCGCTGGCATCCGAGAGTGAGGAGGATGTGGAGATAGCCGGGTAGGTGAAGGGGGCTAATGCTATTGCTGAGCCAACACTGATTAAATCCCTGGTTCAGTTTCTCTCAGTCTAGATATGACCAGATATGACCATCGTGTGATATCGATAGTTAACCCCACAACTTTACATCGCCATGACTGGCGACTGCAGAGAAATTGTGAAAGTAAACATTTGCGTTTTCACATTTAATTTCCTTCGACCAGATCGCGGTGCCATTTTTTTTTTTTAAACACGGCCGAGTTCTGCAAAAGTGGCCACCGTCAACTGTAAGAATACATTTACATCGTAATTGGTTTTTTACCCTTTTATCTGGCAACAAAACTTTTTTTTAAGGAGTCATGTTTGCATTGACCACAATACCTGCAGTCGGAATGCAAACAAAAAACATAACTCTGATAATGTATGCACTGTCCTTGAAATTGATTGGTCCACACCCGAGACAGCTTTCCTTAGAGCCTAGTCTCACATGGTGTTGGACCAGATGACGCCAAAAGGCGCACTTTTGGCGTCATCTGGTCCAACACCGTGTGAGACTAGGCTCTAAGGGAAGCTGTCTCGGGTGTGGACCAATCAATTTCAAGGACAGTGCATACATTATCAGAAGGCACACTTTTGGCGTCATCTGGTCTAACATGTGAGACTAGGCTCTAAGGAAAGCTGTCTCAGGTGTGGACCAATCAATTTCAAGGACAGTGCATACATTATCAGAGTTGTGTTTTTTGTTTGCAATCCGACTGCAGGTATTATGGTCAATGCAAACATGACTCCTTGTAAAAAAAGGTGTCAGTTTTGTTGCCAGATAAAAGGGTAAAAAAACAATTATCATATTTTGTTACTGGAAAATGAGGTTCCAATGGTACATTTACATCGTAAGGAACTTGTACGTGAATTAGTGCGCCAGTCACAGCACTTCAGTCCATCTCACCGTACAGAGACAAAGTTAGGGCTCAGTTCCCATTGACCTTTAAATAAAAAAAGTTACAAAGGTTAATAAGTAACTGAAATGCTAATCGTATGGGGGGTTTTTTTTGTTGCAGTTACGAGTTGGGAATGGTTTTGTAAAAAGGAGAAAAACGATGGTGGAAAATGTAGCTGACATGGAGGCGAATGGGTTCAAGTCATGAATTTTCATGGGCATGTTCGGCCTTGTAAGGGTCACGGTATACTCCTGAACAATGGACAGGTACTCGAGTATCTCGTGCAGTGGTTCTCAACCTGTACCCCGAGTTGAATTTAGTTTCAACCGAGTACCCCCTTTTTCCTGACCCAACACGGTTCTGAGAAATAAATGGATGAATAATGAACATCAATATTTTAACCAAATTGTCCATTTTGTGAGGTATCCTAACTAGCGACCAACTGTGAGCGAGTAAAAGAAAATTCAACGGACGCTCTGCACGCGTGACGTCATTTGTTCGTGTTCGCTGGCTACTCTTTGAAACCCGCATTGTTTAGAAGCAATGATTTTCAAAGACTTCTATATCTCTATTTAAAGCTTTCGTGACTGCAGGGATTCATCTTCTTGGTTCTTTCGGTAAAGTCACGTAGAAGGGAAATAATAAAATAATAAAAATAAAACATAAAATAATTCTCACGACGTTTCGGCCACAACGGCTTCCTGCGTTGTGGCCGAAATGTGAGAATTATTTTATTATGTTTTATTTTTATTATTTTATTATTTCCCTTCTACGTGACTTTACCGAAAGAACCAAGAAGACTTTTATATCGTGCTAGGTTACTTTATGGATAAAAATGTTACCGTAGTTTTATTTATATAGGCAGTTTCAAACATGATTGTTCACCAATAACTCATGTATGATATAATTTTACACATTTATAAACCACCTCGTGTAACTCCTGGGACATTGCCACCTACCCCCGATTGAGAACCACTGATCTAGTGCTGTCTTCACTGCTGCTAAAGAATGTATTTGACCATCATGGGACCTCCTTTGCCAGTACCAAAATATGAGAATAGGTTTTCCCTTTTTTTCTGCCAACAAAACAGGTGTTAACATGTTAAAATACCAAACTGAAACCTTTTGCAAACAAACAATATACTCTGATAATAAATGCATTGTCTTTGAAACTGATTGGTCCACACCAGAGACAGCTTTCTTTTGAGCCTCGTCTCAAACCGGTGTTAGACCAGAGGACGCCTTTTGTTTCTGGTGTGGACCAATCAGTTTCAAAGACAATGCATATATTATCAGAGTATGTTTTTTGTTTGCACTCTGACCACAAGTTTTGTGGTTAATGCAGACATGATTCCATGTAAAAGGTCTCAGTTTGGCGTTTTAACATCTTCACACGTGTTTGTTGCCAGAAAAAAGGGAAAACCTATTCTCAATGTATTCAACCATCGAATCCCGTGGAGTTAAGCACCACTCAAAGCCCATGCCGAATTGAATCGCAATGCTGCGCAGGAGAACGGATATTGTTCAACCACATATTTTATTACAGGTAGGGCAGCTTGTGGAAATACTGTATAAACAATTTAAAGAATGGTTTAAACGTCACCCAGAGTGGCACAGTATGGACTCTTCTCTTATCTGCAATCCCCTCGGGGATGTGTGGGTAACTGAATTCCATTGATAGCAAGACTCGTGGATGAGAGCACCATTGACAAGAAAAGTTTAGCTTTTTAAAATAAAATTGCAATAGAACAACGACTAAAACTTAAGTTTGCCAAGTGTGGCTGGAGAGTGGCAATCATGGGTTGTGTCCATCTTATGCGCAAGGCTTGTTATCACCTTGACATGCAACGTCTTCTGGGACTTCCATATTGATAGGTCGCTGTCTAGCACACTGTTATTTGTTTGCAGCCTGCACACTTTGTCTCTCTGGCTAATGTGATTTCTAATCTTCCCCATATTTTGTATGACTATGTCGTGTGCCATTACTCAAATCTGTAAATGATGGGAAAAGCCATCACCAGTCATAGTCTCCCGGAGGCAGATGGCAGCAGTGTGCGTTGATTACTGTACTGTAACGATGAGTCCTAATGTGGACAAAGCCGGTCTACAGTTTTATCCTCGTTTCACTCCTGCCTGTCGGTTGATCACACATTTTCTCAATTTATTGATGGTGACCCAAGACAAATTGACCGCAGTGCGATTTTTCTGAACTGGTGCTTTCCAGCATAAGGCCGAGACCTTCACTTTTTGTTTCCACGCAGTGCGTGTCATTGAAACTTCACGCAGAGCCGCCCCGAGCGAGCGATCCCCCTGTTCGCGATGTAGCCCTTCATTTGCATCAGCGGCGGACGTGTGCTCGGAGCGAGCGAGCGAGAGACTCGCGTGCAATTGCGCCCCACGTTTGCGCAGTCAGGGGGCTTCTACAGCGCGGAGGATGCGGACTCGCTGGCTCCCGGAGTGAGCGGGGAGAAGAGGGAGGGCGCCTTCTACGTGTGGACGGCGGCCGAGCTGCGCGCCATCCTGTGCGACCCTGTGCCGGGCTACGCCGACGGCACCATGCTGGCCGACGTCTTCATGCACCACTACGGCACGCAGGACGCTGGCAACGTCCTCCGCGCGCAGGCAAGTCCGCCGCTGTCGTAGACGTCATTGTCGTCGGGGGAAAGACCCGATGTGGTGTTTTGCGAGGAGAGAGAGCGGTGGCGCAGTGGTTCACGTGCTGACAGTCTGAGCTCGATCACCGGCCGCGACGAACATCAATAGTGAGTGATATCCGAACTATTCCTGGAACCCTCCTCCTGCTTTCATCACCAACCCGCACTGATCAGCATGGTGAAGTATGGTCAAACAACTCCTGTAAATGGACACGGCATGAGGAGGCCTTCATCCAGCAGTGGATATATGAAGGGCTGCAAGTTCAGTTGTTTGGTTTAACACGTAAGCAGATGTAACAAAACTTTGAACCGGTGATCTGATGAGCGTGTTTTACATTTGAGCCCGCTCAGAAATATTACACGTTGTGTGTATGTTGAACTTCTTTTGCACCGTACGTAGCCAACCGTGCTAATCGGAGGTGTGCGGGGGAAGGACAACAAACTAAACACACATAAAGCAGCGGTAAAAGAAACGCGTTTGTTCGAGACGTGGGGGGGGGGGTGGGTAGGGATGATTCGCCCACAGACTGCGCGTGTCGGCTGGCACGTTGCAGGACCCGCACGGCGAGCTGAGCGGACAGAACGTGCTGAGCGTGCGCTACTCCGCGGCGCTCACGGCCGCCCGCTTTGGCGTGACGGAGGCGGCGCTGGCGGAGGCGCTGGCGCTCTGCCGGCAGAAGCTCCTGGAGGCGCGAGCAGCCCGGCCTCGCCCGCACCGCGACACCAAGATGATCGCCGCGTGGAACGGTAGGGGTTGCGGTGCCGACAGAGGCTGCGATTGGCGATAAATAAAAAAAGGTTCACCGCAGAGTTTCCAGCTAAGAGTAATTTAAACTTGAACTGACGTTTAGACATAAGGTCCACTGAGCTGTGTAGCACTTCTTCTCCAAGCAACCTGGCCACAAATGATAGCTCAACGACGTGTGGACATTGATAGAAGCCAAATACTCTAATAAGTCTAAAAGCATGTTTCTAAAAAAGCAGTTTACCATGCCACGCTTCCCAGATGCTGTTTTATGGAGTTTAAAATACCGTGCCTTCCATGGAACCTAATTTCCTTCCTCTAATCCTCTCCAGAGGCCCTCTAGAGCTCTCTAGTGGAGGCCCCTTCTATCAGCAGTGGCGTGAGCAGGCAATTGCAGCACTGCACCTTTACTCCTGAATTCTGGTAGAGCCTTTTAGCAGTTAGTAAATGGTGGGGAATTGAACTCCAGATACAGGGTTTGTATCACACTGCTAGTCCTACACGACCACTCCGACCGATGGATACGTTAATTAATATTAATGAATAGAGTAATTATATATCCAACTGAAGTGATAGTCATGCTCACGGTGGTTCGAGGTGACTGACCATTGTAAGATAGCTGGAGGGAGGATCGTGTGTGTATGTGTGTCACTGATGACATAGGGGGCACAGGTGGTGCATCGGCCAATCATCTCAGTCAATCAACCCATGGCAGCTGGGCCTGTAACGTGACCTGCCAGCGGTCGTTTGACATTTCACGTGGCCTTAAAGTGCACGTAGCCTGGCACAAGCGCTGTGGTGATGTCACCGCCGCTTGGTGACGAATGGCGGTTGTTGTTGTTGTTGTCACTGCGCCCCAGGGCTCATGATATCTGGGTTTGCGCGCGCTGGCGGAGCATTGGGAGACGCGGGGCTGGTCCGGCGTGCCGAGCGGGCGGCTGAGTTCGTGACGGTGCACCTGTTTGACCCCGTCACGGGCAACCTGACCCACAGCGCCTACCAGGGCCCCGACAACAACATTGAGCAGATGTGAGCGCAGACAATCCTTGCTCGGCACGCACCTTGACTTCGTGTCAACCTCAAAAGCAGACATCCACAGATCACACCACGGGCTTTTTGAAATGTTTTGATGATGCTGTGCTAATGGCAGTGGTGCGCAAGCACAATTAACAAATTAAAATATACGTATATAATAGACGACGTTTCAGATAATGGCCTCTCTATGTACAATAAAGAGGGTCCATTACCTGAAATGTCGTCGATATACAATTTATTTTTAAGGCCACAGTGTTATTGATGAACTTGACTCTCTACACCTCTGCATCAATGGTTAAATTACCATTAAGGTCTTTCTTAAGTCTCTGACTTTATCTTTCCATAGCGGCCATTCACATGCAAGCAATCATTGCCTGTTCTGCGATCCCACAATAAAGCTCCCCACATCATTCAGTGGGTGGTCACATCTGTGCCTCTGCTGGCCACACTGTTTGGTGATTTAAGTCCGAGCACAAGACCGATATTAATTCGGTTCTCGACCAGCTGGCCGAGTAGCCCAACCATCTGTGCACTTCTGGATCAGCTGACAGAGTCGTTGGTTTTATGACAGTTGCTGCCTAGTGTGCAATTACCAAAGTACACTGTCAGCTGTAAAGTGGACAACCTTGTGATGTCACCATTCTCACGACTACGTGCCCGTGTTGTATAATTCCTTCCAAATTCTGGCCAGTTAGAACTTGGATGGGAGACTTCCCATGGCATGTGAGGTGAGCGGGAGATAATGGTGCAGCCATTGATTACTTGAGACTCATTGAGGCTTTCCTTGACGAACAACTGACATTAGAATGATTACATTTGTAACATGTCACTTAATTTCTCACACCTCCGATTACCACGATCGGCTACGTATGGTGCAAAAGAAGTTCACTTTACATACATGCAGTTACAATTTCATATTAATACCCGACCCCGTATTAATCCCAAGGGTCGGTTGTCCAGGTTGGGCCGCGTGTTGAACGTTTCCGTTCTCAGGCCAATGTGGCACCTTCCAGGGGTTGAATTTAGCTCCTCAAAGTCGGTTGAAGTCAGCTCCTGACAAACTCCCGCTGTGGTGTGTGGGCGAAAGCCAACGAGCAAAGGCAGCTGGCGAAACGTGCCGGGTGAATGTAACCGGGTATCCGTGGCTAAAGAGATGGGAAATCACACCGGTTGTGTAAAGGTCATCAAATCAATGAAGCGGCCGTAAATCATTCGTTCACCCGCCGTGCATAAATGGGGCATTTCAAATGTCTCTGCGCTCTACCTGCCGCGTCGACGCTCTTATGTAACAAAACTAACTCCCGACATCGCGTGCAACACCAGCCCTTAACCCCAGGGCGTTTGACCCAATTTACAATCTCCAGTGCGCACAAGTACAAGAGCAAATGGAATTCATGAAGCTCTCAAATAAAAGCGAGCCCCAAAAGGCTGTGTTACTCCCCAACCCAGCGGAAAAATTCTCGAGATATACCGTATCCTCAATCTTGATGCTGTGATGCATTGGAATTGGATCGAGTTGTATTTTTTATCGGAGGTTTATGTATATGGTATGAACATCATCATTAGTCACGGCATATAAAACGATGCAATATTAATCCAATAATGTGTTGAATCTACTTTTGCTGTGCTAAGTAACAACAAGAGATTGAATCGCTCACTCTGACGACTCAGGACTTGAAGCCATCTCTCTCCGTATATTGTACAGGGATTCAGATTGTATTTGATTTGTAGCCATATACAAAGACTGGTAATACATTTCAATTAATTTTACAAAGCTAACACCACTACTTTAAACAGTGTAGGACTATAGATTCAGAGATAAGTTCGCTACGAAAGTTCATGCTGTGGCGAGGGACATTCATATTGGCAAAAAAATTGGAAGATAGTTAAATTACTCATAATACAGGTCTTTTTTGGGTTAGATCGCGTAAATATTTACGTAAATATTTACGCGATCTAATCCCAAAAAACCTATGTAAATGTAACCAAAAAACCTACAAAAATCTAACCCAAAAAACCTATATAAATGTAACCCAAAAAAACCTATATAAATTACATAAATATTTAAGCGATCTAACCCAAAAAATTTATATAAATCTAACCCAAAAAATCCTATGTAAATCGTGTAAATTATTACGCAATCTAACCCCAAAAAACCTGTATCATGGATGATATTGGTAGCAAAAGCCTAAGTGTTAAATAGTTAAATTACGTTCATAATGCCTTTTATTTGCCCGGGAAGGCCTCAAAAAGTCTCAAGACTCATTTCAGGACAGCCCGGCAAGGAAATGTTTGACGATTCCATCTTAATTATTGTTCGTCATGTGAGACGAAACCAAAGTACCCGGAGAAAATCCCATGACGTAATGCGGAGCAGCACTCAAAGCAGAGCACAGTTAAATTAAAGAATAATTTGCTAGAGTTTCATTTTCTGGCCACCATTCAGTCCGAGCCTAAAACAACAGCCATTCTCATGCAGTGTCCCATACAACTATTAAAATATTAAGCATGCTCCATCCTGTTTAGCTTCCGAAATATGATGAAACAAAGGGCATTCAGAGTGATTTGGTCTTAGAGAGCGACTTGCTTATGGAGAGTAACCCGGGGGTGAATCGGTCCTACTAAGTCGTTCGTACTCTGGGCGATAACTGCTGGAGATCTGTACGGCAGGCAGGCAGGCAGGGGCGGCGATGTAACCCGTCGCTGAGAGTCGCGACGCCGTCCGCCCCATGCCTCTCCCAGCGCGGCGCCCGTGCCTGGCCTGCTGGCGGACTACGCGTGCGTGATTCGCGCCCTGCTCGACGTGCACGAGGCCGGCCTGGAGCAGCGCTGGCTGGAGCTCGCCGAGCGGCTGCAGGGCCGCCAGGACCTCCTGTTCTGGGACGACGAGGGTCACGGCTACTTCACGACGCCCTCCACGCACCCGGGCCCGCTGCTGCGCATGAAGGAGGGTGAGCGCCAAACTCGCACGTGTGTTTTGCCTGCCTTGCCCAAGCTTGCAGTTAGTGTTGAACAATCGGCGGGAATTGATGTACTTTTGCAATTTGTACGCATATACTTTATCGATTTTCACTTGCCTATATTTTCTGACTTGCTTAACTTTTCTATACTTCGAACTCCTATCGGGTTTTTGCATTGTTTGTTGTAACCTTCTTAGCCATCCCCCCCCCCCACCCCATCCTTACTAGACATCTACGAGAGAAATAAACGTGCTTCACAGCTCATCGTATTCCGCCGCGATTAAACAAACACTTCCGACTCCGCGCGCTCCCGCAACCGCTGACCCTCTCCAGACCAGGACGGCGCGGAGCCGAGCGGCAACTCGGTGTCGGCAGGGAACCTCCTACGGCTGGCGGCGCTGGCGGGACGCCCGGATCTGAGCGATCGCGCCGCTCGGCTCCTCACCGCGTTCGGCCCTCGTCTGGAGCGGGCGCCCATCGCCCTGCCCGAGATGACGGCCGTCCTACTGGCGCATCACCGCGCGCTCACGCAGGTGGTGCGGTGCCCGCGTGGTTAGGAAACGAGCTGTTCTGACGGCAAAAGCGTCGCCTCGCTCAGTGACTGGAGATTGGCAATTGAGTCTCAGAATGATGGTCATCCAAATGATGACTTGTCGCAAACATACCACCATGATAGCGTAT
The DNA here is from genome assembly GCF_015708825.2 of Lethenteron reissneri. Taxonomy (NCBI): domain Eukaryota; kingdom Metazoa; phylum Chordata; class Hyperoartia; order Petromyzontiformes; family Petromyzontidae; genus Lethenteron; species Lethenteron reissneri. Next base: position 4,626,323 of record NC_083781.1, read on the forward strand.
TGTGTCTCCTGATTTTCTTTCTCGCAGGCCCCTGTATTTTGCACATTTACCACCTTAACACACAACGCCGATAGCAGATGACTTTGTGTATCTGTGTGGTATTGTTGCTGTCTTGTATCCGGGGTCAGTGAAATGAGCACCGCCTGCTGAAGCCGCACCACTTAGTTGGGAAGTCAACAGCAGTTTCCCTACGGAGAGAACGGTCCCCACCATTGGAAAGGGGAATGTATACCCACGGCTCAGGACCAACAGCAATATCGACAATATCGCGGGGATGTCACTCTTGAGGCTGTGTGTACGCATGGGCGTGACGGATCGACGGGCATGACGTGTTGATGCAGGTCGTGATCCGCGGCGACCGAGGAGCGCAGGACACCCAGGCTCTGCTGGACTGTGTCAACTCCACCTTCCTCCCGCATAAGGTAAGATACCACCTCAACACCGAAGGAAAACCACATTTGCACTGCCTGTTAACTGTTCCACTTACGGAGTTCAATTTGAATGGACTCCTGCAAGGAATAACCAGAGCTTCGAATATTAAATGAAAACGTTCTTCTTAAAACTTCAATATCATAGTCATCATTAAGCCACTGGTATAAACCCAGAAGGCAAAGTTGAAAGTTGTGCGTAACTGATTTTAAGGTAGCAAGTTCAAATCCCGATTGTGGATTTACTCAGCCTATCTTCGATTCACCTTCTGGAAATTCAGCAATGATTGTCATTTGTAGAGATTTGGTCATTCCGCAGGAATGTGGATTTTTTTTTTTTACAGCACAATGCCACCCCATAGCCCATGGACATTTCAGCAGAAGAACACCTTGACTTGAGGGTGTTCTTCTTCGACGTTCCTGAACGCTGGCCCCTGCGGGAGTAGGGCAGCGAGCCCAACCACCGACCCTCTCCCGTACCCCCCGTGGGCACCGGCCCTCGGGCTTTTTCGCCCGCGGAATACCCGTACCCCCACCTCTCCCCGTCGCTCACACTTTGTAACCGGGCTCCTATAGAAAATAGAAAAAAGATTTTCCATAATACGCGCAAGCCTACGTGTTATAACGATTTTATCAAAAAAACAAAGACTCGGGGAAAATCACCGGGTTTTAAAACACCGATCCATTCCCCTCGCCCACCATTTCACTGCCTCCTTCTCTACCCCCATTACAATTATCTTCCCCCTCATTCACGTCGTTATCGCTTGCCGTCCCCACATGCGTGGGGCAGAGAGAGCCTAAATGTCCCCCACCCCCCCATCGTTAAGTCCCTGGCGTGCCGATCTCGGGTTTTTTGCTGGCGAAGTTTCTGTTCCTCCCCCCACCACCGTCCACCCCCCTCTTGTACTGTGACCGGTGCTTTCTACGGGCCCGTGTTGAGTTACAAAAGAAGAAAGAACACCGAGCCAGCACACACAGAATCATTGGGGGTCTTATCCAGGCAGTCACCGATGATTCATCCTAAACTGTAGCGAGCTGCTGGCCTCAATCCAGCTGTCACTAATTACTGCACTCCAAAAAAAAACACAGAATTAATTATTTTGTAATACACGTTTTAGTACACACATGTAAGTCGCTTTCAGCAAACTATTCTGTGCAGAGCTTGAAGGAGCTCCGTCATGTTCCGTCGCGAGTAAAAAATTACTTTGCAAAGTAGTTTTGAGGTGTCAACTTTCCGGGACTGCACCCTGACCCTATGAAGGCGATGCCCTGCTGACCGAAGGCGTTGTGGAACAAAATGTCATGTGGCTGCTGTTGGCACTGTTGGGATGTTGCCTCCATAGCTTTGAGTAACATTTAAGAAAAATGTGTTTTTAATAAAATCTTCAAACACCAATAATTATCTGCAAATATGTACCTTCTTTGTTGTAGAATTTGTAACTATAGCCGTTACAAATGGATGATTCACACAATCCCCTGGTTAAAAAAATTACCATGGAATTCTTGGCATGAAAACAGTCCCTAATTGGATTTGTGAGATCATGGGAATTGTGGACTCACCAGTGTTTTCTCTGGGCCATTGGCAATTTATTATATGCAGCATTTGCTAAATCAGTGTCACCGCGTGGCAGTTCTCTTAGAATTGCCGCGAGAATCCCATCGAGTGAACGGAGTATTTAGCATAGGAATCAGCCATGGAAGAATCGCGATTCCCGCCGAAATCGCCCGCGGTTTAATTGTTGGGATACGAAAGGCAATCACTGCACGAACAGCCCAGCACTAATATTTAAGAATTGGGCTCACCTGGCCAAAGTGGAAGAGTAGGCCAAAATACCGCCGACAGCGACAAGAGCAAAACAACGGCAGGCCTGCGCCCTTTATAATTGTGTTGACGTGAGATGACAGTGCGGATAATAACAGATGACATGAGGGGCAATTCATGGAGGGATCTCAGTGCACCCATGCACGAAGTTGGTAAATATAAAAACTGCAGAGTCCACTGGGTCATACGTGGGGAGTGTAGGCCTGCATGTGTAGGGGTGTTAAAGAGAGGGCCCGTTATGCATGGCAGCCTATGGAAAACAAACACAGTGGGCGGGGCTACGTAAGTGCACGAGGAGGTGCCCTCTACGACGTCCGAGCCAGACACCCTGGGGGGGGGCTGGTTCGAACGTTATGATCCCCCGGGGCCCCACCCCTCAGGGAGGGGTTGGGTATAAAAGGGGATGTTTCAAAGGGCTCGGCAGTTATGTTTAAGCTAAGGGAAGAAGACTGAAGACGTCTTAGATAGAGCCCTGGACTCCCCTGGTTCGATGTCCTTTTCAGGGCCGGACAGGACTGAGCCAGCGGCGTGGTCCCGAAAGCCAGAGCCGGTGCTCTTGTAAGAGCTGGTCTGGAACTCTGGGTACCGGGCCCGACTTACCAGTGTCGGGCCAGTTAGCCTCCCCTAGCCCATTAGTGGAGGATTCGGGGCTAGGACAGAGTTAGCTAGGGGTGTATCCCGAGTTATACGGGTGAGGGGGCCGATACCCCCTCGAGTGTGTATATGCCCACTGTCGTATTGTGAATAAATATACGTGTGCCTCAACCTCGGCGTCAAGCGTCCTCACCGGTACTTCACATGCGTAACAGGTGTGAGTCTTTAGAGAAGACCTAACATGGTGAGTGAGCTCGCCTTGTCCAACCACTGGTTTGGAGGGCATTCCATGGTGTTGACGATGCCGCATGCGAAGGCTCGCGTAGACTTTTTTCCCTCCGGATCCTCTGGTTTTTCCCTCCACATTTATAAAAACGTCCGTTAAGATTATTTTAGTTTGTTTTGTTGCTATACATTTCCACGTGATAAGCCACTTTGCTGAGCTATCATTTGTGGCCAGGTCACTTCTGCAAAATAAGTAAAAATATTTGTATTTGTATATTTTTTCGTGATTTGTTTAACTTTGACTTAAAGCTTTCGTGACTGCATGAATTCATATTCTTTGGGTCTTTGGGTATATTTTTAAAAATAAAGTCACGTAGATAGGTTCAAGCCACCCATACAGATGCCTATCTAAAGTCTGACTTCCACCACCATCCATCCCAGAAGAATTCCCTCATCAAAACTCTACACCATAGAGCTCGATGTATTTCCGACCATCATCACCTAGCCAGTGAACTGGAACACGTACACCAAGCTCTCAGGATGAATGGATATTCAGACTACACAATCCGTAAAGCTATCACCCCAACCGTTGGGAAAGAACCATCTGAGGACCCAATCAAAACCATCACCTTGCCATACATAGCAGTGGTCACCAAAAATATTTCCAAAATCATGAGCAAACACAAGATCCAGGTTCGATTTAACACAATGCATAAAATTCGTGATCTGATCCCATCTGTCCAGGATGTGATTGCCTGACATGCAATACCCCGGCGTCTACAAACTAAGCTGTGTCTGCGGCAGTAGTTACATTGGGGAAACTAAGCAACATGTCTCGGACCGTGTTCGTGACCATAAGGCAGATCTGAAACACGGTAGGACCAATACCTCGTCCGTGGCTGATCATTGTCTATAATGCGGTGGGCTCACACGAAATAGATTTCTCTAAGACGAAGGTACTTTGCAAACCCACTGGCTATCAACAAAGATTCGTTCATGAAGCCATCCATATATACAGACACAATTACAACCGAGAAGATGGGAACAAACTGAGCAATCATTGGAAGGACGTTATCAACCAGTTAAAGTCATAACTGGCTGTGATGTTCCCATCTTCCATTGTTAGTTGTTATTTTCGGCTCTGCAATCTTCCATTAACATGCTAATCTCTCACACTCACACAGCCATCTCAGCGCGCTCGCCGTGGAGGCTGCTCACCGATCTTACATTAACATGTGAATTTTTACCTGGCAGCCCTTCAATTGGTGGAAAACCCATCACCGCTGCGGTCGCCGCCCACCACTGACATTAACATTAGCTGCCCCGCCCATGCTGCTGACATTTAGGCTACGCCCATTTCAAACCTTTATAAACAGTTTGCCTTTAGAAGCTAACCCCCATTTCCTGATGACGACCGCTTGTGTTGCGATCGAAACGTTGTAGTTTTTGGTTATTTTTTTTTAACCTATCTACGTGACTTTACCGAAAGACCCAAAGAATATTGTTTACCTTTCCTATACTTTGCACTCCTATCGTGTTTTGCATTTTTCGCTGTTGTAACGTTCTGACCCGCCCCCGTACTGGACATCTGTGAAAAGTAACTTTATAGTTAATCGGATTCCTCCCAGTGTAAACATTCTTATTTTGAACGCCGGCTTCCTCTCCCTCCTTGCGCGCAAGGTGCTGATCATGGCGGACGGACGCCCGGAGAGCTTCTCGTACCGGCGGCTGCCATTCCTGGCGGAGCTGGAGAAGCTCAGCGGAGAGGCCACGGCGTACGTGTGCCACGGGAGCTCGTGCTCCGCACCGGTCGTGGGCGCGGAGGCGCTGCGAGCTCTGCTGCAGGCCTCCCCTGCGGCCGGCTCGTCCCAGTGAGGTCACCCCCGGAGCTCGGGCGGCGGACCGGGCAGCGAGTCGCTTAAAAAAAAAAACCCTAACGAGCCGAGGTGCAACATCCCGTCGCACCACGCCGCGTGCGTGCGAGAGAGCTTGCCCGTTTGGAATGCGGTGCTTCGTAGGTTACAGTTGTTGTGATTGGCAGCTCGCAATCAAATGAGGAGGTCAGTGCTAAATATGTTTTCATGGTTAATTTGTATGCTCTGTGAACATTTTATGCTATCGGATGTTAAATATTTATTCATTTATATATTTAGTTAAAACGTATCATAATTATTTTCTAGTCCAAGGTCTGAAATCTCATCTTTAGATATGTTTTCTCTTGCTCTCGGCTATGTTTTTGTTTTGTTGCAAAACTACGCAAATACCACTGCAGTGAGGTCGTGTAGAAGGCTGCTTTGCTGATCGACCGCGCGTTCTGCTGGTAAATGCAGAAGCTTGCACTTAAGTGGAACACGCGACCGGCTGCAAGAACAGCTTGAGTTCATCCCAGTGTTTTGCAGCCTTAATGCGTTGACAAACACTGCATGCCAGCTAATTATTAAAGCCAGGGAAATAATGTTGAAAAATGTTGAGTGTCGCCCTAATGCATATATAAAAAATAGCAGCTGTATGCATCTGCTAATTCAGACACACATCCCAGCATAATTATAGCCATCAGCATTTCGAGACTGAAAGAGAGACATGTGTTCCTTTTGAGGCACCGTACAATATCCAATTAGAGATCGTCTTGCCTGAAGAGAAGGAAGTAAAAAGCCATGGAAAGTACAGGTGAATGATACAAACGTGTAAATACATGTATGCAGTTTGTACGCGCATACGTATTCTCTATGCAAATGCATACAGGTACGCTAAAGATATACAAGTATATTTGGTTTGAATATTATAACACGGATTGATTTGACATTTTATATTTGCCAGCTTTTGACTTGCTGCAGTTTGACCAATTGAGGAGACCTCTGCTCGCTAAAAGGAGTGGTGGTGCCTTTGTTAGCCACGATGCTACCGCTCCCCAACGCTCATCTCTGCTTTAATTGTGAAACAGATAAGTCACTTGCCTGCTCTACGTTCAACATGTAAACAGCTGTCCTGATGTGAGAACTTAAAGGTGCAATTATTAGTTAATGCCACCTTGACAGATTTAATGCACAAACGCCTCAAACCAAACACCCCGCACGAAAATTAGACCACAGAGGGAAACAAAAGTGCACGTGTGAAAATATCGCCACCTACATTTTTCCAAGCAGATGTTTTTTTATCGCAAAAATTTAGCTTTTCTCCCACACGAAATTAATTTTACATGGGAAACGTGATAAGTGACAAATGTAAGAGTTAAAATATATAATTTGTCTTGCGTACAGTCGTGTTCACCTTGTGGATGTGAGATTATTGTCTGTACAGCGGACTTCTTGACGTGTGAGCGGCGAGAACGGCTTCCCATAAACCTCAACCCACACTAACAACCAGAGATGTTTAGGCGCTGTGTTTTAAGAGGTTGGGTCACCTCTAGCACTACAGTTGGGGCAATTCCCCCCATTCCATCCATCCCCCTTCCTGGCACGGCATTGCTCTCAGGTAGGCCACTAACCCGTGCTATGAAACATGAGCAATTTAAATTTTTCTGCCTAGAAGCGTCTCATTGGGATATGCCAAGTTGGGTTGGGGCCATTCGCGGACACGTTGACCCAGATGTATATTTTTTCACGTTCCTCAAATTGTAGACTTGCAGATGGCGAGAGCTGATAATGTGACACTTTTGAAAAAAAAAACTGGTGCAAATTCTCAGCAGCGTTTGCATGGGCAGATGTTCTGAGATTACAGCCAAGGCTCCGCTAAAATTTATTTATTACTTGTGCTTTATATAAAGGGGGACGATGGAGCATTTCCTTGCACATTCAATGGTTATATAAGTTAAAGCCAAGTTTGATTTTGGTTAGTAGTACAATGGTGAGTGCATCAAGCTTTACATTCAGATAGCCACCTGAGTTTGAGTCCTAGCCACGGCTAACATAATATAAACATGATATAACACAAGTGCTGTTAGCGAGCACCTATGAAGGCCGGCACGGTACACCAGGGGGTGAGTGGCCAGTACCACGCCCGACTGCCTCTGACTCCCCACTAACATCATAGAGACAAAGATCCCCTGTGTAGCCTTAACATATCATTGGGGCAAGTGCTGTTAGCGAGCACCTATGAAGGCCGGAACGGTACAGGAGTGGGTGGGTGGCCAGCACCATGCCCAACCACCTTTGTCTCCCAAGTGGCGATGTTTACACACCACACCGGGTACTCATTTGAGGCTGAGTCGACCTATGGGAGGCAGAGGACCGATTCGGATAATCGTCACTCGTGTAGGCCTTGAGCAGGAATCGGCCTCGAGTCACCGGGTTCATAGCGCAGTGCGGTAACCGCTGCAATGCCGCTCTCAGTGCAAATTGAAAGCTGCTGCTGCGAATGCGCAGTGGGGACGATGATGGCTGGGTTCCAGATGGCGGGTGCTGCCAGGGAGAAACAATTCCTGACAGTGACGGTCCTTGCCCTTGGTGTAGAGGAGGAGGTTGTCAGTTGCGGCGCCGCTGCAGATAATACCCCTGTGAGCCTTAGCGTGGTGCGACAGGAGCGAAGAGAGATACGGTGGACGACTGAAAATCGAGGCACGGTGGCAAAGGCAGCTGATTTTGAAGCTGACACTTGGTGACGGGAAGCAAGTGGAAGGAGCGGAAGTGAGCTGAAGGAATCTAGCTGAGGTGACGGACACCGAGGACAACGCGCGGGTGGGGGGGATGATTGTTGAACAAGTACAGAGTTGCAATAATCGAGGCGAGAATCCGACCGTGCTGCAGGCGAGGGTGTGACGTCGGTGGTGATGAGGGGCGTAAATGATGGGAGAGCCTTGAGGTTGGAGTTGCGAGGTCTGACGATGTGGTTGGTGTAACTGTCAAACACTTCACGCCCGAGAACTGCACGTGGTTATAGAATTTGATTAGTGGAGCCAGCGATTCATATGCTGGAAACGAGCGTGGGCTTGGTGAGATGCTGCCTGGTGTCGATCAGGATGGCTTTAGATTTGGAACCATTCACGGAGAGATCAGGGCCCAGAACCACTGCTGCAAGGCGGCAGTAAACTCTGAGAGCCTCTCAGATCTCGAGGCATCGGTGGAATCGACGGAGGTGAAGAGTAGGGTGTCATCTGCTTAGGAAAGCTATTTGACACCATAGCTCTCAATGAGGTTACCAATTTTCGCGTGCAATCTTCTTCGTATGGCTGAGGAAGCGGTTCTAGTTTGATGTTGAGGTTAGCAATCCATTCCACAGCTTCAGGTGAGGCAGAGTGAATGGTTGCGATACCACCGGTAATGGACCTCTCAAGGGCAGGAGTTCGGTACGTGGGCGATCGTCTGACTTGGATGGTGGCCACAGTCACCATTTGGGCTGCTCCTCGTGTTCCACTTGTGGCACAAGTGTCGACATCTTCTTCTCTGGCTCTTACCTGAAGCAGTCGACGGCTATCCAATGTTTTACGTGGTTGGTTGAACCCTGAAAGCTTCACTGCTGGGATCAGTTACCAGGTTGCGATTAGTGACGTCTGCAGTCAACCAGGAGTTGCGCCATCGAGAGGTAGGGCTGTCATCGGTGTGTCGGGTTCGAGGTGTCTTCCGGTAGGGGGATTTCAGACTTGTGTGCATGGGGCTGTTTTGAGTTCCTTTGTCAGTGAGTGCTTCGTCTGGTGGTTCAATGTGGGCTAGTACGGGAAAGCCGACTCAAGCTGTGTTGGTCTCAGTGCTCCAGATATGGTCCTCATGGCTGACAGGAGGTTGGTACCTTACCAGGTTTGTGTGACGACTCCTGTTGGGTCTACTCAGGGCGAGTGGCTCCCGGCAATTTCCGCACGAGGTTCACCCCGTGAAGACCGGCAGTGTGGCCTGGTGTGTATGTACATTTAACTTTTTTTCGCACCGTACGTAGCCAACCGTGCTAATCGCAGGATAACAAACTCGGGGTGGTGCCATTGGATTCTCAAACTGTTTCCTCAGCCTTTTGAAGTGGGCGTGTTACTCCTCCATATGACATAGAGACAAAGAATAAAATATCAAGCATAATAGCAAGATGCACCGGGCATTTTAAAGATCGAAGGTGGATAATCATGAGCTTTTCTGAATCACTACGCCACTGTTAGACTTGAAATTGCTGACGGTTGCCGAACACGGCCATAGAATGCCGACCACTGCCTTCTCTACGCTCAGCCACCACGTCGCAACTTGGTACATGACATCCACGTACTAGGTATCACTAAACATAGAATTCCGCAACAAGAAATTACGCGTTCATGGAGTCAGTGTAACAAAACACGGAATTTTCAACAAAGTGATGTATACATTATTCAAACTTGAGTCGTAAAATGCTGCGATACTGACAACTCTACATGAAATATGGATGCACCCTTTTGGCTTAAAATATATGGCAGCTTTCCTGCCCGACTCAGTGTGGCGGAAATATGTTGCACCTCCGAGTATTTTTTACGGGATCCGTTCTTTACGCGTGTCCAAGTCAACCGGAGTCGTCTCCCTCTTAAGATATTCTCCAAGCTGCTTGAAATCGGCCGGGCTGGCCTCGGGTGGTGCTGGGATGAGCGGAGATCACAGGCGGCTTGTGGGACCCGGCTGGTGGGATGATCTCCCCCGGCGAGGCAGAGTCATCCCATCGGCATTTCCAACTCGACGATGAGCTGCAGAACGTTGGCGAACACGAGCGCGGACGGGCAAGCCCGCCGCACCTCCGATTGGCGCGGTTGGCTACGTACGGTGCGAAAGACGCTCCGTATTATAACATTCGTGAACTCAGTTTTTCCCCCCCTAATACAGGAGACTGGACTTAAAGCTTTCATGACTGCAGGAATTCATATTCTTTTCTTTTTTTTCGTGATGACGACCGCTTGTGTTGCGATGGAAACGTCGTAGTTTTTTGTTATTTTTCTTATTTTCTTTGAACCTCTTCTTGGTTCTTTCAGTAAAGTAACGTAGAAGGGAAATACAAATAAAATATATAATTTTTTTATTATGTTAGCTTTTTATTATTTTATTATTTCCCTTTTACGTGACTTTACCGAAAGAACCAAGAAGATGAATCCCTGCAGTCACGAAAGCTTTAAATCGAAATTCTTTGAACCTATCTACGTGACTTTACCGAAAGACCCAAAGAATACAGGAGACTCGATTATCCGCGTGCTGTCTATCCGATTTGCGGATTAACCGCGCACCTGAGATTTTTACATAAATTAAGAACTCGTGGATTTTCCTCAAGTCAACATTAATCATTCAAAAACAGTTATGCATTGTTACTTTTGGAAATGTGTATTAGGAATCGCGTGCTTAAACCAACCAAATATGTGCTCCAGATAATCCGAAATCCCACGTGATCACCTCTACAGTATAGTACGGTAGTTGTATATCTTTACAACAGTGGGTGGAGTTTGATTGATGTTGATTGGCGTGGCTCTGCTATGCACGCCGTGGGTGGAGTGTTCTGCGTGGGAGCCGGGAAGTGTGTTTTCTAACCTTCTACATAATGTGTTCCTATATTAGTGATTTTTGGCATAGAGATCCGCAGAAAATTTCTATTTTTGGGTTATCCACGATTTTGGATTATCCGCCGCCCTCCTCCCCGTCATTAGCGCGGATAATCGAGAGACTGCTGCACTTTTCTTTATTCTTGAAAAACAATGCAGCCAAAATTTACCCAATTTAATTCGCGCCCTCAAAAGCCACCCTTAACTGTCTCGCAGAGGGGGGCACCCTTTTAGCTATGAACGTAACGCATTTCATTCCCCCCCCACCCGCCTCTTTGCGTTCCCTCAGAGCCACGAGCTGCCAAATATTTCTATATATAATTTTTTACCTCCGTGCAATCATCGACTGGCATTGGACTCATTAAAAGCGCTCCACGAGCAAACGAGTCCCCCACCCACCCTCCCTCTTTGCCTCCCGGGCTTGGCAGTGCCAATTGCTTTCTGTTCCCACCGAGTCATTTAACGCAGCCTCCTACCACCGTTAAGTGCCTGCCCGGCATCCTTGATGGCGTGGTGGTGGTGGAGTTGGGTGGTGGTGGTGGAGTTGGGTGGTGGTGGTGGAGTTGGGTGGTGGTGGTGGAGTTGGGTGGTGGTGGTGGAGTTGGGTGGTGGTGGTGGAGTTGGGTGGTGGTGGTGGAGTTGGGTGGTGGTGGTGGAGTTGGGTGGTGGTGGTGGAGTTGGGTGGTGGTGGTGGTGGAGTTGGGTGGTGGTGGTGGAGTTGGGTGGTGGTGGTGGGGGGCAATTGCTCCCTTCCTCCACAAGTCTCACTGCCGAGCACGCGCAGGCGTTTTGTATCTCGGCGTGTGACCTCCCCCCAAGAGTGAGGTGCGTGGCAGTGATTCAATAAGAAGCCACCGTGCCAGCGTTAAAAACGAAGATGGCGGGGTGAGTGCGTCCGCGCAAGTTTGTGTTTAAAAGTGTAAAAAAAGAAATATTGGAAAATATGCGCAAACGCATGATGAATTGTATTTATTTGTGGATATTTTGCATTGAAAGGAGACGTGTGTCTGCCAATGTATCGTGACATTTTAGCAATCCAGTATCTCTCGGCTTTGAAACTGACACGTTCAGAATCATACCACCTCATGCTAATATCCACTTCACAGAAGAGGATGTACTTTTGCTAATTTCCTGCAGAATTTACAGGGCAAGCTTTGAAAGTTTACTGGCATTCATGAAGATGAAAGGTTTCGATGTTAAGAGAATACATTATCGCGTGTTTAACGACACGTTTATATATATATGCGATCTAACCCAAAAAAACCTGTATTATGGATATTTAATTTCCGTTTATTTAACCCAATTTCGAAAAAAATGCGTATTTTTTAAAATCCCAGGAATATTTGATCCGTTTCTGGTTATTGCCGTATATATTGCTTGTCTTGATTATTTTTATTCCCCCCACTTCCATACCTGCGCTCGTCTTATATTTCTCCTTTTTACCGCAAGTCTTGTTTGGAGAGGCTCCGTGATCGCCAACGGGGCTCTCATCTTTGCCAAAAAAACTAAACACTGCCCAGTGGTGAGCACCACAGAGCCAAAGAGGGGTCCAACTACTGCCCGTCATCCTCGAGCTTCACTTTCTGTTGTCAGTGGATTCATCGGCTACATTGTTAAGACCGTCAATGCAAGCTTTTTATCGGATTGGTTTCCTACTCGATTTCAGTGTGAGCGCAGCACGTCAGAGTACAGCGTGTGATCATTTTACTTGCTTTGCGTCCCTCCTAGTCAGGCCGATTGACCTCTGTCCACTGTTCCCGTCTCGCACCAGCCAGCTTTCATGGCTTCCTTGTCGCCCATTTTGCTCGAGATGATTTTTCACCGCCCCAATCTGGCACATTTTTGGCCTTTTCTATTTTTTTGTTGAGTTTTGCTTGCGCGTGTAACATCGTGTTTGATTTTTTTAATGAAATCGGATCCGTTCTAGACGTGTCCAAATCACAAGAGTTGTCTCTTGGATATTCTCCAAGCCGACCGGGTGGTGCTGGGATGAGCGTCGATCACAGACGCCTTGTGGGGCCCTAGCTGGTGGGATGACGCTCTTTTGCAGTCGTGGCCAGCTTGTAGAGAGATCTCCTCCGGCGAGGCAGAGTCATCCAACTCGATGAGCTGCAGAACGTTGGCGAACGAAAGCCGGCGGGCAAGTCCGCCGAATCTCCGATTTGCGCGGTTGGCTACGTACGGTGCAAAAGAAGTTCAGCATACATACATTAATCCGTACATTATCATCACTTGTCCCAGTCATTCTCTTGCTGCTTCATTTTTTTTTACTTTCTGTATTCGAGACACTCATCCATAATAGGTTTTTTTTGGGGTTAAATCGCGTAACTATATAAATGTGTCTTTCAACCCTGCCACCACCCCACACAGCCAATTAGTAAGGTTTGTCACGTAAAGAAAACATGCCGATTTGTTACTAGTTCAGCACACCGGTGTGTCGGATAATAAATCCACGAAGCAATTAGTGGCCGTCCGTTCTTGTCCTTTTGAGATGAAGCTTAAGTCTGGTTTCTAGTCATTTTTTTTCCTTTGGGTTGAGTGAAATGTGCTCGCCTGTTTTGGGTCATATATAAGCAGTGTCAGAATTTTACGAGTAGCCCCACTGTGTGTAGTGCGGCTATTGAAGTCACCCACATGTGTAGGCCTGGTGAGTGGCACAGGTGGTGATGGCCTTGCCTTATTACTGGTAGGGACCTGGTTACACCAGCCCACAGAGGATTATTCTGTCCGTCCGTCGTGCAGGGAGGGGCTGGGTGGGGAGGGTGGGGTTATACTCAACGTTTAACCTACTCACGCCGGCTTGTGCCCGCCCTCACAGTCGGGCATATTTGCGGAATACACCACGCCGCCGTTGACCGAGCAACCCAACGTTCCTACCACCTCCCTCCGCAGGAATGTGTTTGGGGGGCTTATGCACGATGAGCGTCACGTGACCAGCTGTGAGGGTTATTGTGTCACCGCTCGTCGTGAAGGTGGAACTTGAAAGCAGAGTCCTTTAGGCCCTGCCTGTTGAAAGCAGTGAGGAGGACATGTTTAGGATGGTTATTTGCAGCACTAAAAGGTGGAAGCGTTTATTCTGTAACTCGCCATCGGTGCGCTGTCGTCAATGTGCATCGCCTGTTAGGCGACGATGTCAGTGTTGGTTTCCCTTTGGTCTCACACGGAGGTCTGCAGTCCTTCAATGTTTCGTTTGTTCACTCAAAGACCTCATAGGTGCCTGGCACTGAAAATGTCCTTTTTTAGCATGTAGCTCTTCTGATCAAATCTGGATTCGATTTAACAACATCAGTTTCACCTTGATGATGGTATTAGTTGTTTAAAAGTTACACAAAACACGACCCAGGTGGACTGAGATGATACCCATCTCACCCACACCACACGTTACAGTATTAGATGCAATAACCACACTTCTATCATTTAATGCTTGATTGGGAAAGCTACATTAAGTTGTAAAATTTGGGGCAAAGCTGCTGTATGTTAAACTTCTTTCGCGCCGTACATAGCCAACCATGCTAATCTGAGGTGCAGATGCACTTGGCATATGACATTTGTGATGGTGATTGTTTTTTTTCCTTCAGGACAAAATTTGGATTTAATTTTACATTGTCTTCATAAATAGCATTGCACATTAAGCTTGTCAAACCAATGTTACTGCTATTTTTAACTCTTATAGAAAAGGCTTAGCATGATGCATTAAATAGAGATGGGATGGATGGACGGTGAACAGGTTGTGTGGACAAAACCAGAAAAATGACCGGTGAGCGAGTGTCTTTGCATAAAATGGACAAGTGACAACTGGACAGAATGTGACAGACTAGACTGGATGAATTGGACAAGGTGACAAAGGCGGACAAATGTGCAGATGAACGGGCACAATGAAGAACAGACAGGACACGGTGACCAAGAAGCCAGCCAGATGGATGGGCAGACATTTTTTTACAGAGGTTTAACACAGCAGCGGACAGCGATGGTCACGTGTACGCACAAAGACAGCAGCAATTTGAACAGATGGACAGGAGGAGACGGACGTTAGATGGCTGAACGCAGGCAGACACGATGCATCATCGGGAGTCGAGTGTGGGTTAAGGTATTTCGATACACGCGACAGATTAAGCAATAAATACTTGGCGGAGCGGCAGAAAATGGGGCCTCCTCGCAAGTAGCTTGCTGGGTTCTCTGCACGGCATGTGAATGTAAAGCAACGCGATGCAATTTCCGTAGCGGCGTGTTGCCACAGGAGAACTGAAGTATGTTATTGTGCACGCTGGGTACTCTGGTTGTGCTGTATATTTGAGTAATAATGCCTGGATCGGTGCCGTTTGAAACCACAATCTCGCACTAACCTATGCAAGTATTATACGCATATATGCTGAATAAAATGCAAGTTTGGAGGAAAGAGTTTCCCGTTTCTTTCGTATCTGGAGGGTTTAATTTTAAGTTGTCAATGAATTGTGTTTTGTTCACTTGTGGATATAAAATAAAATAATTTAATATGGCCCTTTATTTTTCCAGGTGAGCATCCAACTCGGTTACGAGTGGTATCTGGGGGGGGGGGAGGGAGTGTTTTTACAGTTTCACTTCAAATTAACTTAGATCCAGGTTTGGCCTGACATTAGTATGTTTACACAGCATTTAAGGAAAAATCTAATTGAATAGAAGTGTACCCAAGCTATGAATGTATGTGCATCACTTCACGGAAATAACGCGAAAATATTGTAAATTAGAAACATTTTACACGTTGAATTTGCTTACCAGTGACAGGGTTGCCAAGAAGTGGTGGCTACAAAACACTTAATATCATATATTTGTGGATGAAATACACTTGTCATTCCAGGAAAGGCCTATTCACTCTGAAGTCCCTTTCATCAGGAGGGTCCTGGCACCGTTGCTTTTGCAGTGGTTTTGTCCTTTATACGACGTTTTACGATTGCAGTCATAGATCTTTCCGCAGTCTGTTGCTTTATTCGAGTTTACGGACGATCGTTTATTTTAGAATCAAAACTTCCTGGAATTTTCCCTCCGCTGCCAGCCCCAGCTTGGGCTGGACACCTGCGTAAAAGAGAATCAATTTTTAATCAAGATCCCTTCACAAGTAAACAACACATTACATCAATAACATTTGAGTTTACTCAAAGCAATAAAATGCATCTTGGGCCCGATTTTAGAAACCACCAACACCTTCCTTTCATCAGATGGTGTTCATGGCATGCACCCCCCATCAAAACGTTGACAAGCACGGTGGCACCATGAACACACTACACGCAGAGATACGCGACTCACAAAACCGGACTGAGAATGCTCAAACTCGAGCCTACGAACCCACACACACCTCATCAGCTTCTTCCAGCTTCAAACATTCCTGCGGAGGGAGCTGGTAGGAACGTTGGGTTGCTCGGTCAATGTCCAGGGTCAACGGCAGCGTGGTGTATTCCGTAAATATGCCCGACTGAGGGCAGGCACAAGCCGGCGTGAGTAGGTTAAACGTTGAGTTTTATAAGGGCACCACGGGGTGACCAGCCCCTCCCCACCCAACCCCTCCCTGCACGACGGACACAATAATCCCCTGTTGTAGGCTGGTGTAACCAGGTTCCTACCAGTATAACATGTCTGTCTCCTGGGATGTTTCGTCAAATTCCCGTGAAATATTTTACATGCAGGAGGGAACTCGAGTAACCCATACTCTACTGCCATCTCCTGTTCACGTTGTGTCCCTGCCCTGGAGTATTGCAACAGAACCTGTATCCGCCCCCCCCCACGCCGTGTGGATGTGTAGTGGTGATACGCGCTGGCAGTAGGGATCGTGTGGCAGCACGTGGTGATTGGCTGTGTATTGGTGACGACCGCTGGCAGTGAGGGATCGTGTGGCAGCGCGTCGTGATTGGTCAACTAGGGTGGGTGCTCACATCGCGGTCCGCATAGGCTCCGCCCCCTCGGGAGCGGCGGACTATGAAAGGCGATGCGCGCGGGCGCTCGGGGAGTTGGTAACCAGTGAAGACGGAGGAGGAAGAGATAGGGCCCTGAGACCCCTAGCCCCGCTGTCCTTGTAAGGGCCGGGACCCTGTGTGGCTCAGAGGCGGGACCTTGGGACCCGCGGCCGGACTGTGAGGGCCGGGCTGCAGGACCCAGTGGTCGTGATCCATACCCCAGCTGGGGTGGGTCTGTGAGTTCCCCTGGAAGCTACGGGGCTGGAGAGCCCGTGTGTTGTAGCCGGGTGGAACGTGTAGCGTGAGCTGTAGTTGTCCACATGTGTTATTGTGGCTAAGGAAAGTGTTAACAAAGTGTGCTACCCGTCAAGTGGTCTCCCGCCGTAATTTACAATATTACAGATGAACCAAGCACCCAGGACAAGCAACCATCGTGCTGCGTTTCTGCCATTCATAACAAACAAAATATTCAACAATGAAAAATGCGATAAAATAATTTTTATTGATCCCCTCTATTTTAGGCACCAAGTTAGAAAACCAACCTGGCAACACGCTACGATTGTGCGGAAGCAGTCCACAAGACTGTTATTTCAACGACGACTACGTTTAAAAGATGATTACTCAGGATTAAAGTAAAACAGTGCCAAATGTTTTCTTGGCAAAGGTGAATGTAGGACACTTTTCAAAAAATACTGCCATCGATATTAAAACTGTCAAAGCTCAGTAGTGGTATGAGGTATTAAGCATTGACACGATTAAACATTAAACAGTGTCACAGTTACACAAATTAAATATACTTAATTCTTACTCTTAGGTTTTTTCGGTAAAGTCACGTAGGTAAAAAATAATAATAAAATAACATAATAAATGAAAATCAATCAATTAAATCACCACGTTTCAGAAGCAACACAAGCTTCCTTCATCAGGTGTAAAAAGGCACAGCAAAATAACTGTAGGGAAAGTTATTTGTGATGGGACATTAATATATAGGGTAGGAGGAGGGGGGAGGAGCCAAGGAGGACGGGTGCAGGATGGGGGGGGGGGGTTTGGGGTGTGGGTGGAGCCAGGAAGGTGAAGGTGGTCCTAAAAGACGGCGTCACGGATGGTCCTTTAGGACCACCTTCACCGTCCTGGCTCCTACGGTTATTTTGCTGTGCCTTTTTACACATGATGAAGGAAGCTTGTGTTGCTTCCGAAACGTCATTTAATTGATTTATTTTAATTTATTATGATGTTATTTTTTTATTAATTTTTTACCTACGTGACTTTACCGGAAAAACCTTAGAGTATGAATTCCTTGCAGTCACGAAAGCTTCAAATCTAGAATTAATACTTAATTCTGTTTTCCCATTCACAAGCACTCAAGTACTTTTGCCATGAACTCAACATCCATACTTCACTACGACGATTCTTACATTCTCCGGTATAAATATGGCTATATAAACCATTAAAGGTGGCACCGGGTATGTTCATACCAAAACCTCAGATCATTGGTCCAGCACCACCGAAATCCTGGTTCAAAGTCCCGTGCGCAACCACCTGTGGTAAAATAGGTTTAACGGGTAAGATGTTACCCGACGTAGTCAGCGCTATCTGCATGAGAAATATGGGTTCGTACATATTGGCCAATACTGTCTTCGGGTCTTAATTAGCAGTAGGTATAGTACAAGGCACTTGTCTATGAAGCTGCGAAAGAATGTGCACATCCTTGATTCTGAAAAGCCAGAAGCAATTGTGGGCAGCGTCTTCCATAGGTAATACCTGATGTACATACCAAGGGTACAACATTGTGTCCAAGCTGCTCCACAATGGAATTTCACCAATTATAAAAATGGAAAGGCATAATTGAACAAAAAAATCACATTCAAGAGTGATAAACTGGTCACGATTGTGTTTGTATGCGCAAATAAAAAATACAAACAGCACGATAACCCATCTGCAGCGGCATTTTCAGATTTGCACCTTCATCACTTCTCGTCGTTCAGATTCACTTTCCTGCCAATTTTCCCCATCCCATTATGAACATTATACAAAGACCACTGTACACTGCAGTTTGATTTTAAGCATGGCCTGCAGAACCGTGAATACTTTTTTAACTGCTATGGTAAACTAAGTATTCAATACTATATTGAAGCAACCTGCACAGTAGGATAGGGTTCTGTGCCATGTTCCAAAACCTCTTTTTCCACTTTACAACCAAGCCGTGCCAAGCACACCCAGCGCAGCTCAAGAAGAGCCAGGTTCTTTTTCCACTGTGGAACCAGAGTCACGCTGCCGATTTCACAAGCAATTAAAATGCGTAACGTCGGCATCGCACTGAGGCGTACCGAATGATACAAAATGAATTAGCCCTGGCCCTGCTTGACCTCAAGCCAGATTCAGATGTGACTCCAGGGCATCACCGGTTTGGGTTCTGGCTCAGCCTGACATAGCCAGTGGAAAAACCACCTGTACCACGAGGCCCCCCCGTGCTCGCTCGGCTGTGCCAACTGAAGAGGAGTACAAGAGACGTCGGGGGGTGGGGATCCAGGCAGTCTTCACTGCACCGCCACGCTCAGCATCTCCTGCACATCCAGCATCTTCTCGCGAGGCTTCCCCAGGGCGGCCCCGCGCGTCCGCTCCACCGCGTCAATCCTCTCCCATCCGGAGAAACTCACCGTGGCCACCCCTGTACCATACAACCACGGGCAATTCACAATTTGGGTTGATGTACGTGTTAACATGTCAACTCGGTCAACTGTCACTGCACAAAAGAAGGCAACCGCGTCGGCAGACTTGTGCATTTTTCCTGATACTCTTGATAGACGTTGTCTCTTCTGTCTGTTTGTGCCCTGGCATTGCCTCAGATTGCTCAAAGGATTAAACCAAGGATTAAACGACATTCAAACATCATTGCGGGCGTTTATTGGCGTTTCACTTCTCCTGCAAAGAGATACCGACTGTCACTCCTCGATCTTGTACCAGATCATCTAAAGTGACAATCCTGGTCTCAATTAAAAGCTGCATAGTTATTCTTAAAATAACCAAAATTTATATACATTTTTCAACATGCTTTGTGTCCCTTAGCCTCAAAAATAACTGTCTCTGTGGAGCTCAAATATTTGTGCACCCGATATTAATTTCTATTGTACAAGCGGGAGCATGGTGTGAGAGCCGGATGAGCCAGTGATGTCACACATCCCGGGTCATTAAAAAGTTGAACGCCACCCAAAGTGACTAGCCATTCATTCTGTGAGCTCATAGCTTCAACATCTATACTTTTCAAAACCAAATTTAACACTATAATCATTAATCCACCAGCTAATAACCATATCGTATAATTAATATGAAATCCAACCAAAAAACAAATCTGGTGGAAAGTCCCTCACAGTATTGGTATCTTGGCCAAATAATTCACTTTGTGAAGACACATTGATATACGTTTTGCCTTGAGGGTGGGGGGGCGATGTTTGACCTTTGGAAGCCAGAATCTTGTCGATGGCCTGGAACCCCGGTCGACTGGAATCGGCCCCAAGTTTCCCGGTCGTCAGGTCCTCCAGCACGCTCTGCGCCGTCTCGAAACCATCAATCATGGTGGTGTTGATGACGCCCTGCGGACCTCGCTTCACCCAGCCGCTGCAGTAGAGCCCTGCGTGCGTGCACGTGTACGCGTGCGTGAACAAAACGCACAGAAACGCACTGCACCGTGTGCACAGTGACCACGAGAATTAGAACTCCGAATTGTAATGTGCCCGTAACACGACAGAGCGTAGAATGCCCAATGTATTAATGGCGATTTACAGTCCAATCGGTCCACTGTTGGGTGAAGGCAAAACTTGCATGGAGGTCGTGTGGGTTGTTATTTTTTTTAACCGTACTTTACCACGCCGGTCAGTGAGCGTTGGCAGAGTGAGAGGGCCAAGATCACTCACCACTGATGTTAGCCGTGGCCAGGAGTGGAACTCCAGGTCGCAGCACAGTGTGCAGACCAAAGCACCACCGCTCCTCCCAATCGTCACAATGCGATGATGATGATTTTTTAGTTAGCCAGCTGAGAGAACTAATAGGCGTCTCTTTTTGAAAGGAAGACTTGATTATAATAAGCACTGTAATTGAATGAGTAGTCTTGTTGGTGCACTGACTACCGAGGCAGCCCGCATGGAGTCGACAGTTCGATTCCTGTAACCGCACAGTAATTTCTCATCTACACATCACCTTTTTAAAGTTCAGAAAATCCTGTAAAGTAGACCATTAAAACACAGCAGTATACCGCTCAAGAAATGTGTGCTTGAGACATCTGCCGAGGCACCTTTACGACAACGTATTGTTGAGTGTTATTTACCTGATAACAACACGAGTCCAAGTATTGTTACCAGACACCTCCGAGCCGTCGTATAGACACAAATGTAGCAATATTGGCCCAGGTCACCACCATGACCACCACGAATCCCGAGCCAATCAAGCTGCATGTTTCTCAAGTTTAATAGCAAATATGGACAAATTGTGAAGAATTTAACCTCGCATGAGCAATAATTGTTATTCTACATTCCCATTGTGCGTCAATGATTCTGCTTTATTGAGAAAACTGCATATTCCAAAACTGTAGTAGGTTATTGTTGATTAAGAAACATGTATATATTCTTCTTTTGCACCGTACGTAGCCAACCATGCTAAATCGGAGGTGCGGGGGAAGGACAAACCGAGCACAAAAAGCAGTTCTAAAGAAATGAGTTTTCAATCTTGATTTTAAAAGTGTATATAGCTCTAGTGGCTTCCGTATACGACGGGCCTTTAAAAATGTGTACGCTATTTTAAAAGGTCTACGTGAACAAAGCTGCTTCTGTGTTACAGACCTGAATGCAACTTTCCTTCCAAGGCGTTGCACCTTACAATAAACAGAACACAGACAACGGCACTTGTTGCGAGCAACACCACTGCAGGGGCAACTGCACGGTTTCGCTTTGCCTCACCCTGCCCAATAATAATTGCAGCACATCTCGTGGCATCTGGAGGGGGGGGGGGTTGGGATGGTTACGGGACCTGGGTGGGAGAGCACGCGGCCGCGCGTGTTGGGCACCACGGCACGGCGTGGGTCGAAGGGCACGCCAGGAGCCAGCGGGCGGCTGCGGTAGCCGACGCTGCGCAGGACGGCGCCGCACGCCAGCTGCTCCTCCCGCCCGGTGGACGCCGCCACGGCGCCATCGCCCTCTCCCTGGGGGGGAAGAGCGCCGGGGGCGAGGTGTATGTGTGTTAATCTTCTTTGTATACCGTACGTAGCCAACCGTGCTAACCACTCATGGATGCACACGTAAACAGCACGGCGTGCTTACGGATCAACGTTGATTCTCCCTACGCTGCTCACGACGTGCGCAGCGTTTTCCACACGTGAATTCGATTATTAAATTATGCAAATCGTGTGCGTATGTTTTGGTGGGGTAAACCAAAAAAATAAAACACTTTCTAGTTTACTCGGTAAAGCCCACGGAGCTACATAGTTCTTTTTCCTGAAGCTAAGCTACCTTGCCACAAATAAGAGCTCAACGGAGTGACTTATCATCGTGTGGAAATGTATAGCCGCCAAATACTCAAAACGCATGTTTATAAATGTATAGGGCTAAACCCAAGGACCCGGAGAAAAATCCATGTGACCACAGGGAGGGCATGCAAACTCCAAATATTACAGCAGGCGTCAGTCGGGTTTGGACCCACGTCCTCCTGTATACCAGGCGAGGTAGTTAACATCTCAACGTGGAGTTTTGGCGCAGAAAGTTGCGCCCCACACGACAAACCCGGCAACCTAGAGTTTTTCTCTGGGTCTTCCGGTTTTTCCCCTCCACATTTAGAATAAAAATGTGTTGCGTATTTGGTTTCTATAAATTTCCACATGATTAGCCACTTTGTTGAGCTATCATTTGTGATAGCCAGGTCACTTCTGAAAAAGTGCAATGCAGCTCAGTCGGTCTTACCTGGTAAAATAAAATAAAACTATAGTAATAGGTTTTTACCCTTTAAACTGGTACAAAAACTGACACCTTTATACAAGAGATCATGTTTGCAATAACCACAACACAAGCAGTCAAAATGCAAACAAAAATAAACTCTAATGATATGCACTCTCCTTGAAGTTGATTGGTCCACACCAGAGACAGCTTTTCTTAGAGCCTAGTCTCCATTGGCGTTGGACCAGATGACGCCAAAAAGGCGTACAACTCAAAGACAATGCACTATCAGAGTATTGAGAGCTCGGTGTAAGCATTTACACTATGAGACCTCCTTTACCAGTGGCAAAAATATAGTAACAGGTTTTTACCCTTTCAACTGGTACAAAAACTGACACCTTTATACAAGGGATCATGTTTGCAAGTGATCATGCAAACATGATTCCTTGTATAAAGGTGTCAATTTTTGTAAAATAAAACTGTTTAGTTTATCGTTTAGTAGGCAAGGCCTCACCTCCAGCTGGTTCACAGTAAAGCGCACTGCGGCCACGTGAGGGCTGGCCCCCCCGTCTGAGGCCACGATGCTCGTGGGGCTGCGCAGGAAGAGCAGCTCCCACTCGCGGCCGCCCGCCTCCAACGCAGGGTCACGTGACCTTTGGTCCGTCGCCGCCTTGAGCAGCAGCTCAGATAGCCGTTTGCGCGGCCGAGGGAGGCCTGACCCGACAAGGAGACGCGCGCAGGCACACATGTGTACGTTTACACACGCACACACGTACCAAGATAAATATTCCGCATACAGGAATACATTTTACTTTCGTCTGGTTAGGGACCAGAGCATGGACGAATGTCAAAGCAAACCCTTTATTAAGCACAAAAAAAAGTATTTTACAGTAATCACAAAAATAAGCACAGTATGAATACTGTACACGTGTTTTATAATCACAAAAACTATGAATACTGGAGTATTATACTGTTATCAGTATAATACGACAGTGTTTATAGTATAATCACAGAAAGTAGTACAGTATTATGAATATATGAATAAACACAAATATAAGAGATGCTCACTGAACAACTTCTATTCAAAGACCGAACAAAAAAGATGGCGTGTGGCCCGAACGTCGTGGAAGGTTAGGATGAAATCGGAGGAAAGAGGAAACCGCGTGGACGAAATTTGAAATGTGGTTATAGTTGAAAATGGCCGAAAGAGCGAAGCGACAAAAGTCAAGGTATCGCTGTATATAGCCTTGATCAGAATGTTGGGGCAAGTGCTGTTAGCGAGCACCTATCAAGGTCAGCACGGCACAAGAGGGGGGGGGGGGGTGGCATGGCCAGAGCCATGCCTGACCGTCTTTGTCTCCCTAGTGCCGATGTTTACACACCACACCAGGTACTTATTGAAGGCCGAATCGACCGAGGGGGGGGCCCAGGACCGGTTCAGATAATCGTCACTGGCGTTGGCCGTGAGCAGGAATCGAACGTGGGTCGCCGGGTTCGTAGCGTAACGTGCGAACAACTATGCCACCGCATACCTAACAAAGACACACGCACACATTCACAGAGGCGCATGTGTGCACACACAAGGACACAGGCGCAAACACGCACACAACCCAGTACACACACACCTTGACTTCATATTTAATACAGCAACATGCTCTGTAACCAGACAAGAGTCAAATGAATCAACGTGCCTTTGTCAGGAAAGAGCCTGGGAAACGAGCTGAAAGGGACACGTGTGGGATTACTCTCCATGCCTAGAGTATACTTCTTCTAAAAATCAACCCAGCATAAAATAACTAGCCAGTAGAAGCGACCGGTGAACCAGAACCAGCTGTGTCTGGTGCTGGCTCCATCACCCCATTTCAGTTAAGTTTGTGACAGGTGCCCACTAAAAGCACGTGGCGCAAGTCTAACCTGTCCGTCACCGACAACGCATGCCTGTATGTGTGCGTCGTACTGCTAAGCGCGTCTTTAAAGCCGTCAAAGTCGGCAGGATTGATAACGGCTCTTGTATCGGGCAGATGAATCATCTCCCTGAGCTCCTGAAGAAAAGACAGCAGAAAAAAAGACAATCAGTTTGACTTGCGAATGACAAGTGCTTGTGACTGCAGCGTCACCTGCCACTTGGTACACGTGGAGTTCAGTTGTGAAGCAGTGGCAACGGGTGCAAAGTGGGCGAGTCGTAACTTGGATGACATGATCAATTTAAAACAAAAAAAATGTGTTTTACTATTCCACTTGTGTGTCAATTAAGCAATGAGGGAAAACTGCAACGCACTCCGCAAGCACAGTAAATCGTTCACAATGACGAACAAATGTGACACAGGACTTTAAAAAAAAAGCTCTCTTAAGGAACAAAAAAAAAATCAGAAACATCCAGTTTCCAAATAAAATGTAATCAACACTTCAAGATAACCAAACATTACTTTCACAAAAATTGTTATCAATGCATTTAGTTGCATCACGTTACAGCACCCTACCCAGAGTCATACAAGAATCTGATGATGCCGATGATGAGAATTCTATTCTATTTAGAATTGTCTCTATCATATCCCAGCCGGTTACCTTGATGGTGAAGGCCACTTGCAGAGGTCCCCGACGTCCGGCCAACACTACTCTGCGCACGCGACTTCGAGTGATGGCCTCCAGCGCCGGCTGAGTGATGTCTGTTTTCTGAATAATAAATTACGAGTTTATGGAGATGCTGGTTCGGATAAATGGCATACATCGCAGAGCTTTGTATGCTGTGCGGCCCTGCCCTCCCCACTACCCAAGCCGCCTCTTGAATGGCCAGGGGGACTCAGCGGTGCTGCCTTGGCTGCCTGGCCTGTCCCTAGGCCTCGTCGTTGTTGTCGTTGGTGCTGGGTCCTGGTAGTCCCCACACTGTGCCTCTGTCTCTTTGCTCGCGTGGATCCCCCCTGACCAGAGATCCCCTCCTCTCATCCCCCCCCCCCCCCCCCCCATCTGTTACTCTAAAATACTTTTAATTCCATTTTTGCAAAGGGTCTTGAGGTGCAATTTTATTTAGATGCCATTGAAATTATTGTTGTCCGCAGCCAAGATTAACAGTCCGAATAATCAGAATAATGGGCATGAGGATGATGATAATGAAATTATTGAGATTAATGATATTCATTAGGATATGGTCATTGAGTCATGATGGAACTGGTCCATAAGCGGGTTCTCCTTTTGGTCAGTTTCTTGGCAAAAATTCCTGATGTTTTCATTTATTACCATTTATTACCATTATTTTTGCTGTCTTTTCTTGGATTTTCTGTTTGCACTTAGTCACATATTCACTTTAAGATGTTTTTTGTTCATGTTTTTGTTTTTTGTTTGTTGCGGTTGCACCCGATTCAAGAGCTGAATGGCTCACAGGGCTATACCTAATAAATGAACTTGAACTTGAAATCGCAAAGACTCTCTTTTGGCTGTCAAGATGTATATCTTTGCCCAAAGGTCCCCATGCTAAAATAATTACCAGATGTTATTGATATCTAATGGCAGTCCTAAGCCAGTGCTGTAAGTCATGCCGTCCTTTGGCAAGAGTTGGTCTCTTCAAAGCAATGTCGACGTCCAACAAAAATACGTTCTCATCAATCTCAGGAGGGATATAATGAGCCAAGTTAACCTCTGACCAGGATTTGAACTCGCAACCTTCCGATGCTTCTCAATGTTAGCCAGTGATGTTTGATGAAGAGTTGCGAGAGGTCCCAGGACTGGTTCAAATATCACTCGCCACCAACGTCAAAATTCATTCACCATGGGTCGGGTATAAAACAGTCCTCTGGCATCATAGTGCAGTGGGCTAACCACCACCTCACCGTCTCCACCTATAGGAGGTAATACTAGCAGTGATACATGTGTTGGTGGTGTTGGTGGCGATGTTGGTGGTGTTTAGGCCTCGGCAAGGTAAGGTACTAGGTAAAAACAACAACCCCAACTTTACCCTTACCCGATAACAGGGTAATTACTGGGGTACAACACATGAAAAAGGTTTACAACAGGTAAATGCTAGGTAGAGCGCTCTATTCATATAGAATACTCTCGATGATTACAATTTAAAAAATGGAGGCCACGGACTGCGCCACGGAGCTTTTAGCGAATGGCACACAAGGTATTTACCGGGTAATACTTCGCGCTACCTTTACCCTACCCTTTACCCTACCCTTTACCCTACCCTTTACCCTACCCTTTACCCTACCCTTTACCCTACCCTTTACCCTACCCTTTACCCTACCCTTTACCCTACCCTTTACCCTACCCTTTACCCTACCCTTTACCCTACCCTTTACCCTACCCTTTACCCTACCCTTTACCCTACCCTTTACCCTACCCTTTACCCTACCCTTTACCCTACCCTTTACCCTACCCTTTACCCTACCCTTTACCCTACCCTTTACCCTACCCTTTACCCTACCCTTTACCCTACCCTTTACCCTACCCTTTACCCTACCCTTTACCCTACCCTTTACCCTACCCTTTACCCTACCCTTTACCCTACCCTTTACCCTACCCTTTACCCTACCCTTTACCCTTACCCCTTGGCATGTCGACACCTTTACCTTTACCATTTTACTTGGTAAAAATAGTAAATTACTTTACCGAGGCCTAGTGATGTTGCCGGGGATGGTGGCGATGTTGGTGGTGTTGCCGGGGGTGATGGTGAACAATGTTGGTGGTGATGGTGAATAATGTTGGTGGTGATGGTGGTAATGTCAGTAGTAGTGGTGGTGATTGCGACGATGTTGGTGGCGAGGGTGACAATGAGCGGTGGTGGTGACAGTGGCTGTGTATCCCTCTACTACTTCCTGTCCGCATCCTTAAAACCTTTCCCAACCTCGCCCCTCCCTTTCCCTATCACCACTCTTCCTTGCCATCCCTTCCCCTCCCCAACATTCAAACCCCACCCCTTTTCCTCATCAGCGAATACTAATGTACAAGTTATCATTCATATAAAGCGCTTTCTAAAATCCTAGATAAGAAAAGATATGGTGATGGTGGTGGCAATGGTGGCAGTAGTGGTGGTTTACCTGCAGCCAGGAGATTGGAGACAGTAAAATGCGGGCAACGTCGAGAGCCACGTTCCCTTGTCCCAGCACAACGACCGTGTCGCAGCTCAGGTCTGGGTTCAGCTGCACCGCAAACGCAGGGAAATGGGCACCGCCAGAACAGACAAGCAAAAAAAAAAGTCCCATATAAGTGTTAACATTTTTTCGAGGCACCCTGTATTTAACAAAATAAAAAACGCTAAATAAATCGCCGATTTTATTCTTCATTCTCCACGACGACGCCAACGATTATTTTGTGCTTAAATTTCCCCCGGCAATGCGGGTGACTCACGTCCTTATTTTGGGGCAGCCCGTTGTACCAGCCCACAAAGTCTCGAGCGGAGTACACTCCACGCAGGTCCTCACCAGGGATACCCAGCGCCCGGTCATCCTCCGCTCCGTAGCTCTAAACACGCCTCAGGCAAGCATCCGTCATTACTTCTAATGCGTCACTTTCTGGCCAGCATGGCTCCTTTACTAGAGGAAGGGGGGAAAAAAACATCGATTGTAAGGTCACAAAGTTCAAATCCCCATCGCGTCGACTCGGCCCATACATCTACCAGGGGTAAGATAAAATAATGCACCGAGCGCTACTGATAAATAATTCAGTTTGAGTGTTCTATTTATTTATACCCCAGGGCCATACTATTGCTGGTGATATTAATCCACAAGGAGCTGTTAATTCAAAATAACTCAACCCCTACAAATGTCCCCGCAGTTCGATGAAGTGAGACAATTCACAGTGCAATTACATTCAAGAATCATGGTGTTGTTCGTTTACATTGTGTTGTGTCTCATTCCTGTCTCGTCCACATTTTGCCTAAATGTAACTTTAACATATTGCATACAATTTGCATGAATCAAACAAATGGGTCTCTCACATGCACGATTCGTTGCACGTGTAAGGAGGAGTGACTTCCGCAACACGTCGTAGAGGGTACTACTTCTTTATTTCGCACACAGGCATAACACAGACCAAACTTATCCGTCTTTCTCAGAGTACAACACTTAGATATTAACGTCTCTCTACTAGCTACACACAGCCGATCACTCGGCGTGGTCCCACCGCCCTCACTCTGCCACGCCGCTGGTTGACGGCGTGACGAGGATGGCGATGGAAACCCCGCAGGAGAGCTTCCACGTGGCCGGACGACGGAGAGAGATGATGGCGAGCAGCGACACAGTACGGACCCAAGAATCTCGGCCAACCCCGCCTATTTCCTTTGCCCCAGATACCTCTCCCTTCCAGATTGGATGTTGTCTTAGCAGTGCCCGTACCCGTGCTTCCCTTTCCCAGCCAGCAGGTGTCATCATGTCATTACACACATATTAAGCACGCATGAGTCTGCATCATTCCAAGCATACTTGCCATGAGTTGCCTAAACTCGGTTTCAAATTGAGGGGGTCACCATTCAAAAAACAAAACGGTAACCCAGGAAAACCTGCATGGAGCTACCAAGAGTGGCGAGAGAACCATCGTCGCAAGCCCGCCCGCCCGCACGGTGGCCTGGGCTTTGTTATACATTTTCACGACTCAATAAACGTTTGCTCACCAGCACGATGGCGTGGTACGCGTGCCGCAGCTCCTCCACGGACACGTCGCGTCCGACCGTCACGTTGCCGAGGAAGCGAAACCTCTCTGAGCGAGCGGTTTGCGTGAAGGTGTTGATGACGTTCTGCGTGGACGGCGCACAGACGTTGGCACTCCGCTGACGTTTAACCACGCAAAAGGCGCCTGCGCCAAACACCGGCTCGGAAACATGCGATACTGGCAGAACAATGTAAGACAAGCTGAACGGTGCACAAAGAAGCATAGAGGTTGAGGTTGGGAATTAAACTGAGAATCAGAAAAAAGCACCATGTGGATCAGAGACATTGTATTCTTAATTCGTTCATATCTCAGTCCGCTTGTCCTGTTGAGGGTCGCAGTGACATTTTATTTAAAATTTATAATAATAAAAAAATGGGCTTGGGCAAGACAATACTATATCAGGATGATAACCGACGGATGAAGCCAGCCATGGAAAGGCAGCCAGATGGGATGAAATATTAGCACAAGATTAAAATAACACCACAGGAACATCAAATAATCACAAACACAATTGTTGGCAGGTGCCGAAAATGCTTTCCAACAAGTAGTCAAGGCTATTAAAATTGCGAGAAAAAGTTAATAATTTCAACCTGAGCCGATGGTTACATGGCGAGTAACAGCTTGGAAACACATGATGAAGTAAAACACAACCTGAAAGCATTTAATATTAAATTAAACTAACACAACATTTTTTAAACATTACTATTTACTATAATTAACTATTATTAATCCGTTTCACCACATAAGTGTATGCACTTTCATAATGACATATCTAAAAAACTATGATATTGTAACGTAACATTATTGTGTATTTTTCTATACAAAAACGTTAACCTTTAGGGATCACTTCCTGCCACTTCCGACTCTTGTCAGAGAACTTTGATGACATCACACCACCTATTTAAAAAGGCCCAAGATTGGAGGGAATTTTCTCGATTCTGGCAATCGGCCGGATGGTGCTGGTTGTAACCACCAGTGAAAAACGTCCGCACCCGATTGTTGTACGTAGTGGCATTGCCCTCCAGCATTACTGCTGTGCTGAAGAAATGATAAATAGGCACGTTAAGTTCAAGTGGTAACCTTATTCTAGGTGTTCAACACAAATTGATGTTTTACTGTGGTGGCAAAGTGACCTAAAAAAATCACATGAATCGTTACATTTCATGTCCGTTTGCAGTTATTTATTTTAACTGGTGTGCAGTTATTGGTGCCTGAGATGAGACCATCAACTCGGTACGCTAGAAAAACCTGACAATCACAGGTACCTGTGGATTATAAATCCATCTAATCTCATTAGTTTCAGTCATAGGGAGAGAGAGAGAGATATATACAACTACCGTTAGCCAGCGGGTATTTACAAGCCTCGTGATGGCGATGCCATGACCTCACCTTGACTTCGGGGTGATCTGGAGCGACACCGAAACGAACGAGGCCAAACGGGACCGGCAAACGCTCAAACATATCCACCCGAACAGCCTGCTGATGCTGCACTCGAGAAAACGCACAAACACACACACGGGCGCAAGCATGGTTAGCGCCACACGGAGACAACCATAGCTGCATCAGTGATGCTATACGAGCAGTACTCTGTTCAACAGGACACCCAATGCTGATTTGAAATGGAGTTGAAGCCAATCTAAAGGTTTCTGAACATTCCAATGTGGACTGGTGCATGTTATGGAGGGCAAAGAGACAGTGACCTCTCCACCTATATAGCGATGGAGAGGTCTTGGTCAAGCAGCACAATATATATATAATTGGCTGAGATTGTAGATGACTTCAACGGAAAACTATATCCGGTTTTCAAAGTTAAAATGTGTTTACCATTTCTGTGGAATGTATCACGGACACGGTTTATCAGGAACCTTCAAATGTACGCAGCAAAATTCTGACCTTCGTTGCCAACATTGGCTCACAGAGCATTATCTACACTGCGACAGTGCTCAGAGACGTAGCAAGGCTGCCTTCAGGCTCCTCTTGACATTTAACTCCTGCGCATGACGGTGATAAGCTGCGTTCTGTTGTCATTTTTACTTGGGTAGTTTTAAGCCGTGGCTGCATGGTGAGGCGAGCAAGGCGTTGTTGCTGCAGCAACACCCCACGGCATCACGAGCGGTTTCGGGGTCAGACCGTGTGAAATGGGGATTTCCAGATTTGTACAATTATGCCCTGAAGTATGATTCGGGAATGGCTAAGGCACAGATATGTGCACAATAAGCTGCTAAACCATCACGCAAACCTCCAGTCATCCTCGCAGCGGCTTTTAAGCTAACCATCGAACAAAGACGGTCACTGCAATGCGTGCATTCAGATGCACTTCTGCGGCCGTCTGGAATGCTCTTCCTTCCGTTATTAGGAAGCTATGGAAGCGATGCACTTTTACATTTAAACTGAAAAACATTTTTGAGACCTGATTTTGTGTTTAGTTTGTGGTCCTTCCCCCGCTCCTCCGATTAGCACGCTGGCTATGTATGGTGCGAAAGAAGTTCAACATATATACAAACTAGGGAGCAGAGGAAAGTAGCTGCAGCTCCAACCCAGCCTGGATTGATTGCTTGTGGCTTAATAGTATGCAGAAAGCAAACGAAGGTCAGTGCACAGAATTATGAAAAGAGAATCAGGCATTCAGTGATAACGTTTTCAGTTTTATATCCTGGGAAGGATCAATTGCAGCTAATCGTTATCCCTCGACGTAGATGAAATGAGGATCACCTGGTAAACTACGCCACCTGATGGAAAGTCAAGGCGGGTTTTCATACCGAGACTGGCCTTCAACATAGAAATGTGGCCGATCCATCACTTGTTTAGGACCACAAATTAAGCAGAGCTCAGCTTAATGTTCATTCAAGTATGCGACACCGTGCCATTCTGGCTGATGTCAATGCATAATTAAGAATATGTAGATTTCGTGACTGCAAGGATCCATACTCTTTAGTGCTTTCGGTAAAGTCACGTAGATGAAATATTGTTATATAGCATTGCAGCCTACTTAATGATGGCAAATACATCAATTAACCGCGTTATACGTATCGTGTTGGTCTAAATGTAATTTTGCTACTTTTCAATCGGGGTGATCATTATTCCGATTGTAATAGCCATGCTGCGTGCTATCAATCTTTCATTACGTTGACTTGGTTGTCAAGCAATGCGCATGCTTTCATTTTATTGTAGGGTCAAGAGTTGACATTGGCCAGCCATCATTGTCATCTCTACAGGGTAATAAAATACGTATCACTTTGTGCAAAGTCGTCAGTGGTTATTATAAATGGTCCCTGCCATGGTAATGTGGCATTGCCACTGGTGGAGATGAGCGCTGCACAATGCCCGTAGGAGCATAAAGACCTTTTATCAATCCACTGCTGGATGAGTGCCTCCCCACGCCTTGCTGATTGTGGAGGCCGTTTGACCATACTTCACCCCGGCTGGTCAGTGCGGATTGGTAAAGGCAGGCAGCATAGACGTACAATACAACTGGATACAAACATAACATGGCCCCACAGCCCCATAACAACCTGTCTGTGCATGCAGCACATGAATATAATTCTGGGGTAAAAATAATTTATTTTCTAGTTTTGAGTGCATTTAAAAGTGTGTGCATTGAAAAAAATAGTTAACCTAATTTTTTTACTCTTGTAAATGGCGTTTCGAGTCGCGTAAATATTTGAATTATGTCACCCTTATTGGGTCCAACACACGTGAGCACAATGAATGCAAGGGAAAGTGCATAGCAGTTGCAGTCACCGAAACGTACATCATCTTATTCCTAAGCCGCGAGGGACCCACCTCACAACGCTAGAGTAAATCTATCACGTTAATACCTTAAAATCCACTCGCGTGACACGATCACGAGATGCTAGACTAGCGAGCTGGAGTGTTTGTTTGTTTGTTTTACAACCACGGCAATAAGAAAGATCGTGACTTGTCGAGTCTTACCATTGTAGTGCAGCTATAATTACGACCGGAATTGTAAATTTGCAATCAAATGCAGTGAACAATGCAAAGTGGTCATATGATTTGGTGATACAGCGCTCGCAGTGGTGCACAAGCGAATACAACAAAAACGCAACACGTTCGTCAGTAGCAAGAAACATCGCCTTGTTATATATATATATATTTGTCCTTGGAAGATGGCGCTATTATTGACGAATGCTTGAGTTTTTTCGAGTAAGACATGGAGTCCGGCTGAGCCTTACTCCTCGTGAGGTACGAGAGGGCGTGGGGAAGGCCATTACGAGAAGACGCCCTCCGCCGCATGGCCTCGCTGACACCCACAGGAGACATCTACTCGCAGCGGGCCGTGCAGCAACAGGATTCCTCAACAAAAGTAATCAACGCAAGAGGAGATGCAACGTATAGTGTAGAGATCTAATGTAACATGTTCGTGAAGACAACGAAGATAACGATGATGATTATGCTGAATAGTTTGATAAACCTGAAACGCAATACAGTACCATGACCATCGTCTGCAAAATTCATGGGCAATTATATAATTTTATACGCGAACCTCAAGTGCGCCGCTGTCACAACAGGAATGTAACACCGTAACACAAGTGCTCACTATAATGGCACTGCAGACCTCGATTTATTTGGATATTTAGCTACATGGGATCAATAAGTACGAGTAAACAGTGCAAAGTAAATAATGTCAAAAGGTCAGTGGGTAAGAATATTTGTGTGGCATTGAGCCCTGTGGGGGTAGGACGGGGGAGGGGAAAGTGAGGGGGAGCAGCAGGATGGAGTAAGGCGCGTGCAGTTTATCATCTTTCCGAAGAGCGGATAACAAGAAAACATGAACAGAGGGAAAGTTGAGCGAGAATTGACCGAGATGCTTTGGACACGTGGCCAGTATGGACGACGTTAGAAGGAAAGTTGAAACCGTGAAAGTTTATTGAAGGAGAAAGATGGAGGAGATCGAAGAAGATGTGGTGGGTGAGACGACGTCAACGAGTACATGCAATGGAGATAGATTGAAGACCGTGGCAAGAGGGGAGTTGATACGTGGACCCCACCCCTAGTGGGACTAATGCTCGGAAGCAGATAAGGAGCAGGTAAGTACTGTTTCAGGAGTTTTTTTCCCCCCATACTCGTGGGACTCAGTGCCACTGGCCACTAATGACGAGCCGCCACCGGCTCTACGATGACCACCTGACCTTCAGCAAGTGCTGCGCCGTGTAGAAGCCAGCAGGGCCACTGCCGACAATGCAGACGTGTAGTTCGGGAGGGTGGACGGCGGATGACGACGCCATAAGCCTGCGCTCGGGCGCCCATGCTGCAAGCAATAAGGTCGATTACACAATGCTCTATATCAGAAATCAACAACCTGCGGCTCTTTGAGGACTGCTCCGTGACGTTATTCACATGCAACGCGGCACTTGAAATATTTAGTTTTTTTCTACCCAATTCGAAAACATGGCTCTTCTTGATATGTTGGTTGCCGACCCCTGACCAATATGCAATCATTTGAGAATACATTAACATTTTAACATCCTTTCCAGGAAATGTAAAATATTGCAAACGCTTTTATCAGGGAGAGCTCTAAAGAGCCCTTTTTGAGGGTATTTTCCCTGCTCTTCCATGCTGACCAGGCATCTTTCACCCCATCACACACGACAGTGGTGCACCCATTTATACTGCTGGGTAGACAGGCGAGGGGGAATTTAAAGACTTGCACCGCTGTTTCAATTTGCTGCATGAGATCGAATTTAATCAATGACCCCCTAGTTTGCAAGTCCACTGGAACTTAACAAATTACACCACAGCAGCTTTCTAATTCAGAAATTAAGATGCCCGTCACCACGCTTGCAAAGATGTATTCGGCAACGTGCAGGTGATTTTCAAGTGTGTATTTGGACAATTATGTCGACAGTGGTCTTATTCTTGCGATTGATTCTTTAGACTGTCCACTTTACAGCATTCCTTTGTCAATTATCCCACAATGAGAATACTATACTCTTTGGTTCTTTCGGTAAAGTCACGTAGCTAGAAAAATAATAGAAGACGACGTTTCGATCGCAACACAAGCAATCGTCATCAGGTGGGACAACCACAGCAAGAAAAAATTGCTTGTTGCGATCAAAACGTCGTGATCTATTATTTTTCTACCTACATGACTTTACCAAAATAACCAAAGAATATGGGTTCCTGCAAGTCACGAAAGCTTCAAACAAAGAATGAGAATACTATTTGATAGTAGAAAAATGGGCCCCATTGAATAATGTATTCACACGGACAAATAACGCTGTTCAAAAGTTTGCAAAGTGGACCCTTCGAGGGTTCACTGGTCCAATACCTCAAGTATTCTGGGTAACCACAATGCAAGCCTGCACAAGAGGATTGCAAAATATTTGCAGCACGTTGAATAAACGGCTGGAAAGTACAACGCACCTAGGCAAACGCATGTTGTGTTCCCACTGAGCAATACGAGTACACTGGATTGATGATGCACGTGGTCAAGGTTCACTTGGCAGAAAACACACTGCACCAGGTACGTACTGTAGGTCAATAAAGTCCGAGTCGACCTACGGGTTGGCCACTACCAGAATTTAAACTGTAGACCCCTGCGAACGTGTGCAAAAACTCCTAGGTCGACTGCACCTACAATCTCTGTACTTCAACCTACAGTGTGCGGCGTTTAGCTCCAGGGCAGCAATGCTTTTTAAATTCTTTATATTAAATTCGCTTGCTTGCTTAGGACCGTGCAAATCTTTCGGTCGTTTTTTAACCCACTTCTCGTGATCCAATCGAGCTGACATTTTCCACACAGACTCATTGTGCGTGACAATTAATGTTCGTGAAATTTTTTTCTCCAAAATTTTACACTTTTTAGGACAAAAATATTATATTTAATTACCAATTGCTTAATGGTGCAATGCAATCATCTGACCCATAGGTGGCAGCCATCTAAAGGCAGGGGAGGAGAGGACTCTAGCCGCCACGCATATAAAGGATTTATAGTAAAAAACTTTGTTTTTACGGGTTATACTTATTACTGAGGTCCCCCCTGAGATCGACATCGCCTCAAATAACTTGGACTTTACATTTGGCAATGCCAGATAGAGCAGCCGCTATTCGCCACTTAATGACCGCGACGTCACCACGGCGCTTGTGCCAGGCTAGGTGCAACATTGAGTTCGTCACGTGAAGAACGGAAGGATCGCTAGCAGATCACTGGACAAGAACCCCACGTGCTTATAGACTGGCTGGTTGAGATTACTTTAAAGATGCATAGCTGTTAAACAAGTATCAGTGCCCCTACCTTATAAGACCAATTCAGACCTTATTGGTCACCCCGTGCTCTTATAAATCTCAACGTTCATCCTACAAAGTCCCATATTGAAACGGGTGTACGCCGTATGAACCTAAAAACTCAATATTCCTGTACAAGAATACGGATAAACCGTATGGGTTGACACGGTATGTAGATGCGACCATCTGTCCACACCCACTGCACCAACTTGTGATGTATATCCGGACGGCGCTCTGCACGTTGTTGTGAGCGTCGCTCCACTGCCCTATTTTTTAAAATATACAAACATTTGCCAAGCACCCAAAATGTCAAGCGGCCTGCAACAAACTGGACGATGAGAGATGAACGCAATAAATTAGTTAAGAAGTTTCGTGAAATGAGTAAGATAATAATTATTATTATTATAAGAGCTTGAGGAAAGAGAGGGAAGGGAATTCCAAATTTGAGCAGTACGAGGCAAGAAGCAGATACAAGTGTTGTGACCTATAGATTGGCGAGTGGGTGCGTGGGTGAGTGCGTGGGTGAGTGCGTGGGTGAGTGCGTGGGTGAGTGCGTGGGTGAGTGCGTGGGTGAGTGCGTGGGTGAGTGCGTGGGTGAGTGCGTGGGTGAGTGCGTGGGTGGGTGAGTGCGTGCGTGGGTGAGTGCGTGCGTGGGTGAGTGCGTGCGTGGGTGAGTGCGTGCGTGGGTGAGTGCGTGCGTGGGTGAGTGCGTGCGTGGATAGGTGAGTGCGTGGGTAGGTGAGTGCGTGGGTAGGTGAGTGCGTGGGTGGGTGAGTGAGTGCGTGGGTGAGTGCGTGGGTGGGCGAGTGAGTGCGTGGGTAGGTGAGTGCGTGGGTGAGTGCGTGGGTGGGTGCGTGCGTGGGTGAGTGCGTGCGTGAGTGCGTGCGTGGGTGAGTGCGTGCGTGGGTGGGTGAGTGCGTGGGTGGGTGGGTGAATGTGTGCGTGGGTGGGTGAGTGAGTGCGTGGGTGGGTGAGTGAGTGCGTGCGCGACTTGGCTTAGCGAGTTGTTGTGCCCTGCGGTGTTTGTGGTGATCGAACACAGGATACATGGAGCAATGAATGATAATTGGCGAGTTCCCGGTGTTGTTGGAGGGCGACTGGAAGAAAGACAGACGTTGAGACAGGGGAGACAAAGATTCCTCGTATTGCATTGAACTGATTGTTGGGGCAAGTGCTGTTAACGAGTAGCGGACGTCTATGAAGGCCGGAACGGCACACACAGAGGGGGGTGGGTGGCTGCCAACACGCGCGGTCGCCTTTGTCTCCCCCAGTGTTTACACACCGCACCAGGTACTCATTTGAGGCCGAGTCGACCTAGGGGAGGCCCAGGACCGGTTCAGATAATCGTCAGCGGTGTTGGCCGTGAGCGGGAATCGAACTCGGGTCGCCGGGTCCGTAGCGCAGCGCGCTCACCACACAACACTGCCAGACCGCCAACACCAACACCCCACCATTCGCCACTGAGTGACGGTGACTGTGCCAGGCTAGGTGCACTTAGAAGCCCATATGAAGTATCGAAAGCTCGCTGCTAGGAGGCCTCCAGACAGACCCAGCTGGTGCAATGGGTTGGCCTACGGAGCTGACCGGTAGATGCACCCACAGAGACATTGAGACAGGGCAAGACACACACACACAGAGAGACACACGCAAACGACAACAAAACTCACCACGGCGGAGTAACTTGGCCATCAGCTGATCGCGCATTCCCCGCAATGCAGCCACGCCGCCGCCACATAGTCTCATGGCCACAGGCAAATCAACGAGGTTGTTATTCTTTGATTTTCGCCGCTTTTACAGCGGAATACGTCCTTCTTTGTTGCGGGAGGATGCACTGGCGTCGTTGCGAGCTTTACGAAACGCGCTTCTGGTGGTGTGGACGCGGCGAGATCAGCGCACGACGCACAACGCACACTGTGTGCCAGGCGACGCGCGCGCCTTCACTGTATTTATACTGGTGGAGGCCGGGGCATACCAAGTAGGCCAGCTACAGGGGGGGGGGAATGTGATGGTTGATGCAATGGTTTCGTCCAAGTTATGCATTTATTTTTTATGTTGTTATTGCATTTAGAGAGATTGTGAATACTTTCGCCGGAAGGGTGTTTTGTGTTAGGGACTTATATTTTTTCCTATAATGTATTTATGATATTTAGGTGGGCCGTATCATATTACGCAAGATCGAGATTGGGGGGGTGGCATCTGATTGAGGTTCACAATGGTTTCGTCTAATTTATGCATAAAAAAAACGTGAAATGTCATTGGCCCGTGGGAGCTGATCTACGGAACTGTTACAAAAATAATCCTACGGTCGTATTCACAAAGAAATAGTAATAGTTTGAGGGTTGGCAGTGGGTCCTCTGATTCAGACAGGTTGACAACCGATTAGCACGGTTATTATTTTCTATTATTTTCTATTAAAATTACGAAACGATGACTTGTATTTATTTCAAGGAAATACATTATCATTGTTATAGTTACCATTTTTACACCATATTCATGACTTAACTTCTCCTATTCTAATGCAAACAAATGCCACGGATAGCAAACGTGGGCAAAGGTTGATATACCACATATTTGAGATACTGTTTTTTTTAGTTTGGCTGAATGACTTTTGGCTGGAGGGACGCACGGGCACAGGGTTATGCCCGAAGGATGTGTTGTTGGTTGTTATTCTCATTAAAACTTCAATGTTTCTCTTGGCGAGGACATTCCCCAAAAAATGCTACTTTCCCAATTAACATTTTGTCCCTGAAATAATAAATAAATTAACCTTCAATGCAAATAATGGGAGTCAAATCTTTGAAAAGACCAAGATAAAATAAGTGCGTTTGTGGACCTCTGTACAGAACTTTAAAAAAAATATTCATCTAAATGCGTGGGTTTTCTCCAGACTTTCCAATTTCCTCCCACAAGCAGTGCACTAATTTAGAAATACATGGCCCAAAATGTAAAATATCCTTATGCAGGACCCTCATGATTGAAAAGAGGATAACTGACATGAAGAGTAATGTATAATTGTACTATGCGATATTAACGTGCACAAAATAATTAGAAGTGCTTTTTCTTCTTCTACGTGACTTTACCGAAAGAACCAAGAAGATGAATCCCTGCAGTCACGAAAGCTTTATATCGAAATTTAAAAGTGCTTAATTATAATAAGATCGCGTCCCCTAATGGCTATGCCCCGTACGTTTCCTTGTCTCTGCCCTATCCTTTTAATAAATGAGAGGAAGCGTAATGATTTCCCATCTAAGATTTGCGAGCCATTCTGAGCAGGCTTGTTTTGAGCACAATCTATAAAAAAAAAGTTTCATCTTGGTTAATTGCCGACTCTGGACGGAATTGTTCTCCGCACGACGCGGGGTGCTCAGGGGAGCAAGAACATAACGCAGAGTAGCAATAACTCAAACTCTGAAGTTTATTCGCCGATCCCATTCTCTCGATGAGATCATTACGTTCGACGGTCTGCTGTATCAAATGATGCTGTGTACAGGTAGTCCACTACTTACAATGGAGATGCGTTACGACGACCCCATCGTAAGGCAAAATATCGTAAGTCGAAGATGGCCTCGCCTACCCAGGAGTCTTAAAGAATGGTGATAATTTAGCAAAACAGAGCAATTTACAATACCGTACTGTGTAAACTATATACTGTATGTGTTTATGTATGCATTTATCGTACCTCGTACGCTGCTGTGTTTGCCTGCCGCGCGAAATTTAAAATATTTTACAATTTTGTCGTATCGCTATCGCCATCGTAAGATCGAAATATCGTAAGTCGGACCGTCGTAACTCGGGGACTATCTGTACTTGCCTTTAGTGTTGTGTACAGCGCTGTTAATCTACAGCTAGACAAGAGGCTCCTAACGGTGTGCAGGTAGAGTGAGTTATTTTAACCATACTTCACCACGCTGGCCAGTACAGGTTATTGATGGTCGGTATCCTTAGTTCAAACAGGAGATAGCATAAACCCATTGAGATACATGTGTAGTGACTAACTCGGAGACGATAAGACTTGGAGGCACTTCTTTATTTATCGAGCACCATCGGGGTTAACAATTTTAATATTTAGTCCATCTATTATCGGCGACGCCGCTGAGAACAGTTGGTAGGCTGTCTGACTGGCGGCGGCCCGCGATGGTAAAGACGGAGACGAGAAAAATGATGAAGACGGCGAGAAGAATGGTGAGGACAACGAGAAGAACGGTGCCAATGGCCTTCAAGCAGCATCCCACTCCAACGACAGCCCCGAGGTCCCTCAAATGGGGCCCTCTTATACTGTCAGCGTGGCCTCGCTCCGCCCCCAGCCACGACCCCTTTCTGGAACCTACCAGCGAGTTCCTGGTGGGCCCCTTCTGTGACCTTTCCCCCCTAGATCCTCTTCTCGTGTCTGTCATGGCCTGCTGATGTCAGGACTACGCCGCAGATCCCATTTTCTGCCAGCAGCCAGCGCTATGCCACTACACATGCTTCAACACAGCCTCTTTTGCAAGGGCGACCTGAGTTACCATCAAGCACATTTAAGCTCACAGTATATCTTCAAATATTTTGATTTACCAAGGCGGACACACAGCGATAAGGAGATGGAGCGATGACATTATATTCATTTGCAGGTGCTGAATGGATTATTAGACCGTAGCAAGATCGTTGTCTGGAGAGGTCTTCATCCAGCATGATTGTAAGACACTTTATTGAGCTATCATTTGTGGCCAGGTCGCTTTAAAAAATAAGTTCATACATCAGTGGGCTTTACCTGGTAAAATAGAAAAAAAAGACGTTGTATTTGTTAAATTATTTGTTTAGCTTACCTATACTTTGCACTCCTATCGTGTTTTTGCATTGTTGTTGTAACGTTCTGACCCACCCCTACTGGACATGTGTGACAAAGAGCTCTATAGCTCATCGGATGCCTCCAGGAAAAATAAACATTCTTATAGCCTGCTGCTCCTGATGAAGTTTGCTGAGCACAACGACGACGCTGCTGCTGCTCTTGATGATGATCGTGACGACGGGGGCGGGTGTGGTGTCACTTCGTACGAAACCCATTTGCACTTTGCAGATAATTTCCCACAGCAGCACCTCGCTTCACTTCTGTTCCGAGAAGGCCACGCCTCGGCCGCGACGTCGATTGGCGGAGGAGGAGAGAAGAGAGAGCAAGAGAGAGAGAGAGACACAGATCACGTCCGACCAACGGGGCCGCAGCAATCGTGCTCCCCCCGACCAATGAGCAGGCGTGTGAGCCGAGCTGTAACGTGTTGGTGGTGGTGGTGGGGGGTGGTGGTGGGGGGTGGTGGTGGGGGGTGGTGGGGGTGGTGGTGGTGGAGGTTGTGGTGGGGGGTGGTGGTGGTGGTGGGGGTTGGTGGTGGTGGGGGTTGGTGGTGGTGGTGGTTGGTGGTGGGGGTTGGTGGTGGGGTTGGTGGGGGTTGGTGGTGGTGGTGGGGGTTGGTGGTGGTGGGGGTTGCTGATGATTGTGGTGGGGGTTGGTGGTGGTGGTGGGGGTTGGTGGTGGTGGGGGTTGGTGGTGGTGGTGGGGGTTGGTGGGGGCTGGTGGTTGTGGTGGGGGTTGGTGGTGGTGGGGGGCATGATGGTGGTGGAGGGGGGGGGGCGTGATGGTGGTGGAGGGGCGTGATGGTGGTGGAGGGGGGTGATGGTGGTGGAGGGGAGGGGCGTGATGGTGGTGGAGGGGGGGTGATGGTTGTGGTGGGGGTTGGTGGTGGTGGGGGGGATAATGGTGGTGGAGGGGGGGGGCGTGATGGTGGTGGAGGGGGGTGTGATGGTGGTGGAGGGGGGGGGCGTGATGGTGGTGGAGGGGGGGGGCGTGATGGTGGTGGTGGAGGGGGGTGTGATGGTGGTGGAGGGGGGGGGGCGTGATGGTGGTGGAGGGGGGGGGGGCGTGATGGTGGTGGAGGGGGGGGGCGTGATGGTGGTGGAGGGGGGGTGTGATGATGGTGGAGGGGGGGGGGCGTGATGGTGGTGGAGGGGGGGGGCGTGATGGTGGTGGAGGGGGGGGGGGTGTGATGGTGGTGGAGGGGGGGGGGCGTGATGGTGGTGGAGGGGGGGGGGCGTGATGGTGGTGGAGGGGGGGGGGTGTGATGGTGGTGGAGGGGGGGGGGGCGTGATGGTGGTGGAGGGGGGGGGGGCGTGATGGTGGTGGAGGGGGGGGGGCGTGATGGTGGTGGAGGGGGGTGTGATGATGGTGGAGGGGGGGGGGCGTGATGGTGGTGGAGGGGGGGGGGCGTGATGGTGGTGGAGGGGGGGGGGGTGTGATGGTGGTGGAGGGGGG
The DNA here is from genome assembly GCF_015708825.2 of Lethenteron reissneri. NCBI lineage: Eukaryota > Metazoa > Chordata > Hyperoartia > Petromyzontiformes > Petromyzontidae > Lethenteron > Lethenteron reissneri. The sequence goes on from NC_083781.1 coordinate 4,668,866, forward strand.
GGGGCGTGATGGTGGTGGAGGGGGGGGGCGTGATGGTGGTGGAGGGGGGGGGGTGTGATGGTGGTGGAGGGGGGGGGGGCGTGATGGTGGTGGGGGGGTGGGCGTGATGGTGGTGGAGGGGGGGGGCGTGATGGTGGTGGAGGGGGGGGGGGCGTGATGGTGGTGGAGGGGGGGGGGGGCGTGATGGTGGTGGAGGGGGGGGGGCGTGATGGTGGTGGAGGGGGGGGGGCGTGATGGTGGTGGAGGGGGGGGGGCCGTGATGGTGGTGGAGGGGGGGGGGGTGTGATGGTGGTGGAGGGGGGTGTGATGATGGTGAAGGGGGGGGGCGTGATGGTGGTGGAGGGGGGTGTGATGGTGGTGGAGGGGGGGGGGACGTGATGGTGGTGGAGGGGGGGCGTGATGGTGGTGGAGGGGGGGGGGCGTGATGGTGGTGGAGGGGGGGGGGCGTGATGGTGGTGGAGGGGGGGGGCGTGATGGTGGTGGAGGGGGGGGGCGTGATGGTGGTGGAGGGGGGGGGGGGCGTGATGGTGGTGGAGGGGGGGGGGGCGTGATGGTGGTGGAGGGGGGGGGGCGTGATGGTGGTGGAGGGGGGGGCGTGATGGTGGTGGAGGGGGGGGGTGGTGGTGGAGGGGGGTGTGATGATGGTGAAGGGGGGGGGCGTGATGGTGGTGGAGGGGGGGGCGTGATGGTGGTGGAGGGGGGGGGGCGTGATGGTGGTGGAGGGGGGGGGACGTGATGGTGGTGGAGGGGGGGGGGCGTGATGGTGGTGGAGGGGGGGGGTGATGGTGGTGGAGGGGGGGGGGGCGTGATGGTGGTGGAGGGGGGGGGGGGCGTGATGGTGGTGGAGGGGGGGGGCGTGATGGTGGTGGAGGGGGGGGGGGGCGTGATGGTGGTGGAGGGGGGGGGGGCGTGATGGTGGTGGAGGGGGGGGGGCGTGATGGTGGTGGAGGGGGGGGGCGTGATGGTGGTGGAGGAGGGGGGGCGTGATGGTGGTGGAGGGGGGGGGGCGTGATGGTGGTGGAGGGGGGGGGGCGTGATGGTGGTGGAGGGGGGGGGGGCGTGATGGTGGTGGAGGGGGGGGGGCGTGATGGTGGTGGAGGGGGGGGGGCGTGATGGTGGTGGAGGGGGGGGGCGTGATGGTGGTGGAGGGGGGGGGCGTGATGGTGGTGGAGGGGGGGGCGTGATGGTGGTGGAGGGGGGGGGGCGTGATGGTGGTGGAGGGGGGGGGGCGTGATGGTGGTGGAGGGGGGGGGGGGCGTGATGGTGGTGGGGGGGAGGGGTGGAGGGTGGGGGGGGCGTGATGGTGGGGTGATGGTGGTGGGGGGGCGTGATGGTGGGGGGAGGGGAGGGGTGGAGGGTGGGGGGGGCGTGAGTCTTCCCGGAAGCCGCTCGCTGCTCTGAGCTGGCCACGTGCGTCACTGCTGCTCAAAACATTTCGCCCGGCTTGGGTTTCGCCGTGCTGCGTGCGCGGCTGGTTGGGGAAGCCGTCTGCCTATTTAAACTCGTTCTCCCTCGCTCGCCTCACTCGTGACCACACGGAAGAGGAGGAGGAGCAGTAATAAAAGGCTCGCCAGCCTTGGCTTTGGGTGGAAGGGAGTTGTTTTAACACCTCGGCATTGTCAAGTTGCTGACGGCGCCCTCGTTCTTTGGTGGTTTGGAGGCTTCTCCCTCCCCTCCTCCTTGTGTGGCGCAGAGGGATTTTGACTGTCGAGACGAGGAGGAGGAGGAAGAAGAGGAAGACGCGAGAGAGAGAGAGACAGAGAGAGAGACAGAGAGAGAGATTGGCCTGCCATGGTTCGTACCCTCCGCCGCCGCCGTCACCGTCACCACCGCCTTTTGTTTGGAGATTGAGGTTGTTGTTTTTGTTGTGTCGTGACTTTAAAAAAAATGGTTGGTTATAGTTGTGTGTGAGCAACTGGTGGAGAAAAATAACGAACAGAAAAAGCACCTCGGTGCATTTCATTAACACCGCTGGTTTAAAATAAAAACTAAGGCGACGTTTCGGGCAATGGCCCTTTCGTCGTAGCGCTTAAAGAGGGAAGGCAGAACGAAGGGCCATGGCCCGAAACGTCGCCTATTTTTCCTCCTTTAAGGCCAGAGTGTTATTGACAAACGTGTTGAGTTGTTTGTTTGATGTTGTTGCCTGCATCGTTCGGTACTTATCGATGCTTCCTTTCAAACCGGAACGACCCGAAAATTATTTTTTTGGCACACGTCACACGCCATCTCGTCGTAATGTTGCCATTACACATTTTGTTCTCAACGTTTTAGGATGAGAAGTCGGAAGGATATTTATAACTAATGTTTGAAAATGTGTTATAATTAGTTTTATACACTTATCGGACGTGGGTTGCAATGTGCGATGCGCGGTTTGGTGCCCTGGGACTTGCAAATCCACAGGTCGCAAGTTTGCGTGAGATCCTCTCTGCGTTTAACAAAGATAACTAAAAATATTCGAAGTTCTCACCACCTCTTGCGAAACGTAGAAAAGAGTAGGCCAAACACCCCCCCCCCCCCCCTCGAGAGAGAGAGAGAGACACAAGCTTTTACTGGTAGGAACCTCCTGGTTACACCAGCCCACAGGGGATTATTGTGTCCGTCCGTCGTGCATCTAAAATGGGAGGGGTGGGGCTGGATGGAGAGGGGAGGGGCTGGGTGGGGAGAGTGGGGAGGGGCTGGGTAGGGTGGGGCTGGGTGGGGAGGGGCTGGTCACCCCGTGGTGCCCTTATAAAACTCAACGTTTAACCTACTCACGCCGGCTTGTGCCCGCCCTCAGTCGGGCATATTTGTGGAATACACCACGCCACCGTTGACCCTGCAGGCCATTGACCGAGCAACCCAACGTTCCTACCAGCTCCCTCCGCAGGAATGTGTTCTCGAGCTGACCAACAACAGTGGCGTGAGAAATGCTCTAAGAGTAAAATTAGTTTTTTTTTATCTCTTATACAAATGATCATCAATCGCTATCGATTACCTCCTTCGTTATCACCGACTCGCCGCGTTTCGTGAGGCCGTCATCCTGCCAGTTGATTGATCAAAGCGCCGCGGATCGATTGATGCAAAGACGATTTGTAAACATAGCAACGTTAAATTTCGATTTAAAGCTTTCGTGACTGCAAGGATTCATCTTCTTGGTTCTTTCGGTAAAGTCACGTAGAAGGGAAGTAATAAAATAATAAAAATAATGTTTTATTTTTATTATTTAATGACTTCCCTTCTACGTGACTTTTATTTTTATTATTTTATTACTTCCCTTCTACGTGACTTTACCGAAAGAACCAAGAAGACATAGCAACGTTGTTGAGTGTCACGGCGGGATTGTTTGACCATACTTCACCACGCTGGCACACCTGCCAACCCCATACGGTTTATCCCTATTATTGTACAGGGGAATTGAGTGGGGAGGGGAAATGTCTTAGTTTGTGTTCTCCCTTGTGATGGGACTTTGTAGAATGAACGTTGAGATGTATAAGGGCACGGGGTGACCAATAAGGTTTGAATTGGTCTGTAATAAGATTGGCACTGATAAGGGATTGACAGGTATGATTATAGACAGATACCCATAGCTATACATAGAGACCCACAGAGATACATAGAGACCCATAGAGATACATAAAGACCCACAGAGACCCATAGAGATACATAGAGACCCACAGAGATACATAGATAATGCATAGCTGTCAACCCATATGGTTTACCCCCTATTCTTGTACCGGGAAGTTTAGTTTTCAGGTCCATACTGTGTACAGCCGTTTCAAAACGGGCACAACAAAACACATTTGTGTGTGTTTCTCCCTTGTGATGTAACTTTGTGGGATGAACCTTGAGATTTAAAGGACACAGGGTGACCAATAAGGTCTGAATTGATTTGAAGCTTTCGTGACTGCAGGAATCCATACTCTTTGGTTCTTTCGGTAAAGTCACGTAGATATAAAATAAATCACGACGTTTCGGGCGCAACACAAGCGTCCATCATCAGGTGGGAAAGCGTGGCCTGCTGCTGAGGCAGACTATTTTAAAAGGTTTGAAATGAGTAGCCCAAGGGTCATAAAGAAGTGGCCGGGGATTGTGATGTCAATGTGAGAAATTAGCGTGTAACTGTAAGATAGGAGAGCGGCCTCCTGGACGAGGGCACGGAAGTGGCTATGTTAATGTGAGAGATTAGCATGGTAATGTGAAATCTAAGAGTGGTGCAATCCAAAGGCATGAGTGAAACCCAACGGGTGCAATCCAAAGGGCATGTGAGTAAGAGAGTGCAATCCAAAGGCATGAGAGTGCAATGCAAAGGACATGTGAGCATGAGAGATCTAAGAGAGAGGCATAGAGAGAGAGACACACACACATAGAGTTGGAAATAACAGCTGTTATTTCGTCTAGGGGGCCGTTTTGATTTGCACCACTCTTCGATTTCACGTTAACATGATAATTTCTCACATTAACATCACTAGCCCCGGCCACTTCTTTATGACCCTTGGGTTACACCCATTTCAAACCTTTTTCAAACAGTCTGCCTCAGCAGCAGACCATGCTTTCCCACCTGATGACAGACGCTTGTGTTGCGCCCGAAACGTCGTGATTTATTTTATTTTATACCTAGGTGACTTTACCGAAATACCCAAAGAGTAAGGTCTGAATTGGTCTGCAATAAGGTAGGCAACTAATAAGCGGTTGACAGGTATGTGATGGTCAGTGCGAGTTGGTAACGGCAGGTGTAGGGGTTGGGTGGCGCACCATACCACAGGTGTTTGTCTTGATCCTGGTACAGATTTTACGCAATGCATACCACGTCGATATCGAGAGAGATCGGCTGTCTCGGGAACTTGCGGAAGTTTAAAACCAGAAGCAGGTGGATGGCTTCACTATTCTGGCAAATCGCCCATGCCTGAACAGAATTCCTGTTTGCACAACAACTGCGCATGGATAAAGTAGGCCAATTACCCTCTAGAGAGCTCGATTTAAACGTTCAGTAGTGGAAGTCCTTCCATCAACAGTGACGTGAGGAATATACATTGGAGGGCTGCATCTTTGCCACATTCAATTGCGTTTGCGTGACCACACAGTTGGATACTTTTGCACGGGGACCGAGAACCCCCTTGTTTGCTCTCGCACTCCGCTCAAGACGGATCCAAGAGGTAATCGTGTGTGTGCGTGCACCATTTGCGCTGTCGTCTTTTGTACATAGGCCACCATCATGGACGACGACTGGAGGCAGAAGGTGCTGACCCTGCTGACGGAGATGCCCGAGGGCTGCACAGTGGGCGAACTGTGCACGCACTACACGCAGCGCTACCACCTCAGCCTCGCTCCCAAGAAGCACGGCTTCATCAACACAAAGAACATGCTGAAGTCTTTGGGGGGCCACATCGACCACAGTTGTCTCACCAAAGGGGTCGCTAAACTGAGCGGGATGCCGCCGTCCGCGGCACAACAAGATGAGGGTCCTCCTCCCAAAGCAAGATGGAGGCAATTGGAGGACGGAAGCGACGACCATCGGCGAGAGGGCGCGGAATTTCAACGGCGAGGAGGATCGTCGTTCGAGGTGGAGTCGTCGCTTCCCGTCGCGGAAGGGGCGAGCAGAGGCAACCCGCGCTCGACCCCGCAGGGTTCGATGGTGGACATCGGCCCTGCAGGAGCCGTGCAGATGCGTTGCCAGCAGAGTCCGGCGGGGCTCGCACTAGGAGGGACACTGGCAGCGGCGGTGCAGCAGCAGCCGCAGCAGCAGCCACCTCTCATAGGTGACGGTGTGTCACCCTGGGTGAAGAAGTTGATCGACACACAGATTCCAGGTATTGGGATGTTGCAATGGGTTGTCATATACATATACCATACGTACCGAATTTTGTTTTGGATTGCTCAACGTGTAAAATTGAGATGGACGTTTTTTAAACACTTGTTTGTTTGAGAATGGATGCGTTGTCTTGGATGTAAGATAAAACTTGTTTTTCGTGCAGTTAAATCATGGTTCGGCACTCGAGAGGAAACCGTTTGAGATAATATTTTGCTGTTGAAATAATGGGCAAGGTATTTTTCAAATCGCTCGGCACCTGTGCCCAACCGGCAGTGTAAGAGTGTAGTAACAGTGAGGTGATAGGCAGGTCGTGTGTGGGTGGGTGGGTTAAATTGTGGGCACTACCACCTCTTAAAAGATGCATGACCAGTATGGAAAATTATGGTAAAATATCCTCTCGAGGGGGCTAGTTAGAATGCCTTCTGGTGGAGGCCTTTCCAACAGCAGTGGCGTGGGCAAGAAATTGCAGGGTCTGCATCTTTGCGTTTCGTTATATTGGCCTTGATCAGTTCTATCCAGAGTTTGATTGTCACCGCAACCGCTAGACCCGTGAACCTCCGGTGTGTTGAGAAAGTCAGGTTGCCAGATAAAAGAGTAAAAAACCAATTATCATATTTTGCTACTGGCAAAGTAGGTTACAATGGTGTAAATGCTTACCCCGAGCTCTCATACTCTGATGGTGCATTGTCTTTGAGTTGTGCGCCTTTTGGCGTCATCTGGTCCAACACCATGTGAGACTAGGCTCTAAGAAAAGCTGTCTCGGGTGTGGACGAATCAATTTCAAGGACAGTGCATACATTATCGGAGTTGTGTTTTTTTGCATTCCGACCGCAGGTATTGTGGTCAATGCAAACATGACTCCTTGTAAAAAAAAGGTGTCAGTTTTGTTGCCAGATAAAAAGGTAAAAATACAATTAATCAAAGTTAGGTTGGTTGAACAAACTCTTTGGGGAAGATGCTACCACTGCTCTTTTTGACCACTCGATGAGGTGTCTCTTACCCAGCACCAGTTATAACATTTAAATTTATAGTTGCTACTATTTTTGTCCTTCCAAGTGCGGTGTGTTTTTTTCTTGTGGCTGTTTTGCATATTCACTACGAATATATTGTGCTGTACCTGTACTCTTCGAAAGTCGGGGGGGCTTTGCAGTTCGAAAGAAAACTAATTTATGTAGAAAATAATTTCTTTAGAACTGCTTTTTGTGCTTAGTTTTACCTTCCCCCTCCCTGCACCTCCAATGAGCACGGTTGGCTGCGTACGGTGCGAAAGAAGTTCAATATAAGTGCGATCTATATATAAAAGGGAAATTTGTGAATATGTGTATCTGTTCGAAATGTTTAGCATACTTCCCGACATGCAACAAACTTGAAATTTAGCGTGTGGGTACTTTCCAGACTGTACACAAAAATTATAAAAATAGACTTTTGTATTTTTGGGGGGGGGGGCACAATAATGGATATATTTTGCATGGCAAGTGAGCTGTGACGTCACATCTGTGATGTCACCCGCATGCGGAAGCGTCACGCAGTGTGCCTGCTGATGTCACGCATACCTCCCCCCCCCAACCCTCTGCGAGTAAAGTGCCATACAAATGTGTTGCAGGTCTAAGGTCTTCTTCGCACAGAATTGGTTTATTATTTGACTCGTTTACTGCCGTACGCACCCTGAAAGTTGTGTGTGTCTGCAGCAAGCGCGTGTATGTGTACCAATGGACACGCGCGTGTGTGTGGGGGGAGCGGTAGTGTAGTGGTTAGCATGCTGCGCTACGAATCCGGCGACCCGAGTTCGATTCCCGTTCACGGCCACCACCGGTGACAATTATTTAAACCGGTCCTGGGCCTCCCCTAGGTCGACTCAGCCTCAAACGAGTAATTGGCGTGGTGTGTGAACATCGCCACTGAGGAGACAAAGGCGGCCGGCCGTGGTGAATCCAAGTCCCGGACGAAGCTGGGTAGTAAAGCTCGTACTGTATAAATTTTGGCGGCCGTAGCTCGCTATTACATGACAAGTACTGCACGGCAAGTCCTCGCTTCCCGCGTGTTCATACTATAACGCGTTTTCACTATAACGCGGTTTCTTTAATTTAGGGAATGCTTTTCGCACAGCGCGGAAAGCGCACCGTGAGAACGCGCTTTCTGAGCGGTCGACGACGAACTACTTTCTTGAGCTGCGCGGTTGAGCGAGATGATAGGGTAACGTGGCGGCGTCCCCTCTGTCCCCCCCCATCTTACTGTGCGTGACATTATTTATTAGGAAAATAGTTTTTGCTTCACGCGGCACTTTTCAGAAACGCATCTACCGCGTTAAACGAGGACCTGCTGTACAGGTGCTGTGCACACTGTATTGACCCTGGAGAAATCCGAAGCGCTATCAAGCTCTTCACAGATGTCCAGTAAGGGGCGGTGGGGGTCAACAAGTGACACAGCTTGTCCGTGGAGTAGATCGTGAGGGTGCCAACGTTGCCTACGCAACGCCGCTCTCCCTCTGGCTCTGCCTGCCTCGCTCTGTACACGTGAGGTGCAAATTTGTCGCAAGCACTGTACGTGTTGTGTTACTGTTCACCCTCAGCTAAGTTTAAATAATACAGTATAACATTCATTTATTCGTTAATATTTGCACTTTTAAAAATATGTTTACGTTCATCATTATTAAAGGTGAGTTAAATAATACTACACAATGTGGTCATTAATTTTTACGTACAGTTGATGTGTTTAAACGTAATTGTAGTTTATGCCCCGAGCTCTTTTCTCCTCATGAGCTTTTGAGTGATATACACGGAATTTATATTCTCGCCCTTTTACAGAATGTATCCCCGCGAATATATGAAGGGTTTGCCGTATACCATCTCAGGCTTTTGCCACGCACCGCTGCGGCCATCTCCCAGGAGTTGAATTCGGTGATCAACTCGTCTAGTGCTCGCCAGAGGTCGTAACCGGGTACCCGATACCCGTACCCTACCCGATACCCGGCTACCCGTACCCGGCCGGGTACGGGTAGCCGTTTGCGACCTTGGTGCGGCCGGGTACGGGTACGGGTAGGCCGTGAGTCACCGGTGAGTAACCGTTTGTCTGAATTTAGGGTAAGGTACGGGTACCCATTTGCGACCCTGGTGCGGCCGGGTATGGGTAAGGAATCAAAACCCGTTTGCGACCTCTGGTGCTCGCACTCGTATACAGCTTGCCCTGAAGTCTGCTAAACTCACCACCCGTGCTTTCTTTTCTACCTATTTTTTTTAAATGCAGCAATGGCTGCTGCCGCCACCGCTTCCTCACAAGAATGGCCGTCCATCCTGCGCATGAGCAAAAGTGAACTCAAGGAAATGCAGAGCAAGCAGAACTCGCCCGTGAAGAACGTCGATTCGCAGTGTGGTGCTGCGTCTCAGCAGCTGCCGACTGCACAATTGGGTGCCATGGCCCAACCGCAGAATCGAGAGCAGCTGCTGGCCACGCCGGAAATAAAAGAGGTGGTACAAAAGAAACCCAAGAAAATCCTAAGCGCGGCCGAGAAGCAAGATGCGGACAGGTACCACGCCAGCATGCGACAGGTCCACCATGGCGTGATGCAGGGGAGCCCCAGAGTGGATCCAGGCAGGAGGCCAACTAGGCACATGAGCGTGGAGCGCGTGAACGAGATCGCCGCTGACTGCATCAAGACGCTCGGAGAGACTGAGCAGCATGTGTCGCCAGAGAAGGTGAGAAGCCTCCCACTTTTGTCGTGAAATCGAAAAGCGAATTCCTGCTCAAATGAACAGAGATACGGTGCTCATTTCTTTTTTTAAATCCTTTATATTAAGTTCACTTGCTTGCTTGCGTGCTTACGACCGTGCAAATCTTTCGGTCGTTTTTTAACCCACTTCCCGTGATCCAATCGAGCTGACATTTTGCACACAGACTCGTTGTGCGTGACTGTATTTTCGTGAACATTTTTTCCAAAATTTTACACTTTATAGGAAAAAATAAATTATATTTAATTACCAATTGCTTAATGGTGGCAGGCAATCATCTGACCCATAGGTGGCAGCCATCTCAAGCCAGAGGACGAGAGGACTCTAGCCGCCACGCATATAAAGGATTTATAGTGAAAAACTTTGTTTTTACGGGTAAATTTTTTACTATCCTGAACCGGTCATGGAAATTCCACATTCCTATGATGGGGGGGTTGGGGAGGGGTTGAGTCTCTGCATAGGACAACCACTGTTAGTTCTTTCGGTAAAGTCACGTAGAAGGGAGATAATAAAATAATAAAAATAAAACATAATAAAATAATTTCACGACTGTTTCGGCCACAACGCAAGCAGCCGTCCTCAGGTGAAGAGCAGGTCTGTCGGAAAGACAGCGTCTGAAGTCTTTCTGACAGACCTGTTCTTCACCTGAGGACGGCTGCTTGCGTTGTGGCCGAAACGTCGTGAATTATTTTATTATGTTTTATTTGTATTATTTTATTAGTTCCCTTCTACGTGACTTTACCGAAAGAACCAAGAAGATGAATCCCTGCAGTCACGAAAGCTTTAAATCGAAATTTAACCACTGTTATCTTCCCCACAAAGTTTTATCGATAAGGGAAATGATTAGCTGATACTATTTTCTACTAGGTGATACAATTCGATACCCTAATATTTCTAATGACATGACAATTTTTACGATGTTAGTTTGCCATAACTTTAAATGGTATATCATCATTTTATATATTTTTTGTGCTATGCTGGCCAGCCAGCCAAAGATTACGTAAACCGCATTTCAGTCAACTTAAGTGTGCCATAAGTATTTAATGATTACAATCTATAGTTCTTATAACACACATGCTGCCAAAAGTTCTAGAAACAATAACATGAATTTAATGTACCTCAAAATAACTGCTGTTCTATTAATTACTCCGATAATCTATAGTGAAGCACTCATTTTATGGGCGACAGCTATTTATGTACAACCTTAATTCTTGCACTTTTGTTAATCGTTAACATTTCGGTCAGGAATGATATACTTTTAAGATATTTTATCAAGCTACGATAGTTTGCAAAACAGACGATGGAAAACTTGTGGATGTTTTATTTTGCGGTATGTGGATATGTGCCACTGAAACCGCAAGAACTCAATAATGATGACTCGTGTTGAGTATTTAATCTGCAAGCAATGAGCCCATCACAGGTTCGGAAATGTTAGAATGGAAGCAATTAAATTAATTAAAAAATTTTGCTCTGCCATTTGATTTTAAATTACGACTCTTCAAAGGGCTTTGGTTGTAATAACCAATGTTTGAATTTGTTTAAACGACCTGTATTCTCTTACAACATGCTCTACATTCCTAGGCATTAAATGTGTACTAAAGATTCAGATTAATTGTAAATCTAATGGGACCACTTTAATCGATGTCCGTTAATATTTGTAGGCATGGTAAGGTTTCGAGACACACTTGGCGATGTGAATGAGATGGGGCTGCGTGAAATGCAGTCCGTGTTCTTCCTCGTCCATTTGTCTTCATTCCAACGTCAACATTTGATCTGCCTGTCTCTGTCATTAAGGCCACTTGGCCACAGTATCTCTTAGTTCTTGCAAGCTAAGCTGGAGTCATTCTCTTTTCGACATATGTCCCACCCAATTCTGTAATAATGTTCCAGTTTCTCTATATGTTTTAAATATAGATTTAAATCAATATATTAAAATATATATTTATTTCCACAAATCTGGTTGCCGGCTGATGAGGCTGGTTGTAATTACTGTCGAAATGTCGTACTCAGATTGTAAATGTTGTGGCTTTGCTCTCTAACACACAACCGGTGTGCTGTACTGGTAACGAATTGGCACGTTCTGTTTAAGTGACAAACCTTACTAATTGGCTGTGTCGGGTGGTGGTGGGTTTAACGACACATTTATATATTTACACGCTCTAACCCAAAAAACCTGTATTATGAAAACATATATTTATTTTTCCCCTATCGCTTTTTGGACAGTTTCCAATCTCTAACGTCTTTCAAATTGTTCCGATGTACAGTGCTACATTTCAAATTATTTTTGCAACGGGTTGTTTAAAATATATTTAAATGGTGTAGATGCATGTTTAAACTCGCTTACAAACCGCATTCAGCATTTTCTTCTTGAAGTCATCTGTAACCACAATTGGTACATCGATGCACTACCCATTTGATTATGGTTTGTTGACCTTCATTTATCAATTTAAATGTTATTGAGTGTGCCAAATCCTAAAGTGCGGTCTTTGAGTAGACCTTATTTATTTTATATTCACATCTGATTTGCCTGTGCACATGAATGTAATCCGGTTAGACTCTCTTCGTGGTGTAGATCACATGGCTTGTATAGCAACCATAAACAAACACAAGAACCCGTAGTCCGGGTGACTCTCAATCCATGACTCACTATGCCAGTGGCCGAGGTTTCACTCTGGACTCTCTAGCCTGTGTGGCATGAATAAAACGCACCTGTAAATATCCTAGATAAGTTTGACCTGACATTATTGCATAACAATTTCCCCACCTCCATGGGATGTTTATCCTCCAATGTGTACCTGGCTTTGACCTGAATTATATAAAAGTGTGGCTCTGCAACTGCTTGGTCACACCACCGCTGGTGGAAGGACCTTCATGAGAGCGAACTTTACGAGTACTGTATTTGGTCTACTTTTCCATGTTGACCAGATGTGTTGGAAGAGCTGGCCGACACCCACACTTTGCTGCATCACACGCAACTTTCCGCATCAGCTAACTGTGGTGTACCCATTTTGCAACCTCTGGTCTGTGAGTTCAGTATACTAACTATTAACAGCATGGCAGCTTCCTAATTTGCTTGTGTGACAATTAACCTGTGTCATTATCTCCTGTGATTTACTGCCATGTCAACACAGCCTGAAATAAGTATTGGCGGGAGGGAAGGAAATGATTACTCACCCACCTGCACCTGCCTTGTACTCCAAAACACCTAAGGGCCTTACTACCGCTGTGAGAAATTGACGGGCGTAGACTGCTGCATGGCGATGATGTATTCACGTCATCTCTGCTGTGTTTCTCTTTTGCTAGGTGATTCAATTGGTGTGCCAACACCTCCAGGTGCAGTTCCTGAAGGACGTGGGCATTCGGGACATGTTCGTTTTGCCTGTGATGAATGAGTTTGTCCGAACACACAGGGAAGTCAACCTGTTCATTGAGGTGCGTTTCCCATGTTTATTTCACTCGATTGGTCGTCTGTTTGCTAGGTCATGCTGCGCCCAGAGGTCACCCAATCAGTTTTTTGACCGTAACATTACAGTCACTTGGGTTTGGTGATCCATTCAACAGGGAAAACTATTTGTAAGAAACGTGAACGTACGAACGTGGCAACGTGATAATTGAATAACAGTAGCATGAACATGAGCGGACTCCAAGGAAAGAAGTACAACACCAAGTGCGGCTTCAAACTTGTGTCGGAGTGATTCGCATCGTCACCGCCGGTGATTCGATGAATTGTTGTAATTGGGAGTTGCGGCTCTAGTGGCTACAAGGGGATGTGAACCCATTACTTAATGTATACGAATCTAAAAACATGAACTGTATTACAGAAGTGTTTTATGCTTCCCATCGGCCGCACAGCCTTTTGGGAGTGCATCTTAGCACCATTGCTTCTCCCGCGCCGTACGTGCAAAAGAAGTTCAACATTCTCTGGACCGGTGTTGACATTCATTGTCTCATGAGCAGGCCCAAGCGTTCTCCAACCAATGCTGGTGGACTGCCTGATGTTTAGAGGCAAGGACCTTCTCTGCTAGATATGGGTCCTTGGCTATAAGACTACTGAGCCATCAAATTTAAGTGTAAACATCACCCTGAGTTTGTATTTTTTTTGGTGGGGTGGGCTTTGCAGGCCTTCGAGAAAGTGCGATGCATCAGCACGCTGTACGAGCTGGGCCAGTGTTTGGCCGCCCTGAAGGAAAAGCAGTTCTTTCGCGAGATCGGCCTGGGACCGCTGTGCCGCCACCCTCTGGTGCAGCGCCTCTTCAAAGTGCCACACTCACTCCGCGATGAGGACATCTACGAGATCACCACCGTGGATATCCTCCAGGTCTTGCCCACTTAACCCTTTTCCATCGTTTTTTTTTTCAAACTTATTTTGTTAATGATTTGAGAGCCCTGCAGTGGTGTAACGGTTAGCAAACTGGAGTTGCCAATCCTGAGGCTGCCAAATTCAATTCCATCTTCCGGAACAGTAGTTGAAATAATTGGCAAGTTTGTCAAATCCCTATGCCTGTGTCCACCCCGCAGTTTAAATGGATTGACGGAAGGTATGCATTCGATCGGCAAGTCTTGTGTGGTGGGGTAAAGTGTGGGTATGTCCACCTCTTCTAATAGGTGGTAGGAGTTTTCAGGCCTGAGAGAAAGCCCCCGCCCCATCACACAAGCCCCCCCCCCCTGCCCCACCATCACCAGCCCCCCCCCTCCCCGGCACGAACCACCACCAGCCCCCACTGGCCCGACCACCACCAGCCCCCCCTGCCCCACCACCATCCTGCCCCACCAACCGCCCCCCCCCCCCCCCCCGCGCCACCACCACCAGCTCCCTGCTGGCACGAACCACCACAAGCCCCCCCCCCCCGCGCCACCACTACCAGCCCCCCGCTGGCATGAACCACCACTAGCCCCCGCTGGCCCCACCACCACCAGCCCCCCCACCCCACCACAACCAGCCCCCCGCCCCACCACCACCAGCCCCCCCTCCGCCCCACCACCACCAGCCCCCCTCCCCCCGCCTCACTACCACCAGCCTGCCCCACCACCACCACCGGCCCCACCAACACCATCCCCCCCCCCCCCCACCAGCCCACCCCCTCGCATGCAATTGCAGGGCTGCACAACCTACAACCTATATGATTTGCGTTGGCAGCAGTGCACAAGCACAATTAAAGTCCCAACACATTTGTCGGTAACACTGTGGCCCAAAAATTTCACGTGCTAATAGACAATCTTCGGACAATTGCCCTGCTTGATAGAACATAAGCCACGGAAATCTAGTGGGTAATAAGCAGTTGGAGGCTACACTTTACACCATGGGGCTGGGTATGATTTCTTAACATGTTTTTTGATCGTTTTTTTTTTATTTTGCATATAAATGGTTACCTAAAAGCTGTTGAGAAACGGTAATCGCTGTGAAGTGCAGTCTCCAATTCTTATTGTCCACTCAATTGTTCTGGCCTTTCTATGCAATATGAAGAAGGGTCATTGCCCAAAACGTCGCTTATTGTATTTTTTTCCCCTTTTAAGGCTGCAGTGCTACTGACACATGCATTTTTTGTCTATTAAATTATATGAAAGCTCGGCAAGTCATTCCTTGCAGATGTAAGCAGAAGCCATACGCGCCCACCCCAACCACCCCTGTCGCGACTCAATCGATTATCGCGATTGAGTGCTCGTGAATCAACTCAAGATTCAACGCCTTTTTAAAAACGTGGTGAATGCAGCAGGCTCTAGTGGCTGGAGTGGGGGTGGGTGTTGGAACATGTGAACCAATTTCATGCAACGTATACGAATCGAAAACATCGATTCTTATGCACGCGATCCGGTGTGCATATCGCGAGCTTGAGGATGAATAATCAAGTCCGAATCGTTGCTCCCCGAGCATGCGCTCTGCGTAACGTGCTCATGTTGTTGTTTGCGGCAGAGTTTGAGGACTTTCATGGCCAAGAGCCGCAGCTCCCGAGGCAAAGGAGTGACGGCACGTTTGGAGATGCCGGACTTCCTGAAGCATCTCATGGAACAGTACGGGGCTCCGGATATTTACGATCTGGGCATCCGAATCACAAGCATGCCCCTGGGAATTTCCGTACGTGCCGTGCCTGCTGTGTACGAGCGTGTGTGTGTGTGTATGCATTGCGTCGCTTGTTGACTGCGTGAATTGTATTATTCAGTGCGTGAAGTACGTATAAATGCGTTCTGGAATTGTTGACGCACAGCCAAAGCATACGTGGCGCTGTGTTCCGACCTGAGAGTGACACTGCATGCCTTTTACCACTCCCCCCCCCCCACCTTGCATTTGCCTTACACGGCCACAATGCTGAGATATCATCAGTTGCTCAGGCACAGAAGTTTTACACCGCGTCTCCCTCTCAAGTGAATAGGGTGTATCTTTTTTCATGCAGTCTGAGACAGACTTACTACAGGACTTAAGTTTTGTGAGTGCAGTGCTGTGACATGAGCATTGAAGTAACTGCTCGTGTAAGTATATGTTAATATATATCGTATTGAAGGCTGAGGCCTATTTTAATGTCCCGCTTCTTCCAGAAATCTACTTTCCTGAGTGGTTGTGCATTTGTCGCTTGTTTCAGAGATTCGCGATTCGAGCCCAGGAGTCGCCCTAGTTAATACTGTGGGTGTATTAACCAAAACTGCATTTCCATATGCTTCACAAATAATGTAAAAAATATCCCGTGATGTTATTCATAAATGAGGACATTTGTGCCGGTGTCACCATCGAAATGAGCAAATCTAAACAAATACTCAGAAATTCTGGGATTAAAAGGGTAAAAACCTACTACTATATTTTGCCACTGGGCAAAGAGATCTCATAGTGTAAATGCTTACCCCGAGCTCTCAATACTCTGATATTGCACTGTGTTTGAGTTGTACGCCTTCTGGTGTCATCTGGTCCAACACCAATGGGGACTAGGCTCTAAAGAAAGCCGTCTCGGGTGTGGACCAATCAACTTCAAGGACAGTGCATATCATTATCATTATCAGAGTTGCTTCTTTTTGTTTGCATTTTTGACTACTTGTGTTGTGGTTATTGCAAACATGATGCCTTGAATAAAGGTGTCAGTTTTGTACCAGTTGAAAAGGGTAAAAACCTACTACTATGTTGAACTTCTTTCGCACTGTAAGTAGCCAACCGTGCTAATCAGAAGTGTGGGGAAGGGCAACAAACTGAACACAAGATGCAGTTCTAAAGAAATGAGTTTTCAATTTATTTAAAAGTGCATAGCTCCAGTGGCTTCCTAATATCAGAAGGAAGTGCATTCCAGTTGGCCACAGAATTGCATCTGAAATCGAGTGGTGTGCTGACTTTGTTGGCTCGCCACAAGCCACTGCTGCTAGGATGATCCACCAACCCATCTCTCGATTGCAATCGTGCATTGCCAGCACACCGCGCATTCGCCGTTGAACCACTCGTCCATCATGTGTTCCATCATTGCAACTACAGCACTGCCCTGCGCACCTGTGGCCACCACAGTTGCTCACATTGTGTTGTTTGTTTAGGTGATCGGCAAGGCCCAGAAAGGCGAGCGGGAGGTGATGGACCGTGGGCTGGCTCGCATCGAGACTGACATCAAGCAGGAGGTGGAGGGCCGGCTACACAAGATCAAGAAACACTTGATGGAGTCGTTCCCCTTGCCAGGGACGAGCGCCGATCTCCGCCGACAGTTCACGACACAGCCGGCGGCCGAGATTGTGCTGCAGGTCTTCCAGAACGCCGAGGACATCTTTGTGAATAAGCTGAAGAAGGTGGGGGCAGTGGCATTCGGACATAAAACAAATTTACCGTGCGAGAAAAATAATGTATCTGCTTAGATTTTTCATAATACATTTGTCCTTGGAATTATTTAATGGGTGATAATCGCCATGCGTTTCAAGTCTGTGGATACTTCCACCAGTATCAAAAGACTTTCTCTACCACTGAATTAACACTCTCATCTATAATATTTAGGGTCATCGCTTTTACAAAATTCAGTCACACGATGAAATCGGTAGGACATCTATGCATGCATCACCCTCTATTTGTCCCAAGAGTGTGATATGGCTGCACGTGGTTTGGGTCCTTTGTTGTCTCCACCGACAGTGTGTGCAGGACTTCCTGCGGCAGGTGAAAGGGGACACGCTGGCCCGGAAGCTGTTTCAGTTGGCCCTGTGCTGTGGCTCGCTCGAGACTCCTCGTGACCTCGTGGTCAAGGAGAAACCGGCCGCGTTTCTCGGCAACATCAGCACTCCCGACACCAGACCGCCGCCTCCTCCGGAGAGTAAGGAGACAAATTTGCATATATAATAGACTCTCGATTATCCACGCTAATGACAGGGAGGATGGCTGCAGATAATAAAATATCTCGGATGATCCAAAAATATCTATTTTCTGCGGATCTCTATGCCAAAAACTAATGATCGACCGATCAATGCACGTGCTTGGTGATAAAACTTTCCTGCTCCTGAGCAGAAGATTCGGCCCTCCTAAGTGGATAGCAGAGCCATGCCAATCGCCATCAATCAAACTCCACCCACTGTTGTAAAGATATGCAACTACTGTACTGTTGAGGGTGATCATGTAGATTTCAGATTCACTGGAGCACATACTTGTTCAGTTTAAGCATGTGACTTGTAACAAACATTTCCAAGAATAACAATGTATAGCTATCTTTAGATTGTTAATTTGGGCTGAAGGGAATATCCATGAGTTATTAATAAGTCAATCTCAGGTGCGTGGTTGTGTGGGACAAGGTGATGCAGCGCTGGGCTGCAAGTGGGCATTAGTTCAGCGTATGACGCATTGATTTGTCAAATTGATGTCGAGATGGCACGGGTGGCTGAGAGTGATTGTTAGCGCTGAGCTGGAAACGGCTGAGACCTGGGGTTCGAATCCGGGTAACTGCCTTTGATAAAACTTGCTTTTGTCAAGTGCAGCCAGTTGATTATCTCAGCCCGGGCATTAATGACTGTAAAAAACACCCAAAACATAAAAAATAAATGGCTGTGCACTCAATATGACCAAGTCCAATATCGGCTCAACTTTCATGCGATGGACATTACTCTGATGTTCAGAGTGAGATGGAATGTGCTTCCCTTTACTGTGTGGACCAGAGGTCACTAGAAGCGATGTCAGAGATAGCTTTGTGATGTTCTCTTCTGTGGGCCATTCTCCAATACGACAGGTTCCGCTGCTCTGTGAGAGATCTGAGTGGATCCTCCGTCTCATGACACGATATCTAAAGCACAATCTGAATAAAATGTAGTTTCTTGTATTGTACATAAGGGGTCAGACCACGGAGGACCTTCAGAATGCTGAGTGTGAACTTGAAATTTATCCTGGACTGGTTTGGGGGATAGTTGAACAATTGAAATATTGGGGCGATATTGTCTTGCATGTGGGAGTGAGTGAGAAGTCTTCCAGCAGATTTTTGAGTCCATAATCGAGATTTTTGGGTTAGATCACGTAAATATGCACTTAATAATACGCGTTAATATGCACTTCATGCGACCTAACCAAAAAAAAAATCTCTATTGCGAATAATATTGGTTGCAAAGGCCTAAGTATTAAACAGTTTTTTTGTCATCTGGAGTGTGATGATGAAACTTATCGGGAGGCCGTAGATGAGACGGGGGAGGGGAGTGGCAGTTGTCGAGCCTATTTGAGTGAGTTACAACATCGTTGTCTTCTCTACAATGGTATTGCTCCTCTCCTTCGCAGAGGCGGTAGCCGAGCAGCTGGTCCGTCTGCTGAGCCACGCAAGTAAGATGGCAGAGCCCCTGGGCCTGCCCGCGCTGTCACGCGTGGAGAAGCAGCTTGCCGAGCACTTTGACTCGCGCGACCTCCCCAGCCTGGGCCTCGGCTCCTTCTTGGACATCCTGCATCGCAACACCCAGGTGCGTACGTGGCGTGCGTGAGCCCACCCGCCTCCAGCTGGTAAGAGGCAGTACAGCAAGTAGGTGTGCGACACTGCTTGTGCGAAGTTTGAGTCTACTTGCCGCCTCCGAGTGGCGCGCAAACTTAAGTTCGTTTCCAAAATTGTGCGCGCTAATATTAGTTTAATATTATTAACTTAAAACTCGTTTGTCGATAACTCGAATATGTTGAATCACTGCCAATGCAGAGCACATACACGTTTCAAGTAAGTTGCATGGGTTTTCTCTTGTCACTCTTAAACATATATAGGAATTTGGCAAACATCCCAGAAATAGGTATTGAAAATTCGCCTTTAAAAGTGAGCGTACAGCAGTAACATTAAGGAAAAATATATCAAAACACAAAATATGCGAAGTGACCAAGTGGCTCGGAGAGCAAAGGCAATAATGAGGTTCTGGACTTGAATCTGGATTTTGACCGCTTGGGATGAAACCGAGGTCTCAAGTCTAGCAAGTCGATCGTCCGAGCCCAGTCACCAGCGACTGCACAAAACATCAATCTTATTAAACTTGGGTTTTGCACTTTATTTTCCTAATTCCAGCTCTGAGAATAATAATTTTAGCTTGACTCTCGTGCGCCGCACAATCTCATAGCAATCTCATAGCTAATGTGAAAGCATTGGCTCCTATTGTGTAAAAGATACAAGGCCACCCAGAGCATTTTAATGAGACATGGTTTGCATGGCTATGCAAGATTTCCGAATGGATTATCGTCTCTTGACATTTTGAAAACAAAAATTGAGAACGGATTTGGTTTTAATATTCAAACTTAAATCTCTAATATTTTATCAGTTTTCGTGCACTGCATTGTGAGAAGCAGCTCCATGCGTATCGTTCAGCATTAAGCCGGTGTTTGCCTTGCGATCGCCTCGGTGTCAACCAACCGATGTTGATTTGTTGTGTCTGTGGCAGCTGTTGGAGGAGACTGGGGTTGTGATCTCTGCCCTGGGCGGATCTGGAGCCACGGCGGGAAGCTTCTGCCCCAAGCGCGACGAGCTGCTGGAGTTCATCCGCCAGTGCGGCAGCCTCGACACCGCAGCGGTGAGACGCGAGCCACTACAGGGCCCACCGGGGCGGCTCGGAGATGGGGATCAGGATTTGTAGATATAGGGCGCTCGCTGAAATAAACTCGGCAACTCAAAGCGCCGTACAGCAACGTCTCATCTCAACCATTCCATTGCCCTGCGGCAGTCTAGCCTCCCCAATGGCAGCTGTTCCTGTTTGGCACGTGGTGCGTGCACTAGCGGCCTGTGAATGGACATATCTGCCATTAGGCAGCGATGTTCGATTTTCTTACGTGGTTTTCCCCGATAAAGTAATGTTCAAGTATTTTATCGGATTTGGCAAATTTGGAACATGATCCGGTTACACGTGGCCAATTCTTTTTTTAAATACAGTGTCACGGGATTATTATAATACATTGTGAAACAGACCACTTTGTTCATGGCAAAATTAACCAGGGCAGATCCTGAGTTTGAACCGAGAACCACCACTCGGCCATCTTTCCATAAATTCGTGCAGTCACATTGACGCTTTTCACGTCGTACGCAATGGACCCTTCATTATTAGCACCACCTCTGGCCCTGTTTGGCCCCTAGACCATTTTGAAAAGTCTTGTAAGGGCGGCGTATTACAGTTTGATTTTATATCGGCACGGCAAATAGCCAGTGGAAAACCACCCGTTCCGTGGGGGGCCTTCGCGCTGACACGGATCGGATACGCCAGCGGAAAAGGGCTGCTAGAAACTCGGCCGCCTCCAAACGAAAGAGAGAGGGTTCCAGGTCTCTGTTGTTTGCCGTGTGCTCTGCAGCTGCCGGCCGTGGACTGCGCTGTGGGGCAGCACTACGGCGTGCATTCCTGCCGCAACCTTGGGCACGGCCCCGTGGCCAACCTGGTGAAACTGGTGCAGAAAGCCAAGCCCGGTGGCAGCGGCGGCGGCGGTGTCCATCGGTGCGCCGTCTTGTACGAGACGGCGCTGTGTGCTCGCGACTCGAGGTTTGGCAGCCCCTTCCAAAGTGCCCCCCTCCTCACCCCTCTGCTCACCTTGTGAACTGCCTGACTGCCACGGGTCGCTGCTCAAAATTGTTGGGAGTTGGCGACAGACACTTAGGGTTCTTTAGTTTTTCACATCAAAGGCTCAGTGAACCACACCAATATGTCATTGGGAATGGAATTGGGGAGCCAAACTGAAGATTGTGTGTGTAACACCCCTTGCGCAATCCACTGCCTGATGAAGGCCTCGCCACGTTGCTTTGGTCATGGGGATTGTTGTTGCAGGGGGTGGGGATTAGGCTCAGCACTGGTTCAGATATCAATTACTGACGTTAGCCATGGCAGGAATCGGATCGCCTCGTTTGTATCGCAGTGCACCAAACATTGCAGCAATGCTTCAGAAAGAATTCTGAAGTTGCTTCGTATTGCACACAGTTTAAATAAGCCTTCATCAATTAATGCCGCCTTAATACAGGAGATATATTTTGATTTTATATTTTACTGTACATGCTTAGATCGTAATAAAGAGTTGTGCTAGTTAGTAGTAACAGCGCGATACATCGGTGAAATCGATTCATATTTATTAAGCTGACAATTCATGTATTGAATTGCACGTGTAAGTATCAACTTTTTTTAATTTTTATCCCTTTTTATTTTCATAGTTTCATGTTACCACTGCAGACAGTCGACATTCTCAGTGTAAGTTCAAAAGAACTGACAAACACCTTGTGAAAGACCCAACGCAGAAGATCCCTGGCTTTGATCTTCCACGAAGCTCATGGTCCACCCTTAAACCGCATTCGCACAAACCATGGCAGATGTGGATACCTGATGCACAAATAAAACATTAAAAACTCTCCAGTGTGCGACTGGTCATCCAGAACAGATCATACAATGTGAAACGGCGCAATGCCCCGATCCACAAATACGAAGGAGACATCACAACGATGCACTCCGCTCGCTCCTCCTGGCTTTACCACCTCAATGTGAAATTGTTGTTGTTGCTCTGCATCTACATCAGTCATACGAAAGAAGAAGAGAAGTAGCAAAAATTTACATTCACAACAATCATCTCTCGTCCATGACGGAAGTGGTGCATTGATTCCTTTTGACCAGGCAAATGCTGAACTGTGTGTGACAGAAAAATAAATGTTTCCTTCTTCAGTCACTCTCAACTGCGCCCGTATTGTTTAGAGACCTCAACAATGTACCTTGCCACCAACATAGGTCCCGATCCCCCTTTTGGGATGACGGTTGTCACCATCTTATAATAACGCAGTCGTCCAGAATAAACACCTCATTAGATACCCACACATTGCACCTCCTGGCTTTGACATTCCTCCATCAACCTCATCATAACAGCGACAAGCCAATGCTCACATCTCTTTCATAAATAGAAAATTAAGTCAAGCCACAGTGCGATTTAAGACTATGCAACCCAAGATACGCATGATATAGTAACCCACTGTAGTCTGTCTTCAACGGAGTAGGAATAGTAAACCTGCACAAAGTTTATTCTGAAGCCCTCTCGTTGTGACCAGCAGACCTCGGACATTGGCATCTGGCTCCTGAACATGTTGCCCTTATGCACAAGAATCGAATAGCTCAGGGGTTGCTAACCTGCGGCTCCCGGTGCCGCATGCGGCTCTTTAAAGGCTGTTCTTTGGGTCTTTCGGTAAAGCCACGTAGATAGAAAAATAATAAAAATATCACGACGTTTCGATCGCAACACAAGCAATTGTCATCAGGTGGAAAAAATATATAGCGGGAGAGTTGCTGAAGCAGGATGTTATATCGGTTTGAGATGGGTTTAGCCCAAGGGTAAGTGGGCGGGGCTAGAGATGGAATTTGCACGTAAATGTAAGATCGGAGAGCTGATGCACCTCCACGACTACGCAGCTGTGGAGGTGGCCATTGTAGCCCCACCCACTTACCCTTGGGCTAAACCCCTCTCAAATCTATATAACATCCTGCCTCAGCAGCTCTCCCGCTATATATATATTTCCACCTGATGAGGATTGCTTGTGTTGCGATCAAAACGTCATGATATTTTTATTATTTTTCTATCTACGTGGCTTGACCGAAAGACCCAAAGAATATGAATTCCTGCAGTCATGAAAGCTTTAAGTCTTTAAAGACTGGTGATGTTATTAAGGACCACTGTATCACAATCACCACAGTGCATTGCGCCTCTTGAAATGTTGAGTTATTTTCCAAATTCGATGAAAATGTATCTTGTTGTTGGTTGCCGACTCCTGGAATAGCTGCACTCCCATAACCATTGCTCTTGTAGGTGCTGCTCCTGATTTTGTTATCAATGGGTGTCACTCCATCCCTTCAGACAGGACTTCCTGTTGGAACGTGTCACAGTGGGCCTACAAGGCGACGTAGGGGAGGAGCAGGCCCTGCGTTGCCTGCTCGGTGCGCCTCTCCTGGAGGACCTGGCCACGTGGTCACACTGGGAGCTGCTCTTTGAGCCTCAGCTCGGAGCTCTCAAGAAGTTCATCGAGAGGGGCTACTCGGGAAAAGTGGCCCAGCTGCTGGCCAAGAGTGGTATGTGTTTTTCCCAGGGCTTCGTTTCAGGCCGAGGTCTGTCTGGGCCGGCAATATGGTTGCCACCGATTGAGGCTCAAACAAAGTTGGACATCTGTAATCTTCTCAGTAGCCTAGTGACTAGGCCTGTTCAGCCATTAGTGTTCACCTATGATGTGACACAAGTGTTCACTGGTGCTGGCTCGTTTATCTAACATTACAGACCATGATACAGCACGTGACCTCTTTAGTGTTTTATCTAATATCTCTTTTCAACTGACCAACTGAGCTGCATCATAGCTGTGTCGAGCCAGCCCAGTGTGTATTTACACTGCAGAAGCCATATTACGCCGATGAGATGGCAGGAAATGAATGACAAGTCAAGGCATGGGCAGATGACCTGATCACGTCCTTTTACTGACTAATTTCATGCACAATTAATGTCTTTCGCCCCCGTCATTGGTTTGGCTCCGAACCAGATTCCGATGTCTTGTGAGGCCAGCGTAGCACGGTTTGGTTTCAGCTCAGCTCAGCAATGGGCCAGCGAAAAACCACCCCCATACCATGAGCACCTCCACCCTGGCACAGCTCTGATATGCCAGTGTAAAATGGGATCCTATGTCCTCTTGCGTGCACCGCACTGTCCACAAAGGTTTCTCCGAGCTCCTCGTCCTGGAGATGAAACCAGGGCTCCTGCTCCGCCTCGACCCCGACCCCTCCCCCGACAAGTTCGACGAGGCCGCCCTCCGCCACGACCCCGTGGTCGTCGCCGGGCAGCTGGTCTCCATGGTGACAGCCGATGGACTGGGACATGCCCCCCTGGCCCTGCTAGCCAATCGGATGGAATCTGTCCTTGCGTCTATGGCGGTGGGCAGAGGTGAGCTTTAAACAATAGTTTTTTTGTAAGTATGCATAATAATAGCTTTCATGTTGATTGCATACCTATGGGGCTCACTACGTTGTTTAAGACTATGTCCTGGACCTGTGTTACATACTCGAGTAAACAAGTCCGACTGCTGATGAGGCCCTGATCGTCAAAACTGGTCCAGAGTTTCCCTGCTGAAACAAATTCTGCTGGTTAATATCGATCTGAAATACCAACAGGCTGATGGACTGCAACATGTGTTTCCTTATGTGGAAATACATAACAGAGTTCTGCTTGTATATGATAAATGTAATGGATTTATGTTTAATATAAATATATCAATGTGCCTAATCGAGAGTTTTCAATCGCTGCGTATGACCTCTTCCCTGGCATATGGATCAGGAACAAACGTTGAATGAAACAAACGTTTTAAAGTTCATAGCGAAGTATGGAGAGGTCCATGCTGGAAATTACATTTATGAACAGTGAGGAACATATGGATCGGAGAACAATCGCAAGTTAAGAGACCTCACGTTCATTTTTATTAAAAGTAAGTGGGCTTGGGTAGGACACGGCACCAAAATAGATGATGGCCGGTTGAGACTAACGAAGGATTGGCAGCCGAAGGAGGGATCACTCCCGAGAGGTCGTGTGCCAAAGAGATGGAGCGCCGAGATCGGCTCGTGGGCAGGAGTCGCATGGATTGTTGCATCGTGTGGCTGTGATGTACGGTGACGACTCGGGGAGGCCTTCATCCAGCAGTGGATTGATCGCGGCTGATGATGACGGATTTTATGCGGCCATCTGGAACGTTCGTCCTTCCGATATTAGGAAGCCACTGGAGCTATGCACTTTTAAATCTAGATTGAAAACTAATTTATTTTGAAGTGCTTTTTGTGTTTAGTTTGTTGTCCTTCCCCCGCACCTCCGATTAGCACGGTTGACTGCGTAATATGGGCAAGATGTTCAACATACACACACGTGTGATTAGATCTCTATGAATGCGATTAGAGATCGGGTTATAATCCAACACAGTGTTGCCGTCTTTCTGCTCTGTGCCTCACGATAATTATCTCTGGAGGCTGCAGGAATTAATATTCTTGGGTCTTTCGGTAAAGTCACATAGATAGGTTCAAAGAAAATAACAAAAAACTACGACGTTTCAATCGCAACACAAGCGGTCATCTCCAGGAAAAAGGGGGTTAGCTTCCAAGGCAAACTGTTTGTAAGGGTTTGAAATGGGCGTAGCCCAAATGTCAGCAGCCAATGATAATGTAAGTTGTGGGCAGCCAACCCGACGGTGATTGGTTTTCCACCAATCAAGAGGCTGCCAGGTGAAAATTATCATGTTAATGGGAGATT
Organism: Lethenteron reissneri; assembly: GCF_015708825.2. NCBI lineage: Eukaryota > Metazoa > Chordata > Hyperoartia > Petromyzontiformes > Petromyzontidae > Lethenteron > Lethenteron reissneri. The sequence goes on from NC_083781.1 coordinate 4,695,045, forward strand.
AGCATGTTAATGGGAGATCGCAGAGCCGCAACGCACGGGTCGGCGCGCGAAGTGGCTGTGTTAGTGTGAACCCTGTGAAAGTGCAAGTTTGAAATGGGCGTAAAGCACAACGAGCATCGGAAGGTGGTACTATGGGAACATCACAGCCAGTAATGACTTAAACTGGTTGATAGCGTCCTTCCAATGATTGCTCAGTTTGTACCCATATTCTCAGTCAAGATTTAGGCTGCGGGAATCTTGAGTACAGGGGATAATTTTGGTTAAATTTGAGCATCGTGCCAATGCCTGGTGCGTGTGCAGAGTCCAGCATGGAGGATGAGGAGTCGTCGGGCAAGCTGGCCGCGAGGTTCGTCTTGGACTGCCTGTGCCGCATTCCTCTCCGCTTGTGCAAGGCTTTGGCTCCACAGGTGAGGATGAGCTTCATCATCATCCCCATTTTCATCACTTCCCCATTGGCCTCCAAAATCTTTACATCGTATATTTTCTGTAATTGTTCTTGAGTTATTGATTCACCTAAATGGCGGCACTTTCCCATGCGTTGTTACAAGAGATGTGGTTTTTTTTCGTGTGGAGGTCAAACCGAGATGGTAATTTTTCTGTTTATTCTTAGAGCCAGAATTTTTTCCAAAACCAACGATTTAAAAATATCTTTTTTTTATTTTGGTCACCGAGCAAAAACCATGAACTCACGACACTTGAAAGTCTGGTTTAACGAAACCCCAGGATCTTAGCATAGGTGACCTCCACTGATACAGATTTAATAATTTTAATTATGCAATTTATCACGCACACAATATGTCAGGACATCTGAGGTGCGGAGCCAAACTCGGTGTTTCGCTCGAAAGCCAGGCAAGAGAGATGAGGCCTTCAAGTGTCTCTTAGAAGTTGGTGTAGATTGAACTCTGGTGCTGCTGCTAGTGCTGCTCTTTTTGATACTGCACATATGCAGTGGGATAGCATTCAGATGGCGGGGGCTGCCACAGAGAAACGAAGGCCGGTCCTGGTCCTTGGTGTAGAGAGGAGAAGGAGGTTGCGAGTCGCTTCTACTGCCGCTGCAGAGAGTTCTACCATGAGCTGCAATGCAGGCTGACAGAAGAGCGAAGATATGCCGTGGACGATCGGAAGTAGAAGTGCGGCGGCAAAGGCAGGCGATCTAGTAGCTGACCCTGCTAAGGAGTGGAGAGATAGGGGTTGTTGTACGTTACACATTTCACTGCCAAACGTATTGTACAGAAGAGATTGGAACATTAAAATAACTTTGGATTTGTTCGGTAATGTTTTAGACAAACTATTCAGTACGTAGAGAAGGCCTATAGGAATGTGTAGGCTGTTACGGCATGCCAGGAAATAATGTCTGAATACTTAAAAACTTGTCTAATACAACACGGGCCTGTGTGTGGTTTGAAGCAAGCAAAGACACCAGAGTGGTTTTAGGTAAGGAGCCTGTTGAACAGGGGGTTTTATTACAGTCACCTACATAAGTCCATTGTCAAGCTGGACCGTGTTTTCACTAAAACCGTAGATATTGTAACTACAGCCAAATTCCCAATGTTTACACCACTGCACAGAGACAGCTCTGCCCCTGCTGGTCATCATCAACTCCATTCGGCAGTACACTGTCACCAGATTGTTTCCTACGACACGCTCCCCGCAGTTTAGTGTTGCCACTCAGCCACACACCCAGCTTCCCAACCATACACCCACGTTCAACTGATTTCTGGTCAATGTATGTAACTTGTCACAGATTTTTAATTTAAAGCTTTCGTGACTGCAGGGAAATAATAATAAAAATAAAACAATTAAATTCTCACGACGTTTCGATTGCAACACAAGCAATAATCATACCTGATGATGATTGCTTGTGTTGCAATCGAAACGTCGTGAGAATTTAATTGTTTTATTTGTATTGTTTTATTATTTCCCTTCTACGTGACTTTACCGAAAGAACCAAGAATATTGTCACTGATTGTCAACCAGTGCTGCAGGAAGAGATTATTAATTCAGCTGGTAAGACCCAAGTGAGCCAAGTAGGCCTGTTACAAAAATAACCACATCCCAAGACCATAGGCAGTGGTGGCAATTACAGTACCTTGCAGGATGGAGTAAATGTGTAAACTATTGTGAGCAAAAACATTTTTTTTTTACATGAAACCCACGAGAATTTACTGAAAACATGGTAAGTAAATAAATAGTGCCTGAAACAAATCAATGTCACTCTAGATGGAAATGTCATGGTCACAATAGCCTTTGTGCTATAAGAATGGCACACGTACCACACGTCCTAATTGACGTGTTACTTGCTCCGAGCGTCCACCAGGCTTACCGAGCGGGGGTCGTTGTTCCTTCTGCGCATTTGCGCCCGCAGGTGCTGCTGGAGCCTTGCGGCCGCGCCCTGGGCCAGACGCGCTCCCGGGAGCTCTTGGGGCGCGTCGCCACGGACCCGCGTGACCGCCTCCGCCTGCAGCAGCTGGGCCTGTTGCTCGGCATCACCGAGTGGAGCCGCGAGCTGCAGCGCCGAATGCAGGCGGAGCCCCACGCAGCGCCACGCGCGCCGCTCCGTCCCGTCGCGATGCGTGCTCTAAACGAGGTGGGCGCGTCTGGCGTGTGTGCGGGGGTGCGTGTATGTCGATGCGCGCCCGTGTGTGTGTGCACGTCGCGGCCCTTCTATCGCTCCAGCTGCCGGACGACGAGCGCCGCCTCCCACGCTGTTGCTGGTCGCCGGGGGGGGTATCTCGCCACGCTTGTGTATGAGCAAATATAATGTGGCACACACTTGGAAAACAATGTTATTTAAAATGTGTAAAATAATCTCGCTTTATTTTGTTATTTTTGTCTTTCATTTGTCAGGCATTCAAATCTGCTGCTGCTGCTGCTTCAGACTCTGACCTGACCAATGGCAGTGAGGAGGAGGAGGAGAGCGGATCCGTGGAGTCCGAGTCCAAGTCAGATTCTGAGTCCGAGGATGAAGAGACCTCCGACTCGTCCGGTAGCTATGACCCTGATACAGCCGCACTCAGGGGGCAGCAGTGGTGCTCACAGAGCTCGTGCATCACTTGCATCAGTGCACCGCATCAAAAAGATGTACTGGGTGGAAGAGTCGTGCTTTCACAAGAGGTGAAATCAGGTCCCCGTGTGTAAAGAGCTCATTGTCTGAACCCCCCAAACCAATGACTCCACCTGACTTTCCCTCCCTCCCCTCCCTCCTTTTTTGAGTGATTTTATGGATTGTTGTGATTTGATTCAGGAGTCGATTCTTATTTTCGTCTCGTTTGTATTGTTGCTCATTGTTTCCCCATCTCCTTGCACCGTTATGTTTGTCATCATTACCGTAAGTGTAACATATCATTTGAATATGATTTGCATAAACCGGAACCTATGTATTCTCAAAAGGACTCCTCAATGGACGTATAATAAGCATAAAGTTTATATTTAAATGCATGGATTGATGTGTAATTGCATGCCTGCTGCTCAGACCATGGTTGTTGATGATTGATGATGATGACGACATTGTAACCGAATGAAACTGAAATCCAGGGGATGAAGAGGAGGATTGTCAGAAGTTCGCCCTTGCGCCTTCGACCTACGAGGAGGTGGAGGAGAAGACTGACGAGGTGGAGGAGAAGAAAGACGAGGTGGTGGAGGAGGTCGCCTCGGACGTAGTGGCCGACGTGGACGGAGCAGCCGCGTCCGAGGGTGAGGGGACAGCCGAGGCGACGAACGCCGACGGAGACGTGGAGGAGGGGGAGGAGGCGCCACTCGCGGAGGAGATCCCCCCAACGGTGGAGGATCCGTGCAGAGCCATCGTGGAGGACATCCGGTGAGGAGCTGCCTCCACGCCAGCGCGCATCGCAACCGAACAAGCCGTACACTCGGCAGTAGGACCGGCCAAACAATTCAGTGTGAAAAAGGTTTCTTGAGACTCACAATGGTTTTTCCTGGGTAAGTAATTGGCGGTATTACTACAGTCCACATTATGATGATGATGATATGCGTCATGTGATTTGTGGCTTAGTTAACGTAGCTGGACAGTGCACTGCGCTTTTGCAGAGGATCAAGTACATATGCTGAACTTCTTTTGCACCGTATGTGGTAATTAGAGGTGCGGGGGAAGGACAACAAATTAAACACAAAAATCAGTTAATGAGTAATGTCAATAAACAGACAAAAATCTCTTCATTGCTACATCTGAATGGGGTCCATTTCTTAAGTGGATGGTTTTTGCCGATCACATTTCGGCCAAAAAATCCCACAGACACGATCTCTGCTAATGGTCAGATGTATCCGGATGATCCAAAAGCACCTCAGAAAATGACGTGGCAAATATGATGTCGCTTCTGTGCTTCTGACAATAGTGGGGTTACCATGACATCGGGTGACGTCTCTTGTTAGCAGACGCGGTAAATGGTCCCACAGTTAAAATAATTCGAAATTGTTCTGTAGTTGTCCTTAAAAATCTTGAAATCTGAAAAGGTGGCATGAGAAACATCCCTCGTATGAGTATTCAGGATGGGTTTCTGATATAAAAACTAGGGTCTTGAAATCTTTATCAAAAATGTTGTATCCTTTTTAGATTTTAGGATAATTAAAAATTACTATTGGCAGGAAAAGCGCGGAAACGTCGCCGCATTAATGACGCACATTATTATGATTATTAATATAGTGACGTCATTAATAATGTCACTTCCAGTTATTTGATTAATCCGAAATATTATGTATTTCACCAAAACGTTGTAATTTGGGCCATATTTTTTCCCACAGCCCGGAAGCTCCCGGCAGCCATTAATAGCAAGTATATCCACCGTATATCGTAGGCCATGCAATTAGGACGTTTTTGCTAATGGGGGAACGCATCCCTGGGCACTTGCCTGTCTTTCCCGGCGGAGTGCAGGAGGCACGAGTTCGGGATCGGCGTCGAGTTGAGCGAGGACGCAGCACGGCTCATGGAGGTACAGCAGAGCCGCATCGGGCGCAGCCTCGAGCGCCTGTCCTCGGAGCTCTACAGCAAAGACACGCACTTCGTCCTGGAGCTCGTGCAGGCAAGACGCTCTGCCTGCGCTCTTGCAAACCAGCACACACACCAACAACACACACCAACAACAACGACCGTCATTCTCCGCTAAGTGGCTGTGACGTCACTACGGTGCTTGTGCCAGGCTATGTGCACCTTGAGACCACGTGAAGTGTCGAACGTCGAACGCCCGCTGGCAGGAGGTCACGGGACAGACCCAGCAGGTGCCACGGGTCGACTGACTGAGATGACCAAGATGACTGGCTGATGCACCACTTGTGCCCCCAACTGTGCCAACTTTACTGTGCTTTAACCACCCGGCGCTCCACTCGTTGTGAGCGTCGCTCCTCCGCCCTCCGTTGTTGTTGGAGGGCGACTGCCTCCAACTGCCCAGCAGCAGCAGCGTCCTTCACGAGCGTCCTCCACAGCCGATCTTGACACTGCTGGTATCAGTCATGGCAAGTCCACTCAGCTCCACGTCCTCCTGTACCACGTTACTCCATCTCTTCTCTAGCCCGTGCCACGCCCATTTAGCCCCCTCTATCCAGCCGAACAAAATCTGTTTAGGCATCCGGTGGCTGAGCATGCTGGCTACATAACCCAGCCAATGGAGCCTTGCCTGTCTGAGGAGCTCACCGATGGGACTTTGTCCAGATCTTTCAAAGATTTGTGAGCTCCTCACACAATCCAGGCTGGTTAAACCCTGGATTGATCATAGGCAGGCCAGCCTAAATTTTTCTAACCGGCAAAGATGTTCCATTTGGGGGGGTCCACGTTTCGCAAGCGTAGAGAAGGGAGGGCATGATCCTCACTGAGAAGACCCAAAGCTTCGTGTGGAGCGACAGACCAGATAGCTTCCACACAGCATTACGCAAGCGATGAAAAGATATTGCTGCTCGACTGATTTGGAGTGAGACCTCTGCTGCCAAACCGGAGCCGGTCATGAGCACACTGCCCAGGTATGGGAAACTCTCCACTCTCTCCACAACTGCCCCATCAGCGATTGGGAGTTATGGGGGTGGAGTGTCCGATGGTACAAAATACCAGGCAGGTGCTTAGTTTTGGTGGGGCTGATGGTAAAGCCCCACCTCTTAGTGGCACACTCCAGTTTCAGCAGTAGCGTCTCTAACTCCTCAGAATGAGCAGCAATTACCAAATCATCGGCACACATAACTTGGTTGACCAATAGGGAGCCATCCCTTGACCGCACTTGGGCAGCGATCAGCCTCCCATTATATCTGTACCAAATGGAAATTCCCCCAGTACAGCTATTGGAAGCTTCACGAACTACGTGGTCAAAATAGATGTTAAATAATGTGGGAGCCAGAGGACAACCCTGTAGCACCCCAAGGTGTACAGGGAATGGCTCTGACTCCCGGCCACGTTGTTTTACCCGGGCCCGCTCACCATCATGAAGGTCCTTAATGATCGTGAGCAGAGGGTCAGGGACTCCGAAAGTACGAAGAACCAACCCAGGGCCTAGGCCTTTTGATGGTATCATAGGCCTTGACCAGGTCAATAAAGCAGAGATGTAGGTCTTTTTGGAATTCCCTACACCTCTGCTGTAGCAGACGGACAGAAAATATGGCATCTGTGCAAGACCACCCTTTCCTGTACACATACACACACGCACACGTATGAGTGTGCTTTCATTACCTTCCCCAATCCGCACTGATCATCTGTGGTGAAGTATGGTCAAACAACCACCAAAACTGATGCGGTGTGGGGGGAGGACTTCACCTCGCAGGGCATTGACGAAGGGCTGTCCTCGTTTTTATCATACTGTGAGCTAAAGAGGAAATCTATCATCAATTTCTGAATACTATAGATTTTTTTTGTATATACTTTGGCTCTTGCCAAGTGTATTCTGTCATGGACTTCCATCTTCCAGACCCTCTCATGTTATGTAAAAAAAGTATCGCACTTAGCGAGCACAGGCTCAAAGGTCCAAAATGCCAAGCGGCGAGTAACACGTGGCACTGTTCATGGTGTTTATCGAAGGGAGTCGATATGTTTCTTAAATTAAGCAAGGTTATTCTTGTAAAAACTTGTCGAAAAGAGACAATGGGAGGGAAAATTGCACTGTGGAGCAGTGCGAGGGAAGAAGCAAAAAGAGAAGTGTTGTGACCAGCAGTGTGGTGGTGGTTAAATAAGCACAGAGGAGATGAACTAAGTCTTCAATATTGTTGGAGGAATCGATGATTGAAGTTCACATGAACCATAACCATGGCAGGAGCAATAGAATAGTGAGCGGGGGGTGACTGACCGCCCGTGAGCGAGTGACTGAAGAGTGAATCGGTGATAGATGGATCATCGATAAACCTGACAGCTTTACGTATCCACCTTGGAAATGTTAGATGACTTTTTCCTGCTTTGAGATGTTCCTCGAATTTCTGTTGTCGTTATCGTGGCCTCGCATGCGCATTCATTTGGGCGCCGTTGTGGCGAGATGTTAACGAGTATTTGCCTGCTATAGATTTCCACGTGATAATTCACTTCATTTAGTTGTCATTTATGGTCACGTTGCTTCTGAGAAAGAGCAATGTAGCTTAGTGGGCCTTTACCTAGTGAAATTGTTCTTAAATTTCAGAACGCAGACGACAACAGCTATCCGAGCGGGCCAGACGCGCAGCCACCGAGCCTCCTCTTCGTGGTGGAGAACGACCGCGTGACGCTGCTTAACAACGAGGTTGGCTTCAGCGAGCGCAACGTGCGCTACATCTGCGACATTGGCAAGAGCACCAAGGGCAAGCACAAGTACGGCTATATCGGTAAGCCCCCCCCCCCTCTCCCTCCGGTGTCAATGGCGCCAGGTCGTGCCGACGTTAACGGTGCCATCGCCCTCTCGATCGCTCACGCCGTCGCGCGCTTCGAATTCCGCGCGGCATGAGAATGCGTTGATTGTGATTTCTTTAGTGGGGAGCGGCAGTGCATTGGTCTGCATGCACATCGCTCCGGCCCCCGAACACCCGAGTCCAATTACTGCTCGCGGCCAACATCGGCGATGTATTTCTGAGCTGCTCTTGTGCCCTCCCATAGGTTTGCTCGGCCTTAAATGCGTACCTGGTCCAGTGTGTAAATATCAGCGCTCAGGAGATAAAGGCAGCCTGATGTGCTGTTGGCTACCCGCCTCTTCGTGTGCCATGCCGACCTTAATAGGAGCTTGCTAACAAACATTTGCTCCAAAAGTCAACAAAGACTATATGGAGTATCTTTGTTTTTTTCTTTCTACAAATGATGACAATGAGGTGGTACAGTGGTACATTGGTGAGCATGCTTGCTGCTTTCTGAACCTAGCAACCCGCTTTTGATTCCAAACCGGGGATAACTAATGTCAGTGGTGAGCGATGTCAGAGTCCATCCTGACACGTACACAGCCGTCACGCGTGCGAATGCGATCACCGTTAACTGTCTCGACTGTTCCTCTCCCATTCGCCTGCCCTCTGACCCATTCAGCTGTCGTGTGCACTCTTCTTCCACACCGCCGCGAGTACAGGGCAGAAGGGCATAGGATTCAAGTCGGTGTTCAAGGTCACGGACAGGCCCGAGATCCACTCCAACGGCTTCCACCTTCGCTTCGACCGGCGCAGTGGCCCCATGGGCCTCATCCTGCCGCACTGGGTGGACGAAGGGCGGGCCGAGGTGGGAGAGGGTGAGGAGGAGGTGGGCTGCCGGCGGCCTCTGGACCTCACTGGGGTGCCTGGCGAGGAGGACAGGTGGGTGGCTGCTGGCGCTGTGGGCACAGGGAATAAAAGGGTGACGTGACATGCTTCCCTAACGTTTGCCAAGTACCTTGGGGAAGTTTTATAGCAACCGTCCCTGGCGACAAGATTTGTTGACCTCTGCACGCCTTGCGGATTGTGGAGGTCATTTTACCATACTTCACCACGCTAGTCAGTGCGGGTTTGTGAAGGCAGGGAGCATGCACGGGGGGGGGGGGGCGGGGAGGATAGTGGTACAGTACAACTATGGATTTTTCTACACTGCCCTCTACTGTCCATAACCTCTGCAGCCATAACCACCTGTCTGTTTTATGGATGGGCGGGTGACCCATCCAAGTATTATCCAGGCTCAACCCTGCTTTAGCATCCGAGATTGGGCGCATCCTGGGTGCGTTGGTCATGGGCGACAGTTGATTTGCTGGGAGAGCCACGCGTGACCACGAGCATTGCGTCTCCGCAGTTGGATGACCCGCATCGTTCTGCCTCTCAAGTCGGAAAGCCACCAGACAAGGAACCTGTTCCGTGACGTGCACCCCTCCCTGCTGCTCTTCCTGCACCGGCTGCGGGTCATCACCATAGTCAACAAGGTGACATCGCACGATTGCCACGACGCAGCACCGGGACCGGGCCCCTTGATGCTTTGTTATCCTCTCGCTCAACCACCCAGATCCGATTCACCCACCCCAACCACCGCTGGCCAGGTTAACTATTGCCTGCCGCTCGCGACTCGCTTCTGGGTGTCTCTCTCATGCATTGTTAGAGGACGCATCTTGTCTCACACACACACACACACACCAACTGAATGCACACCATCCCATTCCTCCGCACCTCACAAACACAAGCCATCTCCACATATAAACTAAATGAAAGAATTGTTTTTATTTTACCAGGTAAGGCCTAATGAGCTATGTAGCTCTTTTTCAGAAGCGACCTGGCCACAAATGATAGCTCAACAAAGTGGCTTATCACGTGGAAATTTATAGCAGTCAAATACTCTAAACGCGTGTTTGTTTATAAATGTGGAGGGAAGAACCCGGTAGACGTGTAGAAAAATCCACGCGACCACGCTGAGAACATGCAATCTCCAAATATAAACCACGTACCCACACCACCATGCCAGGACAGATAGCCCACTCGGCCAGTCAAAGGGCGTCAACAATCAGAGCCAGCAATGCACAGGTTTAGTTGAAGGATCGCTTGTTTGTTGCGTTTCAAATTGTGTCAAGTATCCGCTTGTTTGCTGGTTCATGAATCGTCGTGTTGGTATAATGTCAACATTTTAAACTATAACCCACCAACACTCGACGGAGCCAATCAAATCAAGTTGTCATGTCGGCAAAAATTTGCCAATTCACTTAGTTTTTTTAGCAAATCGGGGGAATGTTAAAAAGTAAGTACAATTTGACTATTCAGATTCCAGCCTTGTAGCCCTATGATACAGGCGGTTTTTGAAGTAAAATTACATACATTTAAAAAATAATATAACACGCAAATCTTCTCGAAGGGTTTGTTGTCGCTGTAGTGTATTAGTTTACACAATGGTGCAAGGTTCTCTACTCCCCCTCCCCGCGCCCCTCTGTGCACTCAGCAGCGTGAATGGGTTCACCGCATATAGTCGATCGCCAGGTTGCGTGCGGTGGGATAAAGCGCTCCGACTCTTTCAAAACATCTGGCCAGCGTGGACGAGTCGGCCAAATACCCGCTAGAGGGGCTCTAGAGAAGTGTTTCTCAACCGGGAGGGTACGTGGATCCCTCGGGGTTCGTGGCAATTGTCTCGGGGGGGGGAGGGGTACGTGAAGTAATTTATAATTGTGTGAAATGATATCATACATTAGAGTTATTGGTGAATAATCATGTATGAATCTGCCAATATAAAATAACTACGATAATATTTAAATCCATATAGTAACCTTAATTGATATAAAAATCCTTTCTAAACTCATTGATCGTAAACAATGCGGGTTTCCAAGAGTAACCAGCGAGCGCGAACAAAAGACGTCCGTTGATTCGATTTTTATATCCTTTATATTAAGTTTGCTTGCTTGCTTAGGACCGTGCAAATCTTTCGGTCGTTTTTTAACCCACTTCCCATGATCCAATCGAGCTGACATTTTCCACACAGACTCGTTGTGCGTGACAATTAATGTTCGTGAAATTTTTTTTCCAAAATTTTCCACTTTTTAGAAAAAAAAAAATCTCATATTTAATTTAAAATACCAATGTGAAAAAATGAAACTCTTACTCAAGAAAAACAGAAATGAATAATAAAATAAAACCGATGCCACGCGCATATAAAGGATTTATAGTGAAAAACTTTGTTTTTACGGGTTACTTTTTTTTATTCTCTTGCAATTACTAGCTAGTTAGGATACCTCACAAAATGGACAATTGGTTTCTCAGAGCCATGTTGGGTCAGGCAAGGGCACGTACGGTTGGAACAAAATTCAACAAGGGGGGGTACACCACTGGAACCTCCTTTGCCAGTAGCAAAATATGATAATTGGTTGTTTACCCTTTTATCTGGCAACAAAACTGACACCTTTTTTATATATGATAACCAATTATCATATTTTGCTACTGGCAAAGGAGGTTCCAATGGTGTAAATGCTTACCCTGAGCTCTCACTCTGATGGTGCATTGTCTTTGAGTTGTGCGCCTTTTGGTGTCATCTGGTCCAACACCATGTGAGACTAGGCTCTAAGAAAACCTGTCTGGGGTGTCAGTTTTGTTGCCAGATGATAAAAGGGTAAAAAACCAATGATCAAGGGGGATACAGTCTCCAAAAAAGTTTGGAAAACCACCGCTCTAGATTATCCCTCAAACTGCCAACAGTGGAGCGACCAAGCGATTTTGTAGCCGCGCCTTCTCCCTATGTATTTATTTGTGTAAAGTACACGTGACCCGTCGTTGCTTCGCCGCCGTGTGCTCGCGAGCTGCAGGTGGATGGCAGCGTGCAGTTCATGCAGCAGAGGGAGCTTGGGGACGGCGTGGTGGAGATCGAGCACTCGACGGGCTGCGACAGATGGCTGCTCGTCAAAAAAACGCTCAACGCCGCCAAGGTGCCGTCTACGCTTCCCGCTCGCGTGCCGTTTGCGTGCTCCGTGTCAATGTACATGTCTATATCTATGTTGAACTTCTTTCGCGCTACTTTTTGGTTCTTTCCGTAAAGTCGCGTAGAAAGAAAATAAATTAAATAATGGAATGCGACGTTTAGATTGCAACACAAGCAATCATTATCAGGTACGAATGAATGAAAAAACAAAGCTAGTGAACTTAGAAATATAATGCAATACAACACAGAGAGTCAGCTAACATAACAGCCAAACACCCTACCTGGTTGATTATGTTCTTCCAAAGATTGCTAAATTTGAGAGAGAGACAAAACAGAACAGGAGACACATAGACAAACACATAAGCAGAGAGAGACAACACAGAAACACACAGCGAGACACACACATAGGCACACAGAGAAACAACGCCTCTGTGTCGAGGCCTTAAATAGAGAGAGAGGGGGGCAGAGAGAGAGGGGGGGGTGGAGAAATTAACATGTCAATGAGAGATTTGGAGCTTTCGTGACTGCAGGAATTACTAGAGAGACAACACAGAGACACACAGAGAGAGCGAAAACAAACTTAATAAAGCAAAATAGTACAATTTGGAAATGTAATGTTCTTTCGCGCTGTATGTCGCCTACCATGCTAATCGGGGGTGTGGAGGAAGGACAACACGCAAGCTCTAGTAGCGGCGCAAGACCTACAATTACACCGGCACTCTTTTATCTTGGCGAATTCTTATGAAATGCATTTGTGCGCTGGCGTGTGTCAGTCATTGCGCAGTGCTGGCCTTCTTAGGCGCTCGCTAACAGCACTTGTGTAAAATATCAGCGTGGAGGAGACAAAGGTGGCCAAGAATGGTGCCGGCCTCCCACTACCTCATGTGCCACGGCGGCTTTTAATAAGTGCTCACGAACAGCACTTGCCCCAACAGTCGGTTATAGGCTAGTAATCCTTTGCCTTTGTTGCCACGTGTGCTCCGTCAGATGAAGGAGAACGTGGAAGCCACGGAGCTGGCGTTGGCGTTCCCTCTGGAGCAGGCGGAGCCGGGCGAGCGCTCGGGGGGATTGCCATCACTCCTGGACAAGCAGCCCGTGTTCGCCTTCCTGCCGCTCCGCAGCTACGGTTTCCGCTTCATCATTCAGGGTGCGTTGCCCGACTACGCTCGCCCTGCATCCACCTCGCCAAAAATTAGATGGACAAACGCATTCGTAACACCTCCTCCTTTTTCATCCGAACCATTTCATCATTCGCTTCCTCTCACCTCCTGTTCACTTGCTCCTCCATTCACATGCTGATGCTTGAAGCCAATGCTTAAAAAAAAACCTGTAATCGAATTCCATGGCTCTGGGTTTGTAGAGCAGTGAACTTCCCACTGCACTGGCACTCCGGCATTATGCACACGTACGCTGTAGCACACCAAGAAGATCAGCCCACACGGGATGTTGGTGGTTGTGAGCGTTCTTGCTTCATCAAATCTCAGTTGGCCCCTACGTGACTCTGCTAGTTTATTTTTATTCAAATTTAGAGGTGAGACGTGGTTGAAATCGGTTGCTTTGAACGTGTTGGTCTCTTCGGGAAGCCAGCCTACGTGTGCCTCCTTACATAAAAGTGGTGAGGCTTAAAATTCCAGCAATTGTTGACCCAATTTTTGGATTAAAGCTATGCAAGCGTTTAACGAAGAATTTTTAAAAAAGTAGGTAAAAAAACGAGCTTTTAAATGCACACACTTTTATTTGCACTTAGAATTTAAAAATACATTATTTTTATCCCAGAATTAATCAGATTTGATGTCTTCAATAAAAAATGGGAGGCTTCCTTTCGAATTGTCACATGAGATGAGTCTGTGTGTAAATATTTTACCTCGTTAGGCTTGGTAAGGACGAAGATATTAACCATCAAAGATTTCAAAGAATATATAAAATGCGGGAAGTTCAATAAAAGTGTAAAAAAATCGCACGCATCCATGAATTCTTTGACCCTTTTCAATCTGCGCTTGAAATATTTAATGAGCAAGAGGGAACTATGCGTTCCGGGCCATCGTTCGACATGTGACGCAGTGGGCTGACATCGCGCATAAACGGCGTCATCCTTGGAGCGCTAGTGTTGGATCCGTTTCGGGCAACCCTTTCATCAATGCAGCCCATTTACCCTCGGGCAACACGACTTTACATGAGCAATGAATTGACATTCAATCATCTTTACGAGACAGTCTGTGTGCCCCCAGTACAGGCACAAAGGGGTACGGGCAGAACTGATGCGTTAATGCTTTCAACATAAGTTGGAGAGAGTTGAGCCTTTCAAGGAATTCGACAATGCTTTCCCACCTGTGACTGCTCCCGATATGACTTGAGAGAATGTAGGTTTTGCTTGCTGGCCACACACACGAATAATGTGTTTGGTATTATCTCATGGAAAACATAATAAATTGCACAAGGGCCAGGGTCATGCCCCATTCATTCTGAACGTTTGAACCAAACTGACCCAAGTTCACACACGAGAGCAGAGAGGTTGGCTGCAGGGTGACGTACGCGAAGAACGCGTCGCTGTGAAAGAGTTATAAGGTTCCCCTTCGTACCTTCTTGCTCTCTCTCCCACCCCCTCCTTCCGGTCAGGTGATTTTGAAGTGCCGTCGTCACGCGAGGACGTGGACCGAGACAGCGCGTGGAACCAGTGGCTGCGCTCCGAGATCCCGGGGCTTTTCCTGCAGGCCCTGCACGCGTTTACCGTGAGTCGGCGCAGATGTGGCCTTGCGACTGGGGCAGCCACCTGTCCGCGTTTGACCCCCGGACAATGTTCGGGTGGCAGCAGGAATTGATTTGTGCCGAGATCTCGTACCCCCGGGTATGGCTGTGGTTGAATTTTATCACTGTGAACTGCACAGTTTTAACAATAGACCTGGGCTCGGTGAGAAATGTGCCTGGGTTTGCTCTGTCGTAGAAATGGTAGCAGCTGTACTTGGGGCATGGGCACGTTTATTTGTGCTCAGACTCCATTTACACCGATAGTCACGTGCTCGTCTCGTGTGGGGAGTGGTGGTATAGCGGTTAGCACGCGCTGCGCTACGAAGCCGGCGACCTGAGTTCGATTTTCGCTCATGGCCAACACCGGCGACGATTATCTGAACCGGTTCTGGTCCTCCCCTAGGTCGACTCGGCCTCATATAAGTACCTGGTGCGGTGTGTAAACATGCCCTCATGTGCTGTGTCGGCCTTCATAGGTGCTCGCTAACAGCACTTGCCCCAACAGTCTGTTACGTCTATATCGGGTATCTTTGTCTTTGTGTTTGCAGCACCACTCGAGCCTGGACATACTGGAGGGCCTGTCTCAGCTGCTGCGCTTTGTGCCGCTTCCCGACGAGATCCTCGATTTCTTCCGTCCTGTTGTGAAGCAGATCCTCCAGCAGCTCAAGGCTACGCCCTGCCTGCCCATCCAGGGGCCGTCTGGTAACCTTCACCTCTGCAGCCCTTCCGTTACCGCGAGGTCACAAAGCTGTCCGGTGCTCCGATGTGTCGCATCGTTTCATTCCATCATCTGCTGGGAGTCTCTTCAACAGCTGAAGACTTCGGCACGTGTAGCAAAATGTCAAACATCGTGCTGAACAACACGGGGTGCAACCCGAAAATGCGTCTAACCGTAACAATGTTTAACCCCATTAGTGGGTCTGACTATAATCGCCTTGGCCCCAACGTCACCCCCAACCCCTCCGCGCGCGTTCACTCTCCCAGGCGAGCCGCTGGAGTTCCGCCCTCCGTCGGAGACGACGGTGGCACGGGACGAGCTGGTGCGCGAGGTCGTGTCGCCCGCGCTGCTGGCGCAGCACCTGGGCCTGGCGTACCTTCACCCGGCGGTGGCGCGCGGCGCCCTGAGCCCCGCGCTCGCGCGCGAGCTGGGCGTGCACACGCTGAGCGCGGACGACGTACTCGCGGTGGCACGCGCCATCCTGCGGGAAGCGGACGCTGCCAGGAAGGGTGAGTACGGCATCGGCGGTCTCTATGTACACTGAACTTCTTTCGCACCGTACATAGCCAACCGTGCTAATTGGAGGTGCGGGGAGAAAGACAACAAACTAAATGTAAAGAGCAGTTTGAAATAAGTTAGTTTTCAATCTAGATTTAATGGCTTCCTAATTTCGGAAGGAAGAGTGTTCCAGACGGCCGCAGAAGCGCATCTGAACGTGCGTGATGCGGTGACCATCTTTATTCAATGGCTAGCCAAAAGCCGTTGCGAGGATGAGTTCGCATGATGGTTTATGCTCCTTGACGAGATCGGCAAGGTGTTGCGGTTCATTTGTGGCAAGCACTTGGTGCGTATTGAGTGCGGTGCTCGCCACCGTTCTTCTTTCGCTGGCGCATTCAGAGCTGTTGCCGCGTCGATCCCGGTGCACCGCGGGACCAGAGCCGTGCCGCTGACGTCACTCGCAATGAACGGGTCGAGTCGCCTGTAGATGACGCGGTGACGCTGCATCCTCGCAGTGTTACTGGCTGATGTCACATGCATAGAACGCGTCATCAGCCTTGCCTGGTCCTAAGCTAGATTCAGATGTTTTGGTTCTGGCTCCGAACAGCAAACATAGCCAGTGGAACACCAGCTGTACCATGAGGGCTTTTGCGCTGACATGGTTTAGATGCGCCTGTGGAAAAGAAGTGGTAGCTGGGGAAGAGAATTCTGAACAGCAGAATGCAACAAAGTGGAAGGGGCAACCGACATCGCCTCGTGTGGGGGTTGAGTTGTGGGTTTCACCAAGAAGCCGAGATGCAATTTCCAAATTATCAATTTTAACGAGAGCTGTCGAATGTCACCTCTCTGGCAGCAGCAGGGGCAGTGATTATTCTTGGGCAGACAGTTCTCAAAATTATAAGTCCCTCGCCTCCTTGTCACTATGCATACATAGCCTAATCCAGCCTATGTTGGGCATGCTATACCAAAGGCAATAATAAAAAAAAATAAACTTGTAATGCGCCTCTCAGTCTACGCTCACTCTTGATAAGAGAGAATGAGTTGGAGGCGCTAGGAACCATCGGCAAGCGGGAAGGCAACCAAGCGGTGAGCTGGTGCCAACAATTCCCCAAGCTCTGCAGTTCTTTAGATGTTTCAGCCAATGAATGAGTGCTAACATGTGGTTGGAAACCGGAGCACTCAGAGAAAACCCACATGTGCGAGGGGGCGATGCTTTCCCGTAAAGACACACGAGTGGAGGCCACACTGTGGCCATCTGGCGAGCCCAGGGGTACAGCTCCACACTTAAAAAGTGCTGGATTACAGGTGTGCGCCACCGCCGCCCAGATAAGTTGGCAAAACTCAGCATTGCTCTGCCTGGGTTATATACATCATATATATTCAGCTATCGGCATTATATGATGTAAAATAAAATAATTGGCGTGTGATGTTCAAACATTAACCACACATACTTGTGTATGTTTTGCCACAAGTACTTGTGTATGTTTTGCCACAAGTATGTGCAGTTAATGCAGACTTGATTCCTTCCAAAAGGTACCTATTTGGTGTTTGGAACATCTTAATACCTGTATTCATTGGATCTTTCGTTAAAGTCATGTAGATAGGTTCAAAGAAGATAACAAAAATGATTTTTAAAACTACGAAGTTTTGATCGCAACACAAGCGTTCGTCATCAGGAAGAAAAAAGAGGGAGCCCCCATATTTTTTTTTTCCTGTGTTGCGATCGAAACTTTGTAGTTTTTTAGTTTTTTTTTTTTATTGTTTTTTATTATTTTTTTTGAACCTATCTACGTGACTTACCGAAAGACCCAAAGAATATGAATTCCTGCAGTCACAAAAGCTTTTAGTCAAAATTTTAATGCTTCTTTTATTGCCAGAAAGGGTAAAACCTATTCATAATTTTTAAATACTGGAAGAAAGATCCCATAGATATTGCCGTGTGATTTGATGGAGGCGCTGTTGATCTGACTGCACGGTGCTGCTGCTGCTGCTGTTGTTGCTGTCGCTGCGTGCCATGTGCGCCACCGTCTCCTCCGCAGCCCTCCCGCTGGACGAGGTGGCGCGTCTGCTGGTCTGCGTCTACCGCTGCCTGGAGCAGCAAGCGGACGGCGAGGAGGAGACCCACGCTGCACTGCGCTCCCTTCCCATCATCCCCCTGGCCGATGGGCGCATGGTGGCGTTGGCCGACCAGGAGGTGTTTTTCCCTCCCGGGTGGCAGGAGGGTGCAGCTGCCAACCAAAAGAAAGTCCAGATGCACGGTCAGTTGACTTCATTATAAAGTGACAGTCTTGTTACATTGGTTCTTTGGGATATATAAAGACAGAGGCCTTTTTGTGTTTAGTTTGTTGTCCTTCCGATTAGCATGGTTGGCGACGTCTGGTGCGAAAGAAGTTCAACATACTTATCAGACTGTTGGGGCAAGTGTTGTTCGCGAGCACCTAGAAAGGCCGGCATGGCACACGAGGGGGTGGGTGGCCAGCACCATGCCTGGCTGCCTCTGTTTCCCCAGTGGCGATGTTTACACATCGCCCTAATTTGAGGCTGAGTCAACCTAGGGGAGGCCCAGGACCGATTCAGATGATTGTCACAGGTGTTGGCTGTGAGCGGGAATCGAACTCTGGTCACCGGCTTCTTAGCTCAGCACAATAACTGTTACACTACTGCTGTATACTGTATATACATACATATGACAATACGGCAGTCAAGTTTTAATTGCAAGCCTTACACGAATATGGATGCCACCATCATATCATGGTTAGTTCCTTGGACTTGCAATTCAGAGGTCTCGGTTCAATTCCATCCCCCCGGTGCGGCAGTTGAAACAATGGGACAAGGTTCTTAAATCCCCACCCACTGCCACCAATAAACGCCCAGCGGTGTGAACGGCCGTACCACAGTTAGTCAAACGGCAGGTCACGTGTGGCGGGGTAAAGTGTGGCCTTCATGGAAGAGTAGGCCAAATACCCTCTTAGACGGGATCTCTAGGGTTCCTTCTCGTTGAGGCCCTTCCAGCAGCAGGTAGAATATTTTAACAAATAAAATTTAGAAATTCCCGTGGCATTTAGGTTTTCCTGCACCGCACTTCTCGGCATGCCCGAGTCTCTCGTGCAGCCCTCACATTCTCCTCCCCCCCCACTTCTCTCCCTCCTCACCGTGCAGGCGTTGAGCTGCTGAAGGTGGACCTGTGCGTGCTGCACCCGGACCTACTGTGCTGCGTCGACGCGCTGTGCTCCTCGCAGCTCGTGCGTCTTCTCGAGCGACTGCACGTGCGGCGCGTGACGCCCGCCCAGGTCATCGCTCGCCATGTCAAGCCAATCCTGGAAAGCGGTGCTTGGAAGGTATTGTGCGCCGGTTGGAAGGAGAATTGTTTTTGTTAGTCGAAAGAAAGATTCTGATTCTGTCATCATCATCATCATCATCACTTGGGCGGTGGTGGATTCGCATGCCTGTAATCCAGTGCTGTAGAGGCGAGGGTGGTGGATCGTGTAAATCAGGGGTCGGCAACCAAAATAACAAGAAGAGCCATTTCTTTCCAATTCGGTACAAAATTCAGTATTTCAAGAGCCGCAATGCATACTGTACATACGTACATATCGTCAAGAAGCAGCCCGTAAAGAGCCACATGCGGCTCCGGAGCCGTAGGTTGCCGACCCCTGGTGTAAATAATATGAATCGCCCTTCTCGTGGGCGTCGATGAGGTGCCATACCCCGACTTGCCAGGAGAAGGCGGCATGGCAAATTTGGATCCTACCCGCCCACGTGTAGGTTTTCTCCGGGTGCTCCGGTTTCCTCCCAAATGCAAACACTTTTTCATTGGCCGATACCCCCTTCATATATAGAGGACCGCAGAGCTTGGGCAGTTGTTGGCACTGGCTCATCACGTGGCTACCTTTCTGCTTATTGTCTGGTTGCTCGCTCCTCTGAGTCGTTCACTCTCTTCGAGAGTGAGCGAATGCTGCGGCAGGTTAAAAGTTTAAATAAGAATTCGTCGGTGATTTTCAGCCCGGGGGGGAGCGGTGACGTGACCGAGCGGTTGCACATTTGCCCCTTGTCACAGAGGTTCACGGTCCAGCGGCTGCCCAGGGGTGCATCAACAGTGGAAGTTCAAGATCCTGTGACATTGTTTGAAAATTAGTAGGCCATGCGTGGCATCGGCAAGGTCCAAATGCGCTCCATTCGATAAATTACCTGCTATCTTCATTTGTGTCTGTGTGACCCCCCCCCCCCCTGTGTACAGGACAAGCCAAATGAGGTGGTGATCAGCTACCTGGCGTATGTGAAGGCGCAGTGCGAGCACGACGCGTCCGTCTGCAACCTGTCGGAGCTGCGCGCCACGCTGCCGGTGCTCACCTCGAGCGGCGCCTTTGTGCGGCCGGTGGACACCAGCGTGTACTTCTCCACGTTCTATGGGAACAAGTTGGACCTGCCCACCAACCTGCCAGGTGGCTATTGCAATAGAACAAGGGGGAGGGTGCTCCGCCGAGGGGAATGGGGTGAATTTGGGATGCGCCTCGCAGTATACGCTCATTCTCGGTGGGAGAGAATGACTTGGAGGTGCGAGGAACCGCAGGCAAGCGGTGAGCTGACGCCAACGATTTCCCAACCTCTGCAATTCCCCATGTTTTAAAATGATTCAGCCAACGAATGAGTGCTAGCATTTGGTAGGAAACCGGAGCACCCAGAGAGGTGTTCCGGCTCGTCGAAAGTAAGCGATAGGCCCACTCCCACCATCTACAACATCTCACGTCCAAGAATGAGGCTTACTGCAGCCTTCGCTCGGAGGTTCGGAGAGCCGTGTGGCGCTGCAAGGATGAGTGGTGGTCGCGAGTTGCTGAATAAATGGAAACTGCCTTGGTAGCATGCGATAATAAATAACTTTTTAACATCATAAAAAAGTTACTTGCAGCACCACACATATCGCCATCATTGAGGGAAAGAACGGCAATCCGATCTCCGACTCCCAAGAACAGGTTCGCAGGTTTGCTTAACATTTTTGTGAGGTCTTGGGTCAGGGGAAACCCCTCAGCTCAACAACATAATAGGGCAATGTGGGTTTGACCCTGCTGGGAGGAAGTATAGCCGCTCCTTGTGAGTGGTTGGCTGATGTGCCATCTGTTGAGAGTGCGAAGGGAAATCCAGAGCTTGAAACCAGGGCAAGCGCCGGGGAGACATAACCTCTCTAGTGAGCTGCAGACTTCCAAGATGCCCTAGTGGGGTCCCCATTTTTAAAAAGGGGCACTGCACTGATAGCAACAACTACAGGGGCATCTCCCTCTTCAGTGTTCTGGGGAAGGTCCTCCCAAGAATTATTCAACATCACCTTGCCAGACATACCGAGGAGAAGCTTGCAGAGTCCCAATGTGGTTTCAGAACTTCAGCAGTGTGCTGATGACCAGCTCCAGTTTGGCAACTGAGGTCTAAGTCCGAATCAGTCGAGCGGCATCTTTTGATTAACTGCATAACGCTGTGTAAAAGATACCGGTCTGTCACGCCATACTAGGTGTTCTTGGCCACAGTTATGCCCTCCCTTCTCGATGCTTGCATATGTGTAATACCGTTGACGACTCTTGACGCCGGAGTTGGAGGCACACGGGTTTATTTCACAGCACAACAGTGGGCATATAACACTCGAGGGGGTATCGGCCCCCTCACCCGGCTAGCTGGGAATACACACGCTAGCTACCCTAGCCTGCCTCTTAGTCCTCCACTAACGGGCTAGGGGAGGCTATCTGGCCCGACACTGGTAAGTCGGGCCCAGTACCCGGAGTCCCAAACCTGCTCTGACAAGAGCACCGGCTCTGGCTCTCGGAACCACGCCGCTGGCTCGATCCTGTTCGGCCCTGATAAGGACGTCGAACTAGGGGAGTCCAGGGCTCTAGCTAAGATGTCTTCAGTCTTCTCGTTAGCTTAACATTTCCCCCCGAACCCTCTGACACATCCCCTTTTATACTCAACCCCCGCTGAAGGGGTGGGGCCCCGGGCTGCCCGGTGCGGACGTCGTTGAGAGCACCCCCTCGTGCACTCACGTAGCCCCGCCCACTGTGTTTGTTTCCCATAAGCTGCCATGCATAACGGCTCTCTCTCTAACACCCCTACATCTGCGCCGGTTTGACACATGCAGGCTAGCCTGCCTACGATCCATCCTGGATTTAACCAGGATGGATTGTGTAAGGAGCTCACAGATCCTTGAAAGATCTGAACAGTCCCATCAGTGAGCTCCGCTGGCAAGCGAGGCTGCATTGGCTGGGTCATGTAGCCGAGCATGCCCATCCACCGCATTCCCAAGCAGCTTCTATTCGGCTGGATAGATGGGGATACACGGGCATGGCACGGGTTAGAAAAGAGATAGACTGGGGTGATACAGAAGGATGTGGAACTCATTGGATTTGCCAATCACTAGTATTGGCAGTGTCAAGATTGGCCTCTGGGGAAGGTTTGTGAAGGATGCTGCTGGGGAGTTGGAGGCAGTCGCCATCCTGCAACAACAGAGAGCAGCGAAACCACGCTCGCAACAATGAGCATATAAACGGTTAGCTAAAACGCAGAAAGTTGGCACAGTGTGGAGCACAGTTGGTGCATCTGCCGGTCATCTCAGGTCAACCCATGACACATGGGTCTGTTCTGTGAGCTCCTGCCAGCTGGCCTTTGACACTTCACATGGCCTCAAAGTGCACCTAGCGTGCCACAAGCGCTGTGGTGACGTTACCACCACTTAGTGGAGAATGGCAGTTGTCTTCACGAATTTGTCTACACCTGCATGATTTTTATATCACGGTTGTTTAGCCCATGCCCAAAATTCCAAGCAGCCAGCAGCAAACAGTTGTTATAGATAAGAGATAATACGCATCTTGAATTGAGCAAGGTTATTATAAAAATTGCAATAAATGAAATGGTGATGAGAGGAGGGAATTCCAAAGTGGGGCAGTGCGAGGGAAGAAGCAGAAGGATAATTATTGTGACCTGCAGTGTGGTGGTGGGTGGGTGAGTGAGAGGGCGAACGAATGGATGAGTGAGTGGTTGGTTGTCTTGCCGTGACTTGTGGTGTGATGGTTTAACCCGGGAATCGATGAGATAAAATTCGTGGATGAATTGATGAGTGAAATTCGTGGATTATTAAAACCATGCTTGGAGAAATAGAAGAGTAATGAAGAGGCGACTGCATATGTCTTTTTTTCTCATTTTGCCCATGCGAGATTCTGGGTTAATCATCTTTTATACGTGTGTGTATGTATGTGTGTGCGTGATGTCTGTGCGTGCATGCAGGTGCCGACTGGCTGCTGGTGCACCCCGTGTACATGCAGGGACAGTCGGACGTGAACAGCTGGAGAGACTTCCTGGGAAGGCTGGGTGTGCGCGACCTTCCGATTGTGCGCAAGGAGCGGAGGTCGTACAGCCAGCAGGATCTGGTGGGCAGTGTGTCTGTGGCACGCATGGGGCATGTAGTCAACCATTGATGGGGTATTTTTAGTGAAGCCTTTTTTGGTGAGCAGTACTACAACATCAAAACTAAACAAAATATTAATTGGATTTAGTTTGATGTCCTAAATTGGGCTCGGCAGGTACTTTACATTTTTTTGTATGAGGATTTTCTCCCAAAATATGACTAAATTAGTTTTTTTTGACATTTATTGTGCCAATTTATACGTAGCACACATATTCAAGAAGCCAAGTCGGGTGACAGGGTTCCGTTTTGAAGATGTTTGATGCACTATGAAGAGAAATGTCGCGTTTCTAATTGAAAAGTTCTTAACCCCGGTGAGCGAATACGGTCGTTAAGATTGGAGCGGTAAATGTTTGTACGCACGACAACTTATTTTGTTTGACTCCGTCAGATCATTACGTGGCCTAGCCCAAATAAACATTCTCAATGTTTTCTTTTTCTTCTTCACCGTTCGGTTTTGCATCTCATGTGACGAAAAGTGACCACGTGTTGGAGGAAGAAACCCAATGAGGCTTCCGGTCACGAGATGTCATTCACGATTGTAGCTCACGAGTTTTCATTAATGATTGTAGCTCACTAGGTTTCATTAATAATTGCCCCAACTGACCCCCGCGGCTCCCGTTCGCAGGACGCGTCACCGTGGGCCGGCGTGACGGCGACGCTGCCCCCCGTGGCGGACGGACACTACACCGTGGAGGACTGGGTCTGCGCCGAGCTGCACGCGCTGCTCACCGCCTCCCAGCTCGGAAACGCGCGCACCGACACGCAGCGCCGGCTGCTCCTCTGCCTGCTCGATGGCGAGTGGGACAAGGGGTGAGCGGAGCCCCGCGGAGGCAGCAGCGAAGGCGGCGGTGGTGGTAGCGATGAGGTAGCGTAGCGGTCGGCGCGCTGCGCTATGAACCGAGCAACTTAAGTTCGATTTCCGCTCGTGTCCAACACGAGCGGCGATTATCTGAACCGTTCCTGGGTCTTCTCTAGGTCTACTCGGCCTAAAATGAGTACCTGGTGCACTTTGTAAAATCATTGCTGGCCTTCATAAGTGCTCGCTAACACTACTTGCCCCAATAGTCTGTTAAGGCGATACAGCAGATCTTTGTCTTTGATGGTGGTGTTGGTGGTGACAAGGCATGATGGGTAAGCAGGGCCGTGTGGCAGTGGTGATGATGGTGTTGATGGTCATGGTCGAATAAATCGATCGAATACTGTATTTATAATGCGCCATATTCAGAAAAAAGTTGAAGTTGAAGGGCAGAAGGCACTGAGAAGGTTGAACTAAGTTTTGCGAAACAGAAGAGAAATAAATGTTTTTAGTACAGTCTTGAAAACATCACTGAGTGAACTTCAGTTGGCAGACTGCTACAAACCACCGGGGCTGCTGTCTGAAGCTCGGTGGATCTCGAGTGGACACAGAGCAGCAGGTTCATAGCAGATGAGCATAGGATTGGTGATGGTACATTCGAGTGGATGGCATTGTAATTGGTTAACCTTTGCTATGTAAGTGAGTACCTCGACCTTGAACTGGACTTTCTTATGCACTGGTAAGCAGTGCAGCTCCTTCAAAAGATTTAAAGAGCTCGCGAGATGTGCGGCCAGGCAAGCGAATCTGGCGAGGAGGGCATTTTTGTGATGCCGGTGGCAGTGGTGATAGTGGAGGGTGGTTGGTGGTGGTAGTGATGACATGAATGATGGGTGGTTAATGAACACGTTTCAATACCACGCGTCCCGAGCAGCATGTGCAAGTGCAGTCTTTTTTAACTGCAGCAAATTGTTGTAAATACACCACGTCCCTAACGCGCATCGGCACTTTGATGAAAAGACATTGACGCTAGAGGATCGGCTGCGCACGCCAAATCTTCTGCCCGCAGTTCGGCAGGACCCTCGCGTTACGATCTCCGGCTCTCCTGCCTCCCCCCCCCCCCTCCACCGTGCGTGCGCGCTAGCTCGCGCTACTCGCAGTACAAGACTGCACGCGTGCTCGACTCGGGCGGGCGGCCACTCAAGGAGGTGGACTCGTCCTTCCTCATCTACCTGACGACGCTGCCGTGGCTGCCAGCTGAGGCGGCCGGGCCGTCCAGCTCCACGTCGCCCTCGTTCGGCCGGGCCCGCGACCTCTACCTGCGCGCCAACAACCTGCGGCGTCTGCTCGGGCGCCACGCCGCATACGTCGCCGTGGAGATGTCGGCGAACAGCACGTTGGCCGGCGACCTCGGTGAGCGTGAGGGCACGGGGGGGAGAGCAGAGAGCACAGCGGGGCAGGGAGATATGTGTGCAGAGCATGGGTGGGAGAGGCAGATGGGAAGAGGAGAGAGGGGCGCAAGAATGGGAGTGGAGATGGGATGGCAGGAAACGGAGGGTACGGATGGGAGAGGAGATGGAGACAGGGAAGGAGATGAGGGATAAAGAGGAGGAAATCTGGGCGGAGAGGAATTCTCTCGGTGTTAAGGGTCAGAGATGGCTGTGTCTTCTCTCATGCAGGAACATTTGAAAAATGTGCAGCTCGACTCTGAAAGTTCACTTTTGAAAAAGGTCTAAATACTCGCTGGGATTTTTCAATGATATTTAATGACAATTCAGAATCAATATCAGTTTAACACGTAGGCTTTCGTGACCAATATCATCCATAATAGAAGTTTTTGGGTTAAATCACGTAAATATGTCGTTAAAACCCGCCACCACCCGACACAGCCAACTAGTAAGGGTTGTCACGTAAACAGAACATGCCGATTCGTCACGAGTACAGCACACCGGTGTGTTGGAGAGCTAAGCCACAACATTTACAAACTGAGAACGACGTATCGCCGGTAATTACAACTAGCTTCATCAGGCGACAGCCACATTTGTGGAGAAGTCTTACTGTTGGTAGGGCTATTATAATCAACTCAATAGACAGGAAGGACAAGTTCAAAGGGCTCGCATAATGCACATGCATATTGTACGTTGCCTCAGAAATCCCCCCCCCCCACATTGTGCAAGAGCACAGAAGGGTGGTCAACACATCTACGCCTCTATATAAGGAACGAAACAGTAAGACTTTTCCACAAATCTGACTGTCGCCTGATGAAGCTAGTTGTAATTACTGGTGAAACGTCGTACTCGGATTGTAAATGTTGTGGCTTGGCTCTCCACACCGGTGTGCTGTACTAGTGACGAATTGGCCACGTTCTGTTCACGTGACAACCCTTACTAGTTGGCTGTGTCGGGTGGTGACGGGTTTTAATGACACACATATTTACGCGATCTAACCCAAAGTTCTGTATTATAGAATCAATATCGTTAGATGTATGTGTATTGAATGCTTCTTTTGCATCCCCGTCTCCTCGCCCCCCGTTCTGCGTTGCCACAGGCGTCCGTATGTTGCTGAATGCGCAGGAGTTAGTGAAGCACCTGAAGCGTTGGTGCAGCGGGGGTGCGGTTGAGGAGGAGGGGGTCTCCACGGAGAGCGGAGTGCCCTTCTGCACCTCGCCGGAGCACATCCACGCCGTGTACGAGTACCTGCAGGCGGAGTGCTCCAACCAGCAGCTGCAGGACTTGTTCCGGCACTACCCCGCCGTGTTTGTGCCCGACGCGACTCGGTATGGTCCCGGTCGCTCACGCTCTCTTTCACGGCCGCTCAGTCACTTGCAGGCGCTCGTAGTCGTGGTCACAGTTGCTCATTCACTGATGGTTACTTACGCTCGTCGCTCACAGTCAGTCACTCGCAGTCGCTCACAGGATTATTAGGCATTCACGATCATGAGTGATTTTCCATGGCTTAGGTGAGGCCTTCATCCTGGAGAGGATTGACTATGGCGTTGGAAAACAATGAAAACACTCGCGTTGTTACGAGCCTCGACGCGCGTAAGCCCGTGTCGTAGTGCGGGAGCTCCCGCGAGCCCTGACGCTCGCACCCCTTGTGCCGGCAGGAGGCAGCATTCGGAATCTGGGGAGAGCAGGGGGAACGACGGCGGGGACGGCGCCGTGCAGGGCTGCTTCCGCTACCTGCACGAGGTGTGCTGGGCCGACCCCACCCGGCTGTTTCTGCGCTACGCGTCGCTGCAGCACGAGGCGCCGCCGCAGCTCCAGCTCTTTTACGGCCGTTGGACCAACATGGCCGATTTGTTCCAGCAGGTAACGTGGGCTGCCGGGAAGCCATTTTTTTTTTACTGAAACTATTTTTTTTCCAGGTATTGCCTACTGAGTTATGTAGATTTTTTTCAGAAGCGATCTTGACCACAAATGACAGCTCAACGAAGTGGCTTATCACGTGGACATGTATAGCAGCCAAATACTCTGGATGCGCGTTTCTAAATGTGGAGGGAAAAACCGGAGGACCCGGAGAAAAATCCAAACAACCACAGGGAGAGAATATGCAAACTCCAAAAATACAGGTGTTACGGTCGGGATCTAACTCACGACTTCCTGTATATGAGGCGAGGTGGTTAACATCATGATCCCCAACATCTATGTTAAAATCTATGTTGTGTGTGTAGGTGCCTATACAGTCCTGGGCTTATCGAGTTTGACTGAGCGTTAAAATGAGTACCTAGTGCAGTGTAAAAACAGCACTGGGGAGAAAAAGTTAGCCGGGTGTCCGTATTAGCCATCCACCCCCTCGTGTGCAATGCCGACTTTCATAGGTGCTCGCGAACACCACTCACCTCCAGAAGTCTTCATATCTGAACCACTCCTCGGCCTACCCGAGCTCGACTCGACTTTAAAATTATTAACCAGTGCAGGGGGTAAAACATGTGCACTGGGGAGACAAAGGCGGGCACACCATTCCCCCGTGGCACCGTATTAGCCTTCATGGGTGCTACTCACTTACAGCACTTGCGCCCCAACAATCTGTTAAGGCTGTACGGGTGGGTGGGTGGGCGGGGATCTTTTTTACACACTTTTATTTAGCTCACTTTGTCTTTTGTATCCTCAAAAAAGAAATCTTGTAACTCAATTTTTACACACTTCCCAATGTGCTATCGACTGCAAACTTCGTATAGCTATGTCTTACTGATGACAACACGATATTCTATCATAAAAATCCAAAACATATATTTGAAAACTTTTTACACGTTTTATTTAACTTACTGTATGTGTTGTCGTATCCAAAAATCTTGTAACTCAATTTCAACCGTATTCCCAATGTCGTATCGACTTAAAACTTCGTATAGCTATGTAATACTGATGACACTACTATATTCTATCATTAAAAATTAAATATATATTTTTAAGCGATCTTTTTAACGGCTCTAATTGTCCACGCTCAACTGACGTTGCCTGTAAATCACCACGGCAAGCCTCGGGGAGCCATGCCCAGGGGCGTGGGATGTGGAAGGAGGGGAGGGGCGATGGGGGAAGGGGGCAGGGGGAGGGGCAGCTCAGACAGTACATTTCATTAAAGCGTGTTTTTTTAAAAAGTATTTCTAAATATTGTATTCTTTGCGAGTGCAGACCCTGAAGGTGTCTGCGACGCCCAAGATGAAGCAGTACGCCGACCTGCTGTGCCTCGTGTGCGAGGGCTGCACTCTGCCAAACGCCGAAGTTCTGCAAGACGTCTCCTTGCTCTACGCCACGCTAGGTGAGGCGCCACCACGCTCTGACTCAATGCTTAAACTATTAAACTATTTGTATTTGACCAGGTAAGGCCTACTGAACTAATATAGCTTCTTTTTGAGAAGCGACCTGGCCACAAATGATAGCTCAACGAGAAGTGGTTTATCGCGTGGACATTTATAGCATCCAAATACTCTAAATGCATGTTGATAATTCTAAATGCGGAGGGAAAAACCGGAGGACCCAGAGAAAAATCCACTCGACACTGGAAGAACATGCAAACTCTAAATATACAGGCGTCAGGGTCGGGATCATGACTGCGTGCCGCCACCCTTCTTGCTACGGGTTTGGTTAAGGCAGCAGCGCATAGCTCTGGGGGTGTAGAAATATGGTACAGCAATGGATGATGCTGCCCTGTACTCTGCTGGCCGAATTATTGTATGGTCAACTGGTAAAGCTCATATTATTAGTTGTTTTTTCACATTGCCCAATGCTTGTTATGGTGTGACTGAATGTCACATTACTGTGGTCCTCTCCATAGTAATGTGGAATTTACACCACTGGCTGCGGACTGCCAGTGTGCGTGAGGACATATGTATTTATTTAACCGCATGCTGAAAATTGCAATTCGTGCAGGGCGCGTGTAGCCTGGTTAACGGATTTTTTGGGGCAATTTTTTTTTCCCCAAAAGAATTAATATTTATGTCCCGTGTTGCCGGCTTATTAAAGATGGCCCTAATTGAAGCAGCACCACGCTCGCGCTGGACTCCTTTACACGTACGAGAGACCAGGAGCAGTGAGACCTCTGACGCGTTGTGTTTGTTGTTGCTTTTGCCGTGTGTTGTTTGTGGTGCAGCCGAGAAATGCGTGCTCTCCCCTCGGACCATGGAAGTCAACCCCGACTACTGCAACAACCTCAAAGGTCAGAGTCGCTTCGGTACTCCGTACGTCCCACAATCATATTATCCCCATCTAATTCAGCTCTTACTGTTAAACGTGATTTAATGGAATAATACAAAATTAAAATTTCAAAAAAATCTAACCGCAACATTTTAATGAAAGGGGAGAGATGATTCTGTGTGGTTTGGGGGGCCCTGCTCAGAAGGAGGCAGCTGTCATCCTGGGAAATCTCTTAAGTCGTCCTGGGACATTAAAAGTCCCGGTTTTTGTCATTTGCATAATAATATTAAATTATTAAATAGATATTATTAAGTCACATGTTCTCCCCTCTTCCGTTATTCTGAAATACTGTTCTAAAAACGGTATGTCTCAGTTATATTATTATCTTCTTGTTTCTTTCGGTAAAGTCACGTAGAAGGGAAGTAATCAAAAATAATAAAAACAAAACATAATAAAACAATTCTCACGACGTTTCGGCTACAACGCAAGCAGCCGTCTTCAGGTGAAGAATGAGACACTACCAAACTAGGAGCTTATATATAAGCTGCATTGGGGGTTGAGGAGCGCCTTAACAAAAAGAATGTGCATGTGAAGAGGGATTTAGCATATTCATGGAAAATGCGTAGGCGTTGGGCGGGGGGGTGTCAAAGTCATATTATGCCCATGCATTATGCAGGATCAGCAGCAACCAAGGGGGGTGCAGGGATTAGCAGTAACAAAGGAAAGGAATGTTAATGATATGTAGCTGCAGTTACTCAACAACCACGTAGAAAACTAAAGTATAAACTACATAAAAAACTAAAGTATAAACTGCATCGCACCATCAGTATACTTACTATACTCTATAATAAGCTGAGTTACTAACAGCAAGTAATACATTACAATTTTACCTCGTAAAAATTCTATAATATGCTTCCATCTAAACCTTATTCTCTTACATCACACGAGCATATACCGTACTATATACTGCCATAGATAAACCCAACATTAAATTATATACTGTATTGCTGTAAACCAACCTATATCTTATACATTTAATATCACACTATGTATTATTCTACACACCCTAATGTGTATCGAAATGGTTTATTACGTCTTTCCAATGATTGCTGAGCCAGAATCCATCTTCTCGGTTAAAGTTGTCTCTGTGTTTGTATATGTGGATCGCCTCATGAACGAATCTCTCATGATAGCCAGATGGCTTGCAGAGAACCTCTGTCTTGGAGAAGTCAATATCATGTGAGCCCACTGAGTTGTAACAGTGATCTGCCACGGCTGAGGTGTTAGTCCTACCGTGTTTCAGGTCAGCTTTATGTTCACGGATGCGGTCCGAGACATGTCGTTTGGTTTCCCCAATGTAACTGCTACCACAGAGGCAACTTAGTTTGTAGACGCCAGGGTACTGTATGTCTGGAACCACATCTTTTACAGACGGTACCAGATCACGGATTTTATGTACTGTGTTGAATCGGACCTGGATCTTGTGTTTAATCAGGATTTTGGAGATCTTTTTTGTGACCCCAGCAATGTAGGGTAAGGTGATGGTCTTGAAAGGCTCCTCAACAGGATCCTTCTTGATGGTTGGAGTGATGGCTTTGCGGATTGTATAGTCGGAGTAACCATTTGCCTTAAGAGCTTGGCGTACGTGTTTGAGTTCACTGGAAATGTGTTCATGGTCGGAGATGCATTGGGCTCTATGATATAGAGTCTTGATGAGGGAATTCTTCTGAGATGGATGGTGGTGGGAATCCGGTTTTAGATAAGCATCCGTGTGGGTGGCTTTCCTGTAGACAGAGTGGCTCATTGAACCATCAAGTCTCCTTTTGATTAGGACATCCAAAAAGGGTAGCTTGCCATCATTTTCGACTTCCATGGTGAATCTGATGGCTGGGTGTATGGAATTGATGTGGTCGAGAAATTGGTCTAGAGCAGGCCGGCCATGTGGCCAGATGACAAAAGTGTCGTCTACGTACCTCTTCCATAAGGTCGGGCGTAGAGTGGCAGTCTGGATGGCGTCCGTCTCAAATTTCTCCATGAAGATGTTGGCTACAACCGGAGATAGGGGGGAGCCCATTGGGGTGCCCTCAATTTGCTTGTAGAAGGTTCCATTCCAGGTGAAGTATGTATTGGTTAAGCAGTGTCTCACCAGGGGGGGTACCCCAGCATTCAGTCCTTGATGAACCAAGTCTTCAATGATTGCGATGGTGTCAGGCACAGGTACCTTGTTCACCAAGGTACCTGTGCCTGACACCATCGCAATCATTGAAGACTTGGTTCATCAAGGACTGAATGCTGGGGTACCCCCCCTGGTGAGACACTGCTTAACCAATACATACTTCACCTGGAATGGAACCTTCTACAAGCAAATTGAGGGCACCCCAATGGGCTCCCCCCTATCTCCGGTTGTAGCCAACATCTTCATGGAGAAATTTGAGACGGACGCCATCCAGACTGCCACTCTACGCCCGACCTTATGGAAGAGGTACGTAGACGACACTTTTGTCATCTGGCCACATGGCCGGCCTGCTCTAGACCAATTTCTCGACCACATCAATTCCATACACCCAGCCATCAGATTCACCATGGAAGTCGAAAATGATGGCAAGCTACCCTTTTTGGATGTCCTAATCAAAAGGAGACTTGATGGTTCAATGAGCCACTCTGTCTACAGGAAAGCCACCCACACGGATGCTTATCTAAAACCGGATTCCCACCACCATCCATCTCAGAAGAATTCCCTCATCAAGACTCTATATCATAGAGCCCAATGCATCTCCGACCATGAACACATTTCCAGTGAACTCAAACACGTACGCCAAGCTCTTAAGGCAAATGGTTACTCCGACTATACAATCCGCAAAGCCATCACTCCAACCATCAAGAAGGATCCTGTTGAGGAGCCTTTCAAGACCATCACCTTACCCTACATTGCTGGGGTCACAAAAAAGATCTCCAAAATCCTGATTAAACACAAGATCCAGGTCCGATTCAACACAGTACATAAAATCCGTGATCTGGTACCGTCTGTAAAAGATGTGGTTCCAGACATACAGTACCCTGGCGTCTACAAACTAAGTTGCCTCTGTGGTAGCAGTTACATTGGGGAAACCAAACGACATGTCTCGGACCGCATCCGTGAACATAAAGCTGACCTGAAACACGGTAGGACTAACACCTCAGCCGTGGCAGATCACTGTTACAACTCAGTGGGCTCACATGATATTGACTTCTCCAAGACAGAGGTTCTCTGCAAGCCATCTGGCTATCATGAGAGATTCGTTCATGAGGCGATCCACATATACAAACACAGAGACAACTTTAACCGAGAAGATGGATTCTGGCTCAGCAATCATTGGAAAGACGTAATAAACCATTTCGATACACATTAGGGTGTGTAGAATAATACATAGTGTGATATTAAATGTATAAGATATAGGTTGGTTTACAGCAATACAGTATATAATTTAATGTTGGGTTTATCTATGGCAGTATATAGTACGGTATATGCTCGTGTGATGTAAGAGAATAAGGTTTAGATGGAAGCATATTATAGAATTTTTACGAGGTAAAATTGTAATGTATTACTTGCTGTTAGTAACTCAGCTTATTATAGAGTATAGTAAGTATACTGATGGTGCGATGCAGTTTATACTTTAGTTTTTTATGTAGTTTATACTTTAGTTTTCTACGTGGTTGTTGAGTAACTGCAGCTACATATCATTAACATTCCTTTCCTTTGTTACTGCTAATCCCTGCACCCCCCTTGGTTGCTGCTGATCCTGCATAATGCATGGGCATAATATGACTTTGACACCCCCCCGCCCAACGCCTACGCATTTTCCATGAATATGCTAAATCCCTCTTCACATGCACATTCTTTTTGTTAAGGCGCTCCTCAACCCCCAATGCAGCTTATATATAAGCTCCTAGTTTGGTAGTGTCTCATTCTTCACCTGAAGACGGCTGCTTGCGTTGTAGCCGAAACGTCGTGAGAATTGTTTTATTATGTTTTGTTTTTATTATTTTTGATTACTTCCCTTCTACGTGACTTTACCGAAAGAAACAAGAAGATGAATCCCTGCAGTCACGAAAGCTTTAAATCAAAATTATATTATTATGTTTACATCCTTTGGACGTGACTGTCCCAGCCAGCCAGCAAAACTTTTTTTTTATAGAGCTCTGTCTTTCTGCCTATCTCTTGAGTTCTGGACTTCATCACGATATATTATGTATCTCACCCACTTCCCTCCCCCTTATACAGGTGTTTTTTTGGGCTAGGTCGTTAAACCTGCCACCACCCGACACAACAAATTAGTAAGGTTTGTCACGTAAACAGAACGTGCCAATTCGTTTCTAGTACAGCACACCAGTTGTGTGTTGCAGAGCAAATCCACAACATTTACAATCCGAGTACCGTAAAAGCCTACGTGTTAATCTTCCATCCCCATCTCTCCTTGTATCTCTCACCTTTCACCCTCAATCTCTCGTTATTCCCACCTCGACCTTTCCCGTCTCAATCTCTCTTGCCTCTCCGTAATCCTCCCTCCCATTACTCGTCGTTTTCCCTCGCTCTGCTCTTTCGGTTTTTCTCTCTTTCCTCTCCGTTTGATACCCTTTCACTCTTTCACTTGCCCCTCTCCGTTCCTCTCAGTCTCCTCCTCCGTCCTCCTTGTCCTTCCTGCACATCCCCTCCTCGATCCATACCTATCAACCCCTTAGCAGTGCCCAACTTATCACAGACCAATTCAGACCTTATTGGTCACCCTGTGCCCTTATAAATCTCAACGTCCATCCTACAAAGTTCCATCACAAGGAAGAAACACAAACAAATAGACAAAACATTTTTTTTGCCCGTATTGAAACGGCTGTATGCACCGTATGGGCCTGATAACTCAATTCCCCTGTGCAAGGATACGGGTAAACTGTATGGGTTGACAGGTATGTCTATCTTCCTATCCCCCGCTATCTCCTCTATCGCATGTGCGCTGGGTCCACGGTCGGGATGGGGGGGGGGGGGAAGCGTGCCGTTAGTTCGATGCACAAACCTGGCTCAATACCGTGGGATCCGGGTGACTTCGCCACCGTGCAAGCATATTCGGCTGTGCGCGAGCCAGAAATGCAGGCGGGAATCCATCCTGCGAAGTTTTTTTATAATATAATATGACTAGCTTTACTACCGCTTCGCCCGGGACTTGGATTCTTATCTTGGATTAATACACGGCCTATGCGGAGGGTTGGGGGGGGGGGGGTGCGTGACGTCAGCAGGTACACTGCGTAACGCTTCCGCATGCGGGTGACGTGACAGAGATGTGATGTCACCGCTCACTTGGCATGCAAAATACATACATTTCAAGTTTGTTGCATGTCGGGAAGTATGCTAAACATTTCGAACAGACGCACATATTCACAAATTTCCCTTTTTATATAGATTATTGTTGCACTTGTTTACCCAGCAAAGCCTCTTGAGTCTCAAGATGTTTGTCAGGAGGGTCCTGCCAAGTTTTTAAATTTTGGGCAAATTTGTTCATGACACCGATTCGCAATGGCTTCCTACTCTCAGAATGAAGTCACCAGATCTTGAACTTCCGCTGTGAAGCAGGCGGCACGTATTTTCTCAGTTAATACACCGACAATATTAACCAGGGCGGCCTGCCGGATACGAGTCAGGAACCTCTGCAACAGGCGGCTAATATGCCACCGCTCGACCTTGTCACCGGCCGAAGGGATGACAGCCCTACCTGGGGCGGGGCCTGGTGTTGATGCGGTGTCTGCTCCTCCCTCACCCCGCCGCCCCCCACCCCCTCTGCAGCCACGCTCTCCAAGGAGCGTATCTTCCCCACCAAGCGCAACCGCTGGGTGTCGCTGGAGAGCCGGCCCCTCGTTGCCGATGACCGCAACCTGGAGGCCCTCTTCCGGGACGAGGAGAAGGTTTGCTTCCTCAGCCTTCCCGACGTCGGTGCCAGTCAGAGGAACAAACAACGTGAGTGCCGTTCACCGCTCGCTTGGCCTCCCCTTTCGCTCGTTTGTACGAAACATGTTATTGACTCGTGTTGTCTGTGCAGTTTTTTGCTGGCCGCTTGGCATTTCAAGCCTTTTTTGGCCCTCTGTGAGGAAAACCAGGAGGAAAGTTTGTTGTTGGGTTGTTTCACAGCCGACAGGTTGCACATGCGGACAGTCAAGGTGAACCCTGACATGAGGGACCTCTTCCTGCGGATCTGCGACGTGGGCCAGCTCTCCGGCTGCGTGAGGACGCGCCTCGAGACCGAGAATTACCGCCCGTGCGCACCGCTGCGGCTGCTGGTGGGGCACCTCGTGCCGCACGTCCAGGCCTTCCTGATGTCGCGCGGCGACGCCTTCCGCCACGTGTACGACGAGCTGACGCTGCAGCGGAACATCGCCGCCACGCTCAAGACGATGAACTTCATCCAGGTAGGGATAGGGGGAGTGAGCGAGCGCGCATGTGCGCGTGCGCCATCAAATCGACGCGTCCGTTCGTTTTCCAAGTGTGGGCTTTCCGGGTTGTGCCTCTCGAGTTTTTTCAGGCACTACTTGCTGTGGGCATGTTCAGCAGTTAAATTAGCTTCAGCAATTGAATTAACCTCAGGAGTTGAATTAACTCCTGAAGGTGGCCCCAAAATCAGTCGCGCGTGGTGAAAGCATTGGTGCGTGGTGAAAGCTTAAGGGAATAAATACTCAACGCGCACGGCCCAATCAGGAAAACTACGCTGCGTCGGTACAATTGGTATTCGCGCCATCCTTATGGCTCAAGATGATTATAGTCTGCAGTAGTTTCATAGTACAGGAAGTCCTTGCTGATATGTGGCTTCACCCAATTAGGTAATTTGCGAGAAATTATCAAAGTTGTAAAATGTGAACCGTGACGCTGTCAGCACGCGTGGCCTCCTCTTGAGGAGTGGGTGTGGCATTGGCGAGGTGGCCTCTGGTGGCTCAAGAAGGCACTCGCATGCACCTCCGATTAGTACGGTGCGAAAGAAGTTAAACATGCATACACACCATTGTTTATATTATTTTACCGACGCACGGACCAATATTTGATTCATTATGACAACCCCCTTCGTCTGTGCACTCAAAACTCATCGTGTTGTTGTGGAGGATTTTGGGTTAAAGCATATTTAAGCAAGTACTCCCGTCTATCTCCAGATGTTTATTTGTTTCATATAATTATCTCATTGGCTTATTGCTCTTCAAGAGCAATACTATCCAGCAGCATTTGTTTTATCATCATGCTCAATAAACATGTAATTATCATATTTATAACCTTCTCAAGTTATACACAAATGTGTTCGTGGAATTTGCATGAAAAGAGTATTATTTCAAAACCTACGTGGTAAAGTCACGTAGTTATTGGAGCAAACAACACAAAAAAAACTGTGGTTGTGAAGTATGTAGTGGTGAAGTATGGTCACACAACCGCCATGCTCGACAATGCTGTGTGGGGAGGCCTTCATCCAGCAGTGAATTGACAAACTGTATAAAACAATATCTGTGTAATTCTACAAATGTAATCATCACATGGACACCCCATAGATTGAAAACTCATTTCTTTAGAACTGCTTTTTGTGTTTAGTTTGTTGTCCTACCCTCGCACCTCCGATTAGCACGGTTGGCTACGTACGGTGTGAAAGAAGTTCTCCTCCGCCTTCCACAGGTGGGAAAGCTGTACGTGCTGCACACTCTCACGCTCCCGGGCGGCCCTGACGGCTCAGACGGCTCGCTGCTCGTGCGGACGGTGGAGGCGTCGTGCCGCCTGCAGGACACCGGGGACCTCTGCATCCAGAAGGACCACGTGCAGGACAACGCCGTGCGCGAGCTCGTCGACATTTTCAAGTGAGGAACCGCGTTTGCTCCTTCGCCGTCTATGGCGGCTGCCTGCGCCGTCGTTTATCGATTCCCCTTTTCGACTGGCGAATTCGAGCTGAGCGAGCACGGGAGTCTCATCGCACCGTTGGTTTTTCCACTGGCAGTATACTTTGCCAAGGCAGAACCACACTGCGATTTGATGGCACAAGACATCTCAAACTAAACTAAAAATGTATTTTACCAGGTAAGGCTCACTTAGCTCTAGCTTGTTTTCAGAAGCTTAACAAAGTGGCTTATGTGGATATTTACAGCAGCCAGTTACTCTAAGCGCATGTTTTTAAATGTGGAAGGAAAAACCGGAGGACCTGAAGAAAAATCCATGCGACCACAGGGAGAATATGGAAACTCCCAATATACAGTCGTCAGGGTTGGGATCGAACCCACGACCTCCTGTATACCAAGCGAGGTAGTTAACATCTCACCACCGTGGCGCCCGAGATAGATCTGAATCTAGATCTGAATCTAGATCTGAATCTATCTCGAGGCGAAGCAGGGCCAGGAGTGGGGATGGTGACACGTGTTCACTGCCTCTGCCTTCAGTTGGTACAGTGTGAGGACATGACGTCGTATTAACACAAACACACCTTCCTCTTTGCAGTCACCATAGGTAGCAAGGTAATTGTTGAGAGGCTGTGGATCAGTGGTAGGCAACCTACGGCCCACGGCCCCCTCGTGGTGGCCTGGTCTCAGTGTGTCCAGGATGATGTGTGGGGGGGGCCACGATTAGTGCACAAGTACCATGTCAAGCTTGCGGCCCACTCAGGCGAAGGAGGGCTGCCCATGTGGCCCACTAACTAGCCTAGGTTGTCCATTCCTGCTGTAGATGTGACGACCTGGGCAGTGCACTTATATTTGTCTTCTGATGTCTCCCTCTGATTAACGCTCGGTATCTTCACTTTGTCGTCTGCATAACAATGTGTTGGGCGCTGCACGGCCTGTCATTCCACATGGCCACAGTCATGCTCTCTCTCTCCTCACTTCATTAACGACTGCAAAAGCTACTTACGTTTAGTAGGGTCGGCCTAGAATCCATCTCGGGCATATCCGCATTGCAATGAATATGAGGGCAATTTTCTATTGTGTGGGCTACATGTCCAACATGCCCAGACCTAGTTAGTGACAGTTGACATCGAGGAGCCTTCATGTACACAACGTGGGTTTGAGAAGTCATGGACGGATATGGTACGGGAGGGTCTGCGACAGAGCCTCCTTGCCGATTGGCCGGTGCCAGTGGGGTTGGGATCTTCTTCTGTAGGGGAGGCCCATGTGGCTTCTATTGAGCAGCTGGTGGTGCTTGTGTTCCAGCACCAGCAGCAACACTGTGTGTGCGAAGGAGCGTCGCTCACTCCGAGCAGCACGTCGGGTGGCAAACGCATTCATTCCACTTTGTTAATCCGTTGCACTTGAGATCTGTGCTCTGACCATCTCCCACAGCCACCTTTTTACCAATCCAAATGTTAACGTGGTCAGGCACAAACCCCATGGTGAAATTTACTTGGCATGTAGTAGTGACTGGCATCCTATTTTGCTTGTGTGTTGTATTTTTATTATGTTTACTACTTACATGGCCGTCATGGGCTTGGTTCTTCACACCTACAGGAACTGTTGGTACCTTAATTCTGTTGGCCGTGCCTTGATCAAATGCTGAACTTGAGATTGGTTCCTAGAAGTCGTCTAAAATCAGGAGGGGCGAGGGACTTGCGTTGCTCTGCTCCCTATGGAACCCTATTCCAAGTCACATGATCTGAGAGCTGAGCTATGTTAACACATTTCCAGCGAAACGTCGAGCGAGCAAAATTGTCAACATTTTGCTCCATTTTCAGCATTCCTCCTCCGGTTTGCTGAAATGTTTTTTTTTTCCAAATTTTGGCATGAGTCAAATTGGTTTTATGGGCTTCGTTGGGTGATGGAGCTTTACAGTTCTATTTTACATTTCAGTTTCATTTATTAGGTATAGCCCTGCGAGCCATTCGGCTCTTGAATCGGGAGCAACCGCAACAAACAAAAAACTAAAATATGAACAAGAAAACATCTTAAAGTGACTATGCGCAAACAGAAAAATCCAGGAAAAAACAGCAAAAACTTCCAGAAAAAGCAATACCAACGCTGTGTGCAAAAATCCCAGTGGGATGCAAGTCAAACAACAACAACCACAAGACAACTTAGATTAAAGCCATCGGTCTAACTCCGTACTACAACAAACAAACATGGCCAAACCAAAACACTTTTTGAAATCACCAAAATAAAGCCATAAAAGCAATGTAACAGTGATCATAGGAACTGTGACCGAAATTTCACAATTAACGACATAAACAACATGTACCACCAAACCCTGTAGCCATAGCTGGCTGCATGAGTCAACATTTTTCTCCATTTTCTCCAAACATCACACTGACACGATGATCTAACCCAAACGAAAACAATTATGAATCTTAATGTATTTTGTGAAAGCCTACGTCTAAAAACAAATGTTTGCTTGTTATCTTTATTTTAGAATCTGGGTTGATTGTACGATCGCTTTGAGCTTTAAGTG
Organism: Lethenteron reissneri; assembly: GCF_015708825.2. Classification (NCBI taxonomy): domain Eukaryota; kingdom Metazoa; phylum Chordata; class Hyperoartia; order Petromyzontiformes; family Petromyzontidae; genus Lethenteron; species Lethenteron reissneri. The sequence goes on from NC_083781.1 coordinate 4,735,072, forward strand.
TAAAGCACCGACGAGATGCTCTTGTGCGTGAAGGGCGTGGTATAAAAGCGACATCGTTGTCTGTATTCTTGGTTCTTTCGGTAAAGTCACGTAGAAGGGAAACAATAAAATAATAAAAATATAAAACAATAAAATTATCACGACATTTCGACTGCAACACAAGCAATCATCATGAGGTGTGAAAAACACAGCAAGAAAATTAGAAAAAAGTAGCGGTTTTTTCGTCTAAAATCAGGAAGGGCGAAACGTCGTGAGAATTTTATTGTTTTATATTTTTATTATTTTATTGTTTCCCTTCTACCGGGACTTGACCGAAAGAACCAAGAATATGAATCCCTGCAGTCACGAAAGCTTTAAATCAAAATCGTTGTCTGTGTTTAGGGAGCTGGCTCGGTTGTTCAGCTGCGAGGACAAAGATTGTCAGCGGGACCTCGAGAACTTCCTCCACAAACTCTCGACCACCATGAACAACCAGGTTGGTCGCCAAAACATTTTAAATGCTTTGGGGGGGGAGAGGGCGGCGTAGGGATAGCCCGCTTATACCTCACAACGATCAACCCACTCAACAACGCAACCGAGTACGACCGAGTGGCAGACGTTTTACACTGATTGGGTTTTTTAAAGTAATGTCAGAGCCAATTTTGATTTTTGGAAATGTACCTAATTTTACGTTGATTTCCATTTGTGCGGGATTTTCAATAGCTTCTGCAACGTGGTTATTTTTGTGCTGATTTTTGTTTGCTTCATTGCCATTAATTTATTTCATGTTATTGCTTTTTGACGTCTTCGTGACCCAGGCAATTCTATAAAACGAAAATTAAACCTTGAGTTTGAACTAAAAATTGTTCCTGCACTCTTGAAGGCCTCCCTACAGCCTGCTTGCTTTAAGACCTGAGAATTGTCATGTTATTCGTATCCAAACTGAATTCTAAACTCTCAAGCAGTCAGGCTTCGGATGTGGATGTCGAACAAACGCCCGCTTCTTCAATAAGTGACTTCTTTGATTATTCGGATAACAATTATGCTCCTCTGTATCGATCAATCAAAGCCTTGACATTGTTGACCATAATAACAGATGGCCAGCATGTGGCATTAGCACTGAAGTGGTGGCTATTTCATAGATTACTTGAGGGAAATAAAACCTCAAAGGATCCAGCAGATACCTCTATGGTCTCTAACAGTCCTCCTGTGCTCATTTACCGTTTATAGATATGCGAGCTAGAAAGTGAGCCCAGATTCAATCTTTATGCTGATACGATACTTTTCAATATCTTTGTCACTTTCCCCAATTGTTATCCGGATTGTCCTGTCGGAGCCGTGCCTCGGGGAGACAAGAATCCCATGTGGATCTCGCGCAGAGCAGTGCGCAAAACTGCTGAGATCGCTCTGAGCGACCTCTGATTCACAAACTGGAGGCAGCACTTTTCCAGCTGCACTGCTGCAGAGAGCTGCGTTTGTCGCACGACGGTTGACATATTGTTAATGATCGTGCGATGGGTGTCGGTCATGTCAATTCAATGTTCTGACCTCTGTGCCACTGGGCCACCTTTGCTGATGATGCGATCCTCCCTACGACTGCCACTTCTGTGAATGCCCCAATACATCGTTTATCTCCTGCTGGCTACCCAAGCCTTAATCGGCCCAATTGCTGTGCGTGTCTGTGCTTGCGCAGTCCCCCAACAACCTACGCAGGTTTCTAGCCGGCGAAGGCGTTGAAGATTTGCCCGAGGATGAGCCCAGGTGGATGGTGCCAAAACCGGCCGTGGAGGAGAATCTGCCAGGTGCGGTCCCCTTGCTCACCACCACACTCACCACACACCTCACCAACCACACTCATCTCACAAACTGCACGCACTCAATGCACCCACTGCACTCAACGGGCCAACCTCACTCGCCTCACTCACTACCCCAATCATATTCACCACCCCAATCACACTCACCTGACCAACTGCACTCAACACACCAATGCCACTCGCCACACTCACCACACTCATCTCATCCACTGGACCAACCTCACTCATCTCACCAATCAAACTCATCTCAACCACTGCATTCACCAGACCACAACCACACTCATCTCGCCAGCCACACTCGCCACACCAACTGTACTCCTCTCACTCACAAATCACACCCATCAGGCACATTCGTGGCCAGTAGATGGCAGCATGGGGAAAGTAGGTTCCTGAGAAATAAAAAAAATACAATACAGTATTGTATGATTATTTTTATTCTCTTATAGGAGTGAGATCTCAGGTAAGCCAAATTGCTCCCACAAACACATTATTTGGTGAGGAATTGACCAGAAATCCCAAACAGAGGCTCCTGTGGATGAAGTCACGTCCTCGTTTCCCTGCTCAACCGAGCGTGGTTCGAGTTGCGATCTTATCCAGTTGCTCTTCAGCAATTTAAGTAGATTGTCAGCAAATAGGAACAATTGAAGCGCTTGACAATCCACTTGAATATCCGCTTGCCAGAGGCTCAATAATTCAGTCCCTCAGTTCGCTTGATCTTCCCTCCTCTCGTTCAGGACAATGGACTACTGTGGGTCCTCAAGCTTTCCAGGAAACCCCTCATTGTGACCTCACTTCTCTGGGGTTTGATTTCTCACCGCAGCGCCCAAGCGCCCGGAGCCTAAACCCAGAGAGGTGGTCGCAGCGCCCAAGGAAGAGACGGACGAGGGCCCCAGCTTGACCTGCTGGCCACCCCGCGCCAGCATGGCCCTCAACACCAACTCGGCGCCAAGTACGTGAGACACGCAGAGAGAGACATTGAGCGAGACAGAGAGATGTGAATTTCCTTCCTTTGCCATCACAAAAGTACAACCGGCGTGTGATGTTGCGTTACGTTACCAACACGTGTGTAAATGGTAGAGTGGTGGCTCGGTGGTTAGGGCACGGTACCGTGAAACCCGTCGAATTGAGTTTAATTCCCGGCCACGGCTAACATAAGTTATCTGGTTTCTTCTCAAAGATAAAAAAAAAAATACAAAACTATCACAATGTTGAAAACTTGACCACACATTTTTCACTTGGATTTCCACATAGAACCATTACCCCCCCGACTGTGAAAACTTGACAGGGCCCTCCTGAAAAACAGTTTTGAGACTCACGCAGTGAGGCTTTGCTGAGTAAATAAACGCAATAATAAATAATACCCTCAATTTAGGAAAACTTTAAATACAGCGAACGTGTCCCTGTTGTACATCGCGTCTTTTTTCTCTGCCTGCTGGGCGCCACTTGACTTGCAGCAGGGAATATGTCGGGTGCTAACTCTGTTTGTCCTTTCCCTTCGCCAGCGTGCGCTCGCAAGACACTAATGGAGAACATCGAAAAGATGTTCCCTTCACCGCAAACGGAGCACACGCCGCAGGAGCACACAGAGCGCCACCTCACGTCGCAGGGCGGGGAGCCTGGGGGCGCCTTGCCACACCTGCCCGGCGCCGCACCGCAGGGCTCCAACCCGGCACACGGACAGAGGTCGGGGAGCGGCCCCTCGCGCGAAGAGGGAGACGTTCACCCGCATGGGCCCTCTGCTGCCGCCGGTACAGCCACCGGCACGGGTCCTCGTTGATCTTAGCGGCGCGGTTTAGATGATACGCGGCAAAATGTTGTATATTCCACAAATGAGAGATTGCGTCCATCACGGCTGATCCGCAGATAATCAGGCCCAGATATAAAATTTTGGTTGGTCCAAAAAAAGTTATTTTAGAAAGATTCGAAAACCGTCATCATGTCCACTGGCCTATCCTGCCAAAAATTACGTCACATGGCACTGTCAGCATTGTTGGAAGAACGTAAATGATCCGAATGTCAACAATTTACATAAATTATCCTTAAAATCTGAAATCCCAAATGCTTAAATCTAAACCTCATTCTGCAATCACTTGTAGCCGCTGGGCTCTGTTGCTGATGGTTACGCCCGCCACCTTTTTTCTTAGATGGCCAGGCACAGCTGAAGCGACCCGCGTCGTTGAGCGCAGACGGCCGCTCCAGTGACGAGCCCAAGGACCCAGAGGGTTCGCAGTCCACGAGCCGGGGGGCCACTCGGTCCCCGTCCGCTCTCTCCGACTCGGAAGCCGGGGCCCAGCGGCGCCCTGCAGGCTCCGCGGGCCCTCCCCAGCACCCGCCGCAGCGCGTGGACGGCGCTCCGTCTGGGTGAGGGCCGCCCCGCCGGGCGCAACCGCTCTGTCCTTGCGTACGGTGGCAGCAAATGCGTTTGTGAGACGATGGTCAATGTCGAGGCCTCCTGGCCACGACGAAGAAGGCTTCAGGAGAGAGAGTTGGTGTGGTTGTGTCCTTCCGTTGAAGGAGCAACAGACTACGGTGGTTTATACTCTTAGGTTTTTTCGGTAAAGTCACGTAAAATTAATTATAATTTTATTTCTATTATTATTTCTATCATTTCTATTATTTTTATTATTTATTTTTACCTACGTGACTTTACCAAAAAAAACTAAGAGTATGAATCCTTGCAGTCACGAAAGCTTCAAATCTACGGTGGTTTACTTGTGTGGTCCGTAGCTTGGGTTGTATGGCCACGATCGCACTCCTGTGGCTCGTCTGTACTTTTCCATTTATGAAGTTGTGTGCGTCGGCCTGGTGGTTTTCTGATGCGGTTGATGGGTGGGGATAGTAGACTTTTTGCGGCCCACCTGTTACGTGTTTTCTTGAATGCAATGAATACCGTCATCAAGGCGAAATGGACATCGTTAATTCAAGTATAGCTCAGAGGCAAACACGCATTTTGCTGTTCAACCAGTTTCTATTTGACACCAACGGTTGGGATCCTCAAGCTGCAGTTTGCACGTCTGCGGCCATCTGGAATGCTCTTCCTTCCGATATAAGGAAGCCACTGGTTCTATACACTTTTTAAAATCTAGATTGAAAACTCAATTCTTTCAAACTGTTTTTGCGTTTGGTTTGTTGTCCTACCCCCGCACCTCCGATTAGCACAGTTGGCTACGTACGGTCTGAAAGAAGTTCAGCATACAACACTACCAGTAGCCGTAAAGCTTTTACCCACAATTCTACAGCTATTCTAAATCTACGTTAAATCCTCACCACGTGACAATTCCCGCCACCCTCTCGCAGCTCCACAGATGGCGGTGCCCGGCAGAGGGGCGAGGAGGAGGCCACCCGGGGAGGAATCGGCCCCGACGGCGACACCACTGCCCCCGTCGCCGTTGTCGCGACGCTCCCACGGCCCTGGAGCCGTTTCGACCCCGAGCGCCGTCCGCCGCCGCTGGCGCTCGGCGTCCCCGTGTGGGAGCACGGCCGCTGGCCGCTGGACGGCGGTGCCGGCGAGGAGCTGGCGCTCTCCTCCGAGATGCTGCCCGACCAGCTGGTGCTGCCGCCGGAGCACGCCGGCGAGAGCGCTCGAGCCGTAGGACGCTGGGGGGAGCAGCTGGTGCTCGCCTTCCTGCTGGCCTGGAAGGACGACCAGAACGCCTGCCCTCGGCCCACAGCCGTGGAGTGGACGAGCGAGCACGGGCAGAGCGATCTGCCGTACGACTTCGTCGTGCACATGAGCGGCGGTGAGGAGGAGGGGCTCCCCGACGAGCACCGCGCCAACGGTGGCGCCGCCAACGCGGGAGGTGGGTAGATTGAAGCCGCTCGTTGCAACTCCACGTTTCCGTGCCAGGGACCTTTGTTTATCAGAAAACCCGGCAGGTGGGCGCGATGGCCACCAATGTCACCAGACGAGAGTGCCGGCGGTCGGTGGAAGGGGTGATCCCGATTCCCAGACCGTGGCCCAGCGGCAGAGCAAACGTCGCACTTTCCAAAGGTCCACCTTTACCTGTCACACTTGCACCCGTGTTCTGCTCTATTTCTCCATTGACCACCGGCCACCCCCTTCCCCCCCCGCAATGTCCGCAGACGTCGTCTGCAAAGATGCCGCCAGCAGCAGAGAGAGAATTATCTACGTGGAGGTGAAGAGCTCGCTGCTGGCGGAGAAGATGCTGTGGGAGATTTCGCCGAAGGAGATGGACCTGGCGCTGAGCCTGGCCGAGCGCTACCACCTGTATCGAGTGTGCAACGCCGGCGACTCGGCAGCCGTGCGCCTGCACCGCGTCACCAACCTGGCGCAGCGCCTGCACCGCAAGCAGCTCAAGCTCTTCCTCTTCGTGTGACGTCGGCACACGGCGCCTCTCCACTTTTATGTTGTGCGCTGTCTGTATGTGTGTGCGTGCGTGCGTGCGTGTCTGGCGTGTTTTCAGGTTGTCACCGCGTGCTGTTTCGGCACGAGATCCTGACGTTTCGCTCCCACGTGCCTGGGGAGCTTCGCCACAGGAGATCGACGTCGCTCCGAGTTCCCAAACACGTGCAGCGAAATGTCGGAGGTCGTGCCGAACAACGTGCGGCGCAGCCCATAAACACGTTGGAGAGCAGCGTAGCACAACCGCACAAACCTAGACATTCGTAGGTGTGTGTAGGTGCTTGCTCGCAGTATACTGCCCCAACAGTCTGTACGGCTGTATGCAAACACTTTGGCTGTTTTGTGCAGAGCTGGCCACTGCTGCTTTATGATCACTGATGTCCATCCATATAATTCCATCTTAGCCAATGATGCAGGCCGACAGATGTTTGGACAGTCAACTTAAAAAAAAAATCTTATCTTTGTTGGGAAGGCCCACACTACCACGCGTTGTATTTAATGCGTTTAAATTCAACGTGTGGAAGTGCTTTAAAAACTTTGTACGACCAATTTTAGAATTTTTTTTTTGGGGAAGACCAAATATTACTACATTTTGGAATCGACAAATGGCAGTAAAAGTAAAAAACATTCTAAAGGGGCATTACTTGTTACTTTTTGAAGTTTGTAATCTTTTTACCATGTTCAGGTAAAACAACCCAATATATTACACTTTTAATACAATTTTTACATTGTTGAATTTTTACACGAACATTTCAATGGGCAATTAATACTGTATTTTAAACAATGTTTTAATGTTATTATAGATGCTTTGTTTGGGGCAGTCTTGCTTGCCAAGTAGTAGCATCAGTGAGTTTCTAGGAGCAGCAGGACAGAATGTTACATTCCAAGGCCCTATCTCAAGATGAGCCGTTACAAAGGTCAGTTCAAAAATTTCCAATTTTTACAAAGCACAGATTAACACTTTTAGGGATAGGCTCTTTTTAACAAAAGCTGGAATAAACTTTTTCCATTAGTCTCTTCTGGAAATGGTCCAGTATACTCCATTGTTCAACTCTTTTAAAGTTTAACGTTTTAGGACTTTTTAAAGTGATATTTCCAAGAGTAAAATATAAATATTACAGTGTACATTCCCCGTTACTAATTCCCACTGACAAAATCCGTTGCACACCTTTTTTCCCTCATTTTGGTGAAAATTTTCAGTTTCTATACCAACCAATTTGTAAAGTATTTAACTGTGCTAACAAAAATTGACGTCGCCGTCCAGAGGCAACACTGAATGTTTCTATGCTCCCCGCACATTACAAACCATTGTTTTGCGATGTACTTGAATTTTAGTCTTTTGGCAGGTCACGTGTGGTGGGGCAAAGTGTAGGTACGCCCGCCTCTTCTAAGTCCACCTGGCCAGCGTGAAAGAGCAGGCCAGATATCTTGTAGAGGGGCTCCCAAGTGCTCCGACTCGGGAGGCCCTTCTGCCGGAACTCCAATTTCAGAACTGCAACTTTGCCTTTGACCTTTTTTCACTCTGGTAACAAAAACGGTTTCCTCTCTCAGAAATGTACATTGGACACACCACTCCGGCAAGAGGCATGCAGCTCTGTCCAGGGCAATGCGGTAGAGATAAGAACGGAGCTCTTGAACTCAAGAACGGAGATATTTAGTTGATGGATGCTGGTAAAGCACTGGGAAGGAACAACACATTCCTACAGCTGTGTGTGCTTGGTCTTGGTAACAGGACCAAGGTAACAGATGCGGTTGATTAAGACTTTTGGGCTTAGTATCCAGATTGCGTTGTTGGCATTGTGAGATCACAAAACCCCTTTTCAGAGGATGGTAATAGTGAGCAGTGCACAATGCGGTGGTGTCAGGGAGGCCCCTTCATCAGCGCCACGTGATGGACCTTGATGCCTCGTAAAGAGAGTCATGTGACATCGGCTAAATAATTAAGACTTCAGAGATTAATATAACAAATATGGGAGGTGGTAACCAAGTTTACTTGTGAGTGTTTTATCGTGCTGGTTTTTGTTGATTCGGCTAAAACCATGGACTTGACATTTGAAAGATCATTCAATGGGTGACTGTCCACATTTCAACCCAGGAAGGAAGTGGTCCTGGATTATTGCTCTGAAATGTACATTTGCCTGATCTGTTCTGATATTCTAAACAATGTTTTGTTTATGTATAGCGAAAACACAAGACTCATCGTTAAATGCTGTACTTCAATGAGGGCTACACATTTAATCTGATAAAGAGTGGTATGCTTAATTGTACATGATAAACATTGATTTATATATACGCTTGTGTAACATAGGTAATACATTTTCAGCATTTTTTTACTACTTTTGTAATCTAAAAAAATTTGGCATTTACCATGTACAAGTTTGTTGAGTGGCAATGTTATGTTTTAGTCGTGAAAAACGTTGCTTGTTTTACCCTTTTATCGTTTAATTTGGCATCGTGAAAATGTAATGGATTCGTTTAAAACAGTTTAAACATTTTAAAAGGAAAAATGGATCCACATCAGTTTTTTTTCTCAATTTGACATTACAATATTTTAACATTTAAACTTTCAGGTTTTGTTTCTCTCGCGTGCTTTACTAATGTACGTGTGCAATATGGGAAATATTAAATTGGGATGCAGTATTTTAAAAGACGTTTAAACGAACCATTAAAAAAAATGACCAAGTGACTGCTGGAAAAAGAGATAGCTGAAGAATTGATGATACCGCTGGGGAAAAAGTCGTAAAATGTTTATGCGGCAAGAACGTCGGTGAATCCTTGCTGTGCTTGTTTGTTGTTGTTGCACTGATGGGAAACTGTTTAATAATAATTCCATTTTAGACTGTCACAATGGGTTTCCTTTGTCGGGCAGGTTTCAGGGCAGGTGCAAATCTTCAAGGAAGGATTTATGATCTCTGCAGAATCTTAACATGTTCTTAAGGATCATTTGTGTAACTAAAAATACCCGTTTGGGTGAAATTTTACTGCGTTATCAAAAAACAATGACATTCCTCTGAATTGTGCGAATAAACATCGTTTCAATGTTTCTGTAAATGTCCATTCTTTTTCTCAAACAATGGTCCAAGTTTATTGAATCTCACTCCCTCCGACCTCCAAGAAGTATAAATGTGTGCGCCGCAGCCGCTCCAGTCGGTCACCGGCAGGTTGCCTGTGAGAAAGGTCTGAGAGGTAACTCTGAAACAATTTTATTGTATTGTCTGAACATATTTAGTTGACCGAATCTTGTGAGTTGCATATTAATGGAAACAGTGGCAAAGCCTTAACAAGTTCAGGAACGGCGCACAGCCGTCGTGGCCTTTATCCAGGTTACTGAAGAGGAAATGTGATGCATCCATCATAGCTGTGGTAGTGCAGTATTCCTCTAAAACCAGACTGTTTACTGTGCAGGAAATTGAGTTTTTATGTAACAGTTTATAATTTTAATTATTTTTCCCAAATATTTTAGCAACTGGTAAAAGAATAGAGATTGGTCTTGAGTTCAAGCTTTCGTGACTGCAGGAATCCATACTCTTTGGTTCTTTCGGTAAAGCCACGTAGGTAGAAAAAATAATAGATCATGACGTTTCGATCGCAACGAAAGCAATCGTCATCAGGCCGAACGGAGGGAAGCTGCTGATGTTACGATGGGCATAGGGGCCGTCCATAAATGACGTCACGCACCTGGGGGGTGGGGGGTTTGAGAAATGTGACATCACATCAAAATACGCAACTTTAAATAAATATAGACAACACATTCTACTGAATTGAATAGACTTAAATAAATGTTTTCAGAGTGCAGCGGCACATTAGGCACTACAATGACAAAAGTTTAAAGCGATTTGAAGCATGTTTTATTTTGGAGGGGGGGGGGGCAAAGCTTTGTGACGTCATTTTTGAGAGGGGTCTGATTGTGACGATGGGGGGGGGGGGTCAAAATCGCGTGACGTCATTTATGGACGGCCCCAGAGTCATACACAAAGTGGGTGAGAAATTTTCATGTAAATGTGATTAGCATGTCAATGTAAGCTCCGTGGTGCGCCGTCACATCGAGGACTGCATGTAAATGTAAGATCAGAAAAAGGTCGGAAAAACCACAGCCACATCGGAGCAAGCAAACGACGGTGGCTGTGTTAGTGAATGTAACTCAGTTGCAAATAACTGCTGATATAGGCAGGTAGGAAGGGAACATCAGAGCCAGTTATAACTTCAACTGGTTAATAACGTCCTTCCAATGATTGCTCAGTTTGTACCCATCTTCTCGGTTGAAATTGTGTCTGTGTTTATATATCTAGATGGCTTCATGAGCGAATTTTTGATGGTAGCCCGAAGGTTCGCAGAGCACCTTGGTCTCGGAAAAAACAATGTGTGAGCCCACCGCATTCAAGCAGTGATCAGCCACGGCAGAGGTATTGGTCCTCCCTTGTTTGAGATCTGCCTTGTGTTCACGAACATGGTCTGAGACATGTCGCTTAGTTTCCCCAATGTAACTCCTGCCGCAGACACAACTTAGCTTGTAGACACCGGGGTATTGCATGTCAGGGATCACATCTTTCACAGATGGGATCAGATCACGAATTTTGCGTACTAAAATCGGTACTAGCTCAAGGGTTACTTTCATCAATTACCCCCTTCAAATATCGGATGGGAATTACTTTGAGATAAAATCAGCATCTTAACACGTGAACAGAACTGCTCCTCAGCAACAATATTCACCCAAAATAACTTTTTTTATTGATTGTAATATTTTTAACAATAGTCAACGATTTAGTGTTTTAATACGAGCAGACAACAAGCATCTTTACCAATCCAGGAAATACACATTATTTTAAGCCAGCTTCCCCACTTCTGTGCATTCGTCAGACACGAAATTAATCTGCCTATGCCTGTCCTTAGGCCCAAATAACTTTCATCGCCCTGTAACTCGTGTAATACATCACATTTAGCCACACACAGAGATTACAAATGAATATAAATGTATGCAGTTGCCCCCCCCCCACCCCCAATTTTAGTCCAAAATGTAAAATGTGTGCGTATATGTGACTTTGGTTTAAGGGGCCGTCCATAAATGACGTCACGCACCTAGGGGGGGGGGGTCAGACATTTGTGACGGGGGGGGGGGTGAGAAATGTGACATCACATCAAAATGCGCAACTTTAAATATAGACACGTTCTACTTAATGAAATAGACTTTTTAATAAATGTTTTCTCCTACAACATCAGAGTGCAGCGCCACATTAAATACGCACAACAATGACAATAATTTAAAGCGATTTGAAGCATGTTTTATTTGGGGGGGGGGGGGCAGAGCTTTGTGACGTCATATTTGAGGGGGGGGTCTGACTTTTTGTGACGCCGTGTGACGAAGGGGGGGGGGGGGGGTAAAAAATCGTCAAAAAACGCGTGACGTCATTTATGGACGGCCCCTAAAGAGAAAAAATAGCAAATTATATCCCCCAGAATATATGAAGGGAGCAGGGAGATTTCGTTTAAATTAAAGATTGTTTTCACATCCCGCATAATGATTGGCTCATACAATGGACCCGTACACTTTAACGCACACGCGCAGATCTTCTATGTTATAAAATAGTATGCCCTAATTTACGACGAGACTGGACGTGTATGGAAAAAGAGCTTCATTGCTCATCGGATTGCTGCAGTGTAAATAAATAAATATTCATGATTCTGGGACCATGTGACGAGCCTCTGACGTCAGACCAACTGCCGTGACGTCACGACCGCGTGATCGGGGCTCAGTCGTGAGTCTCGTGCCGAGTGGATGCGCTTCTTGAGTGGCGGCTCCCCCTGCAGGCGAATTTCGACACCATTTACAACAATTTCACTATTTGAGATTTCGACAAACAATTATTCCTGCTTCCCAGGCGAGTTGATGGTGGTTGATGGTAGACTGTGTTGAGTGAAGTGGTGGTGATTTTGATGGTTCTGATGGAAATGGTGGATGTTATTCCCTGATGATGATGGGTGTTTAGCTGATGCTGTTTATTCTGATCGTGATGATGGTGGTGGGAATCGTATTATACCTTGTGACGAAGGAGTGATTTTGATAGTGGTGATAGTTTTGGGGGTGATAAAAATTAAGGTGATGATAGTGATGTTGGTCGTGATGATGATCGTGAAGATGCTAGTGGTGATGATTATATTGATAACAAAAAAGTACAAATGTTAGCCCCCCGAATTTAGGAAGTCAGAGACATTGTATTTTATGGAGCTCTTTTCCATCCCACATAATTGGCCCAGACAATGGACCTGTGTTGTTTGCATAGTATACAATGTACATGTATAGTTTGATACGCAAACATATCTATGCTATAACATGTACGGGCCTATTGTATGACATATTGCATAATAACGCTGTGCAGCTAGTTAATGTGTTTTAACTAACATTACAAAAGGCTACGTGAGGCAGCCCCGTTTGTTTGGGACGTCACAGTGGGTCGTGGGCTGGTCACGTGGTCTCACTACGAGACGTTTGTGACAAGCCTCTGACGTCAGACCAATTGCCCTGACGTCACGGTTGCGTCATCGGGGCTCATTCGCGAGTCCTCTCGTGCCGAGTGGACTGCGCGTCTCGAGTCGCAGCTCCCCCTGCAGGCGATCTCCGATACTTTTACAATAACCTCAATATTTGAGATTTATACCAAAATATATACCTGCCTCCCAGGTGAGTGATAGCGGTGATAGTAGAATGATGGTTGTGTTGAGTGTAGTGGTGGTGATTATGATGGTGCTGATGGTGGTGGATGCTATTCCTTGATCATGATGGGTGTTTAAGTGATGGTGATGCTGGCGATTTTGATCGTGATGGTGGTGGGGATGGTATCCCTTGTGACGAAGGAGTGAGTTTGATACTGGTGATAGTTTTGTGGGTGGTAAAAAAAATGATGTGATGATAGTGAGTGATATTGGTCGTGATGATGATGGTGAAGATGGTAGTCGTGATGGTTATAGTGATAACATTAAAAACAGTCCAAATGATAGCCTCCCTAATTTCGGAAATCAGGGAAATAATCTTTTATGCAGCTCTTTCACATCCCACATGATTTGCTCAAACAATGTAGCTGTGCTCTTTGGTTCTTTCGGTAAAGTCACGTAGGTGAAAATAAAATAAAAATAAATAACTAAATCACGACGTTTCGGAGGCAACACAAGCTTCCGTCATCAGGTGGGACAACCCCAGCAAAAATGTTTTACTGTCGTGAGCAAAGAGAGCTGTATGTGACAAGCGATTATATAGGGTAAGAGCCAGGGAGGAGGGATGCAGGGGGGGGGGGGTGTGAAGTCGGGCGCTTAGCCCCGAGGTAATTAGGATATTATCATATTAATCACACCATTGTAAGGATGTTATTAAGGATGTTATTAACCAGGTAAAAATTTAATTGCTTTTATATCTTGCTTCAATATTCGCATTTCCAGTTTCTACAGCACGCTACACCCCCCCCCCCCCCCCAGGCCCACGCCGGCATGGTACCTCACCAGCCGTTACCTACCGCACACTAGAAGGATGTTAATATGATAATATCCTAAATACCTCGGGGCTACAGTAAATAACGACAACAGCTTAAACTCCCGACTCCACACGCCGCACCTTCCCGTATCCTTCTTCCCTGGCTCATACCCTATATAATCGCTTGTCGCATACAGCTCTCTTCCCGCCACTACAGTAACAAAAAATTGCTGTGGTTGTCCCACCTGATGACAGAAGCTTGTGTGGCCTTCGAAACGTCGTGATTTAGTTATTTTATTTTCACCTACGCGAATTTACCGAAAGAGCCAAAGGGCATGGAGCCTTGCAGTCACAAAAACTTCAAATCTAGAATGTACCTGTGTTGCATGCATAGTACACAATGGACATGTATAGTTTGACACGCAAACATATCTATGCTATAACATGTACGGCCTATTGTATACATATTGCATAATAACGCTGTGCAGCTAGTTAATGTGTTTTAATAACATTAGAAAAGGCCACGCGAGGCAGCACCGTTTGTTTGGGACGTCACAGTGGGCCGTGGGCTGGTCACGTGGTCTCGCTACGAGACGTTTGTGACAAGCCTCTGACGTCAGACCAATTGCCCTGACGTCACGGTTGCGTCATCGGGGCTCATTCGCGAGTCCTCTCGTGCCGAGTGGATGCGCGTCTCGAGTCGCAGCTCCCCCTGCAGGCGATCTCCGATACTTTCACAATAACTTCTCTACTTGATATTTCGACAACAATTATCCCTGCCTTCCAGGTGAGTGATGGTGGTGATGGTAGAATGATGGTGCTGGCTGTGTTAAGTGGAATGGTGGTGATTATGATGATGTTGATCAAAGTGGGAGATGTTATTCCCTAATGATGATGGGTAAGTGAAGGTGATTCTGGTGATTCTGATCGTGATGGTGTTGGGGATGGTATTCCTTTGATGATGTTGAAGTGATCGTACAGATTATATTGGTGACTGCAGTGGTGGTTATATAGTTTCGTGGCGGCAGTGGTGATGGTTGTAACTGTGGTGGGAGTAGTGATGAGTATGGCTTGATTAGCAGAAGTGGAGGTAGAAATAATATTAAGAATAGGTCTTGCCCTTTCTGACAATAAAACAGGTGTTACGATGTTCACAGACCAAATATAATCGTTTTGCAAGGAATCATGTTTGAATCATATTTGCAAGGACTAAAAAAAGGTTTCTATTTGGTGTTTGAACATCTTAACACCTGTTTAATTGCCAAAAATGATAACATCTATTCTTATTTTTTCATACTTTGATACTGGAAAAAAGGTCCAAAGAATTAATATTGATGTGTCAAAGAAGTGATTTTGATGGTGGAGATAGTTTCCGGGGTGATACAAATTAAAGTGATGATAGTGAGTGATGTTGGTCGTGATGATGGTGATAGTGATGGTGGTGATAGTGATGATTGTGAAGATTGTGTTATTGATGGGGATAGGTGAAATGGTCGATGGTGATAGAGATGATGATAGTAATGTAGTAATGATGGTGATGTGATGATACAGCGCCCCCTGGCTAGCTCTGTCTTGCAGAAGAGAGACGGTGAATCTCAACAGTTAAATGAAGGGCTACTGAAGCAGGATGGCGTTTGGAAAGATGTGCGGTGTGGCAGAGAAGCCCGTGGCGATGGCTACGCACGTGGACACCGACATGGACACCGATGTAGACATGGATGTGGATACCGACGAGGACATCAACACCGAGGTGGACATCGACACCGAGGTGGACATCAACACCGACGAGGACATCGACACCGACGTTGACACCGAAGTGGACACTGAAGAGGACACCGGCGCCCTAGTGAAGGTAAATGTTTGCCCCGAGAAAAACACGAACACGAACTCACGTGGCAGGCTCTGCCTCGCAGTACAGAGGACATGAGCTCAGCCCCGCGTAGCCTTAACAGACTGTAGGGGCGAGTGCTGTTAGTGAGCACCTACGAAGACCGGCACGGCACACGAGGGGGTTGGTGGCCAGCATCACGCCCGGCCACCTTTGTCTCCCTAGTGGCGATGTTTACGCACCGGGTACTCATTTGAAGCTGAGTCGACCTAGGGGAGGTCCAGGACTGGTTCGGATAATCGTCACTGGTGTTGGTGGCCGTGAGGGGGAATCGAACCCGTGCCCATGGGTTCGTAGTGCAGCGCATTGACCGCTACACAGATATCTGCTATGAGACGTGATGAACGAGGTTCAGACTGGTGGATGGCTCCCCCTTAAACACCTTACGTGATCTCACATTAGCTCTGAGTCAATACTGATTGAGATTGCACACCATGGGAAAACGCCACAATGTGTCGCATAGAACTGGCGACTGGTCTATTGGATCACGAGATTTGGCATTCATTTTCTACTGCCTCTTCGTACCGCACTCACCCATCGACTTGCCCATAGTGCACACCTAAACGTGATCACGTCGACACGACTAACGGTTCATCTTGTGTGTGTGTGTGTGCGTCTGTGTAATGAGCAAACTACACAGTGGGATGAAGCGGTGGTCTTCCCAGAGGCGGGGATATTCTGCTCCAACAAAGGTTCGACTCCACACAAATCAGTATCACCGGCGCTCCTGAATTGCAGCCACAATCGTGCCTAAAACAAAACAAAGATCGCCCGTGAAGCCTTAACATATTGGTGGGGGGAGTTTTGTAGTGAGCACCTATGAAGTTTGACACGGCACACGAGGGGGTGGGTGGTGCTGGGTGGCCAGCACCATGCCCGGTCGAATTTATGTCCCAAGTGGCGATGTTTATACACTGCACTCGGTACTCATTTGAGGCTGAGTCGACCTAGGGGAGGCCCAGGACCGGTTGAGACAATCGTCACTGGTGTAGAACGTAAGCGAGAAAGGAACCCGGATCGCCTGGGTTCATTGCGCAGTGAGCTAACCACTGCACCACCGCTCCCCACAATAATCCTGCCGAACACACACACCCACAACCAGAATGCACATCACATTGTATCATAATAGTTCTACACTACAAGAGGACAGACTTAAATGATGTTATACTGCTCTTGCTTCAGTAATTCTAACGACTGCGCTTGTGTGTGTGTGCTTGGCACGTACACGAGTGTCTGTGTGTGCGAGCAGATATTCGTGATAAATTTGGGCTGGTGATGGGGACATACGAGTGGAATGAAGCATCGACGTTCGAGCGCGTCTACTACTACAAGACGACTTCCACTGCACGTGGCCCCAACAATGAGGGCTATGACAACGAAAAAAACCACTACGTCATGGTGCGTCCCTCCGATACGGTCCCTGCACATTCCAACCAGGCCACGTGCCACTGCAAAGGACAGCACCACGACACAAAGCCAACAATGTGCTTACTTAATGGCAATACCCCGACTGCACACAGCAATCGTGCTTACTTAACGACATTACCACTACTGCACACAGTAATCGTGCGTAATTAGGTTATCCCTACGCAGAGTAAATGTGCTTACTTGCCGATTGGATGAGGATGTTAGATTGCTCAGGAAAGATATGTTGTCCGTGTCACAAGCACTGAGCCAGACCCTTTGTAGGGTCACGTGCGATCAAACCAGATTTATTGTACGCGAGCACCGACCGAAATAGCGTGCGACGAGTCGTGACCTCCGTGATCTTCCTCCAGATCACAGGCGAGCACCTCGCCTACAGGTACGAGGTGCTCGCCCGACTTGGGGTTGGAAGCTACGGCCAGGTCTTCCGCTGCATCGACCACAAGAGCAAGGAAGAGGTGGCCATCAAGATGCTGCGGCACGAGTCGTGGTAAGATGGCGTGACGACGACGGCGGCGACCGCGTTGTCCTCGTGAAGGGGAACGCTTTGTCAGTCGGGCGACGGGTAGCGGAGGCGATGCTCCCCCTACTCGTGGGGAAACAAAAACAAAAGTGGGCATTTCCTGTGCGAGTTTTGACACGAATATTAACACAATATACACCTTACACTTCCTCAGTGGGCTTTCGCCTATTAGGATTAGGATTGTTTTTTTTTATTTACATGTGTTAGGGTAATTTGTTTACCTTTCTTGTACTTTGCACTGCTATCGTATTTTTGTATTGTTTGTTGTTGTAACGTTCTCACCCGCCCCGACTGCACGTCTGTGAAAAAGTGATTTGTGAGCTCATCACATTCCTCCAGTATAAATAAATATTCTCATCCTGACATGTCATTCATTGTAAGTATGTAATGTTGAACGTCTTTCGCACCTTATGTAACCGACCATGCTAATCGGAGGTGCAGAGGAAGGGCAACAAACTAAATACAGTTTAACACGTAGGCTTTCGCGACCAATGTTATTCATAATCAACGTTTTTGGGTTTAGATCGCGTTATTTATAAATGTGTCGTAACCCTCCACCACCCGACACGGCCAATCAGTAAAAATGTGTCACGTTGACAAAGACAAATAGTTCACTGCTTTAGCCCACCGGTGTGTTGAAGCCACAACATTTACAATTTGAGTACGACGTTTCGCTGGTAATTGCAACCAGCATCATCGGGCAATTCGCCAGAATGGTGAGGCTCTGCTGTGTCTCCCGTTCTTATATAGAGCAGCAGCAGGGTGACGTCATCATTAACTCATTAACTCATCAGGTGCAAAGATTTGAGGGGGGAGTTATTGTAATTATATACAATAATTATCAGCGAAACGTCATATTCAAATTGTAAATGTTGTGGCTTCAACACACCGGTGGGCTAAAGCAGTGAACTATTTGTCTTTGTCAACGTGACACATTTTTACTGATTGGCCGTGTCGGGTGGTGGAGGGTTACGACACATTTATAAATAACGCGATCTAAACCCAAAAACGTTGATTATAAACTAAATACAAACAGTGTGTTTACGGTGTGTTTAATGATTCCCTCAGCCAGTGGAATTCACACTCTTGGCTTAGGACCACTCATGGAGGGTGAATGAGCATTGCCTCCGCCCCTGCGTGTTGCGATGCTCAGAGCGAGGTGACAACTCTCATTCCGTGCGTTCTCCCCCCCCCCCCCTGACAGCATCAACAAGAAGAGACAGCAGCTGGAGTTGGAGATCATGAAGATCCTGCAGATGCAAGGGGGACCCTGACAACAACAACATCGTCACCCTCCTGGACAACTTCACCTTCCGGGGACACAACTGCGTCGTCCTGGAGCTCATCAGGTGAGTGTCATGGCGTCCGATGAACACCGATCCAAAGACAAAGATTAACCGGTATAGCCTGAGAAGATTGTTGGGGCAAGTGATGTTAGCAAGTAGCACCTATGAAGACGGGCAAGGCACACGAGGGGGTGGGTGGCCAGCACCACGCCCGGCAGCCTTTGTCTCCCCAGTGGCGATGTTTACACACCGCACCAGGTACTCATTTGAGGCTGAGTCGACCTAGGGGAGGCCAAGGACTGGTTCAAATAATCGTCATTGGTCTTGGCCGTGAGCGGGAATCGTGGAGCAATGCGCTAAACGCTGCACCACCGCTCCCCCAAACACCGATGCATCCGTGTGTTCATACACATGAATCGTTTGGATGTAGAATAAATGTCCGTAGGCTTTCAGAATGCCCTAGAATAGAGGACCGACCGAAATTCGGTTTCGGTTTCGGCACCGAAAGTTGGCAAATGGCCTCTTTTAGCATACTTTCGGTTTCAGGCCGAAAGTACATTTTTTACTTTCGGTCTGGTTTCGGTTTTGGCCGAAACTGATATTGACTTTCGGTCGTCATTCGTCAACCGAAGATCTATTTTTAGAAAATAACGCTAGTGCTACGTCTATCACTCTGCCTATCGGCCGGTCAGTCGGCACTAGGCAATCCTATGCGATAGGCTACAAACACACACACACATGTCAGTAGCATCAGCTTGTGAGTGAGGTTACAGCCACAACCATGGTCTGCTAATGTATATACGACCGGTCAACAGACGGCAGCCTGCATCTCCATCCGTGGGTGGAGTCTCTTTGGCAGGGCAACAACAAAGTGTCTCTGTTGTCTGTACCCAGCCGCCTGCCCGCCTTGGCTTATGTGTTGCGTTCGCTTCAGTCTACACGTGTGTTGATACCGAGATTCCAAGTCTGACAATTAGAGGCCGACCGAAATTCGGTTTCGGTTTCGGCGCCTAAAGTTGTAAAATGGCCTCATTCGGCATAGTTTCTGTTTCGGCCGAAGCCAAAAAGTTAACTTTCGATTTACTTTCGGTTTCGGCCGAAACTAATTTTTTTACTTTCGGTCTAATTTCGTTTTTGGCCGAAAGTCAATTTTTTACTTTCGGTCTAATTTCGTTTTCGGCCCAAACCAGAAATTCAGCTTCGGTCGGCCTCTACCCAACAATTATTGCCTTTCTACGCGGCTCCATGGTCAGACATAACTGTTTATAATGCCTTCCTGCCTCATTGACTATATTTTGAGTTGAGCGGCAACCCTGTATGTTAACTACGTGCGGCTTTGCCTCAGTCAAGCACGTGTGCTCCCGTTCAAGGGGCCAATCAGGGAATGTGTAACAAGCAGAAAGAAACTGTAACCATTCACGTTTTGTGCCGTCACGCAGCGGAGACTTCCTCCAAAAGCTGGACGAGACCTATGGCTTATACATGACGGAAATGAAGCCGTATGTGCGCTCCATACTGCGGGCCTTGGCAAAGCTGAAGGAGATGCACATCATTCACGCGGATCTGAAGCCGGTGAGTGAACTAATCAGCCTGCTGCGTCTTTTGTCCGTCTGTATGGAGTTAGTGCCTCAGTTCGTGCAGTTGTAGAAAATGAGAACTCTCTTGTAAACCTTAGTAACAGGATTTCGAGATATCCAGTGACTTATTCTACACCGAAACAACAGTCATGCCACGACTTGCTATTTCATAAATACAGAGAGCCAAAACTTGCATAGAAATACAACTTTTCATATGGATCTCTGTTTGCTCTCAACAACCAACGCTCCACGGAACATTTAAGATTTTCTAATGTGCGTTAAACAACAACGACCACTGCCCTAAGCAACAATTCCGAATGCCAAAGCTAAATTATGGGCGTAGCAGTGGTGCGGTAGTTCGCAATCTGCACTTAGAAGTCAATGATCAGAGTTCGATTTCTGGCCACGGCTAAAACCAGGGTTTGGGTGATATTTGAACCGGTCCTGGCTCCCATTGCCTTCAACAGCTGGCCCTGAGCAGCATGGTGAGGTATGGGCATATAACTCCCTTGACCAACACGGCATGGGGTAGGGAGATCTTCAACCATTATTACATTCACAAAGGTCAGTAAGTGTTCAACAAAAATGAGTACAGGAAATCTTTGAGTAAATCGCCATGAACCAGTTCAACAAGACGCAATCTCACCGACACACCACTCTGTCCTTTTTGCAGGCAAACATCTTGGTCAAAGACCACATCAGTGGCAATATCAGGCTCACGGATTTTGGCTTGAGCATCAGCGAGATCTGCCCAAGTGAGTGATGTAGCTGCCCTGTGTGTGTGTACGTGTGTAGCAGCGTGTGTTTGTATGTGCGTGTCACAGTGTTTGTGGGGAGCGGTGGTGAAACGGTTAGCACGCTGCACTATGAGCCTGTTAAAGCTATATGGGGGGTCTTTGTCTTCGTGCTGTGGTGGCGTGGTGGTTAGCACCGCTTAAACAAAGTATGGTAGTGACACTCATACCCTTCAAACGTTACATTTCGTCAATCATTTGGCCAGGATTTCAACTCTCAACCTCACAGTGGTGATTAGGGTAGTTGTCACACAATAAAAGTTGTTACTCACCGCAGAGAACTCTCGCGACACGACAACTGCACTCTATGATAGCTGGCACCAGTGTAATGAAAATAATTAACATTTGTAAGTGCGACCCAGCTGATATACGCATTTACGTGGGCGATCTTTGTCATTGTGCATATTTTGAGTGCCATACGTGACTGCGTGTGTGTACCCTCATCTATTCTGCACTTCACAAGTGAATAACGTGCAAGTGCCACGTTGTTTGGTCACCTGTCTGTCCGTGTGCTGCTAGGAGCTTGGTGTCTTGGAACGAGGTGGTACATGCCCCCAGAAATGTACTTTGGGCTCCTGGTCACGTGCAGCGCGGATATGTGGTCACTCGGATGTGTGGTGGCTGAGATGCTCTCCGGGAAACTGCTCTTCAAGAAAAGCTTGGAAGACCACATCGGCTATCTCATCCAGGTATCTGACGCGTAGGAAAACACCATTGCATAAAAATCCAGTTGGTTATAAGGTCCTGCTGTTGAGCTACAAGGCTGTCAGTGGGTTAGCCCCACAATACTTACAGTAGCTGATCCACTCATGTACACCAATGATGTCCTTGATATCTTCTACTCCTTAGTTTTCTGAGGTCAAGTCTCAATTTCTGGGGGCGACTTGGCTTTTTGCCAGTGAAGCTCCAAGACTATGGAACGTGTTGGCCTCTGATAACAAGACAGAATTTTTTAAGTGATTTAAATCTCGCCATGAAAACTCACCTCGATAAAATGGCCTATTCCCCATAGTTTTGGTCGTCTAATTTCCTAGTTTTGGTCGTGTAATTTCCCTGCTTTCCATACACGGGGCGCATTGGGATCCTCGGATGAAATGCGGCTTACAAATATTAATTATTATAATATATACATACTGATGAATTCTATCATTTTTATTGTAACAAACCTCGAGCCCGATACGGCACCACCAAAACGGGCATAATATTTCCCATGGGACAGTTCCAACTGCGCCATTTAAAGGATGAGGGGGGTTTAATTTGAATTTTAATCAACAATGAAGTCCACAATAAACAACAACAACAGCAGTAGGGGGTTGGTTATGACTGATGGTGCACGACGATCAACTCGCGTACAGATCCACTATGCGATGGCTCATGCGACAAAGCTGGTTACGTGCAGTGCTGTTGTCATCCTCTGGGCCTTTCACTGGTCAAAAAATGTCGCTCAGCTGCCGGTACACGGGAGAGGAGTGGACGTGTTCACTGCATGATCACAGACCATTTGCATGAGTAAAGAAGGAAAGAGAGATTTCGGGTTCATCGGTAATACCAGAGAATCAGAGCGTCAGGCTGATGCCCTTCGCAATGATTAATATTGTTATGATTATTGTGGTTTATTGTTAATCCATGAGGCTTTCAAAGCCTGTTGGAGAGCAACGAAGCCGCACGTAGTAGCCACGTCGTCAATTAAAGACCAAATATGTATGTATCGCCTGATGATAGAGATACATATCTGCAAACAGTATGTACAAGAGCAGTCAAAGTTTATTGTTCGTCGACGTTTCAAAGAGACAAAGTGCAGCGTATGTACGCTCTGTTCACTCGGGCGACGAACCTCATCCAACTCATCCCTCTTGTGATCTTGGTTTCAGATGTTGGGGCTCCCACCCAAAGCCATGATTGACGCCTCGATCCACAACATCATCTCCTTTGGTGAGTGGACAGGGGGGGTGGTGAGGTGGTGGTGGTGATGGTGTTGGGGCTCGTAGCTGTTGCGGCTGCTGTCACTGCCCGGAGAGTCGAGGCCGTGCAGCCGCGTGTCTCGTGCTCTGTGCTCGAATAGAAAGACATGGAAACTGATTCGCGTCATTTAAAAATGAACTGTGCTTTATTTGGGTTTAAAAGTCACAACGGTCTTGGCAACGTACTTGTCAGTACGTGTTGAATTAGTGCGACAGTAAGGAGTCTTATGAAAAAAATACTTTAAACGGAACGGTTATGTTTAGGTAGCACAGTATATTTGGAAAACCCCAGGGGATTTGCAATCCAACAAAGGACGTGTGCATTAATTACATGGAATTCTGGCCATCAAATTTTTAATAAAGATGAGTGGCCGCTTTTTTATATTTCAGCATGACTTAGCACAATTTTAAAAAGATTGTGTGCCAGATGCAACGGTATACTAAATCATAATAGAGCAGTTCTACCATAGTATTAAACAAGCATGAAGAACAACCCTCCACACAAACTGTTGGTCTTTGATTGAGAAATCTATTACGCTTAAAAGCACGCTTGTACAACAAATTACCATCCTCTCCAAATGATGCAAATAAAAATATAATACTAAAATAAACATCAAGGTGTCTCCTTGCTCAAGCAAGTATCAGGAGGTTCTCGTCTCCTTCGGTGGCCCAGAGTTGAGAATGGGAATTTCACGCTTAAGAGTAGGCCTCGGTAAGGTAAAAATTTAAATGTAAAAAGCAACGAGCCTACCTTTACCCTACCTTTACCCTACCTTTACCCTACCCCCTACAAATTACTCGATTACAGGGTAATTACTGGGGTACTACACATGAAAAAGGTTTATAACGGTAAATGCTAGGTAGAGCGCTTTATACATAGAGAATACTCTCGATTCCAATTTTACAATCTTTCTTTGAACTCACTCTGTCTGTTGTTTTTGTCGTTGTTGTTGTCCTTGTTGTATCCTCAAATCTTGTAACTCAATTTTAACCCACTTCCCAATGTGGTGTCGACTGCCAACAGGGAATCATATTCGCAAACATCGCAATTGGAGGGTTAAGGACCGCCGCCGCGTTGTACTCATCGCCACAACTAACTCAGTGTCTCTCTCTTTTTGTCTCTCCGATAAACAGACGAAAAGAATCGCCCCGTCGTCAACGGGAAACGGATCGTCCCGTGCTCCGTGTCTTTGAAGACAGTTCTGGGAACCCGCAATCGAAAGTTGATCAATTTTCTCCGCGGGTGCCTTCAGTAAGAGACTTGTTACTCTTGTCTACATTTCACCTCGTACAAAGACTTAAATATAAATCACTTTGAGTCTACCATCAACATTACTGGAAACGATCTTAGACCTCACGTGTCATTTGGGCTAGGACTGCAAGGTTTTGTGTCACACCGGGGCATCGTTTCTTCATCTCGTAGCTTTTTAAAATAAATATCGTTTCTGACAAAAGTGTTGATGATAGAATTGCGCATTTCACCCCAGCCCATGATTCAATGAAGCGATTTTAGAATGCAACAGGCAACTGACTCCCACCATTTGCCTTCTTGACAGGTGGGATCCCCAACGTCGCCTCACACCCACGGAGGCCCTCAACCACCCATTTTTGCGGGGCGGCAGGGCCAAGCCACCGCAAGCGAACTTCCCGCCTTGCCCAGCCACGGACACGGAGCCGGTGGCGGCTTGCAGCCTCTCGGCAGACCCCCGTCTCAGCCAGGGAGATTGCCAAGTCCCTGCTGCAAGCGAGCAGACTCCGGAGTCGGCTTGGTCAAATCAGAATACTGCAGTCTCAGTTTATGGGAGCAAGTGGGCTTCAAACTCGGATTGGGGAATGCAGTCGGAGTGGGGAGTGGAGTCGGTGGGTGACTGTGCGGTAACACGCCTGACTGAAAAACTCTTCAATCAATGTGACAGCACCAATGACGTCATCGTTGAAGAGGAAATTGAGCCGATGGAGGCCTGCATCCTCCCGGAAATCCCCTGTCTCAGCCAGGGAGATTGCCAAGTCACTACTGCAAGCGAGCAGACTCCGGAGGCCACTTGGACAAATCAGAATACTGCAGGCTCAGTTGCTGGGAGCGAGTGGGCTTCAAACTCGGAGTGGGGAGTGGAGTCGGTGGGTGACTGTGCCGTAACACGCCTGTCTGAAAAATTCCCCAATCAAAGTGGTGGCACCAATGACGGCATCGCGGAGGAGGAGGAGATGGAGTCGGCCACGAGACAAGAGTGAGTCTCCACGCAGAAGTGCACCTTGAGGAAAATGTGTATTGAGGAGGTTATTCAGTGAAAGTGTTCTCCGATATAAATGTAGCATTCCGCCACTGGCCGTAGTGAGAGATGTGTGGTATCCTCCGACCTCGCATTTGAGCGGCCGGACACATCTGAGGTGCACTACAGCAACCAGTGTAAGCACAGCCGAGAATGCATGATGGGGCAGACGGTGGCATACTGAATGCGCGCAGGTGTGTACGTTGAAATAATTTTGCATCCGTACGTAGCCGACCGTGATAATCGTAGCCGACCGTGCTAACGATGGCGCGTGCGTCCGTTTGCCAGGCGGGGCCCTGCTCTCCAACCAGGCAACAACCACGAGGAGCATGCCGTCGACAAGACTGGGCCAAGGGCGTCACACAGGCCTGGACGGAGATTCTCCCGCCTGAGGCGGAATATTCGGGGGCTTCTGCGATTCATTCGGGAGCGCTGTTTCTGTTCCCGTGACGATACTGCTGAATAAATCCTGTCATGCGACTTGGGCCCTCCCTGCCCTGTGTACATATTTTTCAATGTTACTGTCGTTTTTATCTCACTTCTTTCTGGTCCAATGACTCCAAAACTCACGGTTTAAACTGAAGATCCCAGTGGTCCTCAAAAATATTTACGGGGACTCTTCAACTTAGAAAGTCTCAGAGATACGAACAAACCTGTCCATATTCCAGTTGCCTGTTTGGACTGAGATTCATAAGTTCAACCGCCACGCAATAGATGGTGGTTGGTGGCATCTACATCTATACAACGTGAAGAACCAGTGGCCTCTACGTCTACAGGAGATTATACAACTCCTAAAGCCATTCCCCATGTTTAGTGTACACGCTGTACAACATGTTTAGAATCGACAGGAGTAAAGTTGGACTTACGAACAAATAGACTTATGAACAGACTTCTGGAACCTAACTCGTCCGTAAGTAGAAGAGTCCCTGTATATGGTGGTCACTCTGAACAACGCAGACCCAGCCTCCTTTTTACGATGTTTGGTCCATTAGGACGTTACCAGACGCATCTTTCTGTGCTAACAACCACACGATGCACATTAGACAAGTCACAACAGGTCACGTTTAATACTCCAAACTTGTCTGGAGTAATTCGCATACGGCAGACATTTCTGCACATTTGCAGAATTACATGTCTATGGGAAAGGAACCATGTGTATTGCATTACAAGGGGTGCTTGGTCGTGTGTGGATGCAGGTTGGCAGAGCCACTGATTAATCAGAATATTTTTTTATCCTGGAGAAATCCGATGAGCTATGAAGCTCTTTTCACATATGTCCAGTAGGGGCAGGTCAGCGAGGTTTGTACAAAAACGATATGAGAGGCAAGATGTAGAAAATGTAAGCATGTTGCTAAAAATACAAAGTACATTCCTGCCGATTTGTCAACAGATGCAAGCTTTGGCAAGCCAGCAACACAACAACAACAGCACCAGACCACGACAAGACAACGCACAGTCCCTCAATTACATTGCAAATTAAAATCGAGCGTTCAATGCGCGATATTTGAAACAACGTTACTAAATGGCAATATTCCCCTCGAATACCGAATGAACGAGGCTAAGACGCTTGCAGTAATGTTCAAATATGTGTAGTAAGTAGAGGAGGAGACGATGTCGAAGTTGAGACACACTGTTTATTAACTCCGGGACAGATACAATAGTTGAAGGGGTATCGGCCCCTTCACCCGTACTATGGGAAACCCACCCTAGTACTAAGCCCTCTGTCCTGTCCCCCAGTCCTCCTCTACTGGGCTACGGGAGGCTGACTGATCTGGCCCTGGCAAGCACAGATCTCGGCACCAGCTAACCAGCCTTGCCCTGATAAGGGCAGCGGTCTGGAAGCTCTTGGGCCGCGCCACTGGCTTACCCGGCTCGGCCCTTATAAGGACGGCGAGACCGGGGAGTCCCAGGGCCTAATCTCCGAGTCTTGGATCTTCACTGGTCAGCTTCGTGTCGAACTGAACTCGAGCTCTTTGGGTTCCACCTTTTATAGGGATCGCCTCCGAGGGCTGGGGGCGTGGGCAATAACTGATGCGGACGTCGGTGTGACCCCCCGTGTATGTGAGTGCCGACAGCCCTGTGTTTGTTGTCCGCCGTTTCTCCCGTAATAACCCCTACATCACCCCCCCCTGTACAGCTCGCAGGCGTCCCGGCTGCAACAATCCCTCAACCCCCAAGAATAAAGATTAACACCGTCAATACACGTGTGCCTCGTAACAGTAACAATAACAAGAACAAGCGTAACATCAACCGATGGTTCCCTAAAAAAAAAAACCCCACCCGGAACCGCAACACATATACAGAACGGTATAACAGCACATGCAATCAGCATATCGCGATCACACGCGTACATTGAAGCACAATAGCAAGCAAATCTGCAGGCGACCAACACACCATCAATCCCGTCGTAACTTTTCAACCACAACACAGTTATTCCCTCTCATGCAACGACCGCATCGCACACAGCACCTCGCAGCACAATACAGCCCAAAAAAAACATTTTTTTTTTTTTTTTTTCAATTAAGCCCATCGCGCACGGTGACCCTCGAGATGGTACAGCACAGGATACCCGACGCTCCCACGTTAATAATTAACTTTACCATCAAGATAACAACTCCACGCAGCAGCGCACACACTCCCTTTGAAACTCAGCAACCACAGCAGACTCTCCGTCCATTCCCAACACACGCACACACTTACATGGACAGCAAGCAACAAGCAGATAGCGTGGTCATCGTTATTACACACACATACAACCATTAAAAAAAAACATATATACAATGAGCGGGTTCCGCAGCAACGGAACACGCGCGGAAAGCTAATCATAACAACCGGCGCGTTTTGGCGCGAGTCCGTGCAGCGGGCCCGTCACAAGGGGCCGGCTTGGTAGAGTCGGTGGCAGGTGTCGCATCAGCAGGTGCCTGGTCGTCCGGTTTCCCGGACGTGCCAGCGCCGCCCCCCACGGGGGAGGCTGGCAGCCAAGAGGGCTTCAGTCCTGGGGCTCCTGAAGACGGGACAGTCATTAGTGGATCAGAGGCTGGCATCGATCCCGCCCCCCCGGAGTCAGAGGACTCCCCACATGTTCGGCCATTTACGTGGGAGGAAGCGTGCGGAGCAAAACATGGCTTTAACCGTGAAGGGTGCACAAACCACCGACGCTTCCCCCACTTAATGCGCACACATTGAGGCCGCACAACCTGCACAATTTCAACGGGGCCCCTCCATGGTCGCAACAACTTAGCCGAGGTGGCCAATGGCACCTGGGGGCAGTGCAACCATGCTCGGTCGCCCGGGTGCCATTCGTGCGTGTGAGTCCGGCGCGACCGCAATCTCTCGTTTTGTTTCTGGCGAGAGTCAGAGTTTTGCATGGCCGCCTGCCGTGCCTCCGCCAAGCGAAGGATGTTAAATTTAACATGGTCGGCGATTTTCGACTTAGCATGAGGCGCGGCAATCGTCAGCTGAGTCGCGACAGGCGGGTCAACCTCGCGACCATACATCAAAAAAAATGGCGAGAACCCGGTCGCCGCGTGAGGAGCCATCCTGTATGCCGCCAGGACTCCCCCGATCCGTAGATCCCAATCGTTTTGGGACTCAGATACCTGGTGGGATAGCATGGACGTAAGAGTCCTATGCAAGCGTTCCACCATCCCATCCGTTTGTGGATGGTAAGGCGAGGTACGAACTTTCTTTGTACCCAGAAGGCCACATACCTCGTGTAAAAGGGTACTAGTGAAATTCTTTCCCTGATCGGTCAACAACCATTCCGGAGTGCCCTTGTCGAGGACGTAGCCCTGAACAAAAGCCTCCGCAACGGCCGCTGCGGACTGGTTGGCGAGGGGCCAAGCCATTGGCCATCGCGTGAAATATTCCACGCCAACCAGCAGGTACTTATTACCCCTCGGCGTGGAAGGAAACGGTCCCAAAATATCAAGGGCGACCAGCTCGTTAACCCGGGTGACCGAAATGGACTGGAGCGGTGGACTGGCTCCCTTCGCCGGCGGCTTCCGTTGTGCACACTGGGTACAGGACCGCAGCAGATCGTCCACGTCTCTTGCCATGCCCGGCCAAAAGTAGTTAAGCTGGAGCATGGCAAGTGTTTTGAGGGTACCCAGGTGCAGGAGCCGTTCATGAGCAGCCCATACAGCCCTACCCCTCAACGTGGAAGGCACCACCAGCCTGTGACGGCGGATCGTCCCGTCCCAATGCATGAGTAAGCCCTGGCACCACCCCCATGAGTCAACGCCCGACTTCCCTTGACCTGATCCTTCCGCGCGACGTCGTAGCGCCAGGAGGGTCGCATCCTCCATTTGGAGGCGACCCCACTCAGCACTCGACAAGCCAAGTAGGGAATCACTCCCACCCTCCGAAATAGGACCAGCGTCCGAAGGAGTATCAACTGCGGCCGCAAGAACCCGATCCTGGCCGTCACTTGCCGATTTGCAACGGCCCGAACCCAAGAAACAAGTGCAATCCGGGGCGATTGGCAGGCGTGATAGGGCATCGGCATTGGTGTGGCGAATCCCCTTCCGGTAAGTTGTCTCAAAATCGAAATCCTGCATGATCTCGAGCCATCGGGACAACTGCCCCGATGGCTGGTTAATTCGTAGGGCATACTGCAACGCTGCATGATCTGTACGGACGGTGAAATGCCGGCCGTACAGATATGGCCGGTACTGTTGGATAAAGAACACGATAGCCAACAGTTCGCGGTGGGTGACGCAGTACCGCTGCTCGGCCGGGGACAGTACTCTACTACCATAAGCCACAACGCGCTCCACGCCATCCACAATTTGTGACAGCACGCCTCCAATCCCGGTATTGCTTGCGTCCGTGTCGAGCACGAACGGCATGGAAAAATCGGGGTAGCTTAACGGCGGGGCCCCCACCAGGGCATCCCGAAGAGAGACAAAAGCGGCGTTCTCCACCGGCCCCCAATGAAATTTGACCCCTTTTGACGTCAAGGCATGTAGTGGCTTAGCGATGGGAGCAAAGTCCGCAACAAACCGGCGGTAATATGAAGCAAAGCCGATGAAGCTTCTAACCTCCCCCACCGAGGTGGGAATAGGCCAGGAGCTGACACAACGCGTTTTGGCGGGATCGGTTGAGATACCTGACCGGCCGACGATGTGACCCAAATATTTAACAGATTCGCGCAGCAAATGGCACTTTTGTGGCTTGAATTTCAAATTAGCAGCGCGCATCTTGAGAAAGACGGCCCGAAGCCTATCAAGGTGTTCCTCGAACGTCTTACTGAATACGATAACGTCATCCAGGTAAATCAAACACACCTCCCATTGCAAGCCAGCGAGGACCAATTCCATCAGGCGCTGGAACGTCGCGGGAGCAGAGTGTAATCCCATGGGTAAGCGATTGAATTGGAAGAGGCCGTGCGGCGTTCGGAAAGCTGTTTTGGGCCTAGATTCGTCGTCCAAGGGAAGTTGCCAAAATCCTGAGAGCAAATCCAAAGTGGAAAAGAATCGCGATCCCGCGAGGGCATCCAGCGATTCGTCCATTTGAGGAAGCGGATAAGCATCGGCCACCGAGATCTTATTTAATCGCCGGAAATCAACGCAGAACCTTAGGGACCCGTCGTGCTTTTTAACCAACACTATGGGTGCACCCCAAGGGCTGGTCGAGGGAGAAATGATGTCCGATTTCAACATGTCATCTACAGCCGATTTGACCTGATCCTTTTCGGCGGGACTTAACCGAAAAGGATTTTGGCGGATGGGAGCGTTGTCACCGGTGTCAATATGGTGGCGTAGCAATTTGGTACATCCGATATCGTATTTGTGTTTACTGAAGACGTCGGAAAATTCTCGCAATAAGGCGCGTAATCTAGCACGTTGTGCGTCGGACAGGTCAGGTGACTCAGCACACAACGCATCCAGCCAACCCTCGTCAGCGTCTGAGGCTAATCGCGTTTGAGAATCGGTGGCCACCTGGCCAATGATCGGCGTTTCCGCAGGTACCGGAACCGCATGTGCGAACACGGTACCTTGCGAAACCACTGCCGTCCGTGTCCCGACATTGAGGACCGCGATAAACGGGTCCCCATCCCCTTTAACAATAGTCTGGGCCGTCACCAGATCTGGCCCACTCACCCCGGCTCTAGATGGTCCCAAAATAACGCCCCGGTCAGAGACCCCTTTATCGAACGGTCGACGCAAGCGCAGGGGTACCAACATCTGTGCCCCAGGGGGTACACGCACCGTCCGAGCAACAAGCGCCTGTACCGTAGCACAGGCAACACGCAAGGCAGGGGTGGCAGGTAGGAACGTCATACGTCGGCCCGATGGAAGCTCGATGCATTGCTGGTCAATCAGAATTTTGATGGGCAATTTGGCCAAAAAGTCTGTCCCCAACAGGCACGGAATAGCCAGCGAGGAGGAGACGAACACCGGGCCAGATAGTTTAATGTCCCCTATCGAAATTTGCGCTCGAATTTGACCGATAATACCCAACGAGCCCCCATTCGCAGCGTAAAACGGTATATCGACAGGGAGCAACGGGCGACTCTGAACGGGCAGGATATTATAAATCAAATCTGAAATGATAGTTGCCGAAGCTCCCGTATCGACCAATAGCCGTACCTCCACCCCGTCAATATGCCCCGCGACAACGGACGACCCCGCCGATGCAGCCACAACTCGGTGAGCCAACTCGGACCATTGGCCCGGTTGGAGCGCCCTCCCCGACATGCCGCGACCCGACGCACCAGCACCCAAACCCCGAGAATCGTGTGTCGGACCTTGTGATAGGAAAGTGGGTGTGTGTGCAGGCCGAACATGTGGGGTGCCATGACTTGCCCGAGGATGTTGCGAAGGCTTGTGAGGAGGGCCGTCCGCAGCTCCAGGTCTCGCACCGCGCTGTCGAGGAGCCCGGCATCCGGACGCCACGTGGCCCCGGAGGCCACAATTATAGCAGACGACGAGCGTTCCAGAGGACTTGGGCTGGTCTCGGTGGCTCGGAACGTCCCGAGCCGGTCGCTCGGCAGATCGCCATCCTGCAGAACGATCCGCAGCGAAGGCTCCCTCCATTCCGGAAGAGGTCGCCGCCACGGTGTGTCGTGCATCTGCTTTGTTCGCCTTCCTCCGCTGGGAGATGAGATTGGCGTGAATGTGCCTTGCAGCCCGCAGTGATGACATATCCGCATCGTCCTGCGCTAAGATGGTGAAGTTCAAATCGTCAGCCAGCAGCAAAATTTTCTCGGCCACCATCGCATCGATCCCCTCTTCATCCATACGCGGGAAAGCGTCCTTCGCCAATGACAGCAGGGCCGTGCGATAAGCGAGTGGCGATTCCTTGTCACCCTTCTGCCGTTCATAGAAGAGCTGGCGACAATCGGAGGGCGGCCCATAAACGGTGGCCAGCAGCTGCAGCGCCGACTGAATGGTGGAGCGAGCCGACTTGGGTGCAGCAGTGAGGGTGCCCAGGGCGTCGCCGTCCAGTAACGCCGGGAGAGCACACAGCGCCTCGTTGTCCGACCAGCCTGCCATCTCTTGGTGGGCCAAGAACCGGCGCTGGAACCCCCCCCCAATCGCCGTCGCTTGCAACAAATACCTGCAGGGCCGGCAGGCGTTGCTGGAATGTCGGCTCCGTCTCCGATCCTCTTGCAGCATCCGTAGCGCGTCCCCGTACTGTATGAGTAATGACGGACTCTAATGGGTGTCGCGCCGTCAGTGACGTGTTGGTCAGGGCTTGGTCGGTGCTGGCGTCCGCTGGTGGTGACGTTGCAACCCCTGATAGGCCGCCACCGCGACCCGCCTCCGCCGATGACGTGGCGGCTGCTGGCTGGGCACCGTCCCCCGCGTGACGAGCTGGGACTCCTCCCTCCGCCCCTACTGTCTTCGTGGCGGGAATTTCGAGTCGCCCCGCTGTTGTAAAGGCGGGAGTTTCTGGCGGGCGTTGTCCATCTTCCCGCCGCGTCGCTCCTCCCGGCCCCAGGCGAGTTATTTGTTCCAGCATAGCGGCCGCTGCATATGTAATAAAGGACTCGACCACGATGTCTGGCTTGGTGTCCTTTATTCGGTTCTTCTCTCTTAACCCGCACGGCTGTCCTTCTATAAGACTCTATACTGACACTGATACTGCTCTCCTGCAGTTTCTCCCCTCGTCGTTCTCTCAGCCTCTCTCTCCTCTCGTCGCTCTCGTAGCCTCTTCCTCACACACAGCCTCGCCGGCTGTGTTCCCCGCAGCTCCTCGTCCGCCTTCTCTCCAGCCGCCCCACCGCTGTCTTCTCTCGCAGCTCCGCTGGCTGCCCCCTTAGCTGGCCACCGCTGGCCGCCGCTGCCACCCCTTGGCTTTGCCCACGTGGCCTTACTCTGGTCCAGTCCCACTCGTTCTGCCTTCCTCTTCCGGTCTCCTCCCTTAAGAACCTTAACCTTTCCTCCCACGTCACCTAACTCCACCTCTCCGTGACGTCACATCCGGGAGGTCGCCCGCGCCCGCATTACACCACCCTCCCCCGTGGAGAAAACCCAGCCGACCTCGGCTGAACAACACCAACAGTAATGCGGGCGAACCCGAGCGTAACACACCAAAGGACACCAAGCATGCAATATAACAGTAAGAACAATCAACACAACTCAACAATCAATAACGTAGCAGAAGCAGGCAATAAATACACAGTAAGAACAATACAACATAACAATCAACGAAACACAAGGGATTTAGAGCGTGTGCGGGTCGCCGGCCCGTCCCGGACGGTCGGCGGCCCATCCGCGGAACGGGAACGTGATTGAGGTTGAGGAGCGACAGGGTGAAATCCCCCTGTCGCTGTTGGAAGTCCACCAACGTCCCGTGTCCTTGAAGGATCAGTCTTGGGCTTGTCCCGCGGATGCGTCTGCAGCGGGGTCGGAAGGGCTGCAGGGCTCGAAGGACCCGCAGATCTGGCAGGCACCCTCCGAGCAGAGCGCCTCGTCCCCTCCGGTGTCAAGGCCGGCCTGCCTGGAACAGGTACGACAGGCGCTCTAGCAAGATCAATGGACGCAGGCGGGGGAGAGTCGGCAGCAACAGACCCCGGCAAGGCAACATTGGGAGATGATGCATCATGTAGGGGAGCAACATACGGTTTCAAGCGCGACGTGTGAACAAACCAGCGGCGAGAACCAATTTGAACACGCGCCGACTGAGGATTAGGAACCTCAATGAGGCGGACAGGCCCTCGCCAAGGTTTGTGAAATTTGGGAGAGGTACCCGGCCGCACCTGCGGGCAATGGAGCCAGGCCAGGTCCCCAACCTTCCAGGGGCACTCCCCTTTGGAACGCCGTGCGTACCTCTCATTTCGGGCCTGAGCTTTGGCCGTAGCCACACGGGCACTCTCCCGCGCCTCCGAGACCCGGCGAACAGTGTCCCGAATGTAGTCAGGAAGCGGTTTACAAGGTCCCCTCACACCGGTTCCCATCTGCACATCCATTGGCGGCACGTTTTCCCGACCATACATAAGGTAAAATGGCGAATAACCCGTAGCCGCATGAGGAGTCATCCTGTACGCCGAAAGCACCCCCGGGATGTGCAGGTCCCAATCCGATTGTTGCTCACTCACCGTGTGGCACAGCATGGCAGACAATGTCCGGTTTAGCCGCTCAACCATACCATCCGTTTGCGGATGGTATGGGGATGTCCGGACCTTCTTAGTCCCTAGGCCCGCGCATACTTCCGCCAATAATTTCGAAGAAAAATTTCGGCCCTGATCCGTAAGGAGTCTCTCCGGCGCACCCTTGTCCATAACATATCCGAACAAAAAGGCGTCGGTAATGGCCGCGGCCGATTGATCGGGCAACGGCCAGGCCATCGGCCAACGGGAGAGGTACTCAACCCCGACCAGCAAATATTTATTACCCCTCGCCGAAGGTGGGAAAGGTCCCAAAATGTCCAGTGCCACCAATTCA
The DNA here is from genome assembly GCF_015708825.2 of Lethenteron reissneri. Lineage (NCBI taxonomy): Eukaryota > Metazoa > Chordata > Hyperoartia > Petromyzontiformes > Petromyzontidae > Lethenteron > Lethenteron reissneri. The sequence goes on from NC_083781.1 coordinate 4,770,304, forward strand.
TTGACCCGAGACACCCGAATTGACTGTAAGGGTGGCACATAAGGATGTTTAGGAGGCTTACGCCGGGCACAGTCAGGGCACGCGCGGACGTGCCCCACGACATCCGTCGACATGCCGTGCCAAAAATAATGACGTTGCAACGTCAACAAGGTCTTCTGCACACCCAGATGTAACAGCGCGTCACAATGGAGAGTTCTAATCAACTCGTATCGGAGGGACGCAGGCACCACTAGACGCCAGTGTTCCTGGAGACTTTCCCTCCACATAAGCAGACCATCTCGGACCGCGGTTTCCGGCGCACCCTCCGTAACCGGACCCCCAACCTCCACTTTGGATCGCTTCCGCAAGGACACTAACGACTCATCCATCATTTGCTCCCTTATCCAAACAGACCGTGGCAGATTCAAAACCCCATCAGTCGGCCCCGGTTCCACAGTAGCATCCGACTTCTCCACAGCCAATACCACCGGCTGAGGGGGGGGTAGGCTGGGCGCACATCTCTGCGTCCCCGACGCACATTTGCAAGGGGAGCGCTGCGGCAACCTAGAAAGTGCGTCTGCGTTCGCATGGCGCACCCCTTTACGATGGTGAATTTGAAATGAAAATTCTTGCAGCGTGTCCAACCAACGCGACAGCTGGCCGGAAGGTTGATCCATTTTAAGGGCATATTGCAAGGCCGCATGATCCGTACGTACGATAAAGGAACGGCCGTACAGGTACGGTCGAAACTGACGTAGGAAAAAAACAACGGCTAAGAGTTCCCTGCGAGTGACACAGTAGCGTGTTTCCGCGGGCGACAGGACCCGGCTACCATACGCAACGACGCGCTCTACGCCCCCTTTAGACTGAGACAACACCGCGCCAATACCTGTGTCGCTCGCATCCGTATCAAGAATGAACGGTTGATTGAAATCCGGATAATCCAATGTTGGGGCGGTAGCCAACAGATTACGCAGACTCTGAAAGGCCGCCTCTTCCGGCGGTCCCCACGCAAACTTACGTCCCTTACCCGTAAGGAGGTGCAAGGGCCTCGCGATGGTCGCAAAATTCGGTACAAATCTTCGATAATACGAGGCAAATCCCAGAAAGCGACGTACATCCCCCACGGTGACCGGAGTCGGCCAATCTCGGACGCACGCCGTTTTTTCCGGGTCCGTAGACACCCCCTCAGCACTCACGATGTGCCCCAAATAACGGACGGACCGTTGCAGTAGGTGACATTTCTTTGGTTTAAATTTCAAGTTCGCGGAGCGCATCCTCGCGAACACCGTCTCCAGCCGCCTTAAATGTTCATCAAATGTGCGGCTGAAGACGATGATATCGTCCAAATATATGAGACATGTCTCCCACTGCAACCCCGTCAAAACGAGTTCCATGAGCCTTTGAAATGTGGCAGGGGCCGCATTCAGCCCCATCGGAAGGCAGTTAAATTGAAACAACCCCTGCGGCGTACGGAATGCGGTCTTCTCCCGTGAGGGCTCGTCAAGGGGAAGCTGCCAAAATCCCGAAGAGAGGTCCAGTGTAGAGAAATACTTAGCCCCCGACAATGCGTCGAGGGAGTCGTCCATACGCGGCAGGGGATACGCATCTGCCACCGATATCTTATTCAATTTTCGAAAGTCAACACAGAATCGCAATTTGCCATCCTTTTTCTTAACCAAAACCACAGGCGCGCCCCATGGGCTGTTCGACGGCGATATAATATCCGCAGCCAACATATCCTCCACTGCCCCCCGAACGTGTTCTCGCTCGGCCGGACTCATTCGGTGCGAATTCAACCGAATAGGGGCAGCGTCGCCTGTAGCAATGTGATGGTGAAGCAATGAGGTGCGTCCCAAATCCAAATCATTGGAGCTAAACACATCGGAATACGTCAATAACAATTTATGAAGCGCACCCCGTTGATCCACAGACAGGGAAGAATTTCCGTCACATAAGCTAGCAATCCAGCGGTCATCCGAAGCCACAGGCTCGGAAACACCAGCAACCACTCCCTGGCTATGCGAACAATCGTGAGCCGTAAATGCCGTGGTGGCATGTGCCACAACCGTGCCGGCTGGGACACAGACATTTTCCGTACCCGCATTGAGCACCTGCAAAAACGGTAATTGATCTGGCCGGACGATGGTCTGCGCTCCGACCAGCGCCGATCCGGCCGTTATCGAGGCTGAAGGTGACAACAAGATCCCAACCGCTCCCAGCCGACCAGGCAGGGGCTTCCGATACCGCAGGGGAATAAGCATCTGTGAACCAGGTGGAATATCAACAGATGCCACGGATAGCGCCTGCACTTGTACGGCCGAAGCAGGTCGCCCCCAGGGCGACGGCAGAAACGAAATTTGACGGCCACCCGGCAGTTCAATACAATTCTCATTAATTTTGATCAAAATAGGCATCTTAGCCAGAAAATCAGTGCCCAATAAACAGGGAACTGCCAAGGATCTTGAAATCAACACAACGCCCGAGGCCGACACATCCCCAATAGATATTTTAGCGTCCACCTGGCCCACGATGCCCATACTACCCCCGTTCGCAGCGACGCACGACCCGTAAACCGGACGCACGGCCCCGGGTGGGATGCCTAACAGATGAAAAATGACATCCGAAATAATAGTCGCGGACGCCCCGGAATCGACCAAAATGCGCACGTCCACCCCTTGTATAGACCCCGGCACGGTGGACGAACCCGTAGCGGCCGCAACAACCCTCCGTGCCAATTTGCGCCACTGCGTCACAGAGCGACAAGGCCCCGTCGAAGGTCCCTCTTTAACAACAACACTATGACCGCACAACGAAGGTGATGGGTGAGGTGTAAAGCCTTGCCGGGTGTCTGGTGCGTGCCGACTTGCCTGTTTCGGTGGATCCTTGGGCGGCTTGGCCGGTAATGAGGCCTCCTGTTGTGGCGGACCCGGGATGCGGGCCCAGCAGTCCTTCGCGTAGTGGCCCTTCCGTCCGCAGCGGAAGCAATCGGCGTCGTTGCGCCGAAGCGCAGGCCTTGCATCGCGCCGCCCGCGTATCGGCGGTGCAGCACGAGAGGCCGGTCCACCGCGGCCTGACCATGGCACCGAGGCGGCCGTCAGCTCCTGAGGGCCCCGCTCATCCGGCACGTATACCGACTTCGTAGGGTCCCAACCCAGAGCGCCACCCTCCGCGACGGGCCCCCCTGTCCACGCCGTGACCTGTTTCCATCGTCGTAGGTTGAATTGTGCATCCAGACATTTCGCCGCCGCCCGGGAGGTGAGCTTCTCATGCCCGCACACCGGCATGGGAATCCCAAGATCCCGCGACAGCTCGAGCATCTTGCCCAAGATGAGAGGCTCGAGCAGGTCAGGTGTTGTATCTGGATACGCGGCCATAGCCAAATCAAGCACTGCACCCCTGTACGCCACAGGCGACTCCTCGGGCGCTCGTTGTCGTTGAGCGAATCGCCGATGCGCGTCGTCAGGTGGCTCGTAGGCGTCGGCCATTTCTTGAAAAACTCCATATAATGTCCTCTTCTTCTCGGCCTTAATGGAGCGAAAAAAACGAACAGATTCGTCGTCCAGAAGAGTCGGCAACACTTCCAAGGCCTCAGCATCGGTCCATCTCGCAGAACGGACCGCCGCTAAAAATCTGCAGGCGAAAGCGCTCCAGTCGCCCCCAATGGCGAATTCCTTGACCGTGGTGAGATGGCGACTCCGACTTCGCTTCACTCCGCCCTCCGCCGATGGTTCCTCCGGAGGCAAATTCAAAATGGCGTCGAATCGCGGCGTGGTCAAGATGGCGGATTCCCGCCGCGGCACGCGCAAGATGGCGGCCTCCTGCCGCGTGGCCCATGGCGCCGGGAGTGAAGAACCCGTGGCGGCCTGTGGAGCACTCTCCGCTCTCTCCGTCGCCGTGCTTGGGGTGACGAGATGACACAATTGGCCCAGGGCGTCCTTGAGAGTCTCCAGTTGCTCAGCCACCTGCAGCCATCGCCGATCAGCGTCTGATGGTGTCGGCGGCCCTGACACTGTGGCTACATCTTCCACTCCCGTCCCCGCACTCGTTTCAGCAGGGCTCTCCTCCACCACCCTGGCAGGATCCATGTTTGGAGGGAAGTCTTCGTCTTCGGACGAAGAAGCCGATGCCGGCGCTGGAACATTTTTCTTTCTCACTTGTTTCGACATGCCGTTGCACTTCCGACACCAATGTAATAAAGGACTCGACCACGATGTCTGGCTTGGTGTCCTTTATTCGGTTCTTCTCTCTTAACCCGCACGGCTGTCCTTCTATAAGACTCTATACTGACACTGATACTGCTCTCCTGCAGTTTCTCCCCTCGTCGTTCTCTCAGCCTCTCTCTCCTCTCGTCGCTCTCGTAGCCTCTTCCTCACACACAGCCTCGCCGGCTGTGTTCCCCGCAGCTCCTCGTCCGCCTTCTCTCCAGCCGCCCCACCGCTGTCTTCTCTCGCAGCTCCGCTGGCTGCCCCCTTAGCTGGCCACCGCTGGCCGCCGCTGCCACCCCTTGGCTTTGCCCACGTGGCCTTACTCTGGTCCAGTCCCACTCGTTCTGCCTTCCTCTTCCGGTCTCCTCCCTTAAGAACCTTAACCTTTCCTCCCACGTCACCTAACTCCACCTCTCCGTGACGTCACATCCGGGAGGTCGCCCGCGCCCGCATTACACATACAAGAGCTCCGCCAGCCGCGAGTGAGCCAACGCCAACTCGTCAGTCGACGTCCCGGCCCTCTCCGACGACCCCGCCGATGTCGGAGCTGGCAGCTGTTGTGCAGGTACGTCGGCGGCGATGTCTTGCACTGCCCCTCCCTCGTCGTCATCCTCTCCTGGGTCTTGGGCACGAGTCTTCCGTCTCGTATCCATGCTTGGACCACTTCCAACACCAGATGTAGTAAGTAGAGGAGGAGACGATGTCGAAGTTGAGACACACTGTTTATTAACTCCGGGACAGATACAATAGTTGAAGGGGTATCGGCCCCTTCACCCGTACTATGGGAAACCCACCCTAGTACTAAGCCCTCTGTCCTGTCCCCCAGTCCTCCTCTACTGGGCTACGGGAAGCTGACTGATCTGGCCCTGGCAAGCACAGATCTCGGCACCAGCTAACCAGCCTTGCCCTGATAAGGGCAGCGGTCTGGAAGCTCTTGGGCCGCGCCACTGGCTTACCCGGCTCGGCCCTTATAAGGACGGCGAGACCGGGGAGTCCCAGGGCCTAATCTCCGAGTCTTGGATCTTCACTGGTCAGCTTCGTGTCGAACTGAACTCGAGCTCTTTGGGTTCCACCTTTTATAGGGATCGCCTCCGAGGGCTGGGGGCGTGGGCAATAACTGATGCGGACGTCGGTGTGACCCCCCGTGTATGTGAGTGCCGACAGCCCTGTGTTTGTTGTCCGCCGTTTCTCCCGTAATAACCCCTACATATGCATCGCAAGCCATTCAGAAGTGGAAGGCCTCACGTGACCACAAGGCACCACGGTAGCGAGATGTTAATAACCTCGCCTGGTACACAGGAGGTCGTGGGTTCCATCCCAACCCTGACGCATGCTGTATATTTTGAGGTTGCATGTCTCTCCCCATTAGTGATGGGGCTGGAGGAGGTGTGGTGGATATGACGATGTGGAAGCTGTGTCAGTGATTAGGTGTGTGCTTGAAGAGAAGATTACATGGGGAGCGGTGCCGAAGTGGTTAGCGCACTGTGCGACGGTTGACGAGTATCTGAACCGATATCGGTCCTCTCCTAGGTCTAATCCGCCTTAAAATGAGTATCCGGTTCGGTGAATGGGAAGAGACAAAGGCGGCCGGGCGTGGTGCTGGCCACCCATCCCATCGAGTGCCTTTGCCAGACCTTTTTAGGTGCTCGCTCTCAGCACCAACAGTCTGTTGATGGTTATAGAGGGGGGGTGTTAGAGAGGGGTGTGTGACTGATGGGGGGTGAGTATATTTGTTAGGGCGCCACGGTGGCTGGGAGATGTTAACTACCTCGTCTGGTATACAGGAGGTCGTGGGTTCGATCCCGACCCTGACGCCCGCTGTATATTTGGCTGATATAAATGTCCACGTGACGATAAGCCACTTCGTTGAGCTATCATTTGTGATGGTCAGGTCTCTTCTGAAAAACTGCTTTTATGCTCAGTGGGCTTTACCTGGTAAAATAAAAATCGTTTGTCGTTTAGTAAATAAATGAAGTATATAAGTTCCATACTCTTTGGTTCTTTCGGTAAAGTCACGTAGGTATAAAATAACATAAATCACGGCGTTTCGGCCGCAACACAAGCGTCCATCATCAGGTGGGAAAGCATGGTCTGCTGCTGAGGCAGACTCTTTTAAAAGGTTTGAAATGGGTGTAGCTCAAGGGTTATACAGAAGTGGCAGGGGCTAGTGATGGTAATGTGAGAAATTAGCATGTAACTGTAAGATAGGAGAGCGGCCTCCTAGACGAAGGCACGGAAGTGGCTCTGTTAATGTGAGAGATTAGCATGATGTCAGTGTGAGAAATTAGCATGTAACTAGAAAAGTAGGAGAAGAAGAGCGGCCTCCTCGACGAGGGAGTGCAACCCAACGGGTGTAATCTGCAGGGCCTGTGAGTATGAGAGTGCAATCCAAAAGACATGTGAGCATGAAAGTGCAATCCGAAGGCATGCGAGTGCAATGCAACGGACATGTGAGCATGAGAGATCTAAGAGAAAGACATAGAGAGAGAGACACAGAGAGTCGAAATAACAGCTGATATATGCAGGTTGGATGGAAACATCATAGTCATTTAAGACTTTACCTAGTTATTAATGTCCTTCCAATGGTTGCTCAGTTTGTACCCATCTTCTTGGTTGAAGTTGTGTCTGTGTTTATATATCTGGATGGCTTCATGAACAAATCTCTGAAGGTAGCCGGTAGGTTTGCAGAGTACCTCCGTATTGAAAACATCTATTTCGTGTGAGCCCACAGGGTTAATGATCGGCAACAGCAGAGGTATTGGTCCTACCGTGTTTCAGATCTCCCTTGTGTTCACGGACGCGGTCCGACACATGTCGTTTCGTTTCCCCAATGTAACTGCTGACGCAACCACAGTTCAGTTTGTAGACACCAGGGTAATTGCATGTCAGGAATCACATCTTTTACAGATGGGATTAAATCATGGATTTTTGTGTACTGTATTGAAACAAATTTGGATCTTGTGTTTATTTAAGATTTTGGAAATATTTATGGTAACCCCTGCTATGTATGGTAATGTGATGGTTTTGGTTGGATTCTCAGAAGGTTGTCTCCGTATGGCTGGGGAGACAGCTTTGCGGATTGTACGGTCCCAGAATCCGTTCATCCTGAGGGCTTGGTGTACGTGCTCCAACTCACTGGCTAGGTGGTGCTGGTCGGAGATGCAATGGGCCCTATGGTGTAGTGTTTTGATGAGGGAATTCTTCTGGGCTGGATGGTGGTGGGAGTCAGGCTTTAGATAGGCATCCGTGTGGGTGGCTTTCCTGTAGACCGAATGTCCCAACGAGCCATCAGGTCTCTTCTCAAGCTACCATGCCTGGATGTTTTGATCGAGAAGAGACCCTTACTAAACATCTGTGAAAAAGAGCTTGATAGCGCTTCGGATTTCTCCAGGGTCAATACAGAATTTGATTCTGAGTACAGTGTGCACAGCACCTATACAGCAAGTCCTCGTTTAACGCAGTAGGTTAGTTCCTGAAATGTGCCGCATTAAGAGAAAATTATTTCCCCCATAAATACCCGTATTTTCCCGCATATAACCCGCGGGGTATACCACTTTTTACAAACAAAACAAGACCCTGCGGGGTATATGGAGGTGCGGGCGATCCCAAAAATATTTTACACGTGTGACATGTCATAACTCGTTTAATGTTTTCATGGTAGGACTATCCACTATACAACACTTACCTTTGACTAAAGCACTGCTGAATAAACCACTCACACTAAAATTGCACATGTTATCACGTTTAAAATTATTCGAATTGTTTGTACAATGAAACGACAATGTTTGAAGTGGATGCACTTTGTTTACCGTAATACTTTCAGTGGCTGTAGGGGGGTGCAAAAGTTTCAGCTGAGGCTCTGGATCGCACAATGGAAAGGGCCTTAACAAGCGTCTACCAGACGCGGAATCATAATTGCTGAGTCCCTTCATTGCGGGACTCATTCAGCAGTGGAGTGACATGGGCTTCAGGTATCCACGTGTAGACGGGCAACAAACACTGAGGCCACCTGGCGATAAATGTTTGCCGGTGCACATTGGGACCGGCTCACACGTCACTGGCCCCAGGCAGCCCCCAGCCACTGGTGTGCAACGCAGCGAAGGGAATCTCCCACCAATGAGAACCACGCACAACCCAGGGTGCAGTCCTATAACTTGGACTCGCAAACACAACAAAACCCGTAGCTGTCAACCCACACGGTTTACCCGTATTCTGTTGGGGGAAAGTGAGTTTTCAGGTCCATACGGCACACAGCCGTTTCAAAACGGGCAACATTTGTGTTAAGTCTATTTGTGTGTGCTTCTCCCTTGTGATGGGACTTTGTAGGATGAACGTTGAGATTTATAAGGGGCACGGGGTGACCAACAAGGTCTGAATTGGTCTGTGATAAGGGGTTGCCAGCTATGCAAACCCCACACAATACAAAACGCCAAGCGGCCAGCAACAACAAAAAATAAAACATAACTGTCCAATGAGTAATTAGATCATTAAGATCATAGAAACACGTTCCTTAAATTGAGCAAGTTTATTGTTGCAAGAGTTTGGGAAAACAGGAAGACCGGGTGGGGATTCCAGAGTGGAGCAGTGCAAAATGATAAAGCTGAAAAGAAGAGTGAGGTGACCTGCATGGTGGTGAGCGGGTGGTTGATTAATGGGTGAGTGTTTGAGTAAACGAGTGGAGGAGTGTACAATAGGGTGATTGAGTCAGTGACTGGATGCGTGGGTGACTGGATGAGTGGGTGACTGGATGAGTGGATGAGTGGTTGACTGGATGAGTGGGTGAATGGATGAGTGGGTGAGTGAATGCGTGGGTGATTGAATGGGTGACTGGATGAGTGGGTGACTGGATGAGTGGTTGACTGGATGAGTGGATGATAGGGTGATTTAATTAGTGACGAGATGAGTGTGTGATAGGGTGATTGAGTGAGTGACTAGCTTATTATGTGATTGAATTAGTGACGAGATGAGTGTGTGATAGGGTGATTCAGATGCGTGGGTGACTGGATGAGTGGGTGATAGGATGAGTGAGCGACTGAATGCGTGGGCGACTGGATGAGTGGGTGATAGGATGAGTGGATGACTGGATGCGTGGGTGACTGGATGAGTGTGTGATCAGGTGATTGGATGAGTGACTGGATGAGTGGGTGACCGAGTTGTTTAGTTGAGTGCGTTGTTGTGAACTGCAGTGAGGCGCGGTGGTTGAACGCGGAGTGGATGAGACGAAGCGGTCAAAGTGTCTGGTAGACCGAGTCTCTTAACGTGGGTGGAGGGGGGAATCAACGAGGTGAAGTTCACTGCAACATTCACCACGGTGGTGGTAGTAGTCGCAGCGAAAAAAAGAGTGATACTGGTGCACGTGGAAAGACATTAATTATAGGGCTGAATGAAGGGCGATGCGAGGATTCGAGGTGGTGAGGAGGCGAAGAGGAGGGTAGAGGAGGTGAGGTGGTGAGGAGGTGAGGTGGTGACGTGGCGTAGTGAGGTGAGGTGGCATGGTGAGGAGGTGTAGAGGAGGGTGCCCCGCTCTTGGCGTTGATCTTGGTGAACACGTGTCCGCGCCCCATCTCGTAGCTCTGCCCGGCGCTGATGCAGCCTCCACCGGCCGCAGCGCCCAGCGGCCTCGCCGAGTCCGTGCCCAGCTCCGCTCTGAGCAAGCTCTCCATTGCGTGCCGTCTGCTCGCAGCGACAAACACAACGAACACGTTCCTTCGGAGTGGGCAGGTAGGAACTTGGTTGGACAGCGCATTCGTGCACAACAGCCAGACAACTCATACCTGGTGGGCAGTGGAACCTGTTGTTCCTACCTGTATAAAAGATAACTTGACTTGAGATAGCCAGGCAGCCAGCCAGGTAGCCAGCCCCCTTAACTATCGGCCCCTCCCCCTTGCTTAGGCCCCTCCCATTACCCCCTGCCCCTCAGGCCCCTTTCATTACTCCCCCCTTCCTTAGGCCCCTCCCCTGACCCTCCTCCCTTAGGCACCTCCCCTCTCCGTACCTGGCAGTAGGTCTCCACCAATCAAAGAGCTGTGTGTATTATATATTTATTTATGCACGACAGACAGACAGTCAGACAGACAATAAATCCCTGGTGGGCAGTGTGGAACATTGTTCCTACCTGTATAAACTCCCCCCTTCCCCCCCCACAGAGCTTTATAGCTCTTATCAGAAGCGACCTGGCCACAAATGACAGCTCAACTTAGTGGCTTATCATGTGGACATTTATAGCAGCCAAGTACTCTTCTAAACTCACGTTTCTACATGTGGAGGGGAAAGCCGAAGGACCAGGAGAAGAATCTATGCGACCACGGGGGAAATAAAAATGTACAAATACAGAGCAGGCGTCAGGGTCGTGATGGAACCTGCACGCTGCTGTAGGCCTGGCGAGGTAGTTAACATCTCGCCACCGCGGCGCCCCTGATTAAAAGCTTAGCCGTGTCCAGCAAGGTTATTGACGCACAAAACTCGACTCACGGCACCACAAGTGATGTATTAAACAAATAAAACAACAATAAAGTAGAGAGGCGCTACTTACATTGAACAATGTTGTTGTTAACTTTAAAAGGAGCGCGCTTCTCGGGATTGGAGTCCAGGGTTCGCGTTCTCCTCTGCGATTGGTCAGCGCAGGCGTCACTCAGGGTGAGTCGCCACGCCCCCTTTGTTGTTGCACGCGGCCCCTCCTCAGACTTACGGGTTAGGCCACGCCCCACGGACATGCTCCGCCCACTGTCGGGCAAGCCACGCCCCCACGTGTCAGGCCAAGCTCACCGCAGGGTTACAGCCCCACGTCCACAATATTAATATTTATCTATACACTGGAGGAGGAGGAATCCTATGAGCTATTAAGATTTTTTTTCACAGTTATCTAGTAAGGGCTGGTCAGAACGTTACAAAAACAAGACAAAATAACACCATAGGAGTGCACACAGAAATGTAAACAAATCACTGAAATACTGTATATAAAAATAAAATACAATTTTATTAATCTGATCCTGCGTATCGCCTTCACATTAGCGAGCAGCGTCTATGAAGGCCGGAACGTCACACGACGGGGTGGTGGGTGGACATCACGAGTAGCGATGTCTACACACCGCTACAGGTTCAGATAATCTTCACTGATGGTGTTGGTGACCGTGAGCTGGAATCGATCTCGAGTCGCCGGGTTCGGATGGACAGCCTCCCAGTTTAAGGCCGACTCGTTTACATCTCGCCAAGGATCGCTGCGCTGAACAAAATTGTTCGCGTTGTAATTTGAAGTTTCAAATAACAAATATCACGGGCGCAGGAAGTGTGGATATTTGTAAGTGGGATTTTCTGAAGTTGAGGGCTGTCTGTGCTGTACGACTATGAATGAAAAAAACTGAACTGGAAAGCTCGTGGAAAGATATTAGTGCAGATAAGTCTGTAAGAAGCCGTTTGCAGGCTTTTTGGCACTAAAGACCCGATCTCGCAGTGAATGTGGTGCACATGAAGATGCAGACTGCTCGGAATGCACCTCTATTAAACATCTAACTGTCTTCTTGGTTCTTTCGGTAAAGTCACGTAGAAGGGAAGTAATAAAATAATAAAAATAAAACATAATAAAATAATTATCACGACGTTTCGGCCACAACGCAAGCAGCCGTCCTCAGGTGAAGAACATGAATAAGGTTTTGATGTGGTTTCCTTATTCACCAAAGTTCCTGTACCTGACACCATCGCAATCATTGAAGACTTGGTTCATCAAGGACTGAATGCTGGGGTACCCCCCTGGTGAAACACTGCTTAACCAATACATACTTCACCTGGAATGGAACTTTCTACAAGCAAACTGAGGGCACCCCAATGGGCTCCCCCCTATCTCCGGTTGTAGCCAATATCTTCATGGAGAAATTTGAGACTGACGCCATCCAGACTGCCACTCTACGCCCGACCTTATGGAAGAGGTACGTAGACGACACCTTTGTCATCTGGCCACATGGCCGGCCTGCTCTAGACCAATTTCTCGACCACATCAATTCCATACACCAGCCATCAGATTCACCATGGAAGTCGAAAAAGATGGCAAGCTACCCTTTTTGGATGTCCTAATTAAAAGGAGACCTGATGGTTCAATGAGCCACTCTGTCTACAGGAAAGCCACCCATACGGATGCTTACCTAAAACCGGATTCCCACCACCATCCATCCCAGAAGAATTCCCTCATCAAGACTCTATACCATAGAGCCCAATGCATCTCCGACCATGAACACATTGCCAGTGAACTCAAACACGTACGCCAAGCTTTTGGTTACTCCGACTACACAATCCGCAAGGCCATCACTCCAACCATCAAGAAGGATCCTGTTGAGGAGCCTTTCAAGACCATCACCTTACCCTACATTGCTGGGGTCACAAAAAAGATCTCCAAAATCCTGATTAAACACAAGATCCAGGTCCGATTCAACACAGTACATAAAATCCGTGATCTGGTCCCGTCTGTAAAAGATGTGGTTCCAGACATACAGTACCCTGGCGTCTACAAACTAAGCTGCCTCTGTGGTAGCAGTTACATTGGAGAAACCAAACGACATGTCTCGGACCGCATCCGTGAACATAAAGCAGACCTGAAACACGGTAGGACAAACACCTCAGCCGTGGCAGATCACTGTTACAGTTCAGTGGGCTCACATGACATTGACTTCTCCAAGACAGAGGTTCTCTGCAAGCCATCTGGCTATCATGAAAGATTCGTTCATGAGGCGATCCACATATACAAACACAGAGACAATTTCAACCGAGAAGATGGATTCTGGCTTAGCAATCATTGGAAGGACGTAATAAACCATTTCGGATCTTAACTGATTGTGTTCACGTTTACGGTGACTCTCAGACCGCGTTCCACTCACTGGCATTGTATTCTCCGCAGGGAATGGATTCTTTGCTCTGCTACTCTCCCATTGTCATATTTCGTTGCTGCCTCTTAGTATCTTTCACACGACGGTCAATGGTACAGTGTATAATAACAAATAGTATAACATGTATATGCTTAATACAATGTACAAAGTAATATATAGTATCGTAATTGTATAGTGAATATATAGCAGTGTGATATACATTAGGGTGGGTAGAATAATACATAGTGTAATATAACAATGTATAAGGTATAGGGTGGTGTATAGTAATACAGTATATAATTTAATGTTGGGGTTGTCTATGGCAGCATATAGTACGGGGTGAGACCTGTTTGATGTAAGGGAAAAAAGTTTAGCTGGAAGCATATTATATTTTTTGCGACAGAATTGTAATGTATTACTGTTAGTAGCTCAGCTTATTGGAGAGTATATTTAGTATACTGATGATACTATGAAGTTTATACTTTAGTTTTTTACGTGGTTGTTTGGTTGCTGCAGCTGCATACTATTCACATTCCTTCCCTTTGTTGGTGCTGCCCCTGCCCCCTCCCTTTGATGCTGCTAATCCTGCATAATGCACGGGCATAATGACTTTGAAAACCCCCCGCCCACCTCCCACGCATTTCACAATTAGCACTATTCGCATTCCTGCATTTCCCATAAATATGCTAAATTCCTCTTCGAATGCAAATTATTTTGTCAAGGCTCTCTTCCTCCTCCCTCACAGCTTAAATAGACACTCCAAGCCTAAGACGTGTCATTTAGACTCTGTCTTATCGACAGACATGTTCTTCACCTGAGGACGGCTGCTTGCGTTGTGGTTGAAACGTCGTGAGAATTATTTTATTGTTTTATTTTTATTATTTTATTACTTTCCTTCTACGTGACTTTACCGAAAGAACCAAGAAGATGAACGTGTTGTCTATTTATTTAAAGTTGCGCATTTTGATGCGACTTCATTTTTCTCAACCCTCCTCGTCACACATCGTCACAAATGTCTGACCCTCCTCCCTAGGTGCGTGACGTCATTTATGGACGGCCCCTTTACTACAAAAGTCAAATTCAACAAAAGTTACATGCAGCCTTCAATTTATTCCATGAGTAATAATGAAAAGAAAAAACATGGCTTATTGAAACAAATAGGCTTTACACGTAAAACTTAACACCACAAATCCTTTAGAAACATAATTTCACGTAGTATTGATGTACAAACCTTGGCAAAAGAGCCATATTTGCTGGGAAACTGCACAACATATGAGTATGTATGATGAACTTCTTTCGCACCGTACGTAGCCAACCGTGCTAAACGGAGTTGCAGTTGAGACCAACAAGCCAAACACAAAAAGTAGTTCTAATTCATCATGGGACCTCCTTTGCCAGTACCAAAATATACTAATAGGGTTTTTCCCCTTTTTTCTGGCAACAAAACTGACACCTTTTGCAAGGCATCATGCTTACATTAACCACAATACTTGCGTCATCTGGTCGAACACCATATGAGACTAGGCTCCACAGAAAGCTGTCTCTGGTGTGGACCAATCAGTTTCAAAGACAATGCATAAATTATCAGAGTATTGTTTTTTGTTTGCATTTGACTGCAAGTATTGTGGTTAATGTAAGCATGATGCCTTGCAAAAGGTGTCAGTTTTGTTGCCAGAAAAAAGGGGAAAACCCCTATTAGTATAAGTAGTTCTAAATTGCAAGGGTTGGCAAATAACAGTCGCTGATCCCCACAGCTTAACATTTTACCAGTAAAAGTTTGCATCGCACTATAATTTGCAAGTCTGATAAATGAAATTCAAGTGTCTCAGTCAACAGTGGAGAGGCATTATTGTGTGCCCTTGATTTGAAATCTGGTATAGCACCAAGCCCTTTGCGTTCAAAACAAAGATGCTACCCTGCCACTTTGTGTTGTAACAGAAACATTTAAAAAATTCAACAACATTGTAATGGAGTAATCTTACAAAACATGTTTGGTTGCTAAACATTTCAAGCAATACTTGATAAAATTAAATGAAACCCAATGCATTACATTTCAGATATCCATACTTTTTATTTTTGTTACTTTGTCCAAAGTAATTTTGGCCAAATAAACTTGTTTTCCTCCCCACATCCGATTTTCATTGGCGGCTACGTACGGTGCGAAAGAAGTTCAACATATATCGAATATACCTGGTAAATATCAATTCGTCTTCTTGGTTCTTTCGGTAAAGTCACGTAGAAGGGAAGTAATAAAATAATAAAAATAAAACATAATAAAACAAGGACGGCTGCTTGCGTTGTGGCCGAAACGTCGTGAGAATTGTTTTATTATGTTTTATTTTTATTATTTTATTACTTTCCTTCTACGTGACTTTACCGAAAGAACCAAGAAGATGAATCCCTGCAGTCACGAAAGCTTTAAATCGAAAAATATCAATTCGTTTAAACTATGGTTATTGAAAATGCTTACATGGGTTAAGCAAAAATTACAACATTATTTCTTCTCACCGATAGAATATGAATAAACTAGACATTACGGCCAGCTGGTCCAAAGTCAGACAAAATCAGGAAAACTAATTCCATCACCATTAATCTACTCTTATGTAAATGTATGTTATTATTGTGCTAAAACATATTAATGCGTCGTTCAAGCTAAATATTAGCCTAAAATTAAATGCACAGCTACAAACAAGGATGGATTTCAAAAGCAAGGGGGCAAAATGTAAATGATCTTAAATTATACTCCAACCAGCAATCATGGTTAACTTAATGCTCAACTACAACCTCTTCAAAATTATAGATTTTGTACCATAAATCAGCTCAAGCAACCGATGGTTAATAATACCACCCACATTACCCCAGGATATACAACGTAAGCACAGGCCAATCCATCATTGGAATGTTAGCTTTTGTTTGGAAATCATGAGCACTTGTAAGACATTCTCAACAATAATCTCTACGTGATGGTTAAAGATATCATAAAATGCTTCTCGTGTCGGGTTCATCTGCAGACAACTCTTAAGTTGTAATGTTAAAGCTGTCACCTGCATGCCGGCGAAGACGATTGTACACAATCTTCAAATTAGTTTCAATGTCGCACCCCAACATTATGATGGTAACCTCATTTGTTTTAAAGCAGTCGTACGAAATAAAAATACACAACCGCAAATGGCTGCAAGTCGGAAAAATGCATCGCCCTGTGTTGTTCGGATAAACGAACGTTGCATCAAACATGGCAACATGTGTCACGGCCAACTGCTTTCTTCACAGATGGAAATCCAGTATCCTTTGCAGAGAGTGTTAATAAGAATGTCCCTTCACATAGATATACTTGCAAGTGGTTCTTTGTTCTAAACCCTTTTTGTATTATCTAAATTAGCAAAAGGCTTGAAACTTGTTTAATATTACTGCATAACATTCAGTTGTAGCGGTGGTCTGTGCAAATCGAGCTCTTTAAGTACTAAAATGTACTTTTTATCTTGTGTATACCCCTACTACCTTCATGTAACTAGGGTCATCGCATCGGGCGGGCAGTACTGTGAACCTCCCCGGACGAGCGTGGTTAGTTACCAAACGCAACAACCAATGTACAACAGCACTCGGGTGCAACCATGTAGATGGTAAGTTGTGTTGGGTTCCAGCCTTCCTCTTCATACTGGAACTCTGCCTGCAACTCTCATCTGGACAGAGGGCTCTGAACTGCAGTCATCATTGTCAACTTCTGGCCGTGGAGGAGTCTGGTGAGAAAAGCGACAGGGACCCACATTTAAGTGAGCAGTGGCGGCCAACAGTGAATAAGCAACAAGAAACCACAACAAAGATGCAGGGGGCTCCAATTGACTCACTTAATGTACGTGTGAATAGCGGCGATGGTAAAGCGCTGTATGAAACAGACCGGCCAAAGAAAACGATGGCAAGAGGAAGATTGGATCTGGCTTTGGTGTTGCCGCTGTAGTCTGCAGTGCTATGATGAGGTGTTCACTCTTTGTAGGATCATCGGCAATAATTATTTTCATGTAATTTTTAAATTTATCTTGACGAGTAATTGGTAATTCCAAAAATTGGGAGTGCGCACGTGATCTGCCAGCTCAGATTGGCATTTCGTAGCAGGTAGGCTCCACTTTTTTCGGACTCCTAAAATTTAAATCTGTCTTCTTGGTTCTATCGGTAAAGTCACGTAGAAGGGAAAAAAGCATTTATTATAAATTTTTTTATTTTATTATGTTGAATTTGTATTATTTTATTATTTCCCTTCTACGTGACTTTACTGAAAGAACCAAGAAGATGAATCACTGCAGTCACGAAAGCTTTAAATCAAAATTTTAATCTGGTCAATCAGCTAAATTGTAATATGATTTAAAGCAATGGTTGCTAACGTTATGATTGTAATATTAGTGGCGATTTCAGGTGTTAAATATCAATAAGCATGAGATAATTTTGGTGTGAAAATCACACCACAAGACATGATTTTTTTAGTCATAGAGCTGAGGGGGAACACAATGCAGAGTAGCATTATCAAACGCTGCCAGGTTTATCCCATGTATCAATACTTCAATTTTAATGTGCAAATGTATTTATGGACTGTGTGTTGTCTTCGTGTGGTCTGGAATTATTTTTGTTATGCTGCCTTGCCGAAAATTGCATTTGGTGTATTTCGGCAGGAATTGATGCACTAATGCAATTTTAACTTTTATATATTTTATTTCATGACTTAGCATTCCTTTACTGTGCACTCCGATCTGTTTGTATTGTTTGTTGTTGTGACTTTCTGACTCGCCCCGACTGGACATCTGTGAAAAAAGAGCTTCATAGCTCATCGGCTTCTTGCAGCCTAATTAAAGATTCTGATTCCGATATTAACCGACCGAGTTTTCTCGTGGAGAT
The DNA here is from genome assembly GCF_015708825.2 of Lethenteron reissneri. Taxonomy (NCBI): domain Eukaryota; kingdom Metazoa; phylum Chordata; class Hyperoartia; order Petromyzontiformes; family Petromyzontidae; genus Lethenteron; species Lethenteron reissneri. Next base: position 4,788,227 of record NC_083781.1, read on the forward strand.
CATGGCCAGGAGGCGGGACAAAGAAATCCCCGGTCACACTCACGTGGGATGCCCAGGGCATTGCACAGCATTTAAATGGACTAGTTTTGTGAGATTTAGTGGCGGCTTAGGGAAGGCCTTTATCCAACAATGTATATATCATGGCCAAACACATTCCTGCGGAGGGAGCTGGTAGGAACGTTGGGTTGCTCGGTCAATGGCCAGGGTCAACGGCGGCGTGGTGTATTCCGCAAATATGGCCGACTGTGAGGGCGGGCACAAGCCGGCGTGAGTAGGTTAAACATTGAGTTTTATAAGGGCACCACGGGGTGACCAACCCCTCCCCACCCAGCCCCACCCCCCACCCAGCCCCACCCTCCCCACCCTCTCCTCTCCACCCAGCCCCACCCCTCCCATTTTTGGATGCACGAAGGACGGACACAATAATCCCCTGTGGGCTGGTGGAACCAGGTGCTCCTACCAGTATAATATTTTTTTTATAGTCATACACCATAGCCCACGATTTCCTGCACCTTTCATTTACTTGAGGAGACTGCGCATGGTGGAGATGGATGACCCTCGGTATCCTGTCCCAAAGTGATTCCAGTGGTTCAGGTAGTGGAAGAGTTGGTAGAGCTTCTGGCGTTTGTCAAAGCCTTCTGACTTTGGGATGAGAGCGTGGTAGGATGAGTAAAACGTGGAGCTAAAGCTTGCGAACATCCTGGAGCCAAACAACACCAAACATGCAAAACCTTACAGTGGTGCTGTTCCATTACGAACAACATAACAATAAACAACAAAAAATGCAATACAATGCAGGAGGTTAATTTCAATGTCAGAGCACCGAGCCAATGCCATTGAGGTCCTCCGTTCAAAATTCAGTGAGCCATCTATCAACAAACCTTCCTGCGAATAAAGTGCAGGAATCTTGTGGTCTCAACGGTCACCAATAGCTGCTCAGTAAACATCATGTTAAATGTGTTTTCGTTCACTGTAGCATATCACTTAAGCATAATCCAGCTCCAAAGGTTTGAATTCCATTTGACGTGTAATGAATCATCTTCAGCTTGAATTCCTAGTAAAGCACATCAGTGCAACGTGTCTCTAAACCAGGGCCTCCTTGTTCGACAAGCTGAGTTTCTGGAACATTCAAACATCCTCAAAGTGCCGTGGATAAATTAGCGTTTTGTCGCTCCGCTATTGTTTTGTGCCACGTATTAGCCTTAACAGCACTTGCCCTAAAAGCCTTAGCAAGGAAGGATGAGTCTTTGTAAGTTGGCAAATAGAGAGGGTGGAGACCTCAGCATGTAGACATCTGAACCACAACTCTACTTGGTCTATGTTATTTATTTAATGAGCCAGCCATTGACACCTTGAGGTGATACGAATCAACCTCGCTTGCCACAGACAGGGCAGTGAACGGCAGTTGCTGCTATTGTTTTGGTTTTTAGTTGTCTTACCCAGAGATGGAAAGCTCGTACTCCGAGTGCCCATAGAAGGAGGCTGGGTCAAAGATGACGGGCCCTTCATTTATCTCTGCAGCATTCCCAGTCCATAGGTCACCGTGCAGCAGTGCCGGAACCACCTCCACGCCCCGGAAAAAATCCCCCAACCGTAGCTGCACACCACACAACAAAGAACACCACTTTATTCAGGATAACGTTTTGTTGGGTTAGATCGCATAAATTGACATGCATCGTACACCCACCAATTGCCAGAACGCTTCTGGAACGCTTCTGCCAATTGCCTGATGATGCTGGTTGTAATTACTAGTGAAAGGTTGTACTCGTTTGTAAATGTTCTGAGTTTGCGCTCTAACACACCAGAGTGCTGAAGTAGTAACAAAAATGGCACGTTCTGTTCATGTCAGAAATCTTACTAATTGACTGTGTTGGGTGGATGTGGGTGTACGACACATTTAAACTTACACGATCTAACCCAACAAAAACTTTATCATGAATATTGGTCGAGAAAGCCTGCGTGTGAAACACCACTTTACCTTTAAAGTCGCCTCGAAAACCCACTGTGATAAAATGGGTTTCCCATATGGCTGTGCACATGATGCTCCACACTGCTGCATGTATTAAGTGCGAGAATGAAACGGCTTATGAACCTGAAGCTGAGACCAGAGCTCGCGGGTCTCCCTGTCACCGTAGTCCTTCTCTATCATGTCCAGCTGAAGCTGCAGTCGCTGCCGTGAGAAGAACGTCACCCAGTCCTCCTGCCACTCGTTCAGCTGGTGGAAAAAATTCACTTGATTTTTATAAGTATATTGTTTTTTCTATATACGTAACTTTACCGAAAGAACCATAGAATAGGAAAAAAAAGTTTAGCACGAACATTTAAAAACATAAGCATATAATACCTACTTTCTTAGGCCAATCCTCGACCTAAAACAGTGTTATTCACTCATTTTCAGATGGGGGCTATTTCCACCGATAAGACATTTTGAGTGGAAGGGCCGCCACACACTTGAAACCATTGGCTGTGTCAAGCGGTGGCGGGTTTTAACGACACATTTATATATTCACGCGATCTAACTCAAAAACCTCTATTATGGACCATTGGGTTTGACAGCATGATGGGGTGTTTTCACTTGTGTGTATTGTCGGGGGCTGCACGTCAGGGGCCGCACTCAAGGACACCAGGGGCCACCAGTGGCCCGCGGGCCTTGCAATGAAGAACACTGAATTTCGATTTAAAGCTTTCGTGACTGCAGGGATTCATCTTCTTGGTTCTTTCGGTAAAGTCACGTAGAAGGGAAATAATAAAGTAATAAAAATAAAACATAATAAAATAATTCTCACGACGTGTTCTTCACCTGAGGACGGCTGCTTGCGTTGTGGCCGAAACGTCGTGAGAATTATTTTATTATGTTTTATTTTTATTATTTTATAATTTCCCTTCTACGTGCCTTTACCGAAAGAACCAAGAAGATGAAGAACTTCACGTACAAGTGGCTGGGTAATTATTAAGACGTTATTCGATACCCATGTTATGTACCGATTATCATGAACATCTCAGTTCAGCTACCAACTGATATCCTTATAAATAACAATTACAACCGCATTGATCCTAATGATAGGTTATGTGCTTAATTCCCACACCTCCAATTAGCACGGTTGGCTACGTACAGTGCGAAAGAAGTTCAAAGTACATTTATACAATTCTATTAAACCCGGCTCTGAGTGTAATTGGTAATTAGCGAAAAAATAAATGACCATGTGAAAACTGAAGTTTAGACCAGTGGTTATGCAAGATCGATCTCTGAGGGATGCTGAGTGACAGCTGGTGATGTCAGTTGTAACTGTCTCCCTAGGTATCAATGGTACAACTGTATGCAATGTAAGAAAATACATGATTTTTTTATCAAACACATTGTTTTATAAATGTGTGTACTTATGCAACATAAAATGTATGGCAAGCTAGTTCTTCTTAAAACGTAACCTTAAACCAATATTACCATCATCAGTGGTCAATAGACTATTACATGGACTCTCATATTTATGATTTCACCGCTCCATGACAAAACTAAATAAAAATGATTACTGTTCTTATAAAACTTCGGTCACCGAGGCTGTCCTTCAACAAAAGGGTCTGTTAAATCCAATGGGCCACAACCAGTTTAATGACTTTGCAACGGAGATCACCTGTGGGATGTAACCACAGCTTGTAGCTGTATGAAACCCAAACTTGTCCACATACTCCACATCCTCCTGCTCAGGGACCTTACCTGTTGGAGAAATTAAAGACTGACATTTTTATCAAAATCTGTAAAGCACCTTAATTTAGCAGTCTCAAACTGACTGGGACCCCTGTTGTGACTGAGCAGCTGAACATTGCATACAATCGTTAATGCATACAGATATGTACTGGGAGTGGCCAACTTTCATGACCCTACCAGCAGCATACCATAATCTTCAGATAGCTGTGGGAGCTACAAGAGACAAAGATTGGCCACACAGAAGTTGACTTGTCGACTGGCTGTGGAGTTTTGAGTTTAGAAATCTGAGGGAGTACTCATGGCCTGGCTCCGATACCAGATTGTTCTCACTTTATATGAAGTTAAATTGAAAATTTACAAATTAGCTGCGCCACTGCAGAGCCACACTTGAACTTCTCAGGAGCCGCATGCAGCTCCCGAGCGATGGTCTGGCCAACCCTGGTATTTTATGTGCCTTCTAGACTTGTGAATATAATGTATATAAAATATTGCCCTTTAATGAATAAATAGCAAAACTACATGAACTCTCTCGTAAAGCCTTCTTGTGGCTAGCAGACCTTGGCATTGGCATTTATCTCCTGAACAGATTGTGATAAGCAAAAATAGAATGGAACGCAATGTTGAATACTCTGGTCTCCTTTGCAAAAGAATTTGTCTTGGACTGAAATACGGATAATCTGATAACTATAATCTATACGAACCTTATACTGGTAGCAACCCACTGGTTCCACCAGCCCACAGGGGATTATTGTGTCCGTCCGTCCATCGTGCAGGGAGGGGCTGGGTGGGGAGGGGAGGGGTGGGGCTGGGTGGGGAGGGGCTGGTCACCCCGTGGTGCCCTTATAAAACTCAATGTTTAACCTACTCACGCCGGCTTGTGCCCGCCCTCACAGTCGGCCATATTTGCGGAATACACCATGCCGCCGTTGACCCTGGCCATTGACCGAGCAAGCCAACGTTCCTACCAGCTCCCTCTGCAGGAATGTGTTGGCGGGATCCCGGGGTCCCATAAGCCCCCGGCTCTCGCGTAAACATATTATAATGTAAACAAAAACTTTGCTCTTTTTCACCAATGGGTTTGGAGGATGGTGGCAAGTGTTGTCTTAATTTGGAGCTTTCGTGACTGCAGGAATTACTCTTTGGTTCTTTCGGTAAAGTCACGTATAAAGATAAAATAATAAGCTATTATTTAATTTATTATTTTATCTTTGATAATTGGTTTTTTACCCTTCTATCTGGCAACAAAACTGACACCTTTTTGCAAGGAGTCATGTTTGCATGTTTGCAAAAAGGTGTCAGTTTTGTTGCCAGATAGAAGGGTAAAAAACCAATTATCATATTTTTACTGGCAAATGAGGTCCCCATAGTATTTTATCTTTATACGTGACTTTACCGAAAGAACCAAAGAGTAAGTGTTGTCTTGTTAAACTATGCATTTAAAACTAAAACTACTTACCTGCAGTACCTCTATTTAAATACACTATCGAAAAAATAATTTACACCCCTCTGTCAATCATCGTGTTTCTCAGTGTGGATTTGTGAACACACTTTGTAAACAGTACATAAAATAGGACGCGTTTTCAATGTGCTGTTCATATTGTAACAAGCGTTTATACCAATGTTACTCTCCAGAGTAGTGGGTCGACGCTCCTCTTATCCGCATTGATACGAGCGGTATGTGGGGACTACGGCTTAACTGCAAAAATAAACCTATCTGCACAGATGCATACGGACAAGACACGAATGACCAAACAGGAGGAATTAACGGTGCAATGCATCTCATTTAATCCATCTTCTCAATTCAGATTGAGCAATCATTGGAAGGATGTGATAAACCGCGTCAAGTTTTAACTGCTATGATTTTCACTCACCCACCCGTGTGTTGTTGTCCGATTACTAATTCAAGTCCATTTACTTCCAAATTTCTCCAGCCCCACCCGTCCATGCACGCCACAAACCCTCCACCCCTCTCCCCTGTGAACTCCTACAGCCAAACTCCTTCTCACTCCTTCCCTCTCCCCTCCCATGTCTATATAAAGCCACAGCTGCAGATATTTTTTCTCCCCTGAATACGGACGCTTGTGTTGTGACCGAAACGCCGTGTTCTTTTATTTGTTTTTTCTATCTACGTGACTTTACCGAAAGAACCAGAAAGTATGGATTCCTGCAGTCACGAAAGCTTCAAATCAAGATTACCCAACATAATTCACATTCTGAAAAGTACATTGCACACACATGAACTTCATCACGAAGATAGCTAAAACAAAGGGGTGATTGTGATTAGGTGTGAAAAATCACGACCGCTGGCTGGCTGGTTGTGTTAATTTACGAAATAATAACAGCAAGTGTCAATATCTCATTCACTAGCTCAATAATTATATTTTTATGATTAATAAACAGCTGTGTAAACATTTGTTTGTTTACACACAAATCGTCTGTTTATACACATTCATTAGATCCGATTAGCACAGTGCGAAAAAAGTTCAATACATCTACATAGTTGACATGATGCTAGGGTTGGATCTGTGGGCCTAGTTTTCCACGCCTCTTATACAGTTTCATGATTCAATACCGATAGTTTTCTCTTCCTTGTGAAGCCTCTCTCCGATCTTCCTGTTGTGAAGGTGCATTTCAGCCAGCTGCTGCCCCAACAAGCCTGAGCCCCTGTCGAGAGTGGACAACACAATAGACCTGTCAATGGAAACATGAACTTTATAACGTCAATAAACCCCAAGTGACAATTTATATGCAAAGCAAACTACGTCATATTTATCGAGGTGGTCTGTGGCCGAGAACCCAGCTTGAAAATACAAATATATCAGTTCATATTCTTAGGTTTTTTCGGTAAAGTCACGTAGGTAAAAACATTAAGTAAATGATACAGCTGTTGTGGCTGTGACGGTACCACCTGAAGACGGAAGCTTGTGTTGCCTCCGAAACGTCGTGATTTTTTATTTTATTTTACTTTTTAATGTTTTTACCTACGTGACTTTACCGAAAAAACCTAAGAATATGAATCATTGCAGTCACGAAAGCTTCAAATCTAGAATATATCAGTTCACATTCTGGTTGGGGTGACTCAGGACATCATTCCTCTGGGGTTTATACAATGAGTGTCACTTCCTGGGAAGTCAATCCTATGTCGACGATAAACTAAGCCAATTTTTATTTTACCAGGCAAGGCCCACCAAGCAATATAGCTCTTTTTCAGAAGCGACCTGGCCACAAATCACGTGGACATTTATAGCAGCCAAATGCTCAAAATACTCACGTTTCTAAATGTGGAGGGAAAAACCGGCGAAACCGGAGAAAAATCTGCACGACCCCGGTTGTGGTTGCGATCGAAACGTCGTGATATATTATTTTTATTTTATTTTCTACCTACGTGACTTTACCGAAAGAACCAAAGAGTATGGATTCCTGCAGTCACGAAAGCTTCAAATCAAGGTTAAACTAGCCTATTTAAGAAACCAATGACCATTTTTTTACTTGTTCCAAATGTAAAGGCAAAAGCAGACATGGTGAATTAAGTCATGAGAATTTGAATACATTAAGTTGAGTCAACAGCACGAGGTGCAAAATATAGTTTTATATAGTTTTATTACGTTCAGATAGAAATTAGTGGACTTCAATATCAATTGATGCAGTGTTTTTCTGGCCAAAGCATTGACGTGAAATTTAGCCACTAACATTTAAATCCACTTTTTAATCACGACTCACTGCAACTGATGACTCGTGTCGCAAACTTTGATGTGATGCGGTTATAATAGCTTACTCTATTATGACTCAAACATGCACACCAACCTGTTGAGACTCTTCATGTCCAGATGTTCCATTACGAGCAAAGCCCCACCCGTGGGGATCTCGATCACCTTCATCTGCTTGGGCACACGCACCGTGCGTGTGGATGCAATGGCTTCCAAGCTTGCAAACTCCCCATCAAACATGCACTTGGCCTAAAGGACACGACAGAGCCTCCAGTTACTTTCACAATGGATTAGAGCAAAACTATTGTGAACCCTTCGATTTAAAGCTTTCGTGACTGCAGGGATTCATCTTCTTGGTTCTTTCGGTAAAGTCACGTAGAAGGGAAGTAATAAAATAATAAAAATAATAAAACAATTCTCACGACGTTTCGGCCACAACGCAAGCAGCCGTCCTCTTCACCTGAGGACGGCTGCTTGCGTTGTGGCCGAAACGTCGTGAGAATTGTTTTATTATTTTTATTATTTTATTACTTCCCTTCTACGTGACTTTACCGAAAGAACCAAGAAGATATTGTAAACCCTTGACCATCAACAAGCCATCAATCGCTACCAAGTAACGATGTCACCACAGCGTTTGTACCAAACTAGGTCCACTTTGAGGCCACGTGAGGCGTCGAAAGCTCGCAGACAGGTCACGGGACAGACCCAGGTGTTGTGGGTTAACTGCCTGAGATGACTTGCTGACAACTTTATGCGTTGTATGCGCCCAGTGTTCCGCCCGTTGTTGTAAGCGTCGCTCCTCTGCTGTTAATGGAGGATGACTGCACCCAACTTCCCAGTATCATCCTTCGCGAGCCTCTTCCAAATGCTAATCTTGATACCGCTAGAACCAGTCATCGGCCTTGATCTCACATCCCACAACTGTCTAATTTTAAAAGCTCAACATCAAAACACAATGATGGGTCGTGTGCACCAATCTCACAACATCACAGCATTGACTCAACTGTAACTTGTGCAGAGGGGGTCAAGTGTGTCACCATAATTGTCCTAATCCTACAACTCGCTCTATGCAAAATTTTCCTTGCCATATTACCTGTGAAAAACATAATGGGCACAACTGGTAAATCAAATTAAACCAGATGTGGGCAACCTCTACTTTAAAATATTAATTGCAGGCAATGTGAACACGACTTACAGAAACACCGACGCAGTTGTGTCCATGCCAGATTGTCCAGATATTCAATTGATACGAAGACGGTTTATTTGCCAGTATTGTACATTATTTGAATTACATTTGTTTGGGCGACAGGGTGGTGCAGTGGTAACGCCCATGCATCACATCTTCTGAAGGACTGCCTGGCTTCGCTTTCCTAATTCTGGTCCCTTTATCTGCATGGGTTTCCTCCCATAGCACTACAACAACAGCATACCATGTAACTGGTACTAGGCAAACATCCAAATGACTACTGCGAAAACGTGGCAGGCCCATCCTGAAAAAGAGTCTTGATACTCAGTGAGGCTTTCCCAGGGAAACAGCCTATTAATAACAACATTGTATAACTGCATGTGAAAATTAAACATTTGATTTTCAGAATTAAATCTCAGTGGCTGTTTTCATTGAAACATCAAGTTACGTTCAAGTGATAATTTCAACTCGCACACAGTATTCCTTCACTTTGGCGCGAGGAACTACAGACGAGGGAAGGCAGCAGTCAAATGGTGAGCAGCTGGCAACAAATCCCCCTCCCCCCACCACCACTCCTGCCCATGCTCTGTGGTCCTCTATATATAAAGGTGTTATTGGCCAATTAATGAGTGTTTACGTGTGGGAGGAAATCGGAGCACCTGGAGAAATCCAAGCAAACGAGGGGGCAACGCTCTATCACATATAGAGATGGAATAGGCGGAGTCCACATTTTTCGATACCGCCTTCTCTACCTCCTTGACGACCAACGGGGTGGGAGTTTTCGCAACATTTTTGTAATCCACCAACCCTCACCTCCACGCAGTCGTGGATTACAGGCATACATAGCCACAACCACCCGGCTAAAGTAGCTGTAATGCACATCTACAATTCTACAAAAGTTATGGGACAAAGGTCGTGGGTCAATTGGTTTGATTTCTACGCGCATAAACCAGTCTCCAACTTATGCACATTTAGATTCGCACTCGGCCGCCAATGGAACAGGTGGAGTGCAAAATCAAAGTGGATGTACTGATTGTATCTTCACTGCGGGACTCATCCAGCAGTGGAGTGACACGGGCTTCAGGTATCCACGTGTAGACGGGCAACAAACACTGGGGCCACCGAGCGATAAATGTTTGCCGGTGCACATTGGGACCGGCTCACACGTCACTGGCCCCAGGCAGCCCCCAGCCACTGGTGTGCAACGCAGCGAAGGGAATCTCCCACCAATGAGAACCACCCACGACCCAGGGTGCAGTCCTATAACTTGGACTCGCAAACACAACAAAACCCATAGCTGTCAACCCACACGGTTTACTCGTATTCCTGGAGAGGGAAATTGCGTTTTCAGGTCCATACGGCATACAGCTGATTCAATACGGGCAACATTTTTGTTTAGTCTATTTGTGTGTTTCTCCCTTGTGATGAAGGTAATTACAGACCAATTTAGACCTTGTTGGTCACCCCGTATATTAAGGTAGGCACTGATAAGGGGTTGACAGGTATGCAAACCCCACACAATACAAAACGCCAAGCGGCCAGCAAAAACAAACAATACTACTGTAGTGGTGATAACTACTCGCTGTTCGCAAGCTGTGAGAGAGCAGTTGGTAAACAAAGGTTTTCCCGCTCAATCAAACAGTAAGGGTCAAATGGGGTGAAGTAGGATCCAAATGCCAGATTGGGAAGAACCAATCGGAGGGGTCCAAGAGGTGGCCGGGGATTGGTTAACCCGGCCATGAATAGGTATAAAAGCCGGAGCGCTGAGAGCTCCGGGAGGTTCTGCTACACAAAGACCCAAGTCGGCTGAAGACACCTAGGACCTTGGACCAAGCCTTCCAGCCCTTGTCAGGGCTGGGGCTCAGAGTCACCAGTGGTCAGGGGAGAGAGGTCCTGGATAGGACCCTGGCTCCCAGCCTTCCCGCCCTTGTGAAGGCGAAGGTTCTGAGCGACCAGAGGTCGGGGACCCGCCGGGCCAGTGGCGGGTCAGTGTGCCTCCCCTAGGTCCCAGCCGGAGGACGCTAGGCTAGCGGGGAAGATAGCCGGCAAGTCCGGAGTCTGTAGCATCGTCAGGATAATGGGTAAGGGGACCGTATACCTCTTGTGTTAGGTGTAGCAAGTATTTGGTGAATAAAAGCGTGTGGCCTCTAAGAAGTCTCCGTCTCCTTCAAGAACGTTACACTACTATAATGAGCCAAGAATGTGTGTCCCGCACGTGACGTCACTCCACGAGGCCCACCCCCCGCGTGACGTCACTCCACATGAGGCCCACCCCGCCATTAATATTCATAAGTGGTTTTTACACTAACGCATAAGAAGGTCGCGCAGACCACATGCCGCACAAATACCCTCAATAATCATGAGCGGGTGACATCACTCCACATGGGGCAACCCCCCTCATTAATAATCATGAGCTGAACAATTTTTCGATTGAATATTTCAGATGTACTGCAATATACACCCGTCCTTTGACGGGCAAAAAAGCGAGTAATACATAAGTGTCCAATGTGTAATTAAAACCCGTTCCTTAAATTGACCAAGTTTTTTTATGCAAGAGCTTAGAAAACAAGAAGACCAGGTAGGAATTCCAGAGTGGAGCAGTGCAAACGGATGAAGCTGAAAAGAGTGAGGTGACCTGCATGGTGTTGAGCGGGTTGTTGAGTAAATGGGTGAGTGAGTAAACGAGTGGATGATTGTGTGATAGGGTTATTGAGTTAGTGACTGGATGAGTGCGTGATTGGATGAGTGCGTGACTGGATGAGTGGGTGATAGGGTGATTGAGTGAGTGACTAGCTGAGTGTGTGATTTAATTAGTTACGAGATGAGTGTGTGATAGGGTGATTGAGATGAGTGGGTGACTGGATGCATGGGTGACTGGATGAGTAGGTGACTGGATGAGTGCGTGATAGGGTGATTGAGATGAGTGGGTGACTGGATGAGTGTGTGATCGGGTGATTGGATGAGTGACTGGATGAGTGTGTGACCGGGTGATTGGATGAGTGACTGGATGAGTGGGTGACCGAGTTGTTGAGTTGAGTGCGTTGTTGTGAACTGCAGTGAGGCGCGGTGGTTTAACGCGGAAGTGGAAGAGACGAAGCGGTCCAAGTGTCTGGTAGACCGAGCCCCTTAACGTGGGTGGAGGGGGGAATCAACGAGGTGAAGTTCACTGCAACATTCACCACGGTGGTGGTAGTAGTCGCAGCGAAAATAAAGAGTGATACTGGGGCGCGTGGAAAGACACATTAATTATAGGGCTGAATGAAGGTTGGAGGAGAGGCGTGGATGCAACGTGGTGACGTGGCGTGGCAAGGTGGCGTGGTGAGGAGGAGTAGAGGTGGCGTAGAAGAGGGTACCCCGCTCTTGACGTTGATCTTGGCAAACACGCGTCCGCGCCCCGTCTCGTAGCTCTGCCCGGCGCTGATGCAGCCTCCACCGGCCGCAGCGCCCAGCGGCCTCACCGAGTCCGTGCCCAGCTCCGCTCTGAGCAAGCTCTCCATTGCGCGCCGTCTGCTCGCAGTGACAAACACAACGATAAACTCCCCCGCCCCTGTCCCGTTTGGCCTCTAACAGACACTGTCGGGGTGCAAGGGCTACTAGCGAGCAGCAGCAGCAGTAGCGCCTGCTTTTTCTGGAAGACTTTGCTGTTTTTTCCTGTATTTTTCTGTTTGCGCGTAGTCACTTTAAGATGTTTTCTTGTTCATGTTTTTGTTTATTGCGGTTGCACCCGATTGAAGAGCCGAATGGCTCACAGGGCCATACCAAATACAGTAGAACCTTGGAGATCGAACGCCCCAGAACTCGAACAATTCGGTGATCGAACAAAATTTTTTACCATTTTTTGCCCCGGACATCGAACAAAAATTCGGAGGTCGAACAACTGGAAAGAACCTGTTTGGGCCGAGATGCGGAGCCAGGGCGACCGAGATAAAGGCGAATGGCCCAGTTTACACGTAGCGCTCACCCAGTGCAGACCCGCAAAACATCGTTCCGTTAACTTTTTCGTAAATTTTTCGTAAAAAGGCCCTCAAGTGAATCACAGTTAGTGCTAGAAAAAAGGCAAAGAAAAGAAAGAACCCCAGAAGGGCAGTTACCCAACGTTTTTATGGAGGGGGACTCCCCTTCCAAGCAACACTGACACCTCCTCCTCCCCTCCTCACCACCTTCCACTCAAGCCATCCACTCTCCTTACTACAGGTAAAGTGAAGTTCAATGATCATTTATTCTATTAATTATAACTGTTTCTTGTTTTTTGTATGCTTTTATGTACTGTACTGTATTTTAATATTGTAAACTTTGTGTAAAAATGGCCCATAATAGGAGCATCCTTGGGTGGGGAACCAATTAATGCTATTTCCATTCATTCTTATGGGGAAAATTGATTCGGTGTTCAAACAAATCGGTGTTCGAATGCGGTTTTGGAACGAATTAAGTTCGATCTCCGAGGTACCACTGTAAATGAAACTAAAGGCCGCGACGACGCACACAGAGAGGGGGGTGGGTGGCCAACGCCAAGCCCGGCCGCCGTTGCCTCCCCCCCCAGCGGCGACGTTTCACTACAACACCGTGCCCAGGCACTCATTCGAGGCCGAGTCGACCTAGCCGAGGCCCGCGACCGGTTCGGATGATCGTCGCTTGGTTGTTGGGTGGCCGCGAGCGGGGATCGAACTCGGCTCGCCGGGTCGGTAGCGCCGCGCGATGCTGCGCTGACCACTACCAACCCCTACTACCACCACCACTACCCCAACCCCTACTACCACCACCACCACCACCCCCAACCCCTACAACCACCACCCTAAACCCCTACTACCACCACCACCCCCAACCCCTACTACCACCACCACCACCCCCAACCCCTACTACCACCACCCCCAACTCCTACTACCACCACCACCCCCAACCCCTACTACCACCACCACCACCCCCAACCCCTACCACCACCACCCCCAACCCCTACTACCACCACCACTAACCCCTACTACCACCACCACCACCACCCCCTACCCCTACTACCACCACCACCACCAACCCCTACTACCACCACCACCACCCCCAACCCCTACTACCACCACCCCCAACCCCTACTACCACCACCACCCCAACCCCTACTACCACCACCACTAACCCCTACTAGCACCACCACCACCACCCCCAACCCCTACTACCACCACCCCCAACCCCTATTACCACCACCCCCTACCACCACCCCCATCCCCTACTACAGCGGTCGGGAACCTATGGCTCGCGAGCCATATATGGCTCTTCCAGTGACGGCATATGGCTCCCAGACAATTTTGAGTTGAAAAAAAAATCAGTTTGGAACTGATTTTAAAATACTTGTGATATTGCTTAATAATACTGTGTCATTTTAAAGTAAACAGAAATTAGTTTTGAAGATAAATTTCACGGGTCACGCCTGCATGAAGCTCAACCTCACCACGTATGAACCAGACTACAAGGCCATCAGCAAAACCATGCAGCACCAGAAGTCGCATTAAAAGTAAGACATATTTAATTTATTATACGTTAAAAATACTATATGGCTCTCAATGAAATATATTTAGAAATATTTGGCTTTTATGGCTCTCCCAGTCAAAAAGGTTCCCGACCCCTGCCCTACCACCACCACCACCCCCAACCCCTACTACCACCACCACTAACCCCTACTACCACCACCACCACCACCCCCTACCCCTATTCCCACCACCACCACCAACCCCTACTACCACCACCCCCAACCCCTACTACCACCACCACCCCCAACCCCTACTACCACCACCACCACCCGCAACCCCTACCACCACCACCCCCAACCCCTACTACCACCACCACCACCACCCCCTACCCTACTACCACCACCACCACCAACCCCTACTACCACCACCACCACCACCCCAACCCCTACTACCACCACCCCAACCCCTACTACCACCACCCCAACCCCTACTACCACCACCACCACCAACCCCTACTACCACCACCACCACCAACCCCTACTACCACCACCCCCTACCCCTACTACCACCACCACCACCAACCCCTACTACCACCACCACCACCAACCCCTACCACCACCACCACCCCCACCAACCCCTACTACCACCACCACCACCAACCCCTACTACCACCACCACCACCAACCCCTACTACCACCACCCCAACCCCTACTACCACCACCCCAACCCCTACTACCACCACCCCAACCCCTACTACCACCACCACCACCAACCCCTACTACCACCACCCCCTACCCCTACTACCACCACCACCACCAACCCCTACCACCACCACCACCCCCACCAACCCCTACTACCACTACCACCACCACCAACCCTTACTACCACCACCCCAACCCCTACTACCACCACCACCACCAACCCCTACTACCACCACCCCCTACCCCTACTACCACCACCACCACCAACCCCTACCACCACCACCACCCCCACCAACCCCTACTACCACCACCACCACCAACCCCTACTACTACCACCACCACCAACCCCTACTACCACCACCCCCTACCCCTACTACCACCACCACCACCAACCCCTACTACCACCACCACCACCAACCCCTACTACCACCATCACCACCAACCCCTACTACCACCACCACCACCACCAACCCCTACTACCACCACCACCACCAACCCCTACTACCACCACCACCACCAACCCTACTACCACCACCACCCCCAACCCCTACTACCACCACCACCACCACCAACCCCTACTACCACCACCCCCTACCCCTACTACCACCACCACCACCAACCCCTACTACCACCACCACCCCCAACCCCTACTACCACCACCACCCCCTACTACCACCACCACCCCCAACCCCTACTACCACCACCACCACCACCAACCCCTACTACCACCACCACCAACCCCTACTACCACCACCACCACCACCAACCCCTACTACCACCACCACCCCCAACCCCTACTACCACCACCACCCCCCTACTACCACCACCACCCCCAACCCCTACTACCACCACCACCACCACCAACCCCTACTACCACCACCACCACCACCAACCCCTACTACCACCACCACCACCAACCCCTACTACCACCACCACCACCACCAACCCCTACTACCACCACCCCCTACCCCTACTACCACCACCACCACCAACCCCTACTACCACCACCACCCCCAACCCCTACTACCACCACCACCACCAACCCCTACTACCACCACCCCCCTACTACCACCCCAACCCCTACTACCACCACCCCCAACCCCTACTACCACCACCCCCAACCCCTACTACCACCACCACCCCCACCAACCCCTACTACTACCACTACCACCACCCCAACCCCTACTACTACCACTACCACCACCCCAACCCCTACTACCACCACCACCCCCACCAACCCCTACTACCACCACCACCACCCCCAACCCCTACTACCACCACCACCCCTACTACCACTACCACCCCCACTACCACCACCACCCCCAACCCCTACTACCACCACCCCCAACCCCTACTACCACTACCACCACCACCCCCAACCCCTACTACCACCACCACCACCAACCCCTACTACCACCACCACCCCTACTACCACTACCACCCCCACTACCACCACCACCCCCAACCCCTACTACCACCACCCCCAACCCCTACTACCACTACCACCACCACCCCCAACCCCTACTACCACCACCACCACCAACCCCTACTACCACCACCACCACCAACCCCTACTACCACCACCCCAACTACCACCACCACCCCCAACCCCTACTACCACCACCACCAACCCCTACTACCACCACCACCCCCAACCCCTACTACCACCACCACCCCCAACCCCTACTACCACCACCACCCCCAACCCCTACTACCACCACCACCCCCAACCCCTACTACCACCACCACGCCCAACCCCTACTACCACCACCACCACCCTAAACCCCTACTACCACCACCACCCCCAACCCCTACTACCACCACCACCCCCAACCCCTACTACCACCACCACCCCAACCCCTACTACCACCACCACCAACCCCTACTACCACCCCAACCCCTTACAATTGACAGCACTGCCACCTTCAACCACACACGACTGCGTGTGTGCATATTCTTTGAGTCTTTCGGTAAAGTCACGTAGATAGGTTCAAAGAAAATCACAAAAAACGACGACGTTTACGACCGCAACGCAATCGTTCGTCACCAGGAAGAGAGAATCTAATCATATGAATCCCTGCAGTCACGAAAGCCTTAAGTCAACATTTGCGTGTGTTCAGTTAAGTGTTTTTTTTTTTAAATAACAAACGAGTTACCATCTCGTTTTACCTAGCCGCTGTGAGAGACGTCTCCTCTTGGTTAAAGCGAAATAAACACAAGTCGGCAAAGTTGCAGAGATGCCACCACCACCACCACTGGTGCACACTGCAACCACGTAGGTACAACAACAACACGCCAGTGACACCACGAATCGACTGCGATCCACGCCACGAGAAGGCTGCAGCTGCTTGATGTTTCTTTTGCTCGCTGCCGCAACAACAACAACAACAACAGCAACAACAACAACAATCCCGCGTTTTTAGTTGACCCGACGTGAACGGAGGATGAATTCAATCGCACACACGCACATATCCGACAAAAATTGTCTTCTCCTTTTGTTCGCAACGATTCAACCATAATTCGAAACGTGGTCGGTGTTCAGCGATTACATTACGGAATCGGTCACTTCGTGTCGTTTTGTGTAACGAATCGATGCCAGCCACCGTCTCTGTGTGAAGGGGGCCCCCCTGCGGTTTAAACCCCCGGTGCAGCCGTTTCAATTCGGGCAAAACAACAATAAATAAGGAACATTTAAAAATCATTTTTTAAACAATATTTCATGAAATGTACCGTACTGGTAATGGAAGAACTCCACGAGTCCAGGAAGTGGCTCCCAAGCTTGCCATAACGTAAGAGGCAGTGGCCAATTACAGCCAACGTGAGTTGAGCGTGGACAATTAGACCCAAGCCGAAACATAACAGATAAAAAATATATTTTATTTTGATTTAAAGCTTTCGTGACTGCAGGGATTCATATTCTTGGTTCTTTCGGTAAAGTCACGTAGAAGGGAAAAAATAAAATAATAAAAATATTACATTTTCTTGCTGTGGATTTCACACCTGATGATGATTGCTTGTGTTGCAGTCGAAACGTCGTGATAATTTTGTTTTATATTTTTATTGTTTTATTATTTCCCTTCTACGTGACTTTACCGAAAGAACCAAGAATATAAAAAAGATTGTTTAAAAATATTTGTAATTTTTAGTTTAATAGAATATAGTATTGTCATCAGTATGACATAAGTATACCAAGTTTGCAGTCGATACCACATTGGCAAGTGGGTTAAAGATTTGAGCATACGACAACAACAACAACAACAGACACAGTGAATTAAATAAAAGCGTCGAATAATAATACAAATGTTGTGTCTATGTTGTGTGTTTCTCCCTTGTGATGGGACTTTGTAGGATTAACTTTGAGATTTATAAAGGGCACATACTTGATACAGCTGTCGTGGCTGTGATGGTTCCACCTGAAGACGGACGCTTGTGTTGCCTCCGAAACGTTGTGATTTTTTTAAATTTTTTATTAATTTTAATGTTTTATCTACGTGACTTTACCGGAAAAAAACCTAAGAATATGAAGACCAATAAGGTCTGAATTGGTCTACGAAGGTAGGGCACTGGTAAGGTAATGCCAGGTATGGTAGTGTAGTGCATAGTGTATTGTATCATACCTGTCAACCCATACGGTTTATCCGTGTTCTTGTAACAAGGAAATTGAATTTTAAGGTCCATACGGCATACAGCCGTTTCAATACGGACAGAAATAGAATTGGCGTTTCTCCCTTGTGATGGGATTTTGTAGGATGAACGTTGAGATTAATAAGGGGCACGTGGTGTCCAATAAGATCTGAATTGTTATGTAATAAGATAGGCACTGATAAGGGGTTGATAGGAACATGAACCAATCGGAAAATCGCGTTGAGATATAAGAATGTTGACTCGAACAGGTCGCTTAATTAATTCAGGAATACTTTTTTTAAGTTGCCGCGCTTGATTCGCTTACACTTTTGGGTTATTCGTAGAAATATCGTTCATCCACGAGTCATCCATATAACCCTGACGGCTGGTCAAGTGCCCCTATAGCCTTGATTAATTTTATACTCTTTGGTTCTTTCGGTAAAGTCACGTAGGTATAAAATAAAATAGATCACGACGTTTCGGGCGCAACACAAGCGTCCATCATTAGGTGGGAAAGCATGAGATGATGGACGCTTGTGTTGCGCCCGAAACGTCGTGATTTATTTTATTTTCTACCTACGTGACTTTACCGAAAGAAACAAAGAGTATGGATTCCTGCAGTCACGAAAGCTTCAAATCAATATTCTCATGCTCCTGTAAAAAAGGGATTTACGTGTGCTAATATATTCTCTGCCTCTATCGTAGTGGCAGTGTCAGATGTGGTTAACATATGTGCAGTTTGGCTACGGCATAGCATAGGCCATAGGGGGCGCCACGGTCGGCGACATGTCAACTACCTCGCCTGGTATACAGGAGGTCGTGATGAGAGTACCAGTGGAATCAACATTGATCTGCCACAGCGATATTGACAGACCCACTGACCGGGGCCTGCACGGTGGCCAAGTCCATTTTATTTTGTTGGCATACGTGGCGCCTTTCTGACACATCAGCCACTCAAAAGCGCCATCGCATTAAAACTCACAGTTTCCTTCCTCAAGGTTTATCTCCTGATGTAAATCTAAATCTAAATTTACATACATTTACATCAGGATGTAAATCTAAATTTCCATCAGGAGACATTTACAAAAAATTGTGCCCAGCTAGTCGGGTACGAACACTATAATGGGGCCTGGAATGGATAGAGCCCCAATATAAGAGCTCTCACCTGGCCAATTGTTCACATACTATTTACAAATTTGCAGCTGTATAACACACACCTAAACTAAACAATTGTTTTACCAGATTAGGCCCATTGAGCTACAATAAAACCTTGAATTGCGAGCATAATTCGTTCCGGAAACGTATTTGTAATCCAAAGCACTCGTATATCAAAGCGAATTTCCACGTAAGAAATACAGTAAATGGCTTTTTTTCAGAAGCGACCTTGCGAGAAATGATAGCTTAACAAAGTGGCCTATAATGTGGACATTCCTAGAAGCCACATACTCTTAAACGCACGTTGATTCTTAACGAGGGAAAAAAACGGAGGACCCAGAGAAAAATCCACGCGACCACGGGGAGAACATGCACACTCCAAATATACAACAGGCGTTGATAGTCGGGATCGAACCCACGAACCTCCTCCATACCATGGGAGGTCGTGAAGTCTGCCTTGCGTGGAAGCGTGGCCGAAACGTCGGCGAAAGCTGCGGAGTAAAACACCATGATGATGCTGCTTCGCTCAGGACAGGATAGAGCCAATCTTGATTTGAAGCTTTCGTGACTGCAGGAATCCATACTCTTTGGTTCTTTCGGTAAAGTCACGTAGGTGTAGTAGGTTCCAGGAGACTTGGACGACGTAGTTGGAGGCACACTTATTTATTAACCACAATGTACATAACAGGCCTAGATGTACAACACTCGAAGGGGTATCGGCCCCTTCACCCGTCTAACAGAGAGATCCCACAATCTATGTCACGGCTAGCCTACTCCTAGGTCCTCCACTACAGGGCTAGGGGAGGCTAGCTAACCCAACTCTGGTTAAGCTGGGATTACGGCACCCTGAGTCCCCAGACCGGCTCTTACAAGAGCATCGGCTCTGGGCTCTTGGGGCCATGCCACTGGCTTGCCCTGGTCGGTCCTGAGAAGGACAGCGATCCAGGGGAGTTCCAGGGCCTATCTAGCAGGTCTTTTTGCTTCGCTGGTTAAGGCTGAACACTGAACCCCGAGCCCTCCGGCTCACCGCCTTATATAGCAACTCCCCCACTGAGGGGTGGGGCCGTGGGGGTTTCCAGCGCTGTGTTAGCCCCCCAGGCTAAACGGTGCGGACGTGGATGTAAGCACCTCTTGGCGTACGGGCATAACCACGCCCAGTGTGTTTGTTTGCCCTCCGTAACACCTCTACAGTCTACATAGGTATAGAATAAAATAAATCACGTTTCGGGCGCAACACAAGCGTCCATCCTCAGGTGGGAAATCATGGTCTGCACACACTGTCAGTTGAGCTTCTTGCATAGTGCCCATACTTTAACACATTCCTGCGGAGGGAGCTGGTAGGAACGTTGGGTTGCTCGGTCAATGGCCAGGGTCAACGGCAGCGTGGTGTATTCCGTAAATATGGCCGACTGTGAGGGCGGGCACAAGCCGGCGTGAGTAGGTTAAACGTTGAGTTTTAAAAGGGCACCACGGGGTGACCAACCCCTCCCCACCCAGCCCCACGCCTCCCACCTCCCACCCACCCAGCCCCTCCCTCCCCACCCAGCCCCGTCCCTGCACGACGGACACAATAATCCCCTGTGGGCTGGTGTAACCAGGAGGTTCCTACCAGTATCACATTCTTTTACTGTAATTCTGCACTGCGTAGGGGTTACTTCCATTTGTTAAATTGCACCATGTAAATTAGCAGTGTTCCTCGTTGCATCAGAGTAGCTACATTTGGTGCTTTCCTTCGGTTTACCTTGAATTTAGATTCACGCGCTTGCGATGCAGTCACTGTAGAGAGAGAGAGCAGAGTACGACATAACCGTATAAGAATGTGAACTACATTGGAAGAAGTTCCCATTCAACAATGTGCTGTCCAGACTCCTTGGCAGAATGCACACTACATGAACTGCACACAGGTGACATGATGAGGTTTATTATAAACTAAAAAAAAAACATGAGGAGTCTACCTATTTATACACATAATTTGGCATCTTAATTCACACACTGCATTGTAAGCGGGTAAAAAGTTCAAAGTGAAAAAAGATCACTAGTTAACTTATTTTATTTGAAATCAATTTACCAAAAAATGAGACACTAATTACTATATTGGAATACATTAACATCTGTCAGCTCTATACAGAATACAATATATAAAATAAGCAGTGCTCATTGAATTAACGCATGTTAAATATATATTTTTTCTTTTAATTATACTGCAATACACAGTTGTAAATTCATTTCTGCAGACGTGTATATTTTACATGAATTCCTATTAAAACATTACACATCTTTATAATAATGGCAAACTTTGCCAAAACATTAAGCATTTTACCAATTCACTTTATTAGCAAACGGTGAACCACTGCAGGTGGAGTTAAAACAGGCTCATGACAAACATTTGCCGTGTAAACTTCAATAAAGTCCAATATGAATATGCACTGTGACACTTAAACTCCATTCACTTAGAAGCCATTCAACAATAACGTAATTTTTTTTCACCAAATGTTAAGTATCTCCATTACATTAAAATTACATTGAAACAACATTTTTAACATTTATATTTATGAATCTGCCAGTTCTGCTGCACGAGATTAAAAGCAACATGTAACATGACATCCACTCACTTTGAGAAACAAGGCTCTCTGCTATGTACCAGCCATAATGACAAGACAGAGTAAGTGGCACTGTTTCTTTGAGACATGTCCACATGAAAATACAGATTACAACAAAGTCGTATTTATAAAAAGTTTGATCTTTTTTCCAATGTTTTTCACTTTTTGTTACATGAACCAACATTCCCATGTCTGTAAACATTGACTAGTTAAAACCAAATCACTCCTATGATTCTTTTAGTATTTAAGTAAAATTAATACCAGTCATTTCAAGTTTGGACAAGTGTGAAGATTACAGCTTTAGTTAATGGAACCAAAAGAAAATAAGTCAATGCATGTTGGTTCATAATTGATTTTTTGTTAGGCCACAATGATCTGGCCAGTATCATTACATAGCCTAACCCAAATCTGTTGAGATATTTTATGGAAAATTGGCCTCAAGTCAAGAGTTCACATTCTAAAGTCAGATAAAATGGTAGTTCCTTTGAGCTCCAGGATTGTGCCGAGCATATCAAGATTGTTACAGGAAAATAGGGGCAGTGAATCAACTCAAGCTCAGCTGAAGGTAGAACAGACCAAGCTTTACACCAAAGCTCACATTTTTAGAGACAAAACACGTTTTGGCTTCCACAATGCATTGGCAGAGACAATTACTGCCAATAATTTGCTTAAAATTGGCCTTTTTTTTTTTACTGAAAACTAGTAGAAAATGTGGTTTCTTGATACATGCATCAGGCTCTTAATTTTTTTTAAACAATGCCATTTTTTCTCGGCCAAGACTTAAAAAAAGTTGTTCTGAAAAATATATGTAACATCCCAATAGTTTATTTATCTCTGAAGAGCAACACTAACAATTAATATGGAATGGTATGTTCACATGAGATTGTCTATTTCCTCCGAATATGGCCTCTTATACCCGGATAACTGTGGCTTGAATACATGTGAAGGCAGGAATCCAGTTAAAAAAATATGAATTATTAGTTATGTATACAAGATCAGTTACTGAGAATTGTAAAATGCTGAAACATTAACATCTGTATTTAGTAAAAAAAACATGTTTCTAGAACCAACAACATTACTTTTTTTTTAAAGATGTAAAGTATATAACACGGGCAGAAAAGACAAGTAACATGAAGCTATTACAGATAACAGGTACAACAGGAAAATGTATGAGAATAATTAGAGAGGAGGCAGATTAGATTTATTGGACATTGAATGAGAAAACAACGGACTGAATGTTTTGTTCGGGAAAAGTATAGGTACGAGAAGCCGGGAGAGACAGAAAATTAAGTACATAAGACATTATAACAATTTGATACAACTGTAAGGAGTGTCCAATGCTAAGTTCTGAAGTAACATGGACAGAGCCAAATGAAAGGAGGACAAAGCATATTTAAGAAAGGACGTAGCACATAGAGATTAACATCCAATTAAAACTGTCGTACACGTAAAAATACGTGATTCAAGTGGCGACCAGGAGTGGTCAAGGGCTCGTAATCGGGCTCGGAAGCTCTCGATGCAACTCTTAAACGCAGCTCCACATGTCCCAGGATGCAGCTTAGGACCTTGGCTCGATGAGCTTGAGTTCTTCCACCACCACTTCCCATTTCACGAGCCCTCAATTTATATACATCCATGACAACCAAGAAGGTGATTCGCTCAACAGGAAGTGATACTATCACCGGAAATTGCACCAACACCTAAAGGCATAAGCAATTGATAACTCCATAAATATATCAAACAAAATGCGACTAAATATTAATGAAAAAAATAAAATACAAGCCAAAATGATTCGGGTTACCACATGATGCATTAAAGGGTTACGCTGCCTGCTTAACATGCACTATGTAGGAATGAGCATGCAATAGTACTATAAGGTTTGTGTTTAACAGAGCATGGTAGTTATATTACCAACAAATATCGCTAATAGATGGACGCACAAGCTTGAACTGGAACGTTCCTTTTTTGCAAGAATGTATCCACAATACAAATGCGTAGGATTAAACTATTCTAAAGAGTGCCTACCACCAGTTCTTAATATTAATGAGTATATGCATTGCATTACTTTATAGTCTCCCCCCCACGCCGCCAATTTATTCCAATTGAGCTATCCGCATGTGATGAGACCAAAGATCCATTTGGAAATCATGTAGGCCAGTTTTCCCCTTGTAAAGGATTATCTGCGTTAGATGTGTTTCACAATGCTCCAGATAAAATCCTTCAGGTGGCCATTTTATCCTTTAAACAACAAAGGTCACACTTTCCTCTACTCTCTGCTGATATTGTTGCATGCAAATCAAACCAGTGTTGAATTCTCAGACCTGGAATTAAGCCAAAGTGCAAAAGCAAATTTGATATTTTGTGTGCAGTAATTGATGACTGGACTGAAATTAATAATTATCAATGTACTTATACTTGAGCACCTGATTGATGTATTCATGGGTGGTTACGAAGTTTCAAGCCACTTCAGTGGTGCAGACATCTGGCCACTCCTAAAGTACTGGATTTCATGTCAGATATTTAGCAGCCAGTTTGAGGTATCAATTTTGTAAAAGCAATAGTTGTTCATAGTGCAATTTTCTTTGCATGTGGGCATGGATCCAGAAATTTTATACTAAACAAGGCTCGTGTTATGCAGAAATTTCAGCCAATTTAATTGCAAATGGTATTACATTTAGTACCAATATTTTGAGTCTTCTCCAGTGTTGTCAAAACTAAACAGTTCAACTATGTAGCCAAAGCAAGAACAGCTTGACTGATATCACAAGTGTTTGGATCGGGACGCAAAAACTTACATCAGCAACTTATTATAGGCAGTAGTCACAATTGCATACCCATAATTAGAACGTAATCATAGTTTGTGATCAAAGTACATTAAGGACAATGAGATATGAAAAAAAACACGAGGGAACAACTTACTGGCGAGTTGGGTATAATCTTAAATAAAACTTTAATGCTACTACACGGAGCCTGCAGAAACCTAAGCACATTTCTTATACACATAATAAAGGGAATTAAAAAAAATCTGTTAAGGTTTTAAAATATAAAAATGCAAGAACATAACTTTAATGTTTTGCTACTTACCATTAATCAACTATTATTACACAATACTTCAACAGTAATAAGTGTATTGTGTGTAACTTAAGGTATGTTTTTCCTAAAAGCACCTAATAAAAAATTGAGTAAAAATGATCCAATGAGAGGTTTAAGTGAGTTTATATATTTTTTAATGTAATGTACAAATGTATAATTTTAGGTTTGGGGTACAAAAAAGCATCACAAATTATAAAAAAGGGCATGTGTTGAGAAAAACAGAATAGCATACCATACTTTATCAGATGATGTCACGTTCGTGCTCAAAGTGCCGGGAAAATAGACATTCCCCCTAAGCACCACAACAATATGCAGCGACTATGAAACTTTCACTTGCACGACAATTCCACATTTTAAATGTGCAGCACGTATTGGCTGAGGCGCGTTTTAAGAGATGGTAGAAGCCTCGATTTCCGAGGCGTGCTTTTAGCGACCACCTGTTAAAGGCCGACATTACGTACGAGGTAGTGGTGTGGCCAGCACCACGCTTGCAGCCGCTTTCGTCTTTTCAGTGCCGATGTTCATCCCACCACACCTAGTCAAGGCCCAGCACCGGTTCAGATATCGATTGCTACCGATGTTAGCCTTGGCCGCAAATCAAACTGAAGTTGGTGGGTTTGTAGCACAGTTCACAAACCACCACCACACAACAACAGTCACATTTCGCCACCGACGGTGACGTCACAAGGGAACCTGTGCCAGGTCAGGTGCAGTTTACACCAAAGCATACATATGCACGAATCAACACGTATACAAATAAATATAGAGAAATAAGCACATTGCATGCATTCTGAAGAAATATAAAAAGTATTTGCCGATTGGTCCATCACAAAAGATCTCCGAAAGCCACGTGCCCAAATGCCCTTTCCAGTCTTCGGGTGCGATTGTCCCATTCATGCACGATATGGGAAAGGCTGCGCTCGTTCTGCTTGTTGCATGAGGTTACATGCAATGCCACAGCACTTGTCTCAAGAATTCCATGCGTTACTCCATGGCGGTGAACGAGATAAACTGCTGCGAATGGGGGTGTCCTTTAATTAAAATACTGCAAGACAGTTAACAATCGTCAGCTTTGTGTTGCTTACCATAAATGTATGCTGCCAACTGTGTCCTAAACATTGGCGATGTATACTCTGCCAATTTGCACGAGCGTAATTGCAATTCAAATGTTTTCGTGTTTAACACGAGTAACCATAGTAACTTCTTGAATGTAAACAATAACATTGGGATGAAATATGCAACTGGCTATTGTTGATACATATTATAAATTGTGATTAAAATTATTGTAAATATGTACCAACTGCCTCTGATAAGAAAACAAAACATTCAGTTATCAGCGAATTAAATTATGTAAAAAAAAAGCTGAATAGTTAAAACATTTGGAGTGTGGCTTATGACAGCGGCAGATAATTTAATGTTTTAATCACCTTTATTACACAACTGAGTGTTCATATCAATGCATGAGGTTAAAATCCCAATTGGAGTCAACCCGATGCAATATGTATTTGAGATCAATAAAATGAGTATCGGTTTTTGTGAAATTCAACGGTCGTTCTCAATAGATCCATTTAGAATATCAATTATAAGTGTGGATAATCACAGACTTTGTTAATTATCCATTGTTGGTAAGAAATTAACATTGCATTCCTTGCAAAGTTATAAATAGAAATATATTAAATACAATGCCAATCAACTGTAAACTATAGTCTGGCTGATGCTAAAGCGAGACTAATAGTCATGCTAAGCATGTAATTTCCTTGTACAGCCACCAAAGAAAAATGTCCATGGATTGCAAAACCAAAACAATATTTTATTCTAACTTTTGAGCCAATCTCAACATTGATGTTATGGGCACGCAAACGGTGTGGATTACATTCTGCCAACTGACGCGCATGCAATTCAAATGTGTTTATGCTTCGTTCAACTGAGGCAAATGATCTAAAGTGGAGGCTGTGTTTAGTGTAAAAAAAACCCCTCAAGTTCAGCAAGCATTATTCGGGTTATATACCTTTCATATACTCATGAATTCTTGAATGACAATGTGAATGACACAATGCACTTTAGGGATACAAGTGATATTACAATAAATACATCGGATGGTGTTTAAAAGTTAATTACCTTTCACACATTTTTTTACCACTATAAATTATACATGAACCACAATGGGGGAAAATATAAATTCTTTTAATCACATAGTGACTACCAATTTTTTTTAACTGAATTAGGGAAAAAGGGGTGAATTGTTAAAATCCCGAATTACACTCGTTATCCCAATGATGGCAGAGGAAAGACAATACATTTCCGTATGTAGCCCATGATCGAGTCAAAAGCGTAACATTACAAATGGCAATTTAAAAATATATCCTATTGAGTGTATGGACCCCCCTCACACTTGTGGACTCTTAGTAGCATTTATGTACACAATTTTGTTTATTGGCTTTCCACTGCATGTGATTATCACAGTATAAAAAAAAACCCACAATACCGCGAACATCACTAATATCCACACAAATGTATGTGAATGCACACATCGTAAAAGCGTGACAAGTTATTTTCGAGTTCAGTATAAAATACTAAGAACAGTTGCCAAAAGTGTATTCAAAGTTCACTTAAAAGTCTTTGTTGGGAACTGGTCACCAATGGCAGCTATTGTCGATGCACCCCAAGACGCATTTTGCTTTGTTATTTTAAAGCTCTACATTTATCTAGTAGTGTACTTACTATCTAGTACACTACTATCTAGTAGTGTACGATGCCAATGTTTTTTTAAATATTAATCCCCAACATCTCTTATAATTTATCCTCAAATATCTGTTTGAACACTCAATGATGTAACTAAATATATCAATTTTGACAGCATGGGCCTTGAATACAAAATTCAGTTAAATGTTTTTCATTAACATTACATAACCTACTCAAATAATGTTTAGCTATGATGTATGGCTTCCGGTAAGCGGTGTGAAATTCCAAATTTGATGATATAGTACGATATTTAGGTTTGTACTGGACAGATTTTCAACTTACGGCACGCAATAACATTTCCAAAAAATACATTTCATGTGTACCAAACATTGCTCCACAAGATTTGCAGCAAATATTGCGCATGTAGGATTCACATAAATTAGAAAAAAATGTTTTTTCTGCCTTTCTACAGGAAGCCCCCGCCGACCCTGCTGTTTTGTTTACATTTTTTTATTCATTAAAACATTCTTCAGAAATACCACATGCAAGATGGCTTTGTTGCTCAAAAACAGTAAAAACCAGGGCACTGCAATTTGGCATTTTAATGCTGGTTACTAGAAGAACCAAGATTCCAACAATTCGAAATAGAAAACAAAGGTTCCAAGTAAATGTTCTTTTACCAAAAGCAGAACTTCTGGTTCTTAGTTTTAATATTTGGCCCATATCACCATGGAAAACACAACTCTTGTTTAAAAAAAAAACTAAAAACGAATCTACATAAATGTCCTGCACAGTATACATATATGCCCGAAACGTAGCATATCTGATTATATCAATCTTCCGCAGCTTAATGTAAATTTCAAGATACTTTCTCACGTCTTAATAGAATGAGCGCATGTTTGTCTTTTGTTACTTTAGATTGATGTTAATGTTTACTTTAACCCTGGCTTTGGCCATCAAATCCCCAAAAGACTTACAGCAAAGGTGGTTATGTGTTTTTTTGTTGCTTCACTAACAATTTGAAATTACCTCCCACCCGTAAATAGAAAAGCAACACTTGGTTAGCTGTAAGTATTTACGTATCACGAGACGCGCGCAATCTTTAATCATCTGGAAAATAGGGTGAATTAAAACACTGCCAAAACCTGTTACAAATGTTCACTTTTCTTTTACTGTATTTCAGATTGTTTAAATTATATGGACAGAGTACAATTTTTTTTAAAGGCTCTAAAACAATCGTACAGTTCATAAATGTCAACCACTGGTTAATGAGCATAATGCAGCAATTTACTTGTTGTTCAAGGTTCATTAGCGATGCAAATTAATGACCAAAAAATCCATATACGCACATCACACAGCCCATTGTCAGTATGATTTAAATTCTCATTTGCACGCACTATAAACATGTGATACTGCATTGATATTATAACAAAAATTACCGTATATATGTAGACATGGGAAGCATCGTAATACGAATAAAAAAATGAAATAAAACCTTTTAAGAAACATAAAAAGGAGGTAGATAGAGAAAATAATACCAAGAGATAGGCGAATAAAATTAGAAATGGGCTGACAACTACATCCTTTGCTTTAGTGCCAAAGGCAAGCACATCCGTTTTGTAAGCATGAACGTTCAGCCATACAGTAGAAATGTACGAACCATGAAAAACAGGTGTTAAGTTAACCGGTATGCGTTTCTTTACCATTAGCCTCTGTTTATTCACAACAGTAAACATAGCAATTGTCAGCGCACAATATCTCCGGCTGCAGCACGATAATTGATATTTGAAAAGTGTAAAGGACAAATGCTTGTGGTCAAGTGACAAAAGTCGTACACTATATCCGATAAAAAAAAAATTCGCTTAACATGTCGGGCACATAGCCCCCCGATTCAGGTTTACTTAAACAAAATATGAGATTAAGTCCAGTCATTGTCAGCAACAACAAACATTTTTTTACTACATGTCCGACAAAGTTTGTTTGTAGAGTAATGCAACCAAAGAGGCTAATAACGGTACCGTGAGAAGAGTACGCACGACTGTGATTTATAAATGACACCACCGCCACTCAATTTCAACCGACACTTGAAGTTCGGCATCCTTTGGACTTACGTTACTATGTTACCAAAGGCAGTACTCATTAGACTCGAGATACACTCCCTTGCACAAAACGTTTGCAAAATAATCTCACACTAACTTCGCTCACCTGATTTTTTCTGGAGAAAGATCATCTTACAGATGCCCATTTATACCAAGCCAGCAATACGTAGGGATCCGAGCAAAACAGGATTATAATAAGCAACAGTTAGTTTAATATTTATCTTTTTCCATGCAAACCCAACGTGTAGTTTTTCTCTCCCCTTTAGGGTGGGGTATGTGATCATGTCACGGGCATGGCCAGCAGTGACAATGCAGAAAGCAGTGTCCTTACAGAAGAGCGGTTAAGACGAAGGGAATATCCCTATCCATTCCAAAGCAGTATTTGGTGAAATGTTTATAGTTTTTCAGACAGTAACAGCCACTGCCGGTTCTAAAGACGTGGCCAAAGTTCTGGCTGCTTGGCCAGCCACGAATGATGGCAGAACGAATATGACGTTGCTTGATGTTTTCTTATTGCATAAATCTTTTAAGTTCTGACACTTAGCTCATTCCTTGACTTCCTCATGGTTCTGGGAGAGACTTTAAGACCATAAGCAAACATGTGTTCCATTGTCTTCTTTCTTCTTACTTTTTGCGACTCAAAATGTATTTACTTCAACTTGCAGAGACAACAACAGTGACATCTTTTCTTCCATCGGTGGCAGGTCTTATTGGCAGGGTGGGACCACATTCTGGCCAATAAAATGTATTCGGGAACAAAATAACACGGGCATCACCAAAGCCCGACCTAAAACAGCAGAAAAGCCACAACAGGATGTGGCCAATGTGTTTTTAATCCACCCCATTGCTGTGATGCGTCGCGTCGGGTCCAGTTGCAATTACAAGCGGGGCACCCTCACCGTCGCTGCTCACATCACCGTCATCTTCCGACTCTTCCTTCCCCAACGCTGCGCAGAGCCTCTTTTGAACAGGCTCTTCAGCTGACACGTTTTTGTGGCCCATGTTCTCCGTGATGGCGGCGCGTTTAGTGCCAAGCGCGGCCGAGGCGGACGCATGCGCAGCCAAAAGCTGCAATGGGTTTGCTACAGCTGAAACGAGAGAGAAACGTAATCAGTAGGATTTCATTATGTAATTAGTACACTACCCACCGCCTGCCCACATGAATTTCATTCAGCACTCTTTTCGGTTTATATTCTAATTGTAACATTACCATCACATATTGGCACAAGATAAAGGAAAGTGGAAACATTTCACAAAATGTGCAGTGGACACCTATGGGCTATCTGCCCATGGATGATGATGATGAACATCGCCATCTGGTGGCACATAGGATAATTACTCTATTAAAGAACGTTTGACACAACAGAGCAACAAAACATTTAACCCAACTTAGAAAATAACAAGTCATCAGATGGCAAGAGCGTGTCTTCATGGGCTCAATGAGTTCACCAACTGCAAAAAAAACCCACAGAACCTGGTTTGACCACACAAGCCATTTAATTTTTTTTTACACAAAGGCCATTTCAAGTGCAGCAATCGTCGACATACATCACAACTCCTTTAGCACAAACTCACCTAGCGTCGGGCTCGACGTGGTGATGGACGGAGGCTGCGCTTGCAGCTGCAGCTGCACCGCTTGCAGTTGCACGGCTTGGACCTGCGTCGCCTGCACGGGCGCCGCCTGTATCTGCCGGGCCTGACCCGCCTGCAGGGCCTGCATAGCCTGCATTGCTTGCGCTTGCACCGATTGCACTTGCGCGGTTTGCACCTGAACCTGCACCGGCTGCATCTGCACTGTTTGCATCGTCTGCAGCTGCGCCTGCGCCGTCTGAACCTGCATCTGTTGCGGCAGGCCACCCC
This sequence comes from Lethenteron reissneri, assembly GCF_015708825.2. Classification (NCBI taxonomy): domain Eukaryota; kingdom Metazoa; phylum Chordata; class Hyperoartia; order Petromyzontiformes; family Petromyzontidae; genus Lethenteron; species Lethenteron reissneri. Next base: position 4,820,090 of record NC_083781.1, read on the forward strand.
GCATCTCAAGTGGGCCCAACGACGACACAGGCCGCAGAACTGTGACCGTCTGCACCACCACGGGTGTGGGGTTGCCAGCGCTGGTGCCCAGTGTCTGACCGGCGCGGCCTGGCGGGGCCGCCGTCGCTATGGTATAGGTGCCTCCTGGCGCCAGCGTGAACGTGCCAGGCTTGGTGGGGATGAGCGCTGGCAGCTGGTGCTGCAAGCTCACCAGGATGGGCTGGCTGCTGCTCACGGGAGAGCCTGACAAGGTAAAAAAAAAGTCGCGGTCACAATTTGTTCGGTATAGAGTCAACAGATCTGCCACTAGCCAAGGACAGTTACCAAACAAGTGTAACATCGGATTCCCGCATGATCGCTTATAAGCTTGACAATTAAATTCACAACATAGCTGCATGTAGCTGGCTTGCTGGTCTCAGGCATCATGAAATAGCTGTATAGTGGGCAGCAGAAAGCAGTGCAGCAAAATCCATTGTTGTGTTGTACTCCTACACTCCTATGTGCATGCTCCACACCTTCACCAACACACACTACTATCGTGAAGTATGATCATATAACCCCCGTGACCTGCAAGGTGTGGAGAGGCTCTCATCCACCAGTGCATTGGCAAAAGGGCTATACAAATACACGTGTGTGCCAATCAGCTGTGGGCTATACTATTATTAAGGTTAATCGACTTCTATCTTATGTTATTTTAGCATTGATAACAATCGCACACTATTGCATATCTAGCGTGAACGTTTAATATGTTCCGCACGTTATAGCAAAGCCGATGTTGAAAACAATTTTAAAAGTAATTGACATTTTCTTTTGCCAATGACAAAAAAAGACAACACAATTTAAGTCTAGCCATATTGTTAGGGAGCATCTATTTATTGTGGGAAATAATGTTAAAGGAGGCCAGTCGTGGCTGGCTTTAACTCTCCCCAGAAATTATGTTCACACGCTGCACCAGAGCATCCACCTTCTCGTAAGCAACACAAGCTAGAGGAACAGTATTCACTGTGCTCTCATTTACGGCAGAAAGGAAACCTTTTATGTAACTTTGTGAGAGCCCTGATACCGCAACCGCCATGTCTTAAAATACTTTTTAATAGAAATTATATTTTGCAGTGAATATAAATTTCATTATGAACCGTCACTGACGATTTATACTATTTTATAGCTTAATATCTATATATATAAAATCGCAAATCTGTCTGTCTGTCTGTGTGTGTGTCTGTCTGTGTGTCGCCGGACCATACGCAGTTTCATTGGACGAAATGTGAGGGATTTGCGAGACGCGATTGGTCCGTTTGGTTTTCCACCGCGGTTGCCCCTGGCAACGGGTAGCGACGCATTCGCTGCGGGGTGGACGCCATTTTTAATTTCCGTTAAAAATATGCGCACGCATTAACACGCGACTCTGAGGTAAATTCATCAAAGTTTCACGTCCTCTTCACTCCCCCCCCACCCCAATCTGTGCAATTACTATTATAGGGTCGGTAGATAATAAAATTATAGCGATTAGACAGTATTATTGTAGCGCGGGGGGGGGGGGGGGGGGGGGGGGAACGGCCCCAGTACCCAGCCTCAGCCGGGTGGGCAATTTAGGCGAGGCCGGAGGCTCTGCACGGTACTAGGCCTCGACACCCCACCACACTATAAGCCGTACATATTACTGCACAGCGGCCGAGGAGATCGTGGCTGGGGGGGGGGGGGGCAGGGTAGCAGCCCATCTGTGTATATATGTAAGGTTATTAAGAAATATATTTTTCACCCGGGCAACGCCGGGTACTTCTGCTAGTATACATATAAATAAATAAGATGTTATTAAAAAAAAAATATTAACATGTATAAACACGCAAAAATTGGGATGTTTAGCCAACATTTGAAGTATTTTTTTCATGTGGCTACATCTACACCATGTGATTCACCAACTCTGCCTCAGTCACAAAATTACAGCCGTGCGTCGCCACCTCTCCCAACTTACGAAACACGGCAGACAGAGCAAAGTGCTGTGCACGACGCTCACCGGGCGCGCTCTGTGTGTAGCGTGCATCCGAGAGGGTGGGCAGGGTTGGGTGGTGAGTGGAGACGCCCTCGTGCTCGGCGGGGGTGGGAGACCCCTCACGGGACAAGCAGTCCGGGGTCTCCACCCCGGCCAGAGAGCCACGGTGAGTCGGCGATGGGGGCGCGCTCCTGTATGCACACAAAGACAAAAAGCCCCCGTGTAGCCTTAACACTGTTGGGGCAGGAGCTGTTTATGAGGACCTATGAAGGTCGGCCGGCATGGCACACGAGGGGGTGGGTGGCCAGCACCACGGCTGACCGCCTTCGTCTCCCCATTGGCGATGTTTACACACTGCAGCAGGCACTCATTTAAGGCTAAGTTTACATAGGGAGACCCAGGACCGGTTCAGATATTCATCACTGGTGTTGGCCGTGACCGGGGATCAAACTCGGGTGTCCGGGTTCGTACAGAAGTGCGCTAACCGCTGCACCATCACTCCCCACACACACATGCAGGTCTCATCACTCAATCTAGACTTTTGTCTTTCCGAGTATGTTTGTTGAACTTTTTCGCCACCGTATGTAACCAACCATACTAATCGGAGGGGCGGGAGGACAACAAACTAAAACAAAAATCAATTCTAAAGAAATTCGTTTTCAAAGGAGAAAGTATTCTAGTAGTCAGCATGCCGAGCAATCCCAATAGGGGTAATGGGGCTGGGATGTACTTAAAAATGTAAGAGAAAGACTCGAATGCATATTATTAGGACTTGAATTTTTCTGCTCAATACATTTTGCATATTAGCCAATCCATTACGACACTAATGAATTACATCGATCGATGAACCTTAATTAGAAGCAGAAGAGAGCCAGTTTCAACACAGGTCTCTTTTATACAGGAGATAGTATGTGGTTACCATGCGCTACCTGCAACCCAATTTGTCATATTGGCCACATTACAGTGACGGTGGCCGTGGGTGACATGATGAGGTGCTGGCAGGGCCCCTGTTTTATGTGGTTCACTTCTCTGCATTCGACAGCCAAGGCGGTTGCGAGCATGCCGTCAAGAGTAAACAATTGCCGACTTCATGGATGCTGACACTTAGATTAAGCTCCAGATTATAAAGAACGTTACAGTAAAACACGTCGATGAAATAAATAAAGGATCGGAAGGCCGGGGTCGAAGGCCACGCACCGTGACGAGAGCAGACCAAAGGGCGCCCGGAAGCAGGGCACCCCACGGGCGCGCCGCTTGCGGTACGCCTGTTCCGCCAGCTTCCCCTCCGACGCCGGGTCGATGCGCCAGAAGGAGCCCTTGCCTGGGTCCTCCTGCGAGCGGGGCACCTTCACGAAGTAGCGGTTCAGCGACAGGTTGTGGCGGATCGAGTTCTGTTGGAAGAAAAAAGGGTGAGGGAGAGCCGAGCGCTTGCGGATCCCACTTAGGCTTCTTTGAACAACGCCTCATTCAGCATTCGTTATTTAAGCGTGCAACAGGCAAATTAGATAAGTAACGGCTCTCAAAATGAGGCCTGGGTAAATGCTTGTTATAAAGATGTTTTTATTTTTCAAATTAGTTGCGGAGAAATTGATCAAAGGTAAAAATTGCACCGATACGCACACGAGGGCTTACTCTTGATAATCAAATCAGTATATACTTCAAGACTAGTTTGTTACACTAATTTGGCAATTCCCAGAAAGTTGCGCAGTGATAAAAATCAAAAACTAGTACCCAAAAGACGAGCATCATAATTTAGTCCTCAGAGCTGGGTTTGGTGAATTAAGCACAAAAATCTAAGTCAAGAAATTATTTTTCTATCATTATTGGAACATGAGCTGAGATGATCATGCTATGAAATTTATAAATTGGTTTCCTTTTTGGCAATAGCCTAGGATATCTCAGCATTGGTGGCCTGACTAACGATAAATGCCATCACCACACCGCTTCCTCTTAAAAGTCGAGATGTAAACCTTGTGAATGGCTGTTTGCGATATATAACGCAAGCGAGCGGTAAAAGCTAAAGCAGCCGCGGGGTGCGCGTTCCGTCGTGCCTGCCAGCCCTTGTCGGAGGCGCGGTAGTACGGGTAGTGTTTGCTGATGTAGGCGTAGATGCCGCTGAGCGTGAGCTGCTTGCTGGCCGCCGACGTGATGGCCTGCACGATGAGCTGCGCGTACGAGTAGGGGGGCTTGCTCTCGTCCTGCTCAAAGGCAAGCTGTGCAGTCTAAGACGCACACGCGCGCACAAGTAAGGTACATACACTCACATAAAAACACAGAGCAATCTGACAGGCTTGCGCAAGGCAAAGATAATGTGACAATGTGAACAACAATACAAATGCTGTTTCTCGCCATGGATAATGTTCAATAATTTTTGTCTTGAGGTTAATGATGCAGATGATGGAGCTGATAATGAAATTAATCATGCCAATTGACAGTCTTGACAATGAGGACATTAATAATGGAATATATTAAAGAATTAAGGCTTTGACGATTAACAAGAGCGCAATGTTGAAGAGAATGAACATAGCATTCATGTGAGAGAATAAATGACGGCCCTTAATCAATCAATTCATTGTTGGATGAAGGCCTGTCAGTTATGGGGGATTGAATGATCATACTTCACTCTACTGGTCAGTATAGATTAGCCAAGGGAACCACCCAGGACCGGTTCAGTGATCACTCGCCACGGATGTTAGCCGTGGTTGAGAATCAAACTCGGGTCGTTGGGCTCACAGCGCAGTGTGTTGCCAACAATTGGGCAGGAAACTAAATAAAAATATTATCTTTCCTATAAAAGTTTTTTTCCCATGTGTGTATGTACGCCATCCTTGTAACGTTTCAACAAAGTACACAAATACAACAAACTAAGCCCCCTAATGAACACTTGCTCTTTGTTTTTGCCCTTGGTCCAATCTAAACTAAGAAAATAACACTTTGTAACAATGTCCTCTGATCGTAATGATAACTTTGAGCACGTGCGCCAAAGCACGCATCTGCACATGCGCGGAACGCCGACTCGCAGTTGCACCTAGCAACGCAAACAAGCTTGCCGAGACGGAGAGGAAGGTTCTTCGTGTTAAAAATGCCAAAAATCAAAACAATCAAGCACAGTTACTGCTGCAGAAGCATATGCGGAGGTAAATCCTGAACAGCGTGATGTCCCTCCCCCACCCCAATGTGTGCAGTTACTACTATAGAGTCAGTAGATACTGCTATCGAGTCAGTAGATATCTGCTATAGAGTCGGTAGATACTACTATAGTCGGTAGATACCACTGTAGTCAGTAGTTACTACTGTAGAGCCAGTAGATACTACTGCAGTCACTAGATACTACTAGTCAGTATATACTACTGTAGAATCCTTAGATATTACTGTAGAGTCAGCAGATGCTACTATAGAGTCAGTAGATACTACTGTAGTCAGTAGATACTACTGTAGTCAGTAGATACTGCTGTAGTGTCAGTAGATACGACAATAGAGTCAGTAGATACTACTATAGTCAGTAGATACTATAGCCAGTAGATACTACTAAAGTCAGTAGATACTACTGTAGAGTCAGTATATACTACTGTAGAATCACTAGATACTACTGAATCTATTGTATGTAAGGTATATATGCTTACAAAAGGTGGGTAAAACATTTTTGGAGGGGTCAACAAGTTTTGGAAACCTTTATGATCAACTATTTACCCCCCACTTTCTATAACTTTTTGATTCAGGCCTTCTGTAAGGCTCTTGTAATTTTGTTGGTGGACAAATTAAACGCCAGGATTTTTTTTATAATAGCTTAGTATTTGTGTATGTACATGTTATGTTGTTTAAGAGAAGACAAAGCCGGGTACTTCCTACTAATGTTCATGAAAGGTCAGTAATGAACACAGAAATAAAGATAACATTTGGCTGTATAGTCGACTGCAACAATTCCCAACTGGTGGTCTGCGGACCACAGGGCCATGGAAAGGGATCCACAGAACCGTGGCAGATAATATGATCTTTCTCATTTTCCTGGCCATTGCACGAATATCAGCATCAGCCATCTTATTAATATTCATCAATAAAAGGCAAGTCAATATTTTTTATAACTTTCTATTATTTTACTGAGCTTTTACAGTAGTTTTCATTTTCCAAAATAAGTCAGTGGTGCATGGCAGTCTGTGAGAAAATGTTGAGGGCAGAGACCAGAAAGGATGGGAACCACTGGTCATCGCACATAGCCAATGGGATAATTTACACAGCCTGAAGTCCAATTCCTTCCAGAGTCCAGCAGTTAGTGCAATCAACTGCCAAAGTTCAAGTGTCCGTTGTAAAACGGACATTATTTGAAACGAGAGCAGCACGGACAGCCAGCACGACAGTCTTCCCCCTAAACCCCCACATTGTGGTGAAGGGCACGCTGAACGATGTCGGGGGTGCGCTGCCGATGTTGGGGGTGCGCTGCCGTTACCTGCACTTTGGGCCGGTTCTCCTCCCCGGTAGGGGCGGGCGGTGGGTTGGGGTTCAAGTTTGTCTCGGCCACGATCACCAGGGGCTCCGCCTCTTTCTCGGCAGCGTTCTGAGCAAACTCCGCCGCCAAGTGTAGATCGGCGAGCGTGAGGCGGGCGTTGCGGCAGCCCAACATGCCCGACATGCCCGCCCCGCGAGGGCTGGCCGGGCACGAGTTGGCCGCGCTGTCTCCCAAACACACAGGCACGCGCACAATGGCCCTGTGTTAGCCCGGTCTACACACTACGCGACGCCGCTTGTCAACTTCTTTTTTTTTTCAAACATCCTTTTCCCCCAATTATGTCATGAGGCAAAGTATCCATTTGGGTTCTCTCACATGGCAGCGCATTCCTTCGTTAGAGAATGGCCCACCGAAGCAGATATCAGCGCCAACTCAGAGATCCCTTCAAGCGACGACCGTTCACACAGTAGAGGATGGCACTTTCCCATCCGTTATGCAACTGACAGGCAATCCCATTTTTTTTCCGTATTCTTAGCCCTGGAATTGAGCCAAATTAAGTGCATAACCACATATAATGTGACGGGTTTATTTGTGTGAAGTCATTGGTGATCGGGCTGAGATGGTTTCAGTCTGGTCTCAGTGTTTATGTTGGTAGGTAACATGTTTCTTCATATAGAGTAGCCTTGTATTAGCAATATTGAGAAGCCATGTTTTTTTGTTGTGTTCCCCCTTCATATCAAGCTAGCTATGGTGATATTATGTTAGCTGTATAAGTTGAAGGGAATGCCTGTCTCTTGTTTCAGCTGCGACATCTAAGACTACGAGGCATCTCTGAAAGAATACAGATTCACATGGCTAGGACATGAATGAGTGGAGAAAGGGGGCCAAGCGAAGAAACCCCCACACGAGTTGGCAAAAAATACCAAGAAGAACTAAGTCTCTACAAAAGCTGTATTCTTAGTCACGGCTCAGCTCCGGCTTGACCCACGCTCGAGCCGGCTCAGCTCACGCTCAAGCCGGCTCAGCTCACGCTCGAACCGGCTCAACTCACGCTCGAGCCGGCTCAGCTCACGCTCGAGCCGGCTCAGCTCACGCTCGAGCCGGCTCAGCTCACGCTCGAGCCGGCTCAACTCACGCTCGAGCCGGCTCAGCTCACGCTCGAGCCGGCTCAACTCACGCTCGAGCCGGCTCAACTCACGCTCGAGCCGGCTCAGCTCACGCTCGAGCCGGCTCAACTCACGCTCGAGCCGGCTCAGTTGCTTCCAGTCACGTACGAGCGGCTCAGTCATGGCTTGGCTTATACAGATCCTGAGCATGACTGGAACCGTGCTCAAGAGTTTGCTCAAGCTCAGCATGGCTTTGAGCCGGCCAACTGGAGTCAGAGCCAAGTCAGAGTCAAGCTTGAGCCGAGCCGTAAGCAAGAACCGGAGCGTACGAGGTATCCGCGGACCTGATTGTGTGCGTGGGTGAGGGCATGGGGCTCGGCACGTCCAGGCCGGGTTCGGGGATGTGCAGCTTGAGCGGGGACATGTCCGGGTGCAGGGGCTGTAGCGGGGGCGACGGGGAGCGCCGGTCTCCAACGGCAGCGCCGCCGGCGCCAACTCCACCGAGGCTCACGCCTTCTGGGGACTTGGTCTCCCACACCAACGAGGTGAAGCGCAGCCGGATGGTTGTGCTCGGAAACCGAAGGACACACCTGCAACCCAAAATAAGGGGCGCATCAATGTCAATTCAGGGCTTTGCATTTTGCAGGCGGAGGTGACGAGATGCCCCAGCAATCACTCAATGCCCTCCTCACAAAACTAGTTTGTGGTCTTTCCGATTAGTTTTTCGGGTTGCACCACGTGTTGTTTGGCACGAACCCATCATCCAAAAAACACATCAGAGAAGTAAACCGCACAACTGCAAAAACCTGTGTCAAGGTTTTTAGTCACTCAGTGATTTATGAGGAATTATCATTACAAGGCTGTGTATATAATTCTTATTCCATGATACATGGAATAGAAAATCAATAATTTACGATTTATGCAAAATAAATTATCATGTAATATCACAGTTAAGGGAGTGGAAAAAACTATATAGACACAACATGAAAAATAAAAACCTTATACGAAAAGAATGATTCAATAATCAGTATTTCTTCATACTCTTTGGATCTTTCGGTAAGGTCACTTAGATAGAAAAATAATAAAAAAAATCACGACGTTTCGATCGCAACACAAGCAATCGTCTTCAGGTGAAAAAATACAGCAGGCGGACTGCTGAGGCATTTCTTCCTGCCTCAGCAGTCTGCCTGCTGTATTTTTTCACCTGAAGACGATTGCTTGTGTTGCGATCGAAATGTCGTGATTTTTTTATTTTATAATTTTGAACCTATCTATGTGACTTTACCGAAAGATCCAAAGAGTATGAATTCCTGCAGTCACGAAAGCTTTAAGTCAAGATTTAGTATTTCTTTAATCTATGTTAACACTGAATCGTGACAATTCATCGAAGCAATGAAAGCGGGTGGTAAAATCGTGCACATAAATGCATCATTGAGGAAGGCTGTTTGGCGGTTGGGGTAAAAACAAGGCGGTTGGGGTTTTATTGCAATCATAATAATGCACATTGCTAAAAAGTACCACACTCCAGGTTCGCTGCCTTGCCATATCGCATTGGTATGTATCATATTGTTTCAGATATTTCCAAACACTGACAGTGACTGAATGACAGGTCACTTCGTCCCTAAACAGGTCGTTAAGAATTTATTTGTTGCGAAACATGGCAAACATTGGACAAAGAGAGAAATGTGAAAACATAAACAGCCGAAACGTCGTGAGAATTATTTTATGTTTTATTTTTATTATTTTATTATTTCCCTTCTACGTGACTTTACCGAAAGAACCAAGAAGAAGATAAACAGCAGTGTTGGAGATTACAATCATTTGGTGACCCACACCAGATTTCAATTGCATAAACAAACTTCTCAAAACTATCCAAACCCTGCATGAGCAGGTTTCGCATGATAGCCCTTATCCTGCCAATCCAAAGATTATTGAGACTTGGTATTGGTGAAGTAATGTACGCAAATTTTTCATCTTTTTTAAGAGTGTTGCGTGAAGCGGAGATGGAAAAGTCTTACCAGTGGCGTGTAGTATAAGCACTGAAATCGCATAACCAAGCCTATGGGCACACAAGCCTTCACCGAGTGTCTTAATGTTCACTACAGCTGTGAATGTTTAAGAGTGATTCATCCGGCTGGTCGCTTAAACGTTTTATTCTTTGGCACATGTAACTTTTGGATGAAAAAAAACTCAAGAGCTGCTAGCAGAGACAAAGTTGAACACGTGGTTACTGATACAACCGGGACACATGCAAATAACCTGTGAAATGGGAAATAAAAACGGGGAATGAGGACCTCTTTTCCTGATTGGTGCTTCACAAGCAAACAGTAACAAGTGTAGGATCGCACAATAGTAACTTTATCAGAACAATCTATAGCAGGGCTGTGTCAGGTGCAAGGCAAACATCCTAGTAAGTAATGTGGAGGAAATAATTCACTTAGCAGACTTGTCCATAACCCCCAGAAGGCATGTCAACTCCTTAATCGTAGAAGACCAAGACAGTCATGTTCACTACGAATATCATATACACGCTCACCTTGGTAAACAACTATCTAGATCTAGGAGTATGCGTGTAACATTATACTTTCGCTGCATAACTGTGTTTTTTTGCCACGTTTCTCAGAAGACTTTGGAATATCAACACACACATGGTGGTGATGCATTTGACTGTAATAAAGCCAGACCAATTACATTTTTTCATCCAAGGCCTTATTTCAACACCAGTGAGTCACTGCTCGAGTGCAATAAACCATCCCCTACATAAACTTTCCGAACTTCTTATTTGAACAAAAAAAGGTCAAATCTGCATTAGTAATCATTTCAATTCAAGTTGGGATATTATCAGGCGAGCTCATTTTGGGAAGTCAATATTAATAATATAAAAATTATGAAAAGTACCTCTTAACCACCTCTCATATACAAAACACAAAAGCAAAGTTGAGAGATGATTGTCAGTGAGCTTTCTGAAACCAGTAATTGTTTAAGAAAGAGAGCCACTCTTTTACTCTCTACTGTGAATGTAACAGTAACGTAAAACAAAAATACTACCAAAACACACACGTGATTGTTCCACACCATTAGGGTTTCACATTCATTACCATACAAGGGTATAAAGTTTACTTGGTTAAAATACATTAAAATTTGCCTGCATTGATGTGACATTAATATGCATCAGAGGCACATCCAAGTGATGTCACTCGAGTGCCATAATGGCACGGATGACCACAACTTGAAAGTTTACTTTCTAATTCACAAAGTTGTAAACGTGTGCTGGACAGACGAAGACACACATCCTAGGTGTATAGTAACGAGAGCTACAGCACGTGTTTCACTTCCCTTTGGTTGAGCTTCCCTTCAAGAAGTGGCATCGCAGTCCGCAAGTACAAAAGTAACCTTTAAAAACATCCTGTGAGATTCACGGCTGTACAACAGCTTCGTCTTCCTCAAAACAACTCCTCTACACTTACACGACGAGTAGAGTCATGGCCGACCTCTTTAACGTTGACGTTTGGCCGACCTCTTTAACGCTTACGTTTCCTGCACTTGCTGTTTATTGACATTTCTGGATAAACCTGGCACCACCGATGCAGGACTGTCCCGAGATAGCCGCAGCTGCACACCCGTTCAAACAGCCCACGTGCAACTCCTTGTTTTCGTGCAGCAACACCAAACCGGCTGAATTGAGGCAACCCCTTTCCAAACCAGTTTCAATGAGTGGCAACGCAGCAAATGGGACCGAGTCCACCGCCCCTCCCACTTATATAACCTCCGTAATGAAAACAGAGGTTATATAAGTGTCTGGCGTATGAGTGGACACTAACATTTACAACAGCAGTGTATCGTGGGAAGGTACTCAAATCAATTAGCTTGGGCTCCCCTGAGCCACAAGCAAAGGCGTACAATTCTGAGAACGCCGAAAGCAAATCATCACTACGAGTGGCCAACTGCACAGCCAATCCCCCTCGAAGGGCAGTGAACAACACACGTTACTGCAGAAGCTACATGTGACAGCTTGCCTTCAGCAAGCAAGCGCGGCTTTGCATAGATAGCACAGGATTCCTGCACCAGAACGCACTTGTAAACGTAAATAAACATGGTCAAGAGCCATAGATGCAATGCCACCCCCATAAGGCTGGTACTGCGATGTTCAACAACAACAACAGTTCACTGGAAACTGTTTTCTTAGCAACTCATTCCACACTGGGGAGAAAAGTGTGACACACACCCCCTGCCTTCCCATAGTCAAAGTATTGTTCCACCATCGCTAAAAGCCTTTACCAAAACACAGGGTATGCTAATGTGCATGGGACGCAAACACCAGGTGTGGAAAGCCCTCTTATGGTTTATGTCAAGGCTGTTTACAATTAAAGTTAGTATTAAACTTGAATGAAGTTGGGCTCTTGAAGAGCTCACAAAACATAAAGCATTGGTCAACATGTATGTAGAAAACACTATCTGACGTAAACAAAAATTCAATAAGCAACAAGGAAACCCTTAAATAATTATAATTAAGCCAGATGTGCAGAATGTCCAATTGGTTATTTTACTGGGTCACATTGTGGATGGAACAATTATTGTTTTTATGCTCATTCTGTTCATGAAAATCTAGCCCCGAGATGCTGAGAGGATGCTCGACTCACAATTGTTGAGGATGCACATTTTAAAATCCTGGTCAGGAGCCCACTCAGCCTAACTTCTCTCTGGTGCACTAAAATACCACTGTGGATGGTCGTCGTCGTCATAATCTGACATTGTTTATCTACTGATGAACACCTCCCCACTCTGTCACCTTCCCTCAATGCTACAAGTGGGATAGCAGTGCTGCTACCATCCATCTCACTCCTGCACATTAACTCATCTCATCGCTTCATCTTGGCAATGGTTGCACCCTCGGATGCATTCTCTCCTTGGAGGGTTGTCAGATATCATATTGAAACGATGATCCCTGCCAGGGGAATGTGGACTTTTCTAATTTCACTCAGAGCCTCCGAAGAAGTTGGGTATAGTCCCAGTACTTAAATGTTTCTAAGACCAGGATGGGTCTTGAGAGATCTCTAATTATGCAGGAAACAGAACCTACATAAAACTGACCTTTCCCTGACAGTCTCCCATCCAGATGCTAGCCAGGATGATGCATGCTTGGCTTCTAAGATATGGCACAACTGAACTCCAAGGTGATGGAAAATGTGGCCAAACACACCATTAACTTACTCAAGATCGTGAGGTCTATCGATGAACAACATAAACATTCCCAACTCTCCAATAACTGTAGTTCAATGAATGGCAATGTTGCCTCGATACACCTAAAACAATTTATTATTACGCAAGCAATCCCAAAAACATTTTTTGAATTCTAATCCTCCAACTACACGTGATTTAAATAAGTATTTTCAATTCATTAACGGTGGATAACAGTTTTGAAATAACCTAGATGCAGACATCAACAATCTTGCAAGGATAATCTAATGTTTATATTTTATTCACACAGATATGGGTGTAAGCATATATAGGGGAAATGTGTTTAAATGTATACATGCATTAGGAAAACATAGATAGAGGTAATTACCATTCAGTAAAGCATTAACTGCTGGTGCCTTAAGCCAGGCACAGTAGTCGCGTTAAATAATACACAGCCTTCAAACACGATACACATCACAGACCAACCATCATGGCGACCCGCAGAACACAATGGCACACCATGTGCACGTCAGCCTTGCAAAACACGAAATGCAATGTCAGATCCATTTTATTTTAAAATAATTTAGCAACGAATGCAATTCAATGATTGCAATGCACAGCATGCACCGACATCCCTGCAGGGATAATTTATGTTGCTTTTATAATTTCATTATTTTCTTGACGCTTGTGTCAGGTGTCGACTTCCCGACAATTTTGGCTCGGGCAAAATTACTCCCAGCTCAGCAGAGGCGTCTATCCATAGCAAACATTCTGGGAGAATCTTCCACGCATTAATTGCAGAGTATTGTACGTATATCTATACCCACTAAATATATTTCCCTGCAGTCCATACATTTATTCATGAAAGATTACGTAACCGTTCCTATGTGAAATGTATGGGCACAAAAAGAAATGGCACAATATTCCATTTTCCACCTTTTTTTGCAGACTTTTTAAAATTATAAACTATTTGATGTCTATATAGGTAAATGAAAATGTGCGATGATAAAATACAGTATTAAAAAAATATCCCAAGCAAAAACATTCTTTAGAAAGTCACCTTTTCCAAAAAATTCAGCACATTTCAAATGCAAAATAATTATTCAACAAGAAAAAAAGTACTACATCTTTTAACCAAAATTTTTAATGAAGGTTGAACAATCAAAACGATCAAACGAGTAAAACTTTAAAATATAAACCAAGATTTTCAAGAGAAAATAAACCACAATTCTGAAACGAAAAGTTAGCATTTGTTTAAACAATCGTGGACCAAGATTAATCTCAGATGATGGCTCTTGAGTCAGTCATGGAAATTCCACATTCCTATGGCAAGTCCCAGTTACACCACAGGACAATCACTGTTGGTGTCCCCCAATGGCGAACGAATTTTCTCAAATATGGAGTGATAAAGGGACAATTCAAACCTGACCAAAATTTAAATGTATAACCATGATTGAGACAAACACACTTTAATCGGTGCATTGTCTGGGAGAAAGACGGGCCACGAAAATAGCAACAATTCAGATCCTACCCATAAATAGAACGGCAGATGAAGTTCTCTAAACTTTCCAAGAAAAGTTTCAGAAAAAAATATTTTAAAATTGTAAAAAAAAAACATTCAAAGTATCTAAAATTCAAACTAAACACCACAATCTAAAAAGGAAGCAATGCAATAACCGGAATGATCCAAAATGGTAATACATAGATCCTAATTCAAAAACCATTTGAATATTATAACTCGCAGCACTTAAACATGGTCAAACCCATCTTAAAGCGTCCAAAATATATCACAAACGAAAAAAAAGATGCATTCCCAAAATGTACCCCATACCATTGACAAAATACCCATCAAAACAATCACGCAACTTTTAAATGCAAATAACTAATAATTATAATAATTTACATCCCTTTGATAATCCAATGTTGGAAGTCGTTTGACCATTCGTTCCCATGGTGGCAGCCCAGAATCAGTTCAGATATCACCTGCCACTGATGTTAGCCATGGCTGGTACTCAAGTCTTCGGGTTCTATTCTGACACTGTTCCACCTCATTAAAAACCGATCCACTACAAGAAAATGTTAAATCTTCACCTCAACTCTCAATCACCACCCAATGGAAAACAACATACATTGGCAACACTTTAAACGTGCTAAATATATATAACAATAAAAATACTAAAAACACTAGATGAAAAGAAAAACACTCTCAAAGCATTTCAAAACCCACACATAACACTCATTTAAAAAAGGCCACCCTTTTCCCAAAATAATCACTCACTTCCTCACTCGAATAACATAAAGTGAAAGAGCAAAGAAAAAAATTACCACCTACACTCCCAAAAGCAATTTAACCATGCTGCAAATTTCCAAGCTCGCAAAAAAAATATATGTCACAGCCACGTAACGAATAAACAAAACAATTGTGTATTTATCGACAGGTGAAAATGTAAATCAATTGAGTCATTAAGTAAAAACCCCAAGAAATCACAAACACCATCAGAGGAAATCTAAAATTCCAGACAAATATTTGTAAAATCTTAAAACCACGTAAAAAAATGAAATGTGGAAAACTTTCTTCACTTGTGCTCAAACTTTATGCAAAAACAATGTAGAAGAACCAAAGCACCACTCCCACCAAGCGATTTGTGGAGCTTATCACTCGGCGCCTGTTTCAAAAGCCACCCAACAATAACTTCAAAAAAACCAACACCCAAAGCCACGACTAAAAATAAATAGTAGCCAAGAGCCCACTGAAATCACAACTTAAAAAAAGCTCAAAATCCCCACCGAAAACGCAAACACCAATTCCAAAAAGACAACAACAAAAACGAGCCACTCACTTTCCCTCACAAACCTCCCTGACACAAACGAAAACTCACTGCTAAACACTGCTTCAGGGCAGCACAGTATCGATTTATAATGCCCTTTACCCTGGAATGCAACTCACAATACTCAACGAGTCTCACGCATATATTTAAGGAGGGTCCGGAATCCTGATGTAGGCCAATTCAATGTACGATTGGCATGTAAACACAAGTCCGGAGATGACCCACAGATTGCTTTAATCCACAGGGCTAAGAGCCAATCCATTGAATCATCTGTGGACAACCACCACTCCCATGGCAGGTGCTGCCATCTCCTGGCCTTCTTGATCAGAAACCCCAAACACAATTCCGGCTCAAGAACCCCAGAAATGGAGGGGGGTGGGTGGTTGTTGTGATGTTGTGAAGAGTTGGGGGTGGGGTTGGGAGGAAGGCCAGATAACTTAATCAAGAGAAAAGGTGACACTCCTCTAAATCTGCAGTCTCAACACTAGTGACTCCTACTATCCGCCAGCAACAAAGAGGAACTTTCACTTGATGGTTCACAACAAACACGTGGGTTGCTGCTGCTGCTGCTGCTCCTTGTTGTTGGTGAGGAGGAAGGGGTGTGGACAGACTACATTCAGAGACTCGGTGAAACTGGGTAGGAGGTAAACAGGGAGGTTTACGGGGTAATACTGTCGGGGTATGTAGGATTATTTTAAGGGGTTTAGAGGATGTAGGCATATGTGGTAAAGGTTTAGGTGTGGCACAAGTAGTTGGCGGTTAAGAATAGTTGCTAATGTTTAAGGAGCTATGAGCATTAGGGAGGTAGTAGACGCATCAGAATGACTCCGATGAGCCACAATGTCCAGAAAAGAAGCTAAAGTGATCGCGTTAAGTGGTATACGATGGGTACTAGTAGTAGTAGTAATACTAGTAGCTGAGTGATGGTGCGCGTTAGACATCTCACGTCTTGGGCAGGCGCAGGGCCGACGCGCCCCGTCGCTGGAACACGCCGTCCACGAACACGCCGTTCTTTCCCAGGCAGCTCAGCATGAAGTGTGTCCCTTCGAGTGCGATCTCCAGGTGCGCCCTCGAGATGAAGCTCGACCTGCCCATGTCCACGTCCACGGCACCCTGGCTCGAGTCTCTGCCCACCGTCACCATCCGCTTTCGCACCACGTAGTCCACGCCGCGACCTTCGAGCCGGGCAAGCGGTGGCTCCAGGGGCTGATGATGATGATGGTGGTCGTCACCCAGGTCAGCCTGCTCGCCCCAGGGCGAGGCACGGGCCGGGCTGCAGGGTGCCGAGCGTAGGGCGAGCAGGGCGAGAGCACCTCGGTCCATCAGCTCTTGGGCGTCCAGTGCAGCCATGGCTCTCTACCCCCCCACCCCTCCTCCACGAGGCGGCCGCGTGCTCCGTCTCCCAACAACACCAACACCACCAGCAGTCGTTCGATGCTGGAGGTTTGTTGGGTGTGGTGGAGTCGAGGTGATGAATGTGGAGGTTGTAGATGTCCGAAGGTGGATATAGGCCGAGCCGAAAGGTTGATGCTGTATGAAGGTTGACTGTAAGTTGATGCTAGGTCGACTATAGTGTTGAGTGCGGTTGACTGGTATTGCTGGACGTAAGGCTGACTTCACACACCTTGTGGTCAACTCCAGATCTTGGTGGGTGTGATTCAAGCACCGAAGGTGGAGGTTTGACGCGAGAGGATCGCTCGAGGAGGTCGATGATGGGTGGAAGGTTGACTATAGTTCGAAGCTTGCGCTGCAGGTTCCCCCCCTCCCTGCCCCTCTCCGGATCTGCAGATCGCCTTTAGCGCTGCAGATCGACTTCTCGAGCCCGTGGGGGGTCAACTCTCTCGGACTCGCCCCACCGAGGCGGCTGGAGGTCGACTCCAGGAGCTGCAAGGCCCCAAAACGTCTCGGACCGTTTGTGTGCGGCGACACCCGGGGGGTGGGTGGGTGGTGGCCGGCAAAACGCGGCGCTGGAGCTCGCAACTCCGGAGCGGATCGCGGCACGCGGGGACCTCCCCCCACCTACTCCGCCCCGCCACTCCAAAGCGTGGCGGAGGGAGGCGCGGGGAGGGGGGAGCGCTCAACTACCGCGGCTCCGGATCCGTAAATCTGGATTCGCACTCCGCATTGCGCGTTCCGCCGGCGTGGGGCCCAGCCCGTGTAACATGGCCGCGGAGCTACCCCCACAATGCCTGAACGCTCTGCGCCACCACGTGTTGCTGTGTCTGTCTGTCTCTTATCGCCCGTGTGGCGGCGTTTCTCACGGCTTCTTTACGCCACCACCACCATCGTAACCGCCGCTCGCAATCGGTTTGTTGATGTTCAAGTGAGCGGCGTGGTGGTTGAGCGGGGGGTAGGCAGGCAAGTCGGTGGTGAAAGCGCGGGAAGAGACGGTGGATAAACACGGACATGGCCGCGCTGTTTGTAAACACGGCGAGGCGACGTCACCCCCACACACATCCGCCGCTCGGTAGATTTAAAGCGCTGGGTTGGGTTCGGTTTAATGGGTAAGGAAAGAAAGAAAGATATTTTACGTGTGACACGTCCCGGGGATTTTTTTTTTAAAACGTGGTTTTGTTTTTTTGTGGTGTTGTTGATGTGGAAAGTTTGGAGGTGACGCCGCCGCCAAGCATCGGCGCATTACCCCCCTCGTGTGGATGGGGCCACTCGGAGGGGAGGGATCTCTATCCTTTGACGTAAATTTCGACGGAATTGTGAACATTTAAGTGGCAAAGTGAGGGAAAAACGAACTCGCAAGTTTCATTGTAAGATGTGTGAAAAGCCTTTAACAGACTTGGAGCAAGTGCCCTTAACAACACGCATGCACACACGTGTGCTCATTGTACACGTGCCATAAGCGTGATGGTGGTAACCATGCCATTCTATTAACACTTAACCAACACTAACAACATTACTGTCAAAGCTACTGTACATTCTGTTAGGTTTTTTCGGTAAAGTCACGTAGGAAAAATAATAAAAATTACAGAATTTTTTATTATTATTTTATTATTTCCCCTACGTGACTTTACCGAAAAAACCTAAGAGTATGAATCCTTGCAGTCACGAAAGCTTCAAATCTACAACTACTGTACATTATTGCAATGCACGGCTTGATGAGCCCCCCCCCCCTGGCCTAGCGTGTTATTTGGACATACTTCACCACGCTGGTCAACGCAGGTGGAAGGGTGGCACCCAACAATTGTGATCTCACTCGATGTGTGGGACCATAGAAATGCAGTATAACACATGTTATTGTGTTCATGTTCGCACGTTCAACCACAATGCGTTTAAACTTAACATTTATTTACTTATAAACATATTTTGGCTGTTAAACACCTATATTTTGGCTGTGTCGGATGGAGGAGAGTGTACTACTAATTGTATGCGATCTGTCCCAAAATGAATTATGATTCTGGTCGCGAAAGCCCACACGAACAACCCCCAGACATTCAATAACACTGCCTTAAAACAAGATACAAAATATTTAGTCGACGTTTCAGGAAATATCCCTTCATAGCACAGAGTGGACAATAACTTCCTAGGAATGTTGAATTACCACCACACCATTTATCTAAGAATTGTATCATATCTTTAATACATACTGCATACTGTGCAGTAATTACCAGTGGGACGTCATATCATACATTCGTCGATTGCTCTATAAATAGCAATTTAAGAGAGAGAACAGGACTCCAGTGATGTGTCCAAGGGTGGGAGAGTTCAAATTCGCATCTTTGTGGACATGTGCTCAAGCCAACTCTCCAGCCACTGGCGTTAGCTGTATCCATCAATGTCAACATTCGATTTCTTCGTCGAATAGTTTGACCTGATTCGTGACCTGAAGACACTTCAAACACGTCAACCCAATCGGTACCATTGATTGTTCAAACATGTGCATGGAGACATTGGCTTTAGTGAGGTGCATTAATTCATAATAAGGGAAAAACCCAATCGCTTATTTGCCCATCAGAGAGGACGTCCAGCCGAGGAGATGGAGCGATAATCTCATCTCTTGTACAGACGTATGGGTGGATTTACTAACATCGCGGGAGTGACTTGAAGAGGGCTGCATCCAGCCATTGAGCATGGCTGATGATGGTGATGAAAGGGTAACATAAACAAGAATATGTTTTACCCTTTCTGGCAATAAAACAGGTGTTACGATGTTCAAACACCAAATAGAAACATTTTTCAAGGAATCATGCCTGCATTAACCACACGTACTTGTGGTGAAAATGCAAACAAACATGCTCTGATAATATATGGCAGTATTTGAAACTAATTTGCCTTCACCAAAGGCAGCCTTCTTTAGGGTCTATTCTCACCCATGTCAGACCAGATAACGCCAAAAGGGTAACTTATTAAAGTATGCATAGCTGGTCATCAGTGGTTATTCTGTGGACATACTAGGACTGGTACTTTCACAATTGCCTAGAACCTACCAATGTTACGTAGATAGAAAATAAAATTACAATTAAAAAATATAAATAAATTGAAAATAATGAAAGCAAAAAACCCATTGATAAAGACCGCTTGTGTTGCGATCGAAACGTCGTGGTTTTTTTGCTTTTATGATTTTCAATGTATTTTTTATTTTCTATCTACGTGACTTTTACTGAAAGAACCAATAATATGAATTCCTGCAGTCACGAAAGTTTTAAGTCGGAGTGTAGGAATGGAAAAGGTGCCAGTATTCTTTCATATCACTGCAGGGGATGGGGTGGTGGCACTGCAGTTTATCGCACCGCACTCCGAAGGAAGTTTAATTCCCACCAAACCGTACTGACCAGCAGGGTGAAGTTTGGTCAAAAGTTCCTCCCATGCCTGATACAAACAAACACATTCCTGCGGAGGGAGCTGGTAGGAACATTGGATTGCTCGGTCAATGGCCAGGGTCAACGGCGGCGTGGTGTACTCTGCAAATATGCCCGACTGTGAGGGCGGGCACAAGCCGGCGTGAGTAGGTTAAACGTTGAGTTTTATAAGGGCACCACGGGGTGACCAGCCCCTCCCCACCCAGCCCCTCCTCACCCTCCCCACCCAGCCCCTCCCCACCCTCCCCTCCCCACCCAGCCCCACCCTCCCCACCCAGCCCCTCCCCTCTCCACCCAGCCCCTCCCCTCTCCACCCAGCCCCTCCCTGCACGACGGACACAATAATCCCCTGTGGGCTGGTGTAACCAGGAGATTCCTACCAGTATAAGGCATCAGATAACCAGTGACTGGTCACACAAACCACATTTAACATGTTTCCCTTAAAGTACGTGAAAACGGTGCAGGCGGGCCTTCAACAGTGGTTCCACAAATATCTGTATAATAAAATCACGAGACACCAATTGTGGCTCATGGACTCTTCATTTGTATTTTAAAATGTCTCGTTTTACACGAAGATAGTTACTGCACATTTTTTAAAATATCTTTTCAGGTATTTTCTTTCTAGATGTTTTAATACGTTTCCTTCTTAAACGCTTTTTAATTCGCCAATAATGCCTTAATATAAAGAGGACCGCAGTGCTTGGGCAATTATGGGCGGCAGCTCACCGTGTGGCTGCCTTACCGCTTCCCTGTTGTTCGTCATGCATCCGAGTCAGGCTCTCTTTTCGAGGGTGAGTGAATACTGTGCGCGTTAGAAGTTGAAATTATATAGGACTCTTCCCCGTGAGATTTGGTTGAATGTTGAGCATCGGCGCACGTACGTTCCGGCTGTAAGTTTTACATAAAACTTTGTTTAATAGTCATGTTTTCATAGAGCTCGGCGCCTGGGCAAGTTGTACACATTGTAGATTATGCCTAGACTTTTTTTCTATATAATACTGGTAGTTTTTAAACATAGCCCATTTGGCTGACCTCATTGCTGAAGGAATGTACAGCTGAGTTTCATTAATGATCTTTCATTTGGAGTCTTTTAGGTATCTTACTCTTCTGGGTGTATTCATGGCAAATGCTTCGAACCCACACATCACTAGCATCAGCCATGATCAAGCAACAGCTGGATTAAGTTTTCTCGTGATGTAAGACTCCATCTAGCACGAGCACACGAGCTGATTGTATCGATCTCACTCCGCAGTGAACATGTTTGCACCACCGATTAGCACGGTTAATCGGAGGTGCGGGAGAGGGAATGAAGAGGTCCAGTGGATGTTTTATTTCCATAAAAGGGAACATGAGTAGATCGATTGGGTCCTGTGGATAATATGATTAGAAGCATCGGGATGATGATTAAGAGAAGTTTCGCTCTCTTGAAAGTTGAAATGGTCAACACTATAAATAGTCCAAAATCTAATATGTAAATGGTAGTCAAAAAGCCTTTTCTTGGCAAACAAACAACACCGTGATTCCAGTATTGAAATTTTTTTACTGGTAGGAACCACCTGGTTCCACCAGCCGACGGGATTATTGTGTCCATCCGTCGTGCATCAAAAAATGTGAGGGGTCGGGCTGGGTGGAGAGGGGAGGGTGGGGAGGGGCTAGGTGGGGAGGGCCTGAGTGGGGAGGGCTGGGTGGGGAGGGGGGGCTGGGTGGGGGGTAGGAGGGGTGGGGCTGGCTGGGGAGCGGCTGGTCACCCCGTGGTGTCCTTATAAAACTCAACGTTTAACCTACTCACGCCGGCTTGTGCCCGCCCTCACAGTCGAGCATATTTGCGGAATACACCACGCCGCCGTTGACCCTGGCCATTGACCGAGCAACCCAACGTTTCTACCAGCTCCCT
Organism: Lethenteron reissneri; assembly: GCF_015708825.2. NCBI lineage: Eukaryota > Metazoa > Chordata > Hyperoartia > Petromyzontiformes > Petromyzontidae > Lethenteron > Lethenteron reissneri. Next base: position 4,842,341 of record NC_083781.1, read on the forward strand.
CCGTAGGAATGTGTTTTAATGCGGTTCCAGCCACGACTTCTGCCCATCCACCCAGCAGTATAAATAGGTACACCACACTTGATTGGCAGAACACGCGCGGTGGGATAAGGTGTTGGCACCCCCGCCTCTTGCAGGAAATCTGACGAGCGTCATAGAGTAGGCCAAGTTACCCTCGAGAGCAGTGGTTATTTACTGCAGCCTTGCACCCCCTTTGGTTCTTAATGGTAAAACAAATGTATAATGTTAATACATCCATAGGTTTGATTGAACAAAGTAGTTGTATTGAACCTGCCAGTGATTAATTTGTGTTTCGATGATTGACCTAAAAATAATCTGGCATGTCTCGCACCCCAGGTTAAAAAGAACTGCTCTCGATGGACCTCTCTGTCGCGCCCTCTAGAGGAGGCCCTCACGCCAGCAGTTGCATTACAGCATGTGCAAGATTGCACTTTTCCATATAGACTCTTGGAAGAGGCGGCTTCTTAAACTCCTTTCATTCTGCCCTCAAGAATGATTGTTAAGTAGCGCACCGCATGTCATACTATTGTAAGTTGGCCGCTGTGGCATTTCTTTCAGGATTCAGCAGTGCCCATTTTAAACATAGGCACATAAAAAATAGGCCCTCTAAGAATAGGGTTTCCCTTTTTTTCTGGCAACAAAACAGGTGTTAAGATGTCAATACACCAAACTGAAACCTTTTGCAAGGAATCATGTCTGCATTAACCACTTGTGGTGAAAATACAAACAATAAACATGTTCTGACATTATCTTTGAAACTGATTGGTCCACACCAGAGACAGCTCTCATTGTCCTGATAGTGCATTGTCTTTGTGCTGTTCGCCTTTTGGCGTCCTCTGGTCTAACACTGTTTGAAACTAGGCTCTAAAGAAAGCTGTCTCTGGTGTGGACCAGTCAGTTTCAAAGACAATGCATATTACTACCAGAGCATGTTTTTGGTTTGTATTTTCACCACAAGTATATGTGGTTTATGCAGACATGATTCCTTGCATAAGGTTTCAGTTTGGTGTTTTAACATCTTAACACCTGTTTTGTTGCCAGAAAAAAGAGGAAAACCTATTATATTTTGATACTGGCAACGGAGGTCCCATGAAATAGGCCCTCTGCAGAGTTCACTCTTGGCGAGGGCTGTCAAACGCCACGCCACATTTCGTACCCTTCACAAACAACGCATGCATATGCAGATATTTCAGTGTAGTATAGTAGGTTCAGTGTTGACAAATTAAGAAGAACAGGTTAAGAACACCTTACGTGTGGATTTGCTGACATACGTTTGACTGTAGTGCGTACTTCAAACGAATATCGGTCATAATCATAAGCGGTGGTCACTCCACTGCTGGATGAAGGCCTCCCGAAGCCACCACCATCTCCCGGAAACTTGCAATGTTATAAAAAAAGGGAATAAAAAGTTATTTTCGTGAATTTAATTTATATTTTATTCATGCAGAAATGGTTCATATGATAGATTCTGCTTGTTTATTGATTACCACCAATTGCTGTATAACATGACAAACCACCGGAATAAAAAAAAGTTAATTATTTACAAATTAAATAACGGAAACACTCGCCGTGAGATGAACAAAGTTCAGAAATTGACAGCGCGAATATTTTGTCCTCAACTTTGATCAAGAGTTGCTTATTTACCCACATTTCTTAATATTTGCTTGGTTATTTTATCTCACCAAAGCCTTGTTGAATCCCAAGGACCAATAGTGATACGAGGTATACGCAAATCCATGGGGCCCCATGGAGCTCAAGGGGCACTGGATTCATGGACAAATCAGGATGAACCAAACATTGAATTCAAATCCTAATCAGCATTAAAACAATTGATCCCTCTCACCTTGTCTGTATCTTTCTCCCCTCACACAATTTCATCTCTATCTCATGTCTATATCTCTTCTATTACATCAATAAGAGTGCATTAATTGAATGGGGTGTGGGGCAAAAATGTATTTTGATTAGAGCCCCAGTGGGCCAGCATCACCATTACCTAAGATCTTCAAGTAAACTTAAGGCAATGTCAGAAGTTATTAACAACAAAAGCTCCATAACATCCTAACGGCAGGGCTAGCATGAAAATTGTGGTCCTCAAACTCTAGTTATCATGTAGAAGGGAAGTAATAAATGTTATTCATCAACTTATCGAGGGTGGAGCAGTAGCGCAGTGGTTATCGCACTGTCCTATGAACTCGGTGACCTGAGTTCCATTGCTGGCCGCGATAAGCATCCGTGTATCGCTCCCGAATTCTCCCCGTCACCAACCTGCTCTGTCTGTTATGGTGCAGTCAATCAACCCCGATGACCAACATGGCTATGGCTTGACATGTGCAATACAATTATTAGCAGAAAAACAACAACTACTTAATAGCCAATTAAAAAGCTAGGAATGGTTGAATAAAAATAGTTCAAGTGACATTCTCACGATACCTTTTGCAACGCTACGCAAGTAATTTAAGGGGAAATATGTTTAATGTGATTTACGTGATCAGTCGCTGGTATCCAATGCCATAATATGCTTGTGTCAGGTATGGGTCTTGTTTGACCATATTCCACAATGGTAAATGCGGGTTGAAGTGGGGAGGTCCGGAATGATTCAGATATCATGCTCCACTAATGTTAGCCATGGCCAGAAATCAAACCCAGGTCGCCGAGTTCATGGTATAATGTGCCAACCACTGTGGCAAGGCTTCTCCTCCATTTAGAATGACTGTTATCCTCAGGTTAGAACTTGGGACAATGGTAGGATCTTCTTTGAAACAGAATTGTGTATGTTTTGACAGAAATGTTGAAAGTATAGGGCAAAACATGGGGCCCATTTCAAAAGTGTTTTTTTTTCCAACAGAAATACACTGTAATTTTCTTAGGCATAGGGACACGGTCCATACACGCAAAGAAAATGTCAATACCAGGTGGATGCTGGAAGATAAACGTAAATACAGTACACGTATTGGTTTTGTGGTTGAAATCAAATCCCAGGTTCGAATTGTCAGTCATTAAACGCATGACTCAGCTTGGCATGGCTAACTTGCCAAATGTCTGCCAGAAACTTTGCCTGGGGGGGGGAAGGGGGCTTCGAGGCCACTTAACTCAGAGGTATCCAATGCCAGTAAGCTTTCACATGGAGCAATTCAAATCCATGCAGCCAATTACAAAGTTATTTTGCAATAATACAGTATATGCTGGATATTAGCATACATCTCGGAAGCGAGGGCCAGCTGCGCTTATACATAAAACATTGTGTATCAGAACTTTTCTGTTTGCCTTCTCCCCCACCAATGAGATCACGTTGCTTATATAAGGTGTGCTTATATCCAGCTTAAAACAGTATAACTTACAGCCCTTTATCAATCCACCGCTGGATGAAGGACTCAACACATCCATTTCTCGCAATCCTGTAATGTAATAAAAAGCAGTCGCAAAATAAGTTTTCATTTCTAGTCCAGCATCCACCATGTTGGTCACGGGGAGTTGTTTGACCATACTTGAACACGCTGATCGGCCAGGGTGGATGAAGGAGCGTGCGTAGAAAGTTAGGATATCAATGTTTGAAACGTACCACCACTTGTAAAACGCCAATGATGGAAATCTTATGTCTATTCACTGGGGGGCACAGTTAACTTGGTTAAAGACTGAGAATGACCAAATACATTCTTCGTCCAGAAATGTAACCTGGTCACAGTGCCCTGATTGTGCAACTCATGGAAAAGGAAAGTTATTTATAGAGTTAGGGTGTAATGGTAGTGCAGTGGTGAGTACACTGGGGTGAGAACCTGGACCTGAGTTCATTTCCCATGCCACGGCTAACATCAGTGGGGAGTGATATCTGAACTGTTTATGGCCCCCCTTCACCAACCCACACAGCACAGGATGGTGAAGTATGATCAGATATCTCCCAAGAATGATGCAGCACCGGAAGACCTTCATCCAGCAGTGGAATGACAAAGAGCTACCGATCCCACGCAGTAACGTCCTGGGTTCGACTCCTACCCAGGAAACAATGGTCAGCCCAAAATCACTACAGAACAGGGTACGGCAGAAGCGGTCACCTTCATCGATGGAAAAATGAAGAACAGTCCGCATTGTAACTGCTGTGGCCACCAGAGCCAGACCGTGGATCACCACGTGACCCAGAATTGCCCCCTACACCAGCGATTCGCGGGCAATATCATCGGCATTCACCAACCAAGCCGCCAGAGAGTCTACCGAATGGCTTAATAACCGCCATATACACGTGCTGCAAATGTCACCTTTCCATACGATAGAAGAGTGACCAAATGGCTGTCAGTTATTACGTGTTATGTCGTTAACAACAGTTTCCATGCCTCGAAAATGGCAACAAAGAGTAGCAAAACATTCCACAATAATGGATCTACGAATTGACTGTGTTATGTAGAATGCAGTAAACGGTATAAAAACAGTAAAACAAAAACAGCTCCACGCAAAGAACAGTGTTATGGTTCTTTGTATTTCAGGGCACTTCATAGCATCCCTCTTCCTATTTCTATGGCAAACATTACTACTCCCTAATTATGTACAGCGCTCATGTTAACGGAGGTGTGGCATTGGCTATATACACAGTGACTTTTCAGTAAATCTACAACTACGTTTGCATTTGAGGTGGAATTACAGAATGTTATCGGATGCTTGCAAATATCCATCATCATCAACAGCACCATAATTATTTCATGACACCTTTCACGTAAACATCCCAATCGCTTTATATACTATTGACTAAAAATTGTGCATTGTAGAACAGATGTTTTGTACATTAACATTTAAATACTGTGTTATACATTTTTGGGGTAATTTCCCCCCAATTGTGCCAGTTATGATATTGGTATCGCGTGAGCCGAAGTATCCATTCAAATATCACGCAGAGCAGGGTAACTCGTCGTGCTAGGGAACGGCCCAGGGAAGCATTTTGGATTTGAAGGTCTTATATGGGCCCCTGTTAGTGCTCGTCCACACAGCGGCCAGATAGTGGAATCACAGTGACACTCAATTACGTTAAACCATCTCAAATATCAGAATGCAGTAAGCTCGAGGAGGAGATTGCTTCAGCATGTGGACAATTGTTTTCACTTCACAGATTTTTACAGCGCTGGGCAGAAGATTCTGATGGGCAGAGTGAACTGATTTGCTGGAGCATTGCCCATCAGTAAGTGGTGCGGCATTTCCTCGGCACTTGATGGCTTTGGACATGGAGTAACCTCACATCTGTAACACACACACCCATACACAACAAGAATGCATGATCATTTTACTTATGTTGTGTATGAATGTGATGATGGCGCTTTTGGGTGGCAGGTTTGTGCTAGAAAGGCACCTACGTATGTAATAAAAATGTTTTACTTGACTATAACACTCCAATTTCATCACCATAATCATCCATGATCTATCCACGGCTGGATGAAGGCATTCCCAAGTCGTTGCCGTGCCTCGTGGTTTCATGCCGCACCAATCTATCTAGGTCTAGCACTCGGATTTGTATACAAAAATATCCATACTAATGGTATTGTTGTAAAACATTGATGCTTACAGGATGCAGTGTACTTGAATTTCAAATGAAAAGTTAAAATATTATTTCATTATCATCTGCTGGATCGAAATTGTCTGATGACTTGTAGATTTTTCACTTTCAGAATTTTTTTTCTGCGATCTATAGACTGAGTTCTGCAAAGAAGTACAAAAGCATTTGCATATTGAGTCACTGCACCGAAATAAATTACTGTACGCGCCTATAACCAAATCACCTGGAATGTGCCCAATTAATTAGACGTCAGAGGCCAAGTCGGGGTGAGCCTGGATACAGCTTGGGTGTGCGGTCACCACGGGCAAACAGGTTGCCATAGTCAGATGACGATGGACTGAGTTGGCTTTTATGCACAGGGATGGTCCAGATGTCTTGTGACACCCCCCTCCCCCCCAATTAATTTACCCCTTAAATTTTCCTCTTTGCATATTAATTTCTGTTTTTAAAATAAACCTTACTTTAAAAATATTAAGTTTCGGATAATTAAATGGGGGTCACAAGACATCCGGGCCACCCTGCAAAGAGCAATACTGTAGTTTTGAACTTCAGACTTGGAAGCCAATCCTTTCCAGCTGTTGCTATAATAAAATATATTTAAACAAAAAATATTCTCAGTATGCAAAATGCGTGAGCGCGGTGTATCAATGCATTCTTTGAAACGTGTTTAATTAACGTGTAGATCAAACTGTCAACAATAGATTCACCAGCAATGCATAACAGCTGTTATAGGCTCTGCTATGCAGCTACATTGTGAGGCAGCAGAGGGGGGAGGGTTGCAGCGAAAGCTATAACTTTTTTTACTGACCAGCGTGGTGAAGTATGGTCAAATAACCTACACCACCTGCATGTTGTAGAGAGGCCCTCATCCATCGGTTCATTGACAAAAGCTGTGCTTTACCGCATGTTGTAGAGAGGCCCTCATCCATCGGTTCATTGACAAAAGCTGTGCTTTACCACACAGCCTGTGTAAGTTAAACTATTCTGATTGCACAGAAAGCAGGCAACTTAATATGATATATACATAGACTGTAAGAATAATCTGCAGTAAGCTGTTGTTTACCCATGTTATCACCCAAATACATAATCAGAAGTTACTTTGAAGCTATCGTGAAAACGTTATCAATACATAATATCACAGCAGCAGCGGTATCTAGAATCACTGTCACTTGGTGTAACAAAAAGAGAGGAAGGCAATCGGAGTTATTGTTTTAGCCTCATACCTCTTGATGTTCTCAAACGTAGGTCCTTCGTCAAAGCACGCTGTGAATCTTCCATCCCCCGGAGCAGAAAATGTGATCGAACTCACACGCGCTATTGTCTGCGGAATCTATCAAAAGACAGCGTTTCAATAATCATCATCATCACATTATTATTTTTTTTTACAGAAAATTGCTCTCCGGGCTGTGTGGAGATCCGTACCATCCAAATCTTTACATCCCACTTGGCTTATAATTATTGACTACCAAGCGAGACCCCCCCCCCCCGTCACTAATTCATGGATATGCTTTGATTTAAGAGTGTGCAGTGTACGTTTTGTTATTCATATTTTCTTGTCTCGGTTTTTTCTCTCTATCTCGCTCGCTTTCACTGTCTCGTTTTTATCCGCCTCATCTTTACACATTTGCTTGCGCTGTTTCACCGGAATGTAACGTCTCACTTTCGCATGATGTGCATACATTGTGAATGCCGTCTCTGTAGGGCAGTCCATTCTCACGCGCGTGATTCGACGCGTGGATCATCGTGAGTGTAAGCGGCGCTCTAAATGGATGCATAGGTTAGGTGTCTAATTCTTAGGTTTTTTTCGGTACAGTCACATAGGTAAAAAAAAATATTATTTTATTTCGGTAAAGTCACGTAGGGAAAAAATAATAATAAAAAAATATTGTATTATTATTTTTTACCTACGTGACTACCTAAGAATATGAATCCTTGCAGTCACGAAAGCTTCAAATCTAGAATTAGGTGTCTAATATTAAACAAACAACACATACGAGCGTTAAAACGCATAATACAATTTGCTATGTTCGCTATTTCCAAAGACGATACAATTACTATACAACATTCTAATAAATCATGAAACATACAATTTGCTCTGTTCGCTGTTCCCAAAGACGATAAAACCACTGTAAAACATTCAATTAAATCATGAATAATGCACTGCAGTACAGAATAGTGCTATCTTACTTCAAAAATTGCACGAGTTACGCAGTCGCAATACTTTGCTAGAAAGTCCCATAACCTGGATGAAACAGCTGGAGGGGGGTGTGTCTCGGAGTACATTTTTTATCATCAACGTCCAAGAAACTCGGGCGCGATGTGGCTGTTTGCATTACTGAGGCAAAGAACTCAACTGGAATGGTTCCCCGCAGTAGTTACACTTGTGTTGGGGAGAAAATACTGTTCTACGTTATTGAAAGATTAGAACAGTGTTCTCCACGAATGTATAACTAGAGCAGTGTTCTTCACTAATGTATAACTAGAGCAGTGATCTTCATTAAGGTATAACTAGAGCAGTGATCTTCACTAATGTATAACTAGAGCAGTGTTCTTCACTAATGTATAACTAGAGCAGTGATCTTCACTAATGTGTAGCTAGAGCAGTGTTCTTCACTAATGTATAACAAGAGCAGTGTTCTTCACTAATGTATAGCTAGAGCAGAGTTCTTCACTAATGTATAACTAGAGCAGTGTTCTTCACTAATGTATAACTAGAGCAGTGTTCTTCACTAATGTATAACTAGAGCAGTGTTCTTCACTAATGTATAACTAAAGCAGTGTTCTTCACTAATGTATAACTAGAGCAGTGATCTTCACTAATGTATAACTAGAGCAGTGTTCTTCACTAATGTATAACTAGAGCAGTGTTCTTCATTAATGTATAACTAGAGCAGTGTTCTTCACTAATGTATAACTAGAGCAGTGTTCTTCACTAATGTATAACTAAAGCAGTGTTCTTCACTAATGTATAACTAGAGCAGTGATCTTCACTAATGTATAACTCGAGCAGTGTTCTTCACTAATGTATAACTAGAGCAGTGTTCTTCACTAATGTATAACTAGAGCAGTGTTCTTCACTAAGTTATAACTAGAGAAGTGATCTTCACTAATGTATAACTAGAACAGTAATCTTCACTAATGTATAACTAGAACAGTGTTCTTCACTAATGTATAACTAGAACAGTGTTCTTCACTAATGTATAACTAGAGCAGTGATCTTCACTAATGTATAACTAGAGCAGTGTTCTTCACTAATGTATAACTAGAACAGTGTTCTTCACTAATGTATAACTAAAGCAGTGTTCTTCACTAATGTATAACTAGAGCAGAGTTCTTCACTAATGAATAACTAGAGCAGTGTTCTTCACTAATGTATAACTAGAGCAGTGTTCTTCACTAATGTATAACTAAAGCAGTGTTCTTCACTAATGTATAACTAGAGCAGAGTTCTTCACTAATGTATAGCTAGAGCAGTGTTCTTCACTAATGTATAACTAGAGCAGTGTTCTTCACTAATGTATAACTATAGCAGTGTTCTTCACTAATGTATAACTAGAGCAGTGTTCTTCACTAATGTATAACTAGAGCGGTGTTCTTCACTAATGTATAACTAGAGCAGTGATCTTCACTAATGTATAACTAGAGCAGTGATCTTCACTAATGTATAACTAGAGCAGTGTTGTTCACTAATGTATAACTATAGCAGTGTTCTTCACTAATGTATAACTAGAGCAGTGTTCTTCACTAATGTATAACTAGAGCGGTGTTCTTCACTAATGTATAACTAGAGCAGTGTTCTTCACTAATGTGTAACTAGAGCAGTGTTCTTCACTAATGTATAACTAGAGCAGTGTTCTTCACTAATGTATAACTAGAGCGGTGTTCTTCACTAATGTGTAACTAGAGCAGTGTTCTTCACTAATGTATAACTAGAGCAGTGTTCTTCACTAATGTATAACTAGAGCAGTGTTCTTCACTAATGTATAACTAGGGCAGTGTTCTTCACTAATGTGTAACTAGAACAGTGTTCTTCACTAATGTGTAACTAGAACAGTGTTCTTCACTGATTTATAACCAGAGCAGAGTTCTTCACTAATGTATAACTAGAGCGGTGATCTTCACTAATGTATAACTAGAACAGTGTTCTTCACTAATGTATAACTAGAGCAGAGTTCTTCACTGATGTATAACTAGAGCAGTGTTCTTCACTAACTTATAACTAGAACAGTGTTCTTCACTAATATATAACTAGAGCAGTGTTCTTCACTAATGTATAACTAGAGCAGTGTTCTTCACTAATGTATAACTAGAGCAGCGTTCTTCACTAATGTATAACTAGAGCAGTGATCTTCACTAATGTATAACTAGAGCAGTGTTCTTCACTAATGTATAACTAGAGCAGTGTTCTTCACTAATGTATAACTAGAGCAGTGTTCTTCACTAATGTATAACTAGAGCAGTGATCTTCACTGATGTATAACTAGAGCAGTGTTCTTCATTAATGTATAACTAGAACAGTGTTCTTCACTAATGTATAACTAGAGCAGTGATCTTCACTAATGTATAACTAGAGCAGTGTTCTTCACTAATGTATAACTAGAGCAGTGATCTTCACTAATGTATAACTAGAGCAGTGATCTTCACTAATGTATAACTAGAACAGTGTTCTTCACTAATGTACAACTAGAGCAGTGATCTTCACTAATGTATAACTAGAGCAGTGTTCTTCACTAATGTATAACTAGAGCAGTGTTCTTCACTAATTTATAACTAGAGCAGTGATCTTCACTAATGTATAACTAGAGCAGTGATCTTCACTAATGTATAACTAGAACAGTGTTCTTCACTAATGTACAACTAGAGCAGTGATCTTCACTAATGTATAACTAGAGCAGTGTTCTTCACTAATGTATAACTAGAGCAGTGTTCTTCACTAATTTATAACTAGAGCAGTGTTCTTCACTAATTCATAGCTAAAGCAGTGTTCTTCACTAAGTTATAACTAGAGCAGTGTTCTTCACTAAGTTATAACTAGAGCAGTGATCTTCACTAATGTATAACTAGAGCAGTGATCTTCACTAAGTTATAACTAGAGCAGTGTTCTTCACTGATGTATAACTAGAGCAGTGTTCTTCACTAATGTATAACTAGAGCAGTGTTCTTCACTAATTTATAACTAGAGCAGTGTTCTTCACTAATTCATAGCTAAAGCAGTGTTCTTCACTAAGTTATAACTAGAGCAGTGTTCTTCACTAATGTATAACTAGAGCAGTGTCCTTCACTAATTCATAGCTAAAGCAGTGTTCTTCACTAATTCATAGCTAAAGCAGTGTTCTTCACTAATTTATAACTAGAGCAGTGTTCTTCACTAATTCATAGCTAAAGCAGTGTTCTTCACTAATGTATAACTAGAGCAGTGTTCTTCACTAATGTATAACTAGAGCAGTGTTCTTCACTAATGTATAACTAGAGCAGTGTTCTTCACTAATTTATAACTAAAGCCGTGTTCTTCACTAATTCATAGCTAAAGCAGTGTTCTTCACTAATTTATAACTAGAGCAGTGTTCTTCACTAATTTATAACTAGAGCAGTGTTCTTCACTAATTTATAACTAGAGCAGTGTTCTTCACTAATTTTCAGAGGGGGGGGGCACTTTTTTCCGATAAGACATCTGCAGTGTGAGGGCCGCCGCACATTTGAAACCATTGGGGTTTGACAGCACGATGATGATGATGATGTTGGGGGGGAGTTTTCACTCTTTATGTATTGTGGGGGGCAGCATATCAGGGGCCGCACTAAAGGCCACCAGGGGCCGTTAGTGGCCTGTGGGCCTTGCAATGAAAAACACCGGGTTAGATATTGCAGGTACCGTTTACATTGTAGAACAACACTGTATGCATTAAGATGACAATAATAACAATACATTAGTTGCTTAGGAAAGCTCATAGCAACACCGTCCCATACTGTGAAACTACCGTAGACTATACCCAGCGGTGTCTTTGCGATAGCCTTGCACTATGACTATGGCGTGAGTACCAAACGTAGTGATGATTTGACTCTACTATAACTGATCTCATGATGGGTCAGGCCAAAGTTGTCTTCTTTGCTAAAATCTACAAATTATTTCGTAACACTGCTGCATTGGCAGTGGTGTACAAGCACAAATATACGTAAAAAAACACCTTTGTCAATGACACTGCCTCAAAATTATAAATATATAATAGGCGACGTTTCAGGCAATCCCCTTTTATAATTGCTTAAGTAGATATTATTTGTGGGCTTTTAAAATGTATGATATTGCACCTATGGTATTGTCGTTTAGATATACGTCAGAACATGTTTCCACTGGTATAAAATCCTATAATAGAATCATATTGCAGAATGACCTAGTAATATATTTTTCTCGCCCTGACATGGCGACGTTCAGTTGCCTATCTTTTCTCGTTTTTTTTTAATTCGTTGTGTCACCATTCTTCTCCACGCTGATGATCGGTGCGCATTGGCGAAGGTGAGCAGCACAGACATAGGAGTGTGGTCCAGTGTAACAACGATTGTTGCTGCACTTATATGTCTTGCACAAGCACTTTATTGCACTTTCTGGTGTGATGCTGTGAAAAATGTTACGTGTAGCCCTCAGAACTCGCGTAGATTGAGATTTAAAGTAACACAATAAACTATCTTAATTTGATGGGCATTGTTCGATACCTTGTCATTCGAACGGCGGCCCTTTGCGTTGCTCGTTTCCATGAACGTCACAGTGAGGCCACCGGCATCTTCACACGGGACGAGTTGCAACACGGGGATGAGAAGGCGGGGTTGTGAGTGGCGGTTTGCACACAATGCGGCCAACATGTCACACAGACGTTAATGCTTGTCAATGAGAAACTTTCACGCCCTCTGCCCCCACGCCTGCACCGCCACCCCCCCGCACGAAGTGGCCAAATCCAAATCACATGGTATGCAATTGTAAACGGTAGCACTATGAGCCGGGAACATTTTATCTGCAGTATTCCATTTTTTTTACTAACTGCATAAAAGTAGAATTGGGACGATGAGTTAATTTGAGTCAATCGACAAAAACGTTGCAATCGACCTCTCTTCTTGCAGTCTATTACTCAGGCCTAGCCACCCGCACCTTCTGCCTCCCGAAGGAGGGAAACTCCTATAAGCCACGCCCAGCACCAATGACGTCACAAAGTCCGCTCATAACCTACCGTCCAGCGGCACAAGGGGCGTCGCAGGTTGTCACATTTATCCTTCTAAATGTCATGTTATTTATTTCGTCGGGCAATGAAATCGATAATCGGTGGCAATCGACCACTGAAATAATCGGATAGCCCAATTCTGCTTAAAAGTGCATTCAGTTTGTGAATTTTTCCGATATAATTATGTATGAATACTTATCACTAGGGGGCAGAATACAACAAGGCTTTAACACGTAGGCTTTCGTGACCAATATTCATAATAAAGGTTTTTGGGTTAGAACGCGTAAGTATAAATGTGTTATAACCCTCCACCACCCGACACAACCAGTAAGGTTTGTCCCTTAAACAAAACGCGCCAATTACTACTTAAGCCCACCGGCGTGTTGGAGAGTAAATCCACAACATTTACAATTTTAGTAGTACGACGTTTCGCTGGTAAATTGTAAATGTCAGAATGGTCACGAAACGTCATTGGCTATTTGCAACGCAAGACCCAGATATTTCATTATTATTATCATTCAGCACGAGCTAGATATCCATTGAGATTGATAAGCAATGTTCCTGGGTATATCAGTGTAATAGAGTAAAAATAAATCAAAGTGTCTCTTGTGCTCAAATAACAGTACAGGGTGGTGCTGTCTGTTGGTGGCCCTGAGCTAATGTTGTAAATTCCACATTCATGGTGCAAATCCCAATGGTGTAAATCCCAATGGTGTAAATTCAATATATTCACGGTGTAAATTCCAATGGTGTACATCCCACATTCATTGTGTAAATTCCAATGGTATAAATTCCACATATTCATGGTGATAAGCCTCCACGTAGGACAACCAACAATGATTTCCCACAAAATTGGCACGCATCTTGCACTTTGAGGTGTTTTTTTGGGATGTACCGCATTTTTATTTGGCATGCTGTCCACCGTTTTGCTCCACGTGCTGTTCGAGTCTTCAGGAGGTGAATTATTTTTAAGATTTCCCCAGAACGTAGAGTGAAACGTCAAACATCATTGCCGAACAACACATGGTACATTTCAAAAACCCGTCGGAGTGCTGTACCGCATCAATGCAGGAAGGATGATGATAGGCAGAGTTCACTCGAAGCCAGGATTTTAACACGCAGCCATTTGTGTGTGCTAAGTATTCTAACCACATGAACAAATGCCTGCTCCATTATCTAACCATAATCACAATAATTACCAACTCTATATGAATCCACTCCTGGATGAAGGCTGCCCCGTGCCGTATCAGTCAAGAGGATTGGTTGACCACATTTCACCCGCACTGACCACCGTGGTGAAATATGGTCAAATAACTCCCCCCCACAAATCACATGATGGCATGGGGAGGCCCTCCATCCTGCAGTGAAATTACAAAAGGGGCTGTATATTTAGATGCTACAAATGACACAGAGGTAATGGTAAAGTTTGAATTTCAAAAGGAACGTCAAAAAAAGCTGCACGAGTTGATTTACAAGCAAAGACTATGGCCAGGAAAATTAGTTTGCAGCCTGGATTGATCCAGCAGGAGTGGAGAGTTGTTGTCGATGGCAGTGGCCAGGAGAGACCCAGATAAGTGCGAGTTTCGCAGGCATTGAGACGTAAGCAGGCACTGAGCGGGGGGGGGGGGGGGTGTGATCGGTGTATAGAGAAAGGAATGTTTTTTTTTCTCGGATGGATGGACGTGTGGTAGGGAGTGAGGTGAGGTGAGGTCGGAGCGACAGGCAGAGAGAGGCAGGCGCACGGGCGAGTGCACGCGTGGCTTCTTGAGACACGGCCTCTGTGCTTTGTGAATGGTCATTCGGTTGACCCAGTGATTGTGTGGCCGCCTGCCTGTCTCGTCTGCTGCCTCCCAAAACGTTTTCCTTTCACCGCTTTAGAATGTTTACATTCGGCAACGGTGAATTATGCCGGTGACCTTACCGATGTGCCACTGCTCCCCCCCCTAACCCTGTGGAGGACACAGTAAGTATATAAATGGTGATCCATTTATAGACACCCCACCAAAACAAGATAAATTACACGGAATGTAATATTTTGTTTCAAAGCCTCCAACACGTCTCGCATTGATCTCAATCGACATCTTTTAACGCTTTCCTCTGTAAGTTATGGATCCATTGCCATCCAAATATTCAATGGCAATATTGAGAAGAGCATGAAGAGGGTCATGATAAGTCAGTGGGGTATCTATATATTAAACTATTTAACGAAATTTTTATTTTATTTTACCAGGTAAGGCCCGCTGAGCTATATAGATATTTTTCAGAAGCGACCTGGCTTCAAATGATAGCTCAACGAAATGGATTATCATGTGGAAATTTATAGCAGCCAAATACTCTTAAACGCGTGATTTTAAATGTGCAGGGAAAAATGGGAGAACTCGGAGACAAAATGCATGCGACCACGGGGAGAACATGCAAACTCTAAATATACAATAGGCGTCAGGGTCGGGATCGAGGCAGTTCACATCTCGCTAGCGTGGCCCGCCTCTCACCACTTCCAAACAGCCCACCCTGTATGTTGTTCACCGATGAATGCTAAATTTCAAATTCTGGATATGGGCTTTGGTACTGGCATGCTGTAGTGTAGTACTGTGAATAGAATGCCACAGTTGCACCGTTAGTCCCGATGCAAAATGGTCTCGGTGGCAAGCCGTGTTCGCCGCTGTCCACTAGGCCACTCGGACTATCCCTACTAGTTCTTCCTGCAACATGAAGATGCAATTGCACCTGTGCCGTCAGCAGTGATGGCCTCTATCTTGATCGCAGTGAGAAACTTTGACATCTTGACGAGCATCGCAGACATGGGCGTGCACACGGGCACCTGCGCACAGTAATTCAGAGTGAGCCATCTGCACAACATTTAAACGTTTCAACATTCTTCGGGTAATCCCGGAACCCACACATCACCATTCCCATTGCTAACGACACCTCTGAGAAACACCGTCACTTGCTTTGTTGATAAATCTCTGATACTGCACACATCATTGGTCTGTGATAGGATATTGCAATGGTGGAAACTCAAAAACAGTGCACTATCAGAGTATTTTTGAGTTGTACGCCTTTTGGCGTCATCTGGTCCAACACCAATGGAGACTAGGTTCTAAGAAAAGCTGTCTCGGGTGTGCACCAATCAACTTCAAGGACAGTGCATATCATTATCATTATCAGAGTTGTTTCTTTTTGTTTGCATTTTGACTGCTTGTGTTGTGGTTATTGCAAACCTGATCCCTTGTATAAAGGTGTCAGTTTTGTACCAGTTGAAAGGGTAAAAACCTACTACAATGTACTCTATGATTATAGAAGATATGACAGAATACAGTGTACTATACAATATGTTCTGGAAAGTTAATATCTGATAACTGAACTGGTGCTGCAATAAAAAAAAATCCCTCTCGACATTAAAGGGAAATGTCGTTTTCAAGACTATTCATCCATCGCAGCCATAAATTATAGGCCGCAGGCAACTACATCTTCATCATACGGCGTACATTTTTGTTGGTGGTCCTGAATGAGTGATGGGAATGCGATTATTTTTAACGTATATGAATAACATATATAAAAAGCAATATCGTATCAAATCGCATTTTGTGTTCTAATCAAGCTGTAAAATAGCATTAACACGGGATCCGGGCAATTTTTAAATAGGGGACCGTGCATTGTTTTGAATATCCTTTTGCGAGGTCCTCATAGTTACCTTTGTGTATTGGATCTCGAATAGCAAGGCTTCTTTCTCATCGGGGAGTGATGCTTTTCTTTGCACAGTCTTATCTAGAAACATAATCACAATCAAATCATCATGCGATTGAAGTAAATGAAGTAAAAATGATTTACTTATTACAATTGGAAAACTGCTGCACTCGAGGTGTGAAACACATTCCTGCGGAGGGAGCTGGTAGGAACGTTGGGTTGCTCGGTCAATGGCCAGGGTCAACAGCGGCGTGGTGTATTCCGCAAATATGCCCGACTGTGAGGGCGGGCACAAGCCGGCGTGAGTCGGTTAAACGTTGAGTTTTATAAGGGCACCACGGGGTGACCAGCCCCTCCCCACCCAGCCCCATCCCTCCCACCCCCCACCCAGCCCCACTCTCCCCACCCAGCCCCTCCCTCCCAACCCAGCCCCTCCCTGCACGACGGACGGACGGACACAATAATCCCCTGTGGGCTGGTGTAACCAGGAGGTTCCTACCAGTATAACTGTGCTTATATTCGGTGTGCTTATATCCAGATTATGTAATCCAGTAATGTGGAGGCAGCAGCAACGGTTGGTGGATCACACACAGATGTCGCGAAACTCCCCTTCCCATTGCTGTACCACCAGTAGGCATTGTAGGCACTGTGCCTAGGGCCTACGACAACTAATGGCCCTATTTTTTTGCGTGATAAAAAATATAACCCAGATATCTTCTTGAATAAATATATTTTCATATAAAGAGCAAAGATAGGCACCGTGTATATACAAAGAGGCAGAGTCATGTCAATTGTTTTTCTTTCTCATAAGGTGAGAGAGAAATTAACACCGGAGATGAACTTTTCGAGATTTTGTCATTGCAAAATTAGCAAGAACATCTTCGAATCGTGTTTTTCGCACGGCCTCATCCTCAATAGGGAGTTGTTGCAAGGGAAGACAAGGCGGCGTTGTTGTGCTACGCATGCGACAAGCGGAGTGACAGTGGCGGTAGTCGTGACATGGGGCAGCAGCACTACCAACTGCAGAAAGTTATCGCTGAAGGCCTACGAAACACAATTCAGCTGGCGGTACAACAAGTGTGGACTAATATCATCTGTGCCGTCTGTAATGGGATAGAGTGTTGCTACCTCGCACGTGTGGGTTTTCTCCAGGTGAGTTTAACACATATCTAAGTCTCTATATAAGGAACCAAACAGTTGAGACTTCTCCACAAATCTGGCTGTCGCCTGATGAAGCCAGTTGTAATTACTGGCGAAACGTCGTACTAGGTTTGTAAATGTTGTGGCTTGGCTCTCCAACACACCGGTGTGCTGTACTAGTGACGAATTGACCACGTTCTGTTTACGTGACAACCCTTACTAGTTGGCTGTGTCGGGTGATGGTGGGTTTTAAAGACACATTTTTATATTTACGCGATCTAACCCAAAAAAAACTCTAATGGATTTATCCAGGTGCTATCATCTTGCATATGTAAACGCTCATTAATTGGCTGAAAACTTGGTAATTCAAAGTCATCCGATGCAGGACCCTCCTGAATATCTCAATCTGGATTCCTGTATAAATAAGTAATTATCATTAATTTAACAGCGATTTTTATTGTGAACAGCGCTATTTCAGGCCACCCTCAGCACAACGAAAAGTTACGTTCGAATATGCCGTGATCCGACTTAAAATTGGCTCCGAAATGTATTTAAATGTATTCGCATGCACATAAAAAAATTATTCATTCATTTAGTGCAATTATCAAATCCACGAGTTCATTACCGTATTGTTATTTTTTATGCATAATCTTGCACTTTTTTCTTCTTCCTGAATTGATTTAAAACTTTTAACATATACATTTGAAATTATACCATCTCTTGCCTTTTTAAAATTAGTATTATCCATCTTTTTCTCTCACATGTGTTATGTCTGTCACGGAAACGGTGTGCTTGTTATTGGCGAAACCCGCACTTAAGCGCTTCTGAGCTCAGGGGTACTGAAAAAAAACAGATTTGGAGTGTAGTAATGGGAATAGGACACTAGGGGGCAATGTCTATCCCTTGAAAGACAGAGAGGGGTCCCACTCCCAGCGCGACCACATTCAAGGAGGAATTGAATTGTTTTTTCTCTCCCTGCAACAAGAGACCAAGGACGTCTGTGGGCTTCAGTCAATTACTTTTAGCATGTGGGTGGAGTGATACGAAATATTTTAATTTAACTTTCTTCGAATAATAACAGTCGCTGTGCGCACGCTTACATTCACTTAACTTTAATCCCTTTTATTGAGGTTGCTATAACTACCAAATGAAACAGCCGATGGAGGTTTTATGTTTGAAGGTCTATGCGTTATAAATATACATTTATTTAGCTGCGAACCCTAGAATGAGAACAGAGTTTCTGACAGTTCTTACCTTTCCTATACTTTGCACTCCTATCACGTGTTGTTGTGTTGTTTGTTGTTGTAACTTTCTGACCTGCCCCCACTGGACATCTGAAAAAGAGCTTCACAGCTCATGGGATTTCTCCCAGATAAATTGAGGTTTCTGATTCGGAGAATAGATTTGGAAATGTCTCTCAAGAAGTAAAATGTCGCTCGGGGCACCATCTCCACTATTGAACGGAATGTTTCGTGATGCCGCTACAATGGCAGTGGTGCACAACTAAATAAACTGAACACGCACTCATCAACGACACTGCCTTGAAAGAAAACTCGCACACATATATAACGTGCTATGAAGAAGGGCCGTTACCCAAAACGTCGCCGTTTATATACATTTTTATTTTGAGGCCACAGTGTTGTAGACGAATGTGTTAATATACTTATATATTATATGGCATGCTTTGGGCAATGGCACTTCTTCACAGCATATTATTTCAAAGCGTCCTTAGCGTACAGCCACTATGCTAGATATGCCGACTCCGACACTTGAGTTTTTAGTTTTTCCTACAAGTCTCTTAATGGCATATGGTGATGCAAATTGCGTGCATTTCACTGCGGTATGGAATTTGCTCTGCAGAATATCACGTGTTGTTATTTTTTTCTTCCAGTCGCTTTGCATTGCTCTCGGATGTCGACACGTATGTGACAGCAAGGGCCAGTGGTCTGTCGGAGGATCAATTTGGCCGTGACGCTGCCGCACAATGACCACGTCTTACAACAGACAACAACAAAAGCGATCTTTGTAATTACAGGACAATCACTTTGTTGTGACCTGCAACAGTTGACCTGTATTTACGTAGAATGCTGTCAGCCTTGGACTTTGAACTCGTGAATAATCATCATCTCGGCTTTCTATAGCGCAGTTTGCATGGACTATTCTTTCGTATTATCTAATATAAAATAATAATTCCTTGTCATATATTTTTATTTATGTGGACAATTATTTTTTTTTGGCCTTTGTAAGCTTCCTTCAATTTATTTGACGTTCATAGAAAAGAAAAATAAGCAAGTTGCACTTTCGATTGGTGATGGTTAAATGAGGCATGGATAAATGCGTTTGGCCTGCATTTTAT
The DNA here is from genome assembly GCF_015708825.2 of Lethenteron reissneri. NCBI lineage: Eukaryota > Metazoa > Chordata > Hyperoartia > Petromyzontiformes > Petromyzontidae > Lethenteron > Lethenteron reissneri. The sequence continues at coordinate 4,862,280 of NC_083781.1, forward strand.
TTTTGGTGTTAATTCTACCAGCTTTAAGTCCTCAATGACAATTATCTACAATATAAACAGCTTGTAATAACACACGATATTTCATAATCGAACAAGTTATTTGGTGCAGCATTGCTAAGCGGATTATGCTAATCTCAAGAGCTTCCATAACCCCATGTAACACGCAGTAGGCTTTCGTGACGAATATTATCCATAATAGAGGTTTTTTTGGTTAGATCGCGTAAATAAACCTGTCACCGAATAACACAGCCAATTAGTAAGGGTTGTCACGTAAACAAAAACACGCCAATTCGTTGCTGGTACAGCACACCGGTGTGTTGGAGAGTAAACCCATAACATTCACAATTCGAGTACGACGTTTCGGCAGTAATTACAATTAGCATCATCAGGTGACAGCCAGATTTGTGGATACATCCTCCCGTTTCGGTCTTAAATAGAGAGATAAATGTGATTTCGTCAATTATGAGCCAATTAGGTGCGAAGGCCAGAGGTGGGGGGGGGGGGGGTTAATGTATGCATATAAATTCTAATGGGTATCCATTACTGAATCACAAAGCCTACGTGATAAAACTTGAATTTTGCTCTGTTGTTTTTTTGTTTCTTTACCTCCCTACAGCAGTTTTATCGATAGTGCAATGTGCCAGCAAGATTTGATCATTTAGCTTTTAATACCAATTCGTTATTTAGTAATACCATTCATTACGGATGGGTTGCCTTTTACTCAATAGCTACATACGGTATGCCAATGAAAAAACTACTTTTCATTGCACCTCCGATTAGCACGGTTGGCTACGTACGGTGCGAAAAAAGTAGCAACATACAAACATATATACTGACATTTTTTTTACACTTAATTCTTATCGTTCCCCATGGTGTAAAGTGCAGTCTTCAACTCTTATTATCGACTTGATCTACCTGGCCTCTCTATATATGGCCATTGCCTGAAACGTCACCTAGTACATGCACAGTATTAAAAAAATATAATCTATCGAAGCTGATATTTACAGCAATATGAGTCACTATACAAAAAAAGTGTTTCATTGCAGCAGCTGAGAATTTCTGCTGAGCACAAGGTTGATGCTTTTTTCGCCACGGCTTTTCTGCAATAGTGTGAGAACAAATATCAATTTTAGGTACTGGGCTCCATCCACTAAACTATAAATGCATCATAGTCCAGCAAATATGTTATCTGTCCACCCCAACTGATTTTTTGGAATGAAAAACAAAACAAATGCTGCGAAAAAAAGATTGCAAATCAATTGTTCACAATGTTTCTCCAATGTGTGTGTGCACTCACTACCCCCCTGCGCGAAATATATGGTATCAACATGTTCTCGCTTGTTTCCTGCCCCATACAGTGAGGGAAAAAAGTATTTGATCCCCTGCTGATGTTGTATGTTTGCCCACTAACAAAGAAATGATCAGTTTATAATTTTAATGGTAGGTTTATTTGAATAGTGAGAGACAGAATAATAACAAAAAAATCCAGAAAAACGCATGTCAAAAATGTTCTAAATTGATTTGTATTTTAATGAGGGAAATACGTGTTTGACCCCTCTGCAAAACATGACTTAGTACTTGGTGGCAAAACTCTTGTTGGCAATCACAGAGGTCAGACGTTTCTTGTAGTTGGCCACCAGGTTTGCACACATCTCAGGAGGGATTTTGTCCCACTCCTCTTTGCAGATCTTCTCCAAGTCATTAAGGTTTCGAGGCTGACGTTTGGCAACTCGAACCTTCAGCTCCCTCCACAGATTTCCTATGGGATTAAGGTCTGGAGACTGGCTAGGCCACTCCAGGACCTTAATGTGCTTCTTCTTGAGCCACTCCTTTGTTGCCTTGGCCGTGTGTTTTGGGTCATTGTCATGCTGGAATATCCATCCACGACCCATTTTCATTGCCCTGGTTGAGGGAAGGAGGTTCTCACTAAAGATTTGACGGTACATGGCCCCGTCCATCGTCCCGTTGATGCGGTGAAGTTGTCCTGTCCCCTTAGCAGAAAAACACCCCCAAAGCATAATGTTTCCACCTCCATGTTTGACGGTGGGGATGGTATTCTTGGGGTCATAGGCAGCATTCCTCCTCCTCCAAACACTGCGAGTTGAGTTGATGCCAAAGAGCTCCATTTTGGTCTCATCTGACAACAACACTTTCACCCAGTTGTCCTCTGAATCATTTAGATGTTCGTTGGCAAACTTCAGATGGGCATGTATATGTGCTTTCTTGAGCAGGGGGACCTTGCGCTGCAGGATTTCAGTCCTTCACGGCGTAGTGTGTTACCAACTGTTTTCTTGGTGACTATGGTCTCAGCTGCCTTGAGATCATTGACAAGATCCTCCCGTGTAGTTCTGGGCTGATTCCTCACCGTTCTCATGATCATTGCAACTCCACGAGATGAGATCCTGCATGGAACCCCAGGCCGAGGGAGATTGACAGTTCTTTTGTGTTTCTTCCATTTGCGAATAATCGCACCAACTGTTGTCACCTTCTCACCAAGCTGCTTGGCAATGGTCTTGTAGCCCATTTCAGCCTTGTGTAGGTCTACAATCTTGTCCCTGACATCCTTGTACAGGTAATAAGCTGAGATTAGGAGTACTCCCTTTAAGAGTGTGCTCCTAATCTCAGCTCCTTACCTGTATAAAAGACACCTGGGAGCCAGAAATCTTTCTGATTGAGAGGGGTCAAAAACTAATTTCCCTCATTAAAATGCAAATCAATTTATAAAAATTTTGACATGCGTTTTTCTGGATTTTGTTGTTGTTATTCTGTCTCTGACTGTTCAAATAAACCTACCATTAAAATTATAGACTGATCATTTCTTTGTCAGTGGGCAAACGTACAAAATCAGCAGGGGATCAAATACTTTTTTCCCTCACTGTATGGGTAACCAAGTTCAAGGTGAAAGGCTTGTTTTCTTTACACCGAATTCAGTTTTGAGTTACCAACAATTGCATCAACTAGTGATGGAATCGCAATGGCATGGGAAATGAAAGGTTAACAGTGTGACAAATTTGTTGGACACGTACGAGCCTGAAAGACCGGTGATGTTGGGAGCGACATAGTAATGACGTCATGTGAATAATGAAAAGAAATTGTTTGCTAATGAGCAGCACTTTCTAAGTTACCACTGATGTTAGCCACGGTTTGGAATCAAACTCAGGTTCTGGGTTTATAGTGCAGTACGCTAATCACCATGACACTACTCTGCCCCAGAGATTGATTGACGCTCTTTATTTAACCAAGCTGAGAGTCGATGGGGCTTGAATATTGCTTTTGCACTCTTACAGCTCTGTCGATGACACCGGCATACAATGTCCTGCTTTTGCACACGATATCACACGGTCTTTAATGGCCAATTAACAACAAACTTTTGGTGATTCTCTGCAACAAAAATTGCCAGACAGCTACGGGGTTTAAAGCACTTACCGCCGGAAAATAAAAAAAGGCACACGGTGCGATGATAATGATAATAATAGAAAAAAACGTGGCAATTTTTACTCGGCGAAGACCCACCAGGCGATCGTTGGCAGTCCCTGATTTCAAGTTGAGTGACAAACACCTCCTCTCCTTGTTCTCCGGAAGCCATTTCAAACTGCGAATATAGTCATCTGTTAGGTCACGTGAATAGTCTTCGTAATGGTCCCGCGTGTTATTACCCACTATGATGCACTTATCAGGAAAATGGACACTGCTGAATAAAGGCTAAAAGTGCGTAAATTTAGCGTGGAGAGGCGCACGCTTTGTATTCGTTATAGGCTGGAACAGGAACACAGCGTGCAGGTTATGTGCATCATATTGAGTGTTAAGAAAGGTAAATTGAAAGTTTACATATAGAACGAAGGACATGCAGCTGGACAGAAAGACAGAGAGAGAGAGAGAGTTGTAGGAATGAACGAGTGTATGTGTGTATTTTGCATCTGTACACAACCAACGGTGCTTATCAGAGGTACAGAGGCTCGGGATAGTCAGGCAGCTGTATCAACGGGTTAACTCTCACCCTGGCTGAGTAGAGGGGCAGAGGAGCGACCACGTGAGCCATCCGCATGTAGTCGCACATGATGTCTGTGATCAGCATGTCTCTTCCCGACGTCTGCACGGGGGAGCCCTTCTGCACATGAGAGAGACAGGGCTGCTCACTGAGAGAGGCAAGCCCCCAACGGGCTGGCGCCCATCGTAGCCAGGGTTGCGATAGGCGCCGGCGCTACTAGCTACGGCATGTAAAAATGTCGCCAACGCGACAATTATTACGATGACAAATATAGTCACAGTGAAAACGACTTTCTGCTCGGGTGAGCATTGAGACGTCGGTGTTCAGCCATTGGATTCAGCCCTGTGCCAGTCGTGGGAATTCCTCAATTCTTATGGAAGGGGTGAGGCTATCCATAGGACAGCCATTTTCTTGGTTCTTTCGGTAAAGACCTGCTCTCCACCTGAGGACGGCTGCTTGCGTTGTGGCCGAAACGTCGTGAGAATTATTTAATGTTTTATTTTTATTATTTTATTATTTCCATTCTACGTGACTTTACCGAAAGAACCAAGAAGATGAATCCCTGCAGTCACGAAAGCTTTAAATCGAAAAAGGACAGCCATTGTTGACCTCTCCACAAAGGGACACTCATATTAATGACCCCGGAGGGATGGTGGGCTGAACCACCCCCCCCCCACAACCAGGTTTTTTTAAACTTGCAACTTTGCGAATCGCTCACGCTGCGATATCAGTTTCCGTTATCATCTTCCATTTATGCATTGATGTACTTCAAGTATGAATACATTTCTTTAATATTATTCAACTGAAGTTCGACAAACTTTGAAAAACAAACTGAGGAATTTAAATGGAAGGTAATTTGGACTTTGAAGATCAGGACATATTTCTGGCATCAATGCATTTGCTTTAATAAGTAGGCAATTAATTTCACATATGCAGTTCCAGTACTGGAATAAATATCTGCCAAGATTAATCACGTTTTTTCCTCTCCTGTTCCACAGAGGAAGAACATTGTACCCGAATTATTCACGTTGCGTAACACTGTGGGAAAGTGAGAGTCATTATGCTCAGGACCTAACGATCCTTGTGAAAGATGTCACAGGGTCCTCAGAATCGCTTGCATAAATTCAATCGAACAGTTTGAATACCTATTGCCTATTTAAAAACTGTTCATCAAGAAATTATTTCTTAAATGTAATTCTCAACAAACCCCCACTGCTGTTAAGAGCAGTATCCGACCCTCATTGTCCACTCTAGCTCTCTCTGGTCTCTCTGTTTATGTGCTCTGAAGAAGAGCCACTGCCTGAAATATCACAGATTATACCGCCGCCATCATTAGAAAATGAGAACGCTGCATGCAAAGATTTGTTTAGCGTGTGTTCAGTTTGTTGTCCTTGCCCCGCACCTCCGATGAGCAAGGTTGGCTACGTACGGTGCAAAAGAAGCTCAACGTACATACGTACACACACATACAAAGGTTGCATGCAATTAAATTGCCATGGTTGGCATATCTCATTTGGTGCGGCAGCCAACATCCAAACATCAGGCGACAATTTAATCTCCCGGGTCAGCGTCGGCTTAGCCTATGAGCCCTCCGAACGACAAAGCTGAGCACTGCGCAACGATAGAAATATGGCGGAGTGTAATGTATTCTAATTTTTAGAAAATAAATAAGTGCAATAATAAAAAGGGTAGAAATGTTTTGTTTAATTCGGTAACTGCATTGTTGCACATTGTTCCAATAAAACACTCCAAGCTTTCACACTCACTATTTAACTTCATTCATATTGAGGCACGTGATGTATTAAATAGTTTGCGATTGTTTCTCATTTCCTAAGTGGACATGTTTGTAAAACACCAATAAACGACGGACAGAGGCCGAAGGGCATGGCTAAAGCTGTACAGTTGTACAGGAAGCCCACCGTCAAAAAAAATCATTTAAACCTAACTCTGCTCACTAGCCTTATCAGGGTAATATATACTTGGTAGAGAAGGCTGGGTAGTCCAGAGGGCTTAACGCCCGTGTCAAAACTATGAGCCAGCACCGTTGAAAAGATTTGTGTTTAAATTCGTGCAGCCAACATGATCTTCAGATTAAGTTAAGTGGAGCGAGTTGATTGTCACAGCCCAAGCATCACCGATGAAACTGAATTTTGCATCTTCCACCTCTGAGATCAAAAAATCTCAGCGTAATTACTGGACAATGTATGCTTTGTGCAGGCCATGAGTGTGCCAATTGTGGTGGAACGGACTCCTTTTTAAGTGCATTCACAAGTGGTGACATCACTTTGGGCCCCGTGATCCAATATCACATGCAATGTTCGCTCTGTTAGTTCCGAATACATTTTCTGTATCTTAGCCAGTGACATCACAGTGGTAGCACGACTGGAACGTAATGTATTTATGTCGAACTTCTTTCACACCGTACACAGCAAACCATGCTAATCGGAGATGCGGGGGAAGGACAACAAACTACACACAAATGGAATGAGTTTTCAATCTCGATTTGAAAGTGCATAGCTCCAGTGGCTTCCTAATATCGGAAGAAAGAACGTTCCAGATGTCCACAGAAGTGCATCTGAGAGCTTGCCATGTGGTGGCCATCTTTGTTCGACGGCCAGCCAAAAGCAGCCGCAAGGATGACCGGAGTTCGCGTGATGGTTTATGCTCCTTCACGAGATCAGCAAGGTACTGTGGTTTATTTGTGGCAAACACATTGTGTGTAATAAGGGCGACCTTATAATGTCTTCATGATGGTCACTGCCCAGTCACCAATGACTGCACACAAAATATATATATAAATGTGGTTTTATACTTCATTTGAATGCATCAGATATTGTCATATCTCAGATGCTAAGCATGGTTGAGTATGGCCGGTGCTTTGAATTGCGATCACCATGCATAACATAAATTTCGATTTAAAGCTTTCGTGACTGCAGGGATTCATCTTCTTGGTTCTTTCGGTAAAGTCACGTAGAAGGGAAATAATAAAATAAAACATAATAAAATACAATTCTCACGACGTTTCGGCCACAATGCAAGCAGCCGTCCTCAGGGGAAGAACAGGTCTGTCGGAAAGACAGCGTCTGAATGAACCTTCAATGAACCTTCAATCAGACGCTGTCTTTCCGACAGACCTGTTCTTCACCTGAGGACGGCTGCTTGCGTTGTGGCCGAAACGTCGTGAGAAGTGTATTTTATGTTTTATTTTTATTATTTTATTATTTCCCTTCTACGTGACTTTACCGAAAGAACCAAAAACATGCATAACATTTTACAGGCAGCTGTTGGGATACATGGTGGAGGTAGCAGAGAGCAGTACAGCAACATCCATTGTTGTACCGTACCTCTGTGCCTCTACATCTATGCTCCCCACGTTCACACAAACCCGTACTGACAAGCGTAGTTGAAGTACGTTCAAATAATTCCCACGACCCCATAGTAGGCCCTTATCCAGCAGTGGACTGACAAAAATGGCCATGCACATACGTAAGGTGCATTGGAGGTGGCTGGGTGAGTCAAGGGTCAGAGCGCTGAACCAACATTGCTGAGATGCCGGGCTCATGCACGCACGGCACATATGAGAAGTCAACAATGTGCAAAAAGACAAAGATCTCCCGTATATAGCCTTATCAGACCGTTGGGGTTAGTGCTGTTCGCTAGCACCTATGAAGGCCGACACGGTACACGAGGAGGTGGTGGCCAGCACCACGCCCAGCCACCTTTTTTTTTACACACCGCACCAGGTTTACATTTTAGGCTGAGTCGACCTAGGGGAGGCCCATGACCAGTTCAGATAATCTCATTGGTATTGGCAGTGAGCAGGAATCAATTTCGGGTCACTGGGTCCGTAGCACAGCGCGCTAACCGCTACATTACCGCTCGCCACACACCGGAATTGACAGCAGGTTGGTCATGATGCGTCCCAGCTGCTGAATATTCTGCCGGTACCATGCGTCCGCTTTGCCCAGGAACTGACCCACCCGCAGACGGTCTCCAAACTCAACAGCCGGCGCTGCAGCGTCCTGGATGTGAGGATAAAAGGGACAAAAAAACGCATCAGCTGGATACGAGTCGCCGGGATTATTCATAACGTAGGTTTTCGTGATGAAAGCACATGTTTCATCAAATAGTTTTTTGGGTCAGATCACATGTGCCGCGTCGGCGAGATGATAACGTCCTCGTTTGGTATGCAGGAGGTCGTGGGTTTGATCCCGACTCTGACGCCTGCTGTATATTTGAAATTTGCATGTTTCTCTCCCCGTGGTCACGTGAATTTTTCTCCGAGTCCTCCGTTTTTTCTGTTCATGTTTAGAAACATGCGTTATGAGTATTTGGTTGCCATAAGTGTTCACGTGATTAACCATTTTGTTGAGCTATCATTTGTGGCCAGTTCGCTCCAGAAAAAGAGCTACATGGCCATATAGCTCTTTTTCAGAAGCGGACCTTACCTGGTAAAATAAAAAACATTGTTCATTTTAAATAGTTTACATTAAAATTAAAATAATATACAGTCGTCAGGGTCAGGAACTAACTCACAACCTCCTGCATAGTTAACATCTCGCCACAGTGCCGCCCCAAATGTGTGTTGTACACTCTCCTCCACCTGACACAGCTGAACGACAAAAATATTGTTTCGCGAACAATCGTGCCAATTTATTACACATTTAACAATTAGGTGCAACTGTATGTATGTTGAACTTCTTTCGCACTGTACGTAGTCAACTGTGCTAATCGGAGGTAATCAATTACAAACGCGCACATTATGAAAGTGACGTGCTTGTCGTGTTAACAGTTACACTTTTCTGGCTGTGTCGTATGGAGGATGGGAGTACAACACATTGGCATTGTGCTTGTGAAGAACCAACCCAAAAACAAATCACGAATCAACGAAAGATGTGTCATGGCGCTCATGCCAGCCCCATGCTTTTCCCTCAATGAGGGAAACAAAACAGCGCTGGACGGTAGAAGCTGGTCATAAGCATGCCCCTTGTGACTGAATCCCAGGTTGTGGTGTCGAGGTACCTTTTTGGCGTTGTGCTTTGGAGAAGAAGGTGAGAGATAGGTCGTTGGCTCGCACTGCACTGGGATGTAAAACAAACGCAGCTCGAGTTCCGCACTGCACAAGTTGATTTGCCTCCCCTCCTTCTTTCTGCAGGGCGTTTAAAATAATCACACAAGGACGACACTTCGAGTGGGTATTCGGACTGAACAATACCGTGTAACGTCTCCTGTATCCATAGATACGTTTCAAAGAGGATGATGGGTCTCTGTGCAAGGTTGGTAGAGTGGCAGTGGGTCATGTCTGGAAACTCCTATGCGAAGTGATGTTATGGCTGTGAAAAGTAGTCTGGTTTTTTCCATGTGCTGTGAGGAGACCAGAGAAATGGCAAGCTAATGCTGCTGGATAGCATTCTAATGTTTGCCTGGAAAGCTGAAAGCATGTTATTATTTGTATGTCGAGACAGAGTTCTGTTTATAGTTTTGCTTTTAAGATTTTTTTTCGTAAAAAAGCTGAAGTGATTTCCTCCTCAAATGAGCACTGATGCAGTGCTCATCTCCTCTTTGTAGATCTGAGCCGGTGGTGGAAATTCCTCGTTCCTATGGCAGAGATGAGACCATCCATAGGACATCCATTGTTTATTTCCCCACCAAGTGGTACTAACCTTATTGACCCCGGAGAGATCATGAGCTGAGCAAACCCCCAACCAGAAGTTTAACTCACAACCTTTCGATTGCGAGCCGCTCGCTCTACCGCTGAGCCACCTGTTTAAACACGAGGCATCTGTATTCTTGGTCATTTCGGTAAAGTCACGTAGATAGAAAAAAAGAATAATTATAAAGTGAATAAAAATATCACGACGTTTCGATCGCAACACAAGCGGTCGTCATCAAGAAAAGGGGTTCGCCTCTAAAGGCAAACTGTTTATAAAGGTTTGGAAATGGGCGTAGCCCAAGTGTGTCAGCAGCACCACCAGCATGGGCTGACGGGTCAGCAGTGTGGTGTGTGGAGCGGTGGTGCAGTGATTTCTTGGCGGCCCTTTGCTGCACTTGCATTTCTGCTGCATTGGCATTGCTGCTGCATTGGCATTGCTGCTGCAATTGCATTGCTGAACATGAAGTCCTGCAGACCCGAAAGTTTTAAGTCAAATTTCGATTTAAAGCTTTCGTGACTTCAGGGATTCATCTTCTTGGTTCTTTCGGTAAAGTCACGTAGAAGGGAAGTAATAAAATAATAAAAATAAAACATAATAAAATAATTCTCACGACGTTTCGGTCACAACGCAAGCAGCCGTCCTCAGGTGAAGAACATGTCTGTCGATAAGACAGAGTCTGAATGACACGTCCTAGGCTTGGAGCGTCTATTTAAGCTGGGAGGGAGGAGGAAGAGCGCCTTGACAAAAGAATTTGCATATGAAGAGGAATTTAGCATATTTATGGGAAATGCAGGAATGCGACTAGTGCTACTTGTGAAATGCGTAGGAGGTGGGCGGGGGGTTTTCAAAGTCATATTATGCCCATGCATTATGCAGGATTAGCAGCATATAGTACGGGATAGACCCGTGTGATGTAAGGAAAAAGTTTAAAAAGTCTAGCTGGAAGCATATTATATTTTTTGCGACCTAGAATTGTAATGTATTACTTCCGGTTAGTAGCTCAGCTTATTGAGAGTATATTTAGCATACTGATGATACTATGTAGTTTATACTTTAGCTTTTTACGTGGTTGTTTAGTTACTGCAGCTACATACTATTAACATTCCTTTCCTTTATTAATGCTACCCCTACCCCCTCCCTTTGATGCTGCTAATCCTGCATAATGCATGGGCATAATATGACTTTGAAAACCCCCGCCCACCTCCTACGCATTTCACAAGTAGCACTAGTCGCATTCCTGCATTTCCCATAAATATGCTAAATTCCTCTTCATATGCAAATTATTTTGTCAAGGCGCTCTTCCGCCTCCCTCACAGCTTAAATAGACGCTCCAAGCCTAGGACGTGTCATTCAGACTCTGTCTTATCGACAGACATGTTCTTCTGCTTGCGTTGTGGCCGAAACGTCGTGAGAATTATTTTATTACGTTTTATTTTTAAGTCAAAGTTTACGAGGCATCTGGATGCTGTGTTGATAAACAGAACGGTACCTGAGGGCATGGTATTCACGAGCAAGCTGGGCCACTGTTCTGTCGTCCCCAATCACCACCATGCGCACAGTGCATGCTGGGAGTGAGACGCTGTCCTCTGATTGGCCGTTCCGATCAGCTGCTGTGATCCTTAAACTTTCAAAATATGTGATCTGAACGGCGAGAGGTTGGGTGGGTAGAAGCATATAAAGGTGAAAAAGTTGTCCAAACTCAGAAAAATTCGAATTGTTTCCACGCTCAAATCAGCATTCAGCATCATCAGCCATGATCAATCCACTGCTGGATGAGGCCTTCCCCAAACCATCGCCATGTCTCGCAATCTTGTGATGACATATGATAACTCACGTAGCATCTGCACAATAGCTCAAATAAGTAATGTGAATAATTGGATTTGAACTAAATTTTTACGTTCAAATCTCTCCGTCCTTGTAGCGGTGGCAGAGAGCTTCACTCCCGACCATGGTGAACGGCGGCGATGAGTGATTTCTGAACTAGTCCCCCCAACCAAAACCCGTGCTGATCGGCGTGGTGAGGTATGGTCAAGTAACACCCCCTTGACTGACATGGCATGGGGAGGCCTTCATTCAGCTGTGGACTGACCAAGATCTGTAAACATTTCGCCATTTTAACGTTGATTTGTAACGCTTCGGAAAACAGTTTGGGTTTGCAACTCACGAACAATGTTGTTTATCGGCCAGCGTGACCACGACTTGTTACGCATTAACAAATTAAAGTCTCTGTGATCGACTGTAAATGAGGCCACATGCGTTCGACAGTTTTGACAAGAGGCCATTTTTCGGCTATTTTACGTGGCGGTGGTGTGCAGAGGTTCGACAGCAAAACATTATTTGGAACCAGTTTAATCGAAATTCCACACAGAAATATGCGTAACTTAGGCCAACGTGCTCTACACGAGAGGAGCAACACACGTAGCTACGTACATATTCTTAGGTTTTTTCGGTAAAGTCACGTAGGTAAAACATCAAAATTAAAAAATATATATAATAAAATAATATAATTAAATAAAATAATTAATTTTGATGTTTTACCTACGTGACTTTACCGAAAAAACCTAAGAATATGAATCCTTGCAGTCACGAAAGCTTCAAATCTAGTAGCTACGTACGTTCGTGCGAGGGCGGCGCGTGCGTTCGGCACGAAATTATTGGGTGGTAAAAATCAATCGCTGCGCTCGCGAAAAACATTCACTGTGTGGTGAAAATTATGATTTGATGGAACGAGACAAAAAAAATCCATTCCTCGATCAAATTGGGGCACAACAATTGCGACAATTCATCGTCCGGTTCAGGTTTGGGGCTGAAGGTGTACGCTGAGCAGTCTCATTTTAATGGCTTTCACCTTAAGTTTCGACAATTCCGAAATGTGAGGTCAAACTTTCCTCGGTGTTGTGTATGAGAACACATACTGAGCTTCCCCCCCCCCCACCAGAAATCACACCACCAGGGACATTGTCATCAAAGCTTTCGAATCCAATTACTGCAAACATTGTCGTGGCCTCCTTCACAAATTGCCGTGCGGCTGTCAAACTGTTTCTGAAATATACCCCTCCAACAATTCAAAACGCTGCGGTAAGCGGCGGACACAATTACATGCCGCTGCTATTGTTATAGAAACATTTAAAACACGTATCGATATGCCTTAATGAACTAGTTAGGGCGCCGCTGTCGGCTTTACCAAAATAAATAAATTAAAATCACGGTGACAACTCTGGCTCGGAGGAATCGAATAATCCCGTGACACCTATTACCTATTGCCGCCGCTATGGAAATGATTGTCACCTGGAGACATCTCCCACAAATACACACCATTAGCCACGCCACACATTATGCTTTAACAGTGACTCGGAGGCACACACCAAGGGCTGCACGCTTCAACGTTTCGGCTGTCATTGATGCTGCGAGCAAGTGTACTGGCACCTCCGATTCATTAACTGCCCTCTGTCATTCGACAGCTGAATAAAGGCCTACCCTACATTGGGTTGCCAATTGGGGTTGTTTGACCACACTTTACCACACTGGTAAATACGAGTTGATAAAAGTGGGAGGCCCCAGAACCAGTTCAGATAATTACGACTGATGTCAGCCATGGCTGGGAATCAAACTCGGTTTGACGGATTCGTAGCACAGCGCGTGGATCACTGCGCCACTGCTCCCCACTATGCATAAGACAAAGACCCCTCGTATAGTCTAAACAGATTGTTGGGGCAAGTGCTGTTGGCGAGCACCTTGGCCAACAATAGGACTGGCTGCCTTTGCCTCCCTAGTTACGATGTTTATACACCGCGCCAGGTACTCAATTGAGGCTGAGTCGACCGAGGGGGATGCCCAGGATCGGTTCAGTAATTGTCACTGGTTTTGTCTGTGAGCGGGAATCGAACTCGGGTCGCCGGGTTTGTAGCGCAGGGCACTAACCACGACACTACCGCTCCCCACTACACACACACGCATGTGCACATGGGCTTGTGGCGTGCCCACCCACCTTGGTGCCAGTGTCGGGGTAGCTGGAGGACTTGTAGTCCGTGTTGATCGCAATGCGAGATCGGTCGCGAATCCCATTTTTCCTCTCGATCGAGTATTTCTGGTTTTTGACCATCCGTGTTTTTGGCGGCACCACGGTCTGCTTCCACGGAGTGGACGGGTCTGTGTCCGAGGAGCTCTCTTTTTCGCTGATGTCGCCCAACATGCTCTCTGCATGAAAATGAGTGGTGAAAAAAGGAAAGAAAAAAACTTGCCATCAGACAGTTATCCAATGGGCAATTGTATCTTTGGCGCTGTGGTTTTCAAAAGTTTTATTTCGATAGAGCATGGGTGGGGAACCTTTTTTCTGTCAAGGGCCATTTGGATATTTATAACATCATTCGCGGGCCATACAAAATTATCAACTTAAAAATTAGCCCGTTATATTTGGTCAAACATTTAATTAACTCACCCCGAATGTGATGGCTGGAACTGCTTCTCTTTGGTGAGGCGTGTGATGTTAGCTGGTATTGATGATGTTGCTGCTACTCGCAACTGCTTTTCCAGGTTTGCTCCTAGATTTATTGAATTTCGAGTCCCGCCTGCGGTTGCCTTGGCAGGGCCAGAGGAAATGATTTTGCGGGCCTTATACGGCCCACGGGCCGGACGTTCCCCACCCCCTGGGCTAGAGGATTGTTTTTCATCATGCAAAAAGTTCCTGATAGATACTAATCTCCCCCTATTCATGAGAACTTGGTCTATGAAACTGACTTTCTCGTCTTGTCCATACTGTGTTCAACCGCTATACTGCAGGTCACAAAAACACACTCATCCACTCACCCACTCACTCACCACACCGCAGGTCACCTCACTTATTTTTTCTGCTTCTTCCCTCGCACTGCTCCACTTTGGAATTCCCTCCTCTCATCATCGTCTCTTTCCCCAAGTCCTCATAATAACCTTGCTCAATTGAAGAAACGTGTTTAACTCTTTATCTATTACGACTTTGATCGTGCTGTTTGTGGCTGGATGCTTTGTGTTTTGGGCCTGTGGTCAGCATCTGTGTTTAAAAAAGTTACAAATAATTTTAAACATACATCTCACCAGGAATGTGTCACTTAAATTGGTCTGAGTTATGGCATGAGGTGGACACTTGGTATGAAACTTCAGTTTCTGCTGAATATCGAGCCCGGCGGCTTACCGATTGAGTTACTTCCACACCAGGCCTTGTAATGGATGTCAGGTTTGGGCACGGCCCCAAGGAGGTGTTTGCAATCCGCCATCGAGTCTGTAGGGCAGGGGGAGTGCAATTGGCAGTCACCAACACAGTCAAGGGGTTGCTCTGTACTCTCATTGACACTGAAAATGGGTCGAACCAAGGATAGACAGTGCACAAGAGACCCAGGTCACTGACACACATAGATGTGTCCACGAATACGTTTAAACAATTTGGTGATACATTACGTTGTTTATGGTTATGTTCCAATCATCCCAGATTACAACCTAATCATGTAAGATCTTAGAAACTCAGCAGGCTTTAGCTCGGATATTACCCCGGATGGGTGACCATCATGCATAACAGGTGTTATAGGCTCTGGGGCTAATCTGTAGATAGCGGAGGGCTATGCAACAACATTTCTAGTCTCCCATATACTATGCTCCCCACCTTAATCAACTCGCACTGATTATTATTAGCGTAGTGATGTTTGATCAAACAAACCATGTGATTCATACGATGCATCAATGGGTAGTTTAATGACAAACGGCTGGACGTATACACACAGGAACGCATCTCATGATACATTCTTTATTTACCAAGGAAAGCCTCACTGGCGTCTTGAGATTTTGCTCAGGATGTTTGACCAATTTCCCCTTCTGAGTGCGTGTTTTTATACAAAGAAAGAACATGCGAAACATAGTCGAGGCTTTCTTTAAAATGAATAAATAAGTCCACAAAAATGAACCCATTGAGATGCATCCACCCCTCGTCCAAAGGAGATTTAATGAGAGCTGGTCGCAATTGTTATATTATGATTGCTATGTTATCACGCTTGTTTACCCCATGAAAGCCTCACCGAGTGTCTTACAGGAGGATTCTACCAAGTTTTGACAGTGGCGCGGGGGGGGGGGGTGCAATGATTGGTATGTACAATCCAAAATTGAGTACGGTAATTTGCGGGTAATTTTCTTCAAATTTGGCACATTTCCATCCTAAATTGCCATTTAGCAGCAAATTGCAGACCTGGGACTAATGACAAGTGGCATGAAATTATGCCTACGTGTTGCGGGTGACATCACGGTGGCTTGCAAAGGATGGGCACGTTTCGCGAATGCCTGTCAAAAATTTGCTGGTGGTTTTCAGATGTGACCTCATGCAAGCTGGCTTAGATACAGGCTCCCTGCTCGGCTATCGGAAGTGAACAATCCAAATGGTGCAAATAAGACGTGTATCGATGCATCGATTTATTTAAATCGACATTCATGCTCACGATACGCGCATCATATTGTGCCTCTGCTAATGCATTCATTGCATGGCGTATATATGTTGTATGTAAGGGGCTGAGCTGACCCCAACAGCCATGAGGGGAGCCAGATTCTTCATTCAGAACCAGGACCCCTATTTGTAACAATTCGTCGAATCGCAAGACTGCGGACGTCATTACACATGTAACATACATAATTTTGCGACATGTAATAATTATTTCATAATGGATTGTAGAAATACATGGAGCGAATGGTGGCACAGTAGGGCACCGATTTCCAATCCTGGCCATGGCTAACATCAGTGGTGAGCGATATCTGAACCGGTCCTGGGCCTCCCTCCTATCTTTTCATTGACCAGCATGGTGAATTTCGATTTAAAGCTTTCGTGACTGCAGTGATTCATCTTCTTGGTTCTTTCGGTAAAATCACGTAGAAGGGAGTAATAAAAGAATAATAATAAAACATAATAAAATAATTCTCACGACGTTTCGGCCACAACGCAAGCAGCCGTCCTCAGTGTAATATTACACACTATGTATTATTCTAAGGTATAGGGTGGTGTATAGTAATACAGTATATAATTTAATGTTGGGTTTGTCTATGGCAGCATATAGTACGGGATAGACCCGTGTGATGTAAGAGGAAAAACGTTTAGCTGGAAGCATATTATATTTTTTGCGACATAGAATTGTAATGTATTACTTACTGTTAGTAGCTCAGCTTATTGAGAGTATATTTAGTATACTGATGATACTATGTAGTTTATACTTTAGTTTTTTTTACGTGGTTGTTTAGTTACTGCAGCTACAGCATACTGCAGGGGCAACAACCTGCTCCTTAACACCGCAAAGACCAAGGAGCTCATAATAGACTACAGGAGAAAGAAAACGGACACTCCACCACTAATCATCAGCGGGGACTGTGTGGAGAGGGTGGCAGACTTCTGCTTCCTGGGAGTCCACATTGGGGAGGGCCTGACCTGGAGCGCCAACAGCACTGAGCTTCTGAAAAAGGCCCAGCAGAGACTTTACTTCCTGAGAATTCTCAGGAATAATAACATCACACAGAAACTGCTGGTGTCCTTCTACCGAGCCTCCATCGAGAGCATTCTTACATACTGCATCTGTGTATGGTACACCAGCTGCACAGTGGCTCAGAGGAAAGCGCTCCAGAGGGTCATCAACACAGCCCAACAGATCGCCGGCTGCCATCTCCCCACACTGGAAGAACTACACAGTTCACGTTGCATCAAAAAAGCACAGCACATTATAAAGAACTCTTCTCACCCTGGACACTCACTGTTTGAGCTGTTGCCATCAGGCAGACGATTCAGATCAGTCAAAACAAGGACAAACAGATTCAAACAGAGCTTTTACCCTACAGCGATCACCACACTCAATAATGCTAATTAATTATTAAGTAATAGTGTTTACAATTGACTGTGAAATAGAGATGTGCAATGACAAAATGTAACCTTATGTGGGTATGTGGGTATACTTGGGCTGTTTTTTATATATAGTATAAATTGATTATCTTTCATTTAATTTTATTTTTATTGTTTTATTTAATTTAAATTTATGAATGATGCCCTGACTGGTGAGCATTTTAAATTTCGTTGTACTGGTGACAATGACAATAAACGATCTATCTATCTATCTACATACTATTAACATTCCTTCCCTTTATTAATGCTACCCCAATCCCCTCCCTTTGATGCTGCTAATCCTGCATAATCCACGGGTATAATATGACTTTGAAACCCCCCCGCCCACCTCCTACGCATTTCACAAGTAGTACTAATCACATTCCTGCATTTCTCATAAATATGCTAAATTCCTCTTGATATGCAAATTATTTTGTCAAGGCGCACTTCCCCCCTTCCAACCCAGCTTAAATAGACGCTCCAAGCGTGGTGGTGTTTCATTCAGACACTGTCTCCCCGACAGACCTGGTCTTCACCTGAGGATGGCTGCTTGCGTTGTGGCCGAAACGTCATGAGAATTATTTTATTATGTTTTATTTTTATTATTTTATTACTTCCCTTCTACGTGACTTTACCGAAAGAACCATGAAGATGACAGCATGGTGAAGTATAGCCAAACATCCTGCATGACCAAGGTGGTGTGGCGAGGCATTACATCCAGGAGTGGATCGATGAAAGAATGTGGTTCATAATTTCAGAATATACTGTGCATTATGTTCGTCAATTAATGTTATATTAATGGTGTCTATTTGTAGAGTAAAGTAACGTCCAGAGCAAAGCGTGGGATTTCTCAATGGCTTCTATTGTGGCTGTAACCTTGGCACTGTAGGAGTGGAATGATCCTCACCTCCACCAACAATTATAAAAAGACAGTAAAAACGATGGAAATGAGGCTTAACAATGCAAAACGATACAAAATAACGACGGTAAAAATCTGACAATTCACCAAATTGGAATCCACAGAGTGTGGAACCTTGTTTTTGCATCGTTTTGCATCATTAAGCCTCATTCGCATAGTTTTGTTCCTTTCATTAGCCTGAAACATTCGCACATCATTTGCATGTGTACAG
The DNA here is from genome assembly GCF_015708825.2 of Lethenteron reissneri. Lineage (NCBI taxonomy): Eukaryota > Metazoa > Chordata > Hyperoartia > Petromyzontiformes > Petromyzontidae > Lethenteron > Lethenteron reissneri. Next base: position 4,880,925 of record NC_083781.1, read on the forward strand.
TGTGCAAACTCTTCAAGTGACTGATTCTACGCACACAATTCGATGCCTGGCATGCGTCGTGAGCATAAGAGCCTGGTTCGATCGACGATTCGGCGTGTCGTCGTTACCTGCCGCGCGATGCCTACTTCCATCTGCCTTCGCAGGTTTGATCTCTTGCAGGTAGAGATCGAGCAGCTGAGTGTGGAGGTCATCGAGCGACTCCCGAGCGCCTCTCCGTGCCGTGCCCTCCATGAGCCCCGTCACGTGCTCCAGCCAACCCCAAACTTTCCTCTCTTGGTTCTGCACAACGAGCAGACACAGCGATGTACTCCTCCTGGAGCAGCGTCCCCAGCCATATTCCAGTCACTGAAATTTGCCACATTTGTCCACGTGACAACTTGTCAAGCTGACGCCTGCTGTATACTTGGAGTTTGCTTGTCTCTCCCTGTGGTCGCGTGGATTTTTCTCCACGTCCCCCGGGTTTTCCCCTCCACATTTAGAATCAACATGCGTTGAGAGGATTCGGCTGATATATATATATATTTCCACGTGGTGATAAACCACTTCGTTGAGTTTTAATTTGTGGCCAGGTCGTCTCTGAAAAAGAGCTAAAATAGCTCAGTGAGCCTTAAAATATAAAAATATTTAGTAGTTTATTTTGATTGGCTCTGTTGGGTGGTGGAGGGCATAGTTAAAGTTTGACATTCTACCTACACAATCTAACCCAAATAAACCAATCGTGAATCTCTCTGTACCTGCCCACGGTAGTAGGCAGACCGTTACATTTAATTTGCCTTGTTGCCTGCCCAGGCTACGGTGAGATGAACATGTAATACGAACATTCAGGTGTTTGTGTAGATCCCTGGCATTGATAGTGGGCCCCAGTACTGCCTCGAAGGTGTCCTTGAGGATCTGGCAGCGCCACGCTTGCTTCAAGCTGGCCTCGTCCATGGAATTTCCTTTCTCCTCCTCCATCAGTCGATCCACCAGATTCTCCGACACTAAGCCCGGCACCAGCAGAACCACGGTCCTGGTCCCGGGGGGAAGTAGATTAAACCGAGGGTCGATAACAACGGTGTTACATCACGACGTCGTCATTGTACATCCGACTCGCTTGGGGACCAAGGGGTCGGCGGATACGTGAAAAAGTCAGACACGTGAACGTATGTCAAAAAACGATAGTCGTACAAATGGACAGTGAGGGAAAAAAGTAGTTGATCCCCTGCTGATTTTGTACGTTTGCCCACTGACAAAGAAATTATCAGTCTATAATTTTAATGGTAGGTTTATTTGAACAGTGAGAGACAGAATAACAACAACAAAATCCAGAAAAACGCATGTCAAAATTTTTATAAATTGATTTGCATTTTAATGAGGGATGCGTTTTTCTGGATGTTTTTGTTGTTATTCTGTCTCTCACTTTTCAAATAAACCTACCATTAAAATTATAGACTGATCATTTCTTTGTCAGTGGGAAAACGTACAAAATCAGCAGGGGATCAAATACTTTTTTCCCTCACTGTATATATGTGTGTGTTGAACTTTCTTTCTCACCGTATGTAGCCAACCGTGCGTAACGGAGGTGCGGGGCTAGACTCCTTTAAAGGTGGCAGTTTGCTTTACTGTAATTTAGAGCCAATATAATTAGAACTCTGTTTTGTCTCTCAACAGAAGAATATGAATAATAATCAAACAAAATCAAACTCCGGAGTGTCATCAACAGAATCAGGATTTTTAAACAAATGCTGCTGGCAAGAGCACGCAACACAAACTATGTGACCCCCGCTCAAAGCAATAAAAGCAACGAGTTTGTGTGCCTTACGTGAGAGGTAAGCACATGTACGCGAGATTACGAAGACAGTACTGCAGGTGAAAAGGTTAGATTTGTGAACATCGATAGGAAATGACAGTTGCACCTTCGCAAACACTGTGCTGGGCGTTGGTGGTTAATTGACCAGGGTGGATATGTGGAGGTGGTACTCTTCTTAGCTGCTTTATCAATTTACAGATTTGGCACTGTGAGCCGTGAGCCCTGGAGTGTGAAAACACAACCATTGCCTGGTCTTATTCATGGAGTGGGCCCTCAAGCGTTCGCAGTTTCTGAAATTTCCCCAAGGATGCCCACACTGCAATTGATCAGACAAATCTGAACAAGAGAGTGCCCTCAACTTTGTCATCGTATTACCAGGAGATAGTCAACGCACGGTGGGCTACGTAGGGTGAAAAAAGTTCAACATACAGTACATACATCGTGACTTTGGTTACTTGTACCACATCCTTCATGACACAACTGTCAATGGACAGATCCGACTGATAACTGCGACTGAATAACGAAAAGGCCCAACAAAAGTGAAAACACTATAAATATAATGACCTAAAAGTCAATAAAATCACCGGCTCTGCGAACCAGGTGACCTGAGTTTGCTTCTCGGCCGTGACTAACATGTTAGTGGAGATTGATATCTCAACTTGTATCGAGCTCCCCTCTTCACCAACCCACACTGAGCAGCACGGTGAAGTAGAGTAAAAACATAACCCAAATACGAACATCAGGTGGGGGAGACCCTCATCCAGCAGTGGAGTAACAAACCATCATGGTACCTCCTTTGCCAGTATCAAAATATAATAATAGTTTTTACCCTTTCTGGCAACGTAACAGGTGTTAAGCTGTAAAAAAAACAGAAACCTTTTGCAAGAAAGCACGCCTGCATTAACTACATATATAGCTGTGGTGAATATTCAAACAAAAACATGCTCTGGTAGTAATATGCATTGTCTTTGAAACTGTTTGGTCCTCACCATAGACAGCTTTCTTTAGAGCCTAGTCTCAAACAGTGTTAGACCAGAGGACGCCAAAAGGCAAACAGCACAAAGACAATGCCACTCTCAGGATATTGAGAGTTCGGGGTGAGACGCTACATCATGGAACCTCCCTTGCCAGTATCAAAATATAGGAATAGGTTTTACCCGTTCTGGCTATAAAAGAGGTGTTAGGGTATTATTTGGGTCTTTCGGTAAAGTCACGTAGATAGGTTCAAAGAAAATAACAAAAATACTACGACGTTTCGACCGCAACACAAGCGGTCGTCTTCAGGAAAGACGACTGCTTGTTTTGCAATCGTGTGTTGCGATCGAAACGTCATAGTTTTTTGTTATTTTCTTTGAACCTATCTACGTGACTTTACCTAAATACCCCAACAATATGAATTCTTGCAGTCATGAAAGCTTTAAGTTAAGGTGTTAGGGTGTTAAGGAATCAAGGAATCTTAAGAACGACGGTTCAGAAGTGATATTATTTGCGTGGCGCTGTTTGCAAACACATCTCTACTGCGCCTGAATTGAAAAAGACACACAAAACAGTTTCGCCCAAACGGGGCTCACGAATTGCTGTGTGCCATGCGTATTGCAGCAATGCCACAGATGCAGCTGCATTGAGTGTGTGTGCATATGTTCACACTCCTCGATCAGACTACTGCATTGGAATTCATGAAGGTTTCCATAATTATCAATTTAAATAGCAGCATGGTATAACAAATAAAAACATATAGCTGCCTGTATAATGTTGCAATGGTAAGTGGTGTCTGTCAATATTCAGTAAAAAATACTGTATGAAAAAGTATAGATGTTTGCGATATTGATTCCAAAAATAATGATTAATTACATCCCTTATAATATATGAAGGGCTTCCCTATGCCATGTCAGTCTTGGGGAGGGGGGTTGTTTAACCATACTTCGCCACTCTGGTCAGTGTGGGTTGGTGAAGAGGGCCCAGCAAATGGTATATATATATATCACGCAACGGTGATGGTGATGGTTGGCTATGGCCGGGTGTTGAACTGAGGTCGTCGGAATCATTCAGCAGCACGGTAACCACTGCACCAGCTCCTTTCTTTCATTGAGAGATAATTAATGGCATTCAAACCAATAGGCACTGTTGGTGGATATATACTATGATTTGTGTCTTACAATATCTGAAGCCAATGATTAATGTCTATTAAAGTATCAGGGGCGATACGAATATTTTGAGAAGATGAACAGACAAGTTACACTGATCTGAAATTTAAAGCCAAATAGTGATGCACTATCTCAGCCTACGGCAAGTACTGTGCGCTGACATTTATATATCACAACTGAAAAATATAACAATACGTACGCTGAATAGCCAATTTTATTTTATGTGTTGACTATCTCCTGGTAATATTTTCATGTAGGATTCTGCCGTGCAGAAATTCTGATTTGAGTTAAAGTTTCCTGAACATCTCAGTCTAATTGCAAGCAGAACCATTGGCCACACCTTAATCATTGTTCCGCGCATCAGATGCCACAGCGTGTTCATACTCACAGTGATCCCCGCAGAACAGTGCTTGTGATGAGAGCAGCATGCATGTGAACAAAGCATGTGTTTTTTTTTATTTTACCAGGTAAGGCCCACTGAGCAGTATAGCTCTTTTTCAGAAGCAACCTGGCCACAAATGATAGCTCAATGAAGTGGCTTATGTGGAAATTTATATTAGCCAAATACTCTGAATGTATGTCGGCTGTAAATGTGGAAGGAAAAACTGGAGGACCTGGAGAAAAATCCATGCGACCATGGGGAGGACATGCAAACTCCAAATATACAGCAGGCGTTAAACTTGGGATCGAACCCACGGCCTCCTGCATAGCAGGCGAGGAAGTTAACATCTCGCCACTGTGGCGCCAAGCCATGCGGAATGCCTTGGCTGGTGATATCACGGCAGCCACAGATATTATATATATTTTGTATATCGCAAATAAGTACGCTACACCCTGCAGCAATGCATGCAGATCATCGTGCTCTACTTACTTGGCCACGGTCGGAAAGCTGCTTATGTGAAGGTTTTGCTCTGAAATGATCATCCTTTGGTGGAAAATACCTGCGAAGGGACAAAGGAGCGCTCTGAGATTCAGCGTCTTCGTCTTGATATGAGATTTCAATGCAGGCCGGCGTTTTAACGAGAACCGCTGTGAACTTGAATGAGATGTTCTCCTGGGTTGCACACGCAGGTGAATCGTTTGAACCGCCGCTCATGAATGCGCAACCAAATAACCCGGCTGAATATAAAAAGAAAAATGAGCGAATGAATTTTTCATTGAAATACAACCCGTGCATCATATTGGATATTATATTTCCAAATGAGTACATTAACATTGGTTCAACAGTTCCAAATCTAAAAGCCACCATGGGGGAATTATTACCAAAGGACCCTCTCTCACTGGTGTCGTTTGGACAATACAGATCCAATGTGGTAATTTTCAACAATAACCAAATTCTAAAGTAATTCATGTTCACATTGCATCCTTTGCAGCACGTCCCTGGGGATGCGGTGTAAGCCACCGTGTACAGGTGTGATGGCTCACATTTTCAACGTGACGAAAAAAATGAAAACAGCGTTTGCAAGGAAGGATGCTTTGATTTTCACACAGGCGGCTAGCACTCTCGCACTGCTGCACCAGAAGCTATTGCTGGACCATTACCGCACCTGATTGCTACACCAGAGCTATTTCAGTTCAAAGCGAAGGGGGAGAAGGAAGGGGGGGGGGGAGTTGAGGGCTGTGTGCGCGTGCGACACAAGACCCCCTTCATTGTTTTTATCAATGTTTGCAAAATTAGTAGTTCCCTGAGAAAAGCACTGGATCTCATGCCCTTGCTACGTATGCTGTAAGTGACTTGCAAACGTGCAAAATGCTATTCGAACAAATGCTCAGTTTTCAGCACACTCCTGAGCACTGCTATAATTTACATGGTTCCTAAAGACTATACGTTTGAATAAAACACAACGTGTTCGGTAAGTTTGCGAACCACCTTCATGTTAAACTAAATCTGAGCAGCACCATTGTCCTCAAGGGGAAATACTCTACATCTATACAAGGTAACATTTCGGGAAATGGCCCTCCTTCACAGCACGGCAGCGTTATTACGGATGAATGTGTTGAGTTTTTTGTTGTGTGCGTGTGTGCTCGTGGGGAGCGGTGGTGTAGCGGTCAGTGCGCTGCGCTACAAATCTGGCAACCCGGGTTCGATTGCCGCTCACGGCCGACGCTGGTGACGATTATCTGAACCGGTTCTGGGCATCCCCTAGGTTGACTTAGCCTCAAATGAGTACAGGGTGCGGTGTGTAAAACCATCGCCACTAGGGAGACAAAGGCGTTTGGGCGTGGTGCTGGCCACATACCCGCTCGTGTACCGTTCCGGCCTTCACAGGTGCTCGCGAAAATCACTTGCCCCAACAGTCTGTTCAGGCTACACGGGGGATCTTTGTCGTTGTGTGCTCGTGCAACCACTGCCAATGCAGCATCGCGCGTTCTTTATTTAATTGTGAAGAACTGTGCGTTCAGCATTGAGGAGTGCATCGTGCTGAGTAAGTGAATGGTCCGTGGAAGATACAACTCTCACCTCTGAAGTCACTTTAAAAGTATTTTCAACCAAATCAGAATCTTGATTTAGACTGCAGGAGGAGTCTGATAAGCTATGAAGCTCTTTTTCACAGATGTCCAGCAAGTTACAACAGCAAATGAAACAAAAATGATGGGAGTGCAAAACATATAAAATGACAAGCAAGTCACGCAATATAAAGACATAATACATGCATTAATTTTCTAAATCTGATTCATCAAGATTGGGCAAGACAGTAAAAACGACGAAACAGTCCCAGACCACACCAAGATAACACCACTCACTTCATACCGTACCATCCATCTTCACTCTACCCCGTTCTATCAGCTTCATCCACTATCACGCTCCATTCCCCTTTCAACCCCCCGCACCATCGCCTCCTTCCCCTGCTGCCCATATCTCATTCCTTTTCCAAACCCGATAACTAACGGCCCTACTACCCCACCTGTCCTTCCCTTAGCTTGCCATTCTGTTCCGTAGTCGGCAAGCATTGTCAAGCGCCTTGGGCGAAAGGCACTCTATAAATCCAAAACAGAATAGTCCCTCAATAAAATGACGCATGAACGACTGACTATCGATACACTGGTAATGATCAAAGTTACGAATCACGTTGGCAAATGTGACTGTATCCAGCACTAATCCATCTTCTGCTTTAGGATATTTGCTGAAGGAAGGTTTTGTGATGTGAAGGGAGGAAACAAGGTTGCTCCAAAAGTTGGTGCTGCAACGGCGAAAGGCGTTGTTACCTACTCCAATTCCTGATCTAGAGATATTTAAAAGGCGATTAAATGGACGCCTTAGGTTTCTTGGGTTTGACAATGGGGATAATGAATTAGCTAAGTATAGTGCAGATTTGCCAATGAGGATGTTATGGATGGCATGCACACTACGATCAGAGTGCTGATAACGTAATTGTCTTGCCTCACGGCAGATGTGGAGCGTATGTATACAGGAAGTTCCTGTTTTTGTTGCTAATTTTGGTCACGTGACCAGGAAGTGACGATGTTAGATTTTCAGTGAACCACGCGGGCATCTGCCATCTTACTGATAATTCAAGATGGCGGCACGCATCGCATCTTAGTGAGACCACAGCCGCAATTGTCCATTGTGGGAGCTTAAGAAGCATTGTCTGTAAGTTTGTTTATATTCCTATAATATTGGCAATGTTGTTGTAATGTTGGAATGACCGTTATAGTGATGTAAATGCCTTTATGGTGCCGTTAAGTTGTTATAGTAAATACAAGGCCTAGTTAGTAACGAAGCCTGCAACTTTCCTTATTGTGGATGTTACTTGTAATTTAGTAGATTGAGTCAGACTTGTGCCCAGGTGGCTATGTTGCGATCCTGAGAGTAAAGATGACGAAGTATCTCATCCACAGTTTAGTGTTGTGTAATGTTGTACTTTTGGGGTGCAGTGGGATGTGCTTTTGTCTAGTTGTTCAGTGGTAATGTAGGGGCCTGGTCCGTCCAGGATCTATTGTTATCTAAGACAATGTTCTGATGCTGTGGTGTTCATTGTGTTGATGTTTCCGGATTATAACAGATACTGTATCTGTGTTTTCTCACCAGTTTTACCTTGTTACAATCAATAAATGACGATTGGAGTTGGACGTTCATCCTGGCTCCGAGGGTTTATTGAATGCAAGGTTATCTACTCGACTAGCGGTGCAACGCAGCGCACAGCGAGGCCGAGATAGTAATGGTAACATCTTGAGTTTTCGTCCTCGGAGGTAGAAAATGGTGAGTTCACGGAAAATCAAAGCGCAATGCATATTTATTTGATCTTTGATGTATGAGCTCAGAAAACTTGCTGTCTCTCAAACCAGATCTAGTCATGGATGCCTGCCTGAATTTAAACCCCAAGAATTCAATAGCGCTCGCTCAATGCACTGAACCATCCATGCACAACTGTTGTGTCCGGACAGAAGCGTTTGTTCGAAAAGGCTTTTTCTCAGAGTCGACGCACCTCCCAATGGCGCACCGTTCCACATTTGACTTACCTCTGCATTCTCCTGCCTCTCTACTCTCATCTCGCTCTACTCCCCTCCACGCATTCTCCTACCTCTCCACTCTCATCTCGCTCTACTCCCCTCCACGCATTCTCCTGCCTCTCTACTCTCATCTCACTCTACTGCCTTCCACGCACTCTCCTGCCTCTCCAATCTCATCTCGCTCTACTCCCCTCCACCCATTCTCCTGCCTCTCCACTCTCATCTCGCTCTACTCCCCTCCACGCCCTCTCCACTCCATCAACTCAGGCGTTTTCTATCACCATGGTGGTGAGACATTAACTTCCTTGCCTGGTATGCAGGAGGTCGTGGGTTCAAACCAGAAACATGCCACCTGTATATTTGGACTTTGCATGTCTCTCTCCCCGTGGTCGTGTGGATTTTTCTCCGGGTACTCCGGTTTTTTCCTCCACATTTAGAAACACGCTTTTAGAGTATTAGGCTCATATAAATTTCCACGCGGTAAGTCACTTTGCTGAGCGTTCATTTGTGGCCAGGTCACTCCTGGAAAAGAGCGACATTGTTCAGTGTGCCTTACCTAGTAAAATAAAAAAAGTTTAAGCTCTGTCGAAGCCCTCAATCAACCTTTGCTCAGTATGAGGGGATGTTACTCATTCCCTCACGTTGCCCCTTGCATCTCATGCCATCGACTCCCTGCTCTGTCGCAATCACAGGCTCAAGGTCTTCCTCGTTTCCTATACCTAGAACCGATTTGTGCTGACGAAATCCATTTCTGCTCACGTGAATTTTTTTTTAATCTTTTAAATTATGGTTTCCAGCTTGAATGTCTGCCATGGTACTGAATCAATAACTCCAAATGCTTCGTGCAATTCGGTAAGGCATCACAACGTAATAATGACGTCAGAATTCATTCCAGTGCTCTGCCTGTTTCAAGATACATTTTGGAATGTAGTTGCATCTCAAATCGCCGGATAAAGAGGGGAAACTTGTCCATAGAGAGAGTTTGAACAGGATGGTCACGTATTTACTTGTGTAGTTGAACATTTTTCTTCAAGAAGCAAAGATCGAAAGCAAACAAGCTTATTATCCGTTCAGTGTGGGTGTGCATTGAATTTCATGTTCTAAATCTAATCTAATGTAATATTTACAGAGCGCCTTAAGGTACTTAATACAGTGAAAATAACGGTGACAATATAATTATTTCTATTGCAGGGGCGTACAAGGTATTGAGGAATGAGCGACCGTGATAGAGGGGTAACTTAGGGATCACGAAACGGTAGGGGAGGGACGGGAAGTCGTGGAAAGGCGAGGGGAGGGAAGAGGAAGAGAATGGGCGATGGCTAAGAGGTGAGATACAACACCCATGCTGTTGTGTTCTAAATGGCAAGAATAACATCCAGCCAGTTTTGTAAAAACATTTTGGAGATATTGGTTTTAGATGCTGACTCGGATATTTCGCACGATAAGAGTGAGATATTAATTAAAGGTGTAACTGATGTCCATTCTCATCTCACAATATATGCTTCAAAGTACGTGTCATAATCGATCTTTTTTGTTTTCACAATTCGTGGAAGTTGTACAACATGGGTTTATGTAACCTTTCCAATCACGAGAGGCCGCTACTTAAACGACAATGTTGAGAAAAAAAGAAAATAATGGATTCTTGAATTGGTGCAGTGATATTCAATGGATATAATTGAAATGAATCATTTGGCCTACATTGCGCGGGGCCTCTTGAGCCTGCAAGTTCCTCTAATGAAACTGTGAGAACTTGCTAATTTATAAGTTTGAGTGTGGAGGTGGGTGGGAAGGGGAGGCTAACTGGAAGACTCAATGGCAAGAGGCAGCGCATGGGGTACTTCACACCACTCGGTGAGCTTAAGTAGAAACAAACGGAATCATTATGTTACGTGGAGGATGCAGGCAGCTTTGTCCATGACGCCAAGAATATACGTTTGCACTTTTGACTTTGTTTTTCTCGTTGTAACGAAATTACTTTTGTTCGTCATTATTGCTCCTTCTGTGTGGTTAACGTTGTGTTATGTCGGCCATAACGGGAGTCTTTATCCCTCACGTGCTGCCTCCGGTTCTCCAAACAACCAGCTACAGCATAACACAATCTGTGTTACGTTAACAAAAGTGTTTCACGGTAGATTTTAAGTAAATTGTAATAATATAAACTTCAGTTTAACACCTAGGCTTTCGCGACCATAGTAGAAGTTTTTGGGTTGATCTCGTGAATGTAAATGTGTCGTTAAACACGCCACCACGCGACACAGCCAATATATACTACTTACTTTAAAAATAAAGTCAATTGCCCCCCCCATCCCCCCTCTTGTCTGTGTTTGCGTGTCACTCTCTCCCTGGGGAGCGGTTGTGTAGCGGTTAGCTTTACGCTGCGCTACGAACCCGGCGTCCCAAGTTCGATTCCCGCTCACGGCCAACACCGGCGACGATTATCTGAACCGGTCCTGGGCCTTCCTTAGGTCGACTCAGCCTCAAATGAGTACCTGGTGCGATGTGTAAACATCGCCACTGGGAGAGACAAAGGCGGCTGGGCATGGTGCTGGCCACCCACACCCTCGTGTGCCGTGCCTGCCTTCATAGGTGCTACTCGCTAACAGCACTTGCCCCAACAGTCTGTTAAGGCTTCACGGAGGATCTATGTCTTTCTGTTCGCGTGGATTTTTCTCTGGGTCGTCCGGTTTTTCTCCCCATATTTAGAATCAATGTGTATTTAGAGTGTTTGGCTGATATCCATTTCCACGTGATGAGCCACTTCATTGAGATATCATTTGCAGCCAGGTCACTTCTGAAAAATAGATATTTACTTCTGAGGGCCTTACCTTGTCAAATAAAAATGTAAGTTTTGCATATAAATTTTCATAACAGTCAGCCAACCCTGTAAAATCCCAACAATGAGCTCTGTAAATAAGGACGCGCACGGCTTATGTCGCTGGACCACATGTCGACTGTTGAAATTGAGCCTGCGTCGGAAAAGTGAATAAAGAACATCTTTTTCAAAACTTCTGCCAAATTGGCTTCTATTCTATTCCCTAGTGGCCGCTACTTTTGCTTTCAACTTGAAAACGGATAATCCCGGGACACACGCGGACGTAAAGCGCACCCGTTGTCGCACGTTCTTCCGCGGCAGGCACGAACGGCCGGGTTTGAGATGCGTCGTTAACCGACCTGGAGCCCGGCGTTCGGTGCTGATGAACTGCAGCACAGACTTGGTGAAGGCGGCCACGTGCCGGGGCCTCGTGATGAATCCTACGCACACCTGGTAGGCCCGGGTGAGGACCTCGTCCGTGACGTGTGGGGCCTGGGAACGACATCAGACTGGGCACGGCCGCCAATGCGGCCAAGTCGCCAAAACAACCTCAAAAAGTCACCGGATCTTGCTTGAGAGAGAGACCTTTCCAATGTCAAAAATGTCACGAGAAAATTCAGAAAGGGGTGATATTCGGCAAACTGATGCACACGAACTCTCTTCTGAAGCCCTCTCGTGACTATCAGACCTGGACAATGGCATTGAGCTCCTGAAACACATTACCATCATACACATCAATAGAATACATACCAATAATCGCTGCTCAATCTGCATTATCTCCTCATCTCAGACGGTTGCTATATTTGTCGCTTCGTTGCTTTGTGGACATATTATCACTTAGGACACCCAAATAGTTCCTGGAGCTAGCAACACAATTGCTAAAGATTTTCCATGTATCTGACCCATACGTATCCTAGGTCAAATCTATCTGATTTAAATCTGTCTCCTGTTGGCACGTGAGTTACATTGCTTTTTGTTATCATGGTCAGTTTTCCCAAGTAAGCCAACGCGCCCTGGTGCCCCTCTTAAGTTAAACAATTTGATTGTGGTCTGCCTTCAATAACCGCCTTAGATATACGTACTCGAATGCAGTGGTTCTTAACCTTTAATGCAACCTTGCACCCTTTTGGTTCTCAATCGTAAAAAAATATTACGTTAATAAATACGCAGGTTTGATGAAACAAAGTAGTTGTACTTAATTTTTGTTTTGATAATTTAGCTTCTAAAATAAATTGGCCATGTTCCGCACCCCCAGAAAGGGCATCTCACACCCGAGGGGGGTGCGTGCACCCCAGGTTAAGAACCACTGCTCTGATGTGTTTTCTAGCCTGTGATTTAACAGTGAAATAAACCTATGAATAATCCCATTAATCCGAGACCATGATGCAAAAGCTCAAAGAAACCTGTCTATCAATAACAGACTTTATAATATATATGATAGCAAAAACAATTATCCAGTTATCTTGCTATTTTCTCTCCCTCTATGCGCCGTGTCCTTTCTCAAAAACGTTGGCGATCATCGACTTCTTGCCATTTAGGTCTGTCCGTGATATTTACTCAAAAGATTTGCATTGGTTACTCGTCCCAGTGGCATCAAATTGTTTAAATATCTTAAGTAGATAATTCACTCCCTTCCCCGTATTCTTGTACTTCTAATTTTTCGAGTCAAAACATTGCATGATGCCTCCTGTTTTCTCATTTAAGGTCCCAAAAAATTCAACTTGCCTTTCTCTAAATATGTTTTTTTCGTGTGTATGTGTGTACCCTGCTGTGATCCGTAACCACGTTTAGATTACTCGTGACATTTTTAACATCCTTCGAAATCAACACATTTATGTTTTTTTTCAATGCACAATTAAAACCAATCTCAATACCGCAATTCTCACAGTCTCGGCACTGCAAAATCTGACTCAGAATATGTATTTATACTGAAGGAATAGGCTATAAAGCTCTTATTCACATATGTCCAGTAGAGGTGGGTAAGAACGTTACAACAACAAACAGTACAAAAACACGATAATAGTGCAAAGTACAAGAAAGGTAAACAAATTACCCAAACATGCAACACTAAACTATCCCCATCCAACCAGGCAAAGCCCACTGAGGTATTAACTTATTTTTCAGAAGCGACTTGGCCACAAATGATAGCTCAACAAAGTGGCCCATCATTTGGACATTTATAGCAACAAAATAATCTAAATAATCACCTCACCAACCCCCCCCCCCCCCATCACCACAAAACTATCGGGACTACTCTACTTATTAACGAGTTAGGTTCCAAAGGTCTGTTCGTAGGTCGATTTGTTCGTAAGTCCAACTTTACTCCTGTCGATTTCAAACATGTTGTAGGGCATGTACACTCAACACGGGGAATGGATTTAAAAATTAATAATTTCCTGTCGATGTAGATGCCACCACCGCCATCTATTGCGCAGCGGTTGAACTTCCGACTCTCGGTCCGAACAGGCAACTGGACATACGGACAGATTTGTTCGCATCTTTTAAAGTTCGTAAGTCGAATGTTCATAAGTAAAGGAGCCCCTGTAAATGGAACTCGCTCGCTGGCAGCTGCCTCCCTCCCCCACCCTTATCGTGCCTTTTATTTATATATATATATTTACATCCTCCACCTTCTCAACCTACAAATCTAAGAATTAGTCTGTCAGGTGCATTTATATAAACAGACCTATCAGTTGGTCACACTCGAGTAAACAGATTTGCGTTATCCAGTTGTAAATACGTTTGAACTGCCACCTTACTAACCCCACTATTGAGCCTTATTTTCCATTATAATAATAAGACCCTGTCTGTAACTCCTTGCAAAAAAACAAGACACAAACAACGATCGGTTTGAACCACTCAATCAATACAAAGCAATGCACCGCACAGCACGTCCACCAAAACGCCCGGCTTTTCACGTACAAACACCAACCATCCATTAACCATTGCAAGCCCACTCATATATATAATTTCTACAATTTCCATTCTCATTCCCGTATTTCCCAGCTGACACCTCCAATGTGCCATGCTATGAGTAGCGATTCTATGTCATGACTGTAACAAAAAATTGCATTGGCTATTAGAATTGAATAAACTTGATAACACTTTTATCTTGTTTTTAACAATTTTCAATTACATCACAAATGAGTCGTGCAATTGAATCTCAAGTGGGCGGCAAGTTTCATTGCGGCTTGGTAAGCCACACTTGGAGAGATTGAACATTTTACAGCCGTTTCTATAGTAAAAAATTTGGCTCCTATGGCAGTCGTGGCTAATCGGTAGCAGCCGGGCGGTGGTGGCGCACGCCCATAGCCCAGCGGCCTGCGCGTCGAGGTGCTATACCCTGGCTCGCCAGGAGAAGGCAGTATGGGCAGTGGCCTAATCGCTATCTGTCTCCATTTGTACGGTGATAGGCTGTTGTTATTGCTGCCTCGCGCACGTGGATTTTCTCTGGGTGCTACGATTTTTTCCTCCCACTTGTACGTAAATAGCCGACTGTGCTATTCCGACTCATTACTACTTGGCTGAAAACATCCTACATTTTTAAAACTCAATGCAGGAACCTCCTGAAAAAGAGCCCGACAACCCAATATGGCTTTCCTGGATAAATAAGTAAATAAAAAATATAATTTTATCATTATCCACAGCCACATTTCAGCGTTTAAAAAAATATATTTTGACGGAGAAATTTAGATTGAAAAACATACCATGCAAATCTCGGTTCACATTCAGACCTGAATCCGTTCATTCATTTGATATTCACGTCATCCTAGTATTTCAAGGCTATCACGAAGGCGCTATCGTTCCGACACATTGTCCGCAGTAGTTTCAGTGGAGGGCAATGTTGCTAAGTGTAATCCAAAGTGAGTAAGTTGAGGGTACATTTCCACAAATGGCAAATTTGAACCATGATGCTGGCACACACAATGGCCTACATTTTTTAAATGGCATCAAGGAATCTGTTAATGTCCACTGTGAAGGAGATGGCGCGTAGTATTTCATGGTAAATACACTTGCAGTCATACACTTGCAGTATTTACCAGGGCTGCCTGCAGGAATCGAACCTCAAACCTCTGACTGCTGAAACAACAATCGGCGATCACGCTTCAGCTGGGCAACGTAACCACAGCTCAGTAAACGTATCAAATAAAGTCCTTCCCTCGACTCGCGCAACTGTGTTCCACCACAACTGCTCTGCACCGGAATAACCAAACGTTGCACAGTCCTTATTGCCACGAGTCTCTGGTGAATGAGCTCTCCAAAATCCACAGCAAACAACGCATTTGGACCATTGAACCAACCCGTATTTTGTTTTGCAGCGAGCGGGATGGCGGGCTCGGGAGCAGTAAATTATTGTGCAGCATCGCAAATGATAACGCCTGTTGCTTAGCAATGCTCTCGCTTTTGAGCAATTGTCCCGATCTGTTTAAAAAAAAAAGACCACAATCTTTGGGGCTAATTGGTAACAATCATCATCGTCACCATCATCTTCAAAAGAGGGTTAAAGACCAACTATTGTGTTTGACCCTTTCCCCCCAAATGTGATTGGTTAATGAAAAGTACATTGTGGAGTCAGGACGTACATTTATGCTGGCTTTTGAAAATATACAGGGCTCAATAAACTCAAGTTGGTGTTACATTTTACTGCGATCCTTTGCTGAATTAGTTGTATCCGTTTACCAGGAGAGGAAAAATACAGGCCCTTTGAGACACACCAAACACTCCCTCTTTTGACCTGGGTTACATGACAAAAAGTAATGATAATTTTAGGATTGATCCCTACAACAGAACTAGATAATGTCTTTAGGTACACATTCGTAAAAAAACATTGTAACATAATATTATTTTAAAACTAAAAAAAACATTCCAGCTCTGAGGGTCTGATCAAACATTCAATCGCGAACAATTTCACAACACAAACTCGATTTGAATAGCCGACGAGAAAACAGTTCATTTTGTTGTGCGAGGTGGATGTTCAAAGAACATTGGACAAAGTTTATGTCATGTCATTGTCAAGTCACTTCACAAAAGCAAACTGCCTTGGCTCCGCATTGATGCAACCACCTTCACGAATTGCTTTGCCCCCATCCCCCCACTGTGTTCTATTGAGAGTGTCTGAGGTCTGCGGATCTTGTTCTCCTCCGCCTTGCCCTGGGAGTGAAGAAGAGATGCGGGGGACCGGGCTGTTGCCTGTGTAAAACGCTTTGTTAAAATGTATCAGGGATTCGGCTTCAATTGCGATGTTTAAGCCTCGACTTAAAACATTCCTTTTTAGGAAGGCTTTCACCTCATTTTATCTTCAGGCTCTTGCCCTCCTATTATTATTATCAGTAATTTTAATTGATAGGTTTTTATGCTCATTGTGTTTATGCATATTGTATACAGCTCTCTGTGATCCATGTATAACGATCGAAATTAACAATCACCCCAAGCCAATGTGCAGCCTAACGGTTATTCAAAAGTAGGCCAAGGTCTCCGATTGGCGGAAAGAGGCCTCCACGCTGATTGGTCGGGAGGCACGACTTTTGAAGTGATTGGAGGAAAAGGTTTGAACGAGAATAGGCGGGAAACAGACTTGAAACCCCAGAGGTGACGGTTGGGAAAAATTAGAGGAGAAGCACAGGGATTGGCTAGGGGATAAACGTTGAGGGAACATTCGAGAAAGGGGGCTTGAGTGATATAAAAGGGGAGGGGACGTTTGAGGGAAGGGACGAGCTTCAAGACCAAGCAGGAAGCCCGGACCTCGTATTGTTACTGTGTCATAATAAAAGAGGCTCCTAGTAGTTTGTCGTTCGAGTCGTTACACGTGGATGAAGGGCGCTATATAAGTCCAATGTATTATTATTTATTATTACTCGGAGTGATACAATCTCCATAAGGATTCTGAGCAAACACTATTCCTCAACATCAATTGTGACTAATTACGGAGGAGCTCCCATGGGTTACCCCAGTTACCATTGCTGCATCTCAGATAATGTACTGTCCATGTCATCCACATTGCGCATAGCACATGGATGCTTCAAGGTTAACCTGCTCTTTTCGTTCTAGATAACACTATGTAACACAATTTTTGTTCCGGGGTAGTAAGTGTTATTTCGTAATTGTGTATGCCTAAAAGTATAGAAAATGGCTATTATTCCCCACAAACTTTGCTTTTGTGACAAGGACAGTGATGTTTTGAAATTTACCTATTTTCAGTGAGAAAACTGGCGAATTTGTGTCTTTTCGTTCACATAAAGTCAGGAAAAAAGAACATATGAATAAAAATTAACATGTATTGATACTAAAGTAATACAAAAAATACTACAAAAGATTTTGGAGTAGTTTTTCGAGATTTCGAGATTTACGACTTTACCATGAATCACTTTCACGAATCAGTCCCCAAATATAGTCTTCCATCATGTTCTCGTTATACTGTCCTTGATAGCGGCGTTCAAAGTCCAGTATATCCTGGTGGAAGCGCTCGCCTTGCTCCTCCGAGTACGCTCCCATGTTCTTCTTGAATTTATCAAGATGAGCATCAAGGATATGGACTTTGAGGGACATCCTACAGCCCATTGTGCCGTAGTTCTTCACCAGTCTCAAACAGCTCCACATAGTTTTCGACCTTGTGATTGCCCAGGAAGCCACGAACCACTTCGACAATGCTGTCTCAAGCCGCTTTCTCCTTACTAGTGAGCTTCTTGGCGAATTCATTGCACTCCAGGCTCTTCTTTATCTGTGGTCCGATGTAGACACCGGCTTTGACCGTTGCCTCAGACAGCTTAGGGAAGAAGTCTTGAAGGTACTTGAAGGCTACCGACTCCTTATCTACAGCTCTGACAAATTGCTTCATAAGGCCCAATTTGAGGTGCAGTGGTGACATCAGCACCTTCCGGTGGTCCACCAGTGGTTCCCACTTGACGTTGTTCCCCCCACAGAGAACTCAGTCCGCTGTGGCCAGTCCCACCTGTGGTCGTGCGCCTTGGTGTCCCTGCTGTGGTCGTGCGCCTTGGTGTCCCTGCTGTTTTTTTTAAATTTTCACCTACGTGACTTTACCGAAAGAACCAAAGAGTATGGATCCTTGCAGTCACGAAAACTTCAAATCCAGACAAAAAAAAGAGGGGAAATTTTGTAAAACCGCCTTGGAGACCAATCAGGAATGCCATAATTTTGAAGTATCCGATGACCTCCCAGCCGTACTCGTCATGCTTCAAGGCATCCAGCAATGTCTTGATGCTCTTGTAATCCTCTTTGAGGTGCACTGAGTGAGCCAGGTGAAGAAACGGGTACTTGTTACCATGATGGAGCAGCACGGCTTTGAGGCTCCTGGATGAGCTGTCAATGAAGAGGCGCCACTCATTCTGGTTACAGGCGATTCTGATTGCCTCCAACAGACTGGTCACATTGTAGCAGAAGCAGAGCCCATCTTGACGGGTGAAGGAGCTGCAAAAAGGTTAGTGACGCTTCCTCTGATCTGCGACTTGCACACTTTCATCCAACATGTTCCACTGCTTGAGCCTAGACGTCAAAAGCTTGGCATTGGACTTGGTAAGACCAAGATCTCTGAATCAAGTCGTTGAGGTCTTTTTGGTTGGGGTAGTATGGGTTTCTCTACTCAGCTCCACCTCTGAAATTGTCATCTGGATTTAAAACGTCTTCCTCGCTCTCTGAATTGCTGCTCTCTTCTAAAGACGGCTGCTCTATCTCCAGAGGAGTGGGTACGGGGAGCTCATGGCAGTGTGGCACCAGAGCGATGGATGAAGGAAGGCCCAGATACGTGATAGCAGGTGCATTCTTGCCAGTCCGACGTTTGGAAGGGTCCACCATGCAGAAGTAGCAATTGCTTGAGTGGTCAGTGGATTCCCGCCAAATTCTTGGATAGCGAACTTCATGGCTCTCTTTTCCCCTCTGTACCATCCTACAAAAATACATTTATTTCACCCATGACTAATGTGTAAGAGATTAATCTTGATTTGAAGCTTTCGTGACTGCAGGAATCCATATCCTTTGGTTCTTTCGGTAAAGTCACGTAGACAGAAAAAATAACAAAAAAAATATCAACGTTTCGATCGACACACAAGCGGTCGTCTTCAGGAAAAGGGGGGTTAGCTTCTAAAGACAACTGCTTATAAAGGTTTGAAATGGGCATAGCCCAAATGTCAGCAGCCAATGCCAATGCAAGTGGTGGGCAGCGACCGCGGCGGTGGTGGGCTTTCCACCAATTAGAGGGCTGCCAGACAAAAATGAGCATGTCAATGCAAGATCGCCGAGCCTTCTA
This sequence comes from Lethenteron reissneri, assembly GCF_015708825.2. Classification (NCBI taxonomy): domain Eukaryota; kingdom Metazoa; phylum Chordata; class Hyperoartia; order Petromyzontiformes; family Petromyzontidae; genus Lethenteron; species Lethenteron reissneri. The sequence goes on from NC_083781.1 coordinate 4,900,382, forward strand.
CACGGTGAGTGCGCCTAGGTGGCTGTGTTATTGTGAGAGATTAGCATGTTAATGTGAGATCGCCGAGCATCCTCCATGACGAGTGTGCCAAGGTGGTTATGTTAATGTCAGAGATTAGCATGTTAATGGGAGATTGTGAAGCAGCCGTCTCGAGGATGGCGCATGAGGTAGCTGTGTTAGTGAGAAATTTAATCTGTTAATGTAAAATATCAGAGAGCCGAAAATAACAACTAAAATCGGAAGTTGGTAGGCTGGGAACATCACAGCCAGTTTTGACTTAAACTGGTTAATAACGTCCTTCCAATGATTGGTCAGTTTGTATCCACCTTCTCGGTTGAAATTGTGTCTGTGTTTATATATCTGGATGGCTTCATGAACGAATCTTTGTTGATAGCCAGTGGGTTTGCAGAGTACCTTCGTCTTGGAGAAATCAATTTCGTGTGAGCCCACCGCATTATAGACAATGATCAGCTAAGGTATTGGTCCTACCGTGTTTCAGATCTGCCTTATGTTCACGAACACGGTCCGAAACATGTCACTTCGTTTCCCCAATGTAACCACCGCCGCAGACACAGCTTAGTTTAAATATATTGCATGTCAGGGATCACATCCTTTACAGATGGGATCAGATCTTAATTACGTTAAGATCTGATCACTAAAATCAAACTCGGTTCAGGCCACAAAGTGAGCCGGAGATAACTGGTTTCCTGGTCTCTCGATAATGAATTTCAAGCCACCAATGCTGAAACACCAAGCCTCGCAGATTAGGATCACTGGTAATCTTACAGTGATAGCGCAGAAACTGCACATTTTATGTGACATGATTCAATTAGTGCGCAATGCAAATGAGAGTAATGATTCCACGAAATCGCATATTTGAAATGTAAAATGCACCTACAACTGCATGCCACGTTAACATGTTAAATTAAGCAATCGATTATCGAAGATCGCAAAAGAAAATGACAGATCGCCTCTGAAAAGCTTTTGAAATGGCAGTGGCAGCATTTGGCAACTTGTGCGTGAAGTGACATCACAACAACAACGATAGGCCTGTGTGTCTCGAGAGAGAATTATTTTGCAGCACCTAGAATGACTTAGTAGGCCAATCATTGAGTGGCAATCCTTGCCACAGTAATTGCAAGTGAATGTGGTGGCAGCTCCAGAGGTATTTGTTGCTTTTCCTTTACGTCGCTCCCTCTTGGTCTGCCATGCAGTGTGTCTTTTCTCCTCGCCTCTCCTAAGGCCTGTTGTCACAGCCTGCTGCCAGCTGAGTCAGACACCGGCAGTATTCTCCCAGTCACTTTCATGTCCCGTTTACAGACATCTTTGAAGCACAGGACTGGGCGACCAGTGGCCCCTGTGCCTCATGCCAGCTCGCCGTACAAGACATCCTTGGGTATTCTGCCATCCTGCATGCGGCACACGTGTCTAAGCCATCTCAGGAGCCTATAACTGAGTAGAGAGTACATGCTGGGAATGTTGGCCAAGTTGAGGACTGAGATGTTGGGAATGTGATCTTGCCATCTGATACCGAAGATGCGCCTGAAACATCGGAGGTGGGATGTGTTTAGTCGATGTTCTTGATGGGCGTATGTTGCCCAGCACTCAGACCCATAGAGGAGGGTGCTAAGGACACAGGCCTGATACACCTGTACTTTGGTGTTGAGCGTTAGGGATTTGTTCTCCAACACTCTTTTGGTCAATCTGAATATCGCTGTAGACGCCTTCCCAATGCGCTTGTCAATCTCTGTGACAAGGGACACATTTCAGGTGATGGTGGAACCCAAGTAGGTGAGGTCCTGAATTGCTTCCAGGGTGTAGCTGCCAATGTTTATGGAAGGGGTGTCTCTGACATCCTGGCCCATGACATTGGTCTTTTTCAGACTGATAGTCATGCCAAAGTTGTTGCAGGCATTTGCAAGGTGGTCGATGAGTGTCTGCAGACCTTGTTCTGTGTGAGTTGTCAGCGCAGCATCATCAGCGAATAGGAGTTCTATGATGAGGATTTTGCAGACTTTGGTTTGGATCTGAGACGGCCACGGTTGAAGAGTTTGCCATCAGATCTTGTATGGAGAAAGACTCCCTCTTCTGCTGTCCCAAAGGAATGTGTGAGCATAAGTGAGAAAAATATGCCAAACAGTGTTGGGGCAAGCACACACCCCTGCTTTATACCGCTGAGTATTGGAAATTCCTCTGAGGTGTGCTGTATTGTTCCTTTAATGTTATCATGGAAAGAAAAAATGTCTGCCAGCAGCTTCGGTGGGCAGCCGATCACTTTGAGGAGTTTGAAGAGGCCTCCCCTATTGATGAGGTTAATGGCATGTGTCAGATCAATGAATGCCAAGTACAGGGGCATTTTCTGTTCTCGACATTTCTCCTGTACCTGACGCAAGGAGAAGAGCATGTAAATCGTGGACCTTCCTGGTCTGAAGCTACATTGAGCCTCAGGATACGTCCTCTCAGCTAGTATCTGTAACCTGCTGAGGACCACACGGGCAAAGGTTTTCCCCACGATACTCAGCAGGGAGATGCCGTGGTAGTTATTGTAGTCCCCACGGTCACCCTTGTTTTTATATAGGGTGATGATGTTGGAGTCTCCCATGTCTTGAGGCACTGCTCCTTCTTCCCAGCACTGGCAGAGAAGTTCATGGAGTTTTGTGAGGATGGCTGGTTTCGAACATTTCAGTACCTCAGGTGTGATGCCGTCCTGTCCTGGGGACTTGCCGCTGGCTTGTGAGTTGATGGCGTTGTCCAGTTCCTTCAAGGTTGAAACATTGTCCAGTTCGTGTATCGTTGGTAAGGGCCTTACAGCAGCAAGGGCAGCTTCTGACACACCGTTTTCTCGTGATTAGAGCTCTGAGTAGTGTTCTACCCACCTGGCCATTTGCTCTTGTTTATCAGTGATGATGGCCCCTGTACTGGATTTCAAAGGGGCAGTCCTACTGATGTTTGGATATTACCAGTGTCGGAGGCAAGTTGGATCCTACTGCTGAGGTTCAGCCAGTAGTTGTTGGCACAGCGGCTGGCAGTCATTTGACCTGCACTGCATGCAGCTTTCAGAGCCCTCAATGATCCTGTACTTGGGACTTGCTTGTACTTCAGGAGTGCCATGCGCTTGGCTTGGAGGATGGGTTACAATATAGCCAGATGTTCTTCAAACCATGCTGTGTTCTACCTTGTCTGCTTGGCGTCTCTGATGTATGCCCACTTTGTCTCCACGCTTCCATCTGGTGTGTCGTGTAGGGACTGCTCAAGCCTGTGTTGGAATTATTGAGTGAGCTCTGGGAGGGAGGTATTGGCAGAGTTGATGCGTAGGCAGCGCTTTGTTTGAGGCGGTGTATCTTTTTGGTGTGTAGTTTGACCTTGCTGGATACCAGTGAGTGATCGGTGTCACAGACTGCACTGTGGTAGCTGCGTGTGATGAATGCTGAGTTGAGGAGGGCTCGTCGGGTGATGACGAGGTCCAGTTGGTGCCAATTAAGAGAACTTGGATGTCTCCATGATACTTTATGGCAAGGTTTTGTGAGAAAGAATTAGTTTGTGATACAGAGATTGTGGTATGAGCAGAGCTCCAGTAGTCTTTGGCCACTGGGATTCATCTTTCCGATGCCATGATAGCTAAGGCATGCGGGCCACGCGCCATGGTCAGCTCCAACTCTTGCATTGAAGTCTCCCAACAGAAGCATGTGCTCAGAGCTCACGATTTTGCGAATTATATTGTGAAGTTCTTCATAGAACTGGTCATGAATCTCCGAAGGTGAGTAGGGTGTTGGGGCATAGACACTCAGGATGTTTACATGGCCAGAAGCAGTGAGCAGTCTCATGAGCAGAATCCGCTCAGAGCCTGCGGTTGGTGGCTCTATCATGCCAAGGAGTGTGTTTTTGACGGCGAACCCAACACCGTGTTGCCTTGGTTCGTTCCGCTGTTTGCCTTGCCAGTAGAAAGTGTAGTCACTCTCTCATAGTGAGCCACTGCCAGCAAGCCGGGACTCCTGAAATGCTGCAATATCCACATGGAATCTCGCCAGCTCCCTGTCGATAACTTGAGTCTTGCGGATGTCCTCAATCTGCAATAGATCTTCGGAGAGTTCAGAACACATTGCACGTACATTCCAGCTTGCAAAATGAAGGGTTAGTACCTTCTTTCCTTTTGTTTCGCTTTTGTCTGGTGCAGGTGTTGCAGCCCACTTTTCTGGTGATGAACCATAAGCTCCAAGCACCCATTGGAGCAGGTGAGCTGTGGCGGGAAAGCACCTTATTAGCCGGGGGCTGCCCAGCTTGAGGTGGGCGGTAGCTATCTATTGGGGTGCAATAACCCCTCCCACCGACGATGGCAACCCGTGGCGCCCATTTTTTACGCCAATCCAAAATGAGCTTATAACCCGTGACTGCTGCCGTCCGTGTTTCTTGGCCACAAGCAGGTGGCCGAGGAGTGTCCTCTCCCCATTTGTGCACCTCTTGTTGGCGCAAAGCCCGGGCAGGTTACTCTGGAAATCCTGGGTTGCCCATGCGTCAGGATCCCCCCCTTGGCCTTGCTGGTGAGGCCCAAAGGAGTGCGTAGCACGACGTTTGGTACCAGTTTTGCTGCAGGGGCTGCCGGGAATGTGTCGCTGTGCATCACAAAACCGCATAAAGGGCCCCACTCCTGATTTTCTGTCGGGGTTTACTCCCTTAGCCATTGACTCACCCGAGACACTCACAAGGCAGTGAGAAAACCACGTAACCCTGGGAGGGGCACTTACCAGGTACTTACAGCCGGGCCAGCTGTGCTTAGGACTCGCGTAAGGCAGGGTTGTCACGCCCTGTGGTAGTTTATCGCAAACTACCCCTTACATCACAGCTGCGCAAAGTAGCCTGGGTATTTTCAAGTTGGTATCGAACGGCGTGTCGTGCGCTGTGGGACAACGTTGTGTAATGAAGAGCTCATCCGATGTGTCTTCGGGTTGTACCACACTTTGTTCAGCGTTACGTCTAACGCTTTGCCAGTGGCAGGATGTTATCTCATTCACCTGGTATGTAGGAGGCCGTGGGTTCGATCCCATCCCTGAAGGCTGTATATTTTGAGTTTGGCGTTTGCATGATCTCACTCTCCCAGTGGTTGCATGGATTGTTCTCCAGGTCCTCTGGGTTTCCCTCCACATTAAAAAACATGTGTTTATTTGGCTGCTATAAATTTACACATATGATCAGCTACTTTGATGAGCTATCATGGTGGCCAGGTCACCTCTGAAAAATATCTAACAGCTCAGTAGGCTTTACACGGTCAAAAAAAGTACATCACAGCAGTGAAAAGTCTTAGCAGTAGCATTGTTATGATGTTCGTAATAAGGCTTTTCTGGATTAAATATTGGAACTATTAGCAAATAACCACCATCTATATATATAAAATCGTTCATGTCTGTGTGTCTGTGTGTGTGTGTGTGGACTGCACTTTCATTGGACGGCGGTTGCCCCTGGCAACGGCTAGCCACGCCTTCGCAGCTTTCATTGGACCTGGCAACGGCTAGCCACGCCTTCGCCAAGGGCTGCAGTTTCATTGGACGGCGGTTGCCCCTGCCAACGGCTAGCCACGCCTTCGCCACTTTCATAAGCTCCGTATTTAATTAAATATTAGCCATTACACAGTATTGTTGGAGCGCTAGGGGGGGGGGAAGGAACGCCACCCGTACCCTGCCTCTTCCAAGCCCACAATTTTAGGCGAGGCCGCAGGCTTTGCACGCTACTAGGCCTCGACACCCACCACGCCACTCTGAGGTAAATTCATCAAAGTTTTTCCTACTCTTCACTACACCCCCACCACAATGTGTGCTATTAATATTACTTTTAAACCCAACGCGCCAACAATCGATCACTTTAATGTTCACTGTACAAATACTCATTAAGCTGGGTGAGCGTACTGCCAGTCTATCATGTACACTGTAGCCTGCTTATTAAGCTCGGTGAGCGTACTGCCACTCTATCATGTACACTCTAGCCTGCTTATGAAGCTGAGTGCGTGTACTGGCAGTCTATAATGTGGACTCTTGCCTGCTTATTATAATCGATTCTTTATATGTTCTTTGTACAAACAGTCATTAAGCTGCTTGAGCGACCCCAGTTCGATTCCAACTCACGCCCACCACCGCTGACGATTATTTGAAACGGACCTGGCCCTCCCCTAGGTCCACTCAGCCTCAAAAGCGTAACTGCTGTCGTGTGTGAACATCGTCACTGGGGAGACAAAGGCGGCGGGGCATCGTGGATCCAAGTCCCCGGCAAAGCCGGGTCATGTGTGTGTGTGTTTGTGTTTATGTGTATGTCTGTGTGTCTCTATGTATGTGTGTATGTATGTGTATGTATGTGTTTGTGTGTATGTGTGTGTGTATGTATGTGGGTTTTTTTTATGTCTTTATGTGTATGTCTGCGTGTCTCTATGTATGTGTGTATGTACGTGTGTGCATGTGTTTGTGTGTATGTATGTGTGTGTCTATGTATGTGTGTGTATGTGTTTCTGTGTATGTATGTGTGTGTATGTATGTGTGTTATGTGTCTGTCTGTGTCTGCATGTATGTGTGTGTGTATTGTGTATGTGTTTATGTGCATGTATGTGTGTGTTTGCGTGTATGTGTATGTCTGTGTGTATGTGTTTGTGTGTATGTGTGTGTATGTATGTGTGTGTATGTGTGTATGTCTGTGTGTGTATGTATGTCGGTTTTGCCGCCGTGGTGGATCCAAGTCAAGCGACGACTTTGTCGTATTAAGTCGCTATACACAGCGTTGCCCGGGAGGAAAATACATTTTTACTCTTAACAAATCTTTTCTACATTACATAGCAATGACAAAACAACTGTCTAATTACTTTTTAACCCGACGCGCAAAAAATATATTCTTTCTAAGGTCACTGTGCAAATACTCATTCAGCTGGCTGAGCGGACTGCCAGTATATTACGTACACTGTAGCCTGCTTATTACATTCGGTCAGTGCACTGCTGCAATGCAATCAATGCTCATATTTTGGGGTTGCTGCCACAGCCTGCTGTGACGTACAAGTCGTTCAACAAGACACTTGAAAATGACGATGCAGTACGCTTTCCCACTGAATTTCTTGACTCTCAAGAATTGCCAGGCATGCCTCAACACAAACTCACGCTGAAGGTTGGCGCACCTATACTTTTGTTGCGAAATCTCAATGCTCCAAAACTCTGCAATGGTACAAGACTTTGTGTCAAGTCTTTGTTTCCAAACTTAATTGAAGCAGTTGTGTTGACTGGCAGTCACAAAGGGGTTGAAGTGCTATTGCCACGGATCCCCATTATTGCCGAAGATGTCCCATTTCCCTTCAAGCGAACGCAATTCCCCATTCGTTTGGCTTATGCAATGACCATTAACAAATCTCAAGGTCAAACATTCCTAATTGCTGGGATCAATCTACAAACGCCTTGCTTTGCCCACGGCCAACTATACGTGGCCTGCTCTCGCGTCGGATCCGCCAAAAACTTATTTGTCTACGCACCTGGCGGTATCACGAAAAACATTGTGTACCCACAAGTTCTCATTGATTAGTTTCTAAACTTCCGTAATCAATTATCTTTAAACACTTCACTTAAACACACTCTTTACTTACCTTTTTATAACACTCCCTAATAAATTATTCGATACACTTTAACATCTTTCTCTGTCCCCACTTATGTACCCGCCACAAGCGCAACGCGTGCACATGCAAACCACAAAATACAAAGCCTCCAACTCAGACAACACGTGAGGACCCGTGCAACGGCGGGTTTTACTGCGAATTGCCAAAGTTGTCAATATGTGTGTCTGTTCAACATGTTAACCGTATTTCCCGACATGCAACAAACAGCAAATTTCGCATGGGGCTACTTTGCAGACTGTACACCATGCAAACATTCTCAAAATACACTTTTTTTAGGGGAGGGGGTGAGCTCAATAATTCATATATTTTGGTACACCAATTGACCTGTGACGTCAAATATGTCATGTGACCCGCGCATGTGTAAGCGTAACGCATTGCAGTGTCGTGGTTAGCGCGCCGCGCTACGAACCCGGCCACCCAAGTTCCATTCCCGCTCACGGCCACCACCGGTGACGATTATTTGAACCGGTCGTGGGCCTACCCTAGGTCCACTCAGCCTCAAAAAGAGTAACTGGTGTGGCGTATGAACATCGCCACTGGGGAGACAAAGGCGGCCTGGCGTCGTGTATCCAAGACCCGGGCGAAGCCGGGTAGTACAGCTAGTTATTCATTATAAAGTTGAAACTGGAAAGACTTCATTTGTAAACATATACCTTCTAGTTTAACACGTAGGCTTTCGCGACCAATATTATTCATGATCAACGTTTTTGGGTTTAACGCGATCTAAACCCAAAAACGTTGATTATGCATATACCTTCTAACCGCGCAGTCTTAAAACCAGTCCTCTTCATTACGTTAAACCCATAATTGAATGCTTTTATCCCAAACTGTTGTCGTTACTTTGTGGCTTGATTCCCAAAATAGAAGTATACATTTTTTTTTTAACCCACGACATTGTCATGTTGCTGGGAGGCGGCTGACCTGTGCGATGGTGCACATCAGCATGAGCATGAGCGGAGCGGCGACCTTGTCCCGCTGGCCATCCTGCTCCACCTGCAATACATGACGGCCGGGTCACACTCGGCAATGGCAAAGACAAAGATCCCCCGTGTAGCCTTAAAAGACTGTTGGGGCAAGTGCTATTAGCGAGCACCTATTAAGGCTGGCACGACACACCAGGAGGTGGCTGACCAACACCAGGCCCGCCACCTTTATCTCCCTGTGGCACTGGGTACTCATTTGAGGTCGAGTCGACATAGGGGACGCCCAGTTCAGATAATCGTCACTGGTGTTGGCCGTGAGCGAGAATCGAGCGCACACATACACACACGCACGTGTAAAAGCACATCGCTCACATTCCCACTTTGCACACCGTCTGTCACCTGTGTTAGCAGTAAATGGATCTGTTATGAGTTTCTCGCGGCAGGGAGATAGTCATTATATATTCAGTCAGGGATGTTATGTAAAAACATCACATCCAGATCTTCTTCAGGCACACGTATCGTCAAATATAACTTTTACCGCGTGGAGTGGATGCTGCCATGCTGCGATGGTTATCACACTGGGCTTGCAATCTCGAAGTGGCGAGTTCGATGTCATCTCCTGGCGTGACAGTTGAGCAATAAAAAATTGCTATATACTACTACGTAAATGTTTTAAGTCTTGATATATTGCACAGGCACGGGTGCATATCCCTATTGCTGCCTACATGAAAAACAGTGTAACATCTCAAGGGTTGTTGGTCTAATTAGGTTTTATTTTTGTAAACCTGTGTGTGGGTCGGAACATGAGTGCATTAACTTTTAATGGGAATATCGTGTCCCTTTGTAGAGTTGGAAAGGGCTACACGAGATATTTTCAATTACGTTTTCGTGTTCTAGGGTAGCTCCAGATATTAGGGAGTTATGGCTTCAAAAGTCGAACATGGCACGCAGACAACCCAAAAAAATGTCAAATCTTTCAATGACCCATGACTTGGAAGCTGTGTGACCTACGAACCTCCAATTTGCAATGTTATGTCTTTACGGTTCCTGCAGCTGTGACAAATGTATTGTATGTGGTCATATTGGAGATCCAGTGATTTTACATTTAAAAAGTTCAACATGCATTGAGTGTTAAATCTATTTGTTTTTCAGGCCTGCACGAATATTTAAGTGAGTGATGGGGTTTTCGCATGTGTCACTGAAATGGTGAGCATGGGTAGCGGTGGTGTAGCTGTTAGCACGCTGCGCTACAAACCCAGCAACCCGGGTTCGATTCCTGCTCATGGCCAACACCAGTGACGATTATCTGAACCGGTCCTGGGCCTGCACTAGGTCGACTCAGCCTCAAATGAGTAGCTAGTGCAATGTGTGTAACCATCGCCAATCAGGAGACAAAGGCGGTCGGGCGTGGCGTTGGCTACCCACTCCCTCGTGTGCCGTGCCGGACTTCATAGGCACTCGTTAACAGCACTTGCCCCAACAGTCTGTTCCAGGCTATACGGGGGATATATGTGTTCATCATGGAAAAAAAATATTTTTTTACCTTTTGTAAATGTTCCAAGATGAGAGTGATGAGCATGAGAGAATTTTTTGGACAGTGTTCCAAGTGCTTTTTCAATTTCCACCATATCAGAGGAGCTCCTGAAATGTATGAGAGGAAAAAAAAAGACAACCCACCACATTAGAATTACGCGGTCAACAACAGGACTGGAGAAAAAAACACGCCATACAACTTGTAAATTAATACCAAACAACAAATCCAGACACCACTGCCACATGCTGTGTGCGACATTTTAAACAAACAAGACAATTTGTATTTATATATTCTGTCTCGCTTCCCTCGTCTTTGTCTCTGCCCCCCCCCCTCCTTCTTATGCCCAACCACTATTCCATTCTTTGTCACTTCTAGCCGCCTTACGCTTGAACAAACTTCCCCTCTACGTCAAACAATCGCACCTCCAGTTCACACGGTTGGCTACGTACGGTGTGAAAGAAGTTCAACATACATTCAGCCTGACTATTTTTCGTTCTTGCCTCAAAACTCACTTATTTTCCCTTGCATACCCCAACTCCCCTTCCTGTCCCACATCATTAACTCCATCCCTCTTCGCAATTTCCCTACCCATTCATCGCACCCACTCATCATCAACCACTCATTGCCACTTTCATCATCATCATCATTTATCTAATGCATCGTTATATTCATCCTTCTCATCAACCCATCTCATCTCATCACGCTGTTTTGCTGTACAATTCCTAATAATCTGTTTAGAGCCTTGTTTAAGGCGACAAATAAATTAGATAAAAATAAGATCTCCAGACACTGTACAAAACCGTGGGTAAATGCATCATCTCTTGGAAAATGGAGGCATATCTTTATAAACTCTATATCTGCATATGATTATCTTAGGGAAGCTGCCAGTCTAATTGGTCATCACACGGGATTCGCAATCAAGAGGTCGCCGTTTCGATCGCCCGCCCTGGCAGCTGAAACAACAGTGCAAGTTTTTTTTTGTGTTTATATATTTTTTGTAATATATTTCAATCAGAGCCGGGTGCAGCACACAAACCATGCCGCGCGGAGGGGATTCGGGGCAGGGGTACAGAAAATCCGCAGTCCCCAGTCCAGAACTTTAAAAAATGTGGGTTTATAGCAGGACGGCGAGTGGTGGGCTCGGGACCACGAGCGGGGGTGTCTGCATTTTTACACGCTTTCTATTAACTCATTCTGTCTGTTGTTGTCGTCGTATCCTCAAATCTTGTAACTCAATTTAAACCCACTTCCCAATGTGGTATCGACTGCAAACTTGATGACAATACTATATTCTATCATAATAAAAAAGTATTTTTTTAAATTCATTTTTATATGTTATGTTTCGGCTTGGGTCTAACTGTCCACGCTCAACTGACGTTGGCTGTAAATCACCAAGGTCCCTTACGTTATGCTAAGCCTCGGGGCCACTTCATGGAGTCGTGGAGTTCTGCCATTACTCGTACGGTACATTTCATCAAAGCGTGTTTAAAAAAAAGTATTTTAAATATTGCTTATCATACGGTGCACGTTTCTTGAATCCCTCTGCCTCTGTGCCACCCAGCCGTGTAAGTGGGGAGCGCTGGTCCGTCGTCGGCAGGTCATGCGCGGTGGGGTAAAGTGTGGGTACTCCCATCCTTCGTCACGATGTTCTGGCCAGCGTGGAAGATTAGGCCGATTATAGTCCGAGGCAGGGGCCGGCAACCAAACTAACAAGAGGAGACATGTTTGTCTAGTTTGGTAGAATAACTTAAAACATATATATTTCAAGGGCCGCAATGCACTGTGGTGAATACGAGTCGGTGGGTCCTTAATAAATGAGGTCACGAAGCAGTCGTTAAAGAGCCGCACGCGGCTTCGAAGCTGCAGGTTGCCGACCCCTGGTCTAGAGCTTGAAGGGGCCTCTAAAGCTCCCTCTAGCGGAGGCCCTTCCACCGACAGTGATGTGAGCGAGTCATTACGGCGCTGCCCCTTTACCTTTACATTTGTTCGAATGATGCTAATAATCATAAATTACATTAACGAGGGGCAATTCATCGAGGGATCTCAGTGCTCCCATGCACGAAGTTGGTAAATGTAAATACTACAGAGTCCAGAGTCCACTGGGTCATACGTGGGGAGTGCAGGCCTGCATGCGAAAGAAGACGTAGCATGGTGAGTGAGCTCGCCTTGTCTAACCACTGGTGGGGAGGGCATTCCATGGTCTTGGCGCAGAGGGTCAGCCACTTACTGGGTTAGCTGCAGAAACAAAAAAAAAATACCCATTGCGTTGTAAGGAGTATCTAGTTCAACATAGAAGAACTAGATGCCTGTAAAATGGAAATAGATCCCTTTTGTTGGTGCTCCTAAAATGCAGACACAGGCTGCGGTTTGAAGTTGCAACAACATCGTCCCTTTCTGTTTTCTTGCATCCTCCGGCAACTTCATCTCTCTCTTGCCTAATTTCTCTTCAATACATTCGAGTCTCTGGAGTTTCTCTTTTGTTCGTATTTCTTATGATTATAGTGTGCCTTGGGACACAATAATGGGTGGTAAGGTAAAAGGTGTTATTTTAAATTTTCTTTTCTGTTTTCTTTTCGTCCATTATTCTTTCGGTTTTGTATCATCAGCATCATTTTAATTTGTGCTAAGTACAGCTATCCCTATCCGTTAGGGATGTCTTCTTCAAAGAACACACATAAAATGAAATGTCGTCAATCGGAATTGCCTTTCCCAATTAATTGAATACAAAAAAGTGAGGGATGTGTTTCAGTCGTGTCATTCCAGTGCTATTCCTAACCTAAACATATGCACCAATATCACTTTGCACAATACAAATAAAAGAATAAAGAACGTAGTCATTAGAATGACTGAATCGTAATTCATCAAATATATTCAACTTTCCAGGGACCTCACCAAAGGATGTGCATGTTGGCATTTAATAGCTGTCAAGGTGATGTGAAGGACGTTGCGGTTCTGCTGGAAGGGACACCGCGACATTGTGGCGGATGGATGACGACGCAGAGTTCCGCGTGGCTTCATGATCTCATGTGGCGCGTGCCGTGGTGAAATTTGCGTTCATGGGGAAATTCGATTTCGTAAATCGAAAAGTGCCCATAATTTGTCAATTGCATTTTTTTGTGAAATTTTGTAAAATGAACGCGTTCGTAAATCGAGGGGTAACATGCACTGCAGTTGTACTTGTTGTACACAACCCTCTTTTGAATTTTTGTTTAATATTCTCACATTTTTATCGAGCGTTTCCATGAACATTTTAAAAGGTGCAGCACTGCGAGATTTGCCTCATGCCATTACATTTGGTGGGCACACCGTGGATGCTCCCACATCTTAAAATAAGTATAATCCGTAAAAACAAAGTTTTTCACTATAAATCCTTTATATGCGTGGCGGCTAGAGTCCTCTCGTCCTCTGGCTTGAGATGGCTGCCACCTATGGGTCAGATGATTGTCTGCCAGTATTAAGAAATTGGTAATTAAATATTTAATTTGTTTTCCCTAAACAGTGTAAAATTTTAGAAAAAAATTTTCACGAACATTAATTGTCTCACACAACGAGTCTGTGTGCAAAATGTCAGCTCGATTGGATCACAGGAAGTGGGTTAAAAAACGACCGAAAGGTTTGCACGGTCGTAAGCAAGCAAGCAAGCACGCAAGCAAGCAAGCGAACTTAATATAAAGGATTTAAAAAAAAAACAATCTGGCTAGTGTGGAAGAGTAGATACTCCCTCTAGTAGAGGGCCTTTCACCAGCAGTGACGGGAGCAAGCCATTGTAGGGCTGTACCTTTACATTTATATTTTTACCAATGGAAACTCGGGCTTCTCGTGGGCCTTATGCTTAGGAGGATGTTCGAGTAGCTTGTCCCAACAACCCTTTGTTCGGTCTGTGCCATTCTTCTTACATCACGCCAAAGTTGGTGAGATGTCAACTACCTCGCTTGGTATACAGGAGGTCGTGGGTTCGAACCCGACCCTGACTCCCGTTGTATATTTGGAGTTTGCGTGTCTCTCTCCCAGTGGTCTCGTGGAATTTTTTCTCCGGGTCCTCTGGGTTTTTCCCTCCACATTTATAAACGTGCGTTTATATTATTGTGGCTGCTATACATTTTCACGTGATAATCAATTTCGTTAAGCTAGCATTGGTGGTCAGGTTGCTTTTGCAAAAATAATAGCTCAGTGGGCTTTATTTGGTAAAATAATAATAATAATAATGTATTTGTAGTATATTTGTGTTGAGTGATTTGTTTACCTTTCCTATACTTTGCACTCCTTTCGTATTTTTGTATTGTTTGTCGTAACTTTCTGACCCGCCCCTACTGGACATCTGCGAAAAAGAGCCAGGATAAATAAAGATTCTGATTAAGTTGCTTGATGGACTTACACCTCTTGTCCACTGGCACATCCAAGCCTTTTGAGTCTTGTTTTTCAATCAACGTGCATCAGAACACATTTTTTTTTAAGACGATGAATTTACCTTATACCAGGGGTTGGCAAACTGCGGCTCTGGAGCTGCACGCGACTCTACGAGGACTGCTTCAGGACTTCGTTTATTAGGACCATCGTCTCGTATTTGCATACATTGCGGTTCTTTAAGTATTGATTTTTTTTGCTGTTATTTTGGGTTGCCGACTGCTGCCTTATAACCTCCAAACCGGCATTAATTGCTTCAAACGCACTATTTTTCAACTTCAAGCAATGTGCATATTTCACACATCTGACAAGAGGACTGCAGTGTACGGTGTCATGCAGTTGTTCAGGAATTGTTCACGATTTAATTCATAACACTTGAGGCTGAGTGATATTTGTACACGTTTTGATGTTACCCGAAACTTGTGGTGTTCCGGCTTGCACAGCTTTTTTTTCTGCCATGATGGGGATTCTAATAATTTATAGATGTAACCCTTCGGACTCTATGAACACCTTCAGACATTGCTCGATTTAGGCTCTACACAGTACTGTGGGGGCAGTAACATTGTCGTCAGCGCACGGCATTAATCATAGCCTGACCTCACAACTTCTTCACCAACCCACACTGAACAACGTGATTAAGTATCCATAATACAGGTTTTTTTGGGTTAGATCGCGTAAATATATAAATGTGTCATTAAACCCGCCACAGCTAATTAGTAAGGGTTGTCACGTCAACAGAACATGCCAATTCGTCACTAGTACAGCACACCGGTGTACTTGGAGACCCAATCCATAAAATTCACAATCTGAGTGCGACGTTTCGCCAGTAATTACAACAAAGTGGTTAAGTATGATGAAATGGGGTGCCATGGTGGCGATATGTTAACTACCTCGCCTGGTATGCAGGAGGTCGTCGGTTCGATACCGATACCGACCTTGACGTCTGTATATTTGGAGTTTGCATGTTCTCCCTGTGGTCGTGTGGATTTTTCTCCGGGTCCTCTGGTTTTTATCTCCACATTTAGAAACATGCTTTTAGAGTATTTAGCTGCGACTTTGTTGAGCTATCATTTGTGGCCAGGTCGTTTCTAAAACAGATCTATATAAGCTGACTGGGCCTTACCTGGTAAAATAAAAATAGCAAAGTAGTAAATAACCCCAATGGAGGGCCTTCATCCAACAGTGCATAAACAAAGGGCTGAAAATGATAACACTCTTAGACAATGCTGTTCCATGCTTCCCGCATTCAGATGAAGCTGCCTGCAGCTTTAAATTACTGTAATTTAAAACAATGCATTGCATAGAATTATCACTCTACAAGTGTGACCTCACATGGACTATCATCCACCTCTGTGATTACCTTCCATGCTTCCAATATAGTGACATTCTAACAACGGCTGAGAGGAAATTAAATGTTTTTTTTGTCAAAGCAATAAAAAAACATTATAGTACATCCACTTAAATTCCAATGCTCTAACATCACAGGCGGAGTTGAACTTTTTTATATTTGGGGGGTGTAAGGGTTCCCTTTGTCCCTCACATAAGGAATCGCGGATGCATATAATTAATGTATTTATTTTGAATCTTAATGATAAACTACTAAAATAAATCCATAAAGGTGTCCAGTTTGGGGAGCATTGCCCCCCCCCCGTGCCCCCCCCCCCCCCACAAACTCTGGCTATGAGTAGCATTATCATAATGGCTGAGAGAAAAAAATGTTAAAGCAATTTAAAGAAAAATAACCTATATTATGTTTGATATTGGTCGCTAAAGCCTACATGTTAAATAGTACATCCACCTCAATTCCAGGCCCATGAGCACAAAACCAACCAGTCACCGCACTAACACGAAATGGTGTCCAGTTTTTTTCTTATTCAAATTTTTTTTCTCAACCTCACCTCCTGAATCGTTCACTGCCCGAATGTGAAAGTTATACAAAGAAAAGGCTCAGTAGCCTTCCTCTCAATCGCCGGGGCATGCCAAAATTAAACGATTCCAGGGGAAAAGGGGGTTTAATGCAAAGCAAAAAAAACTGGGGGTTGCGAATAACAAAAGACGGGAAGATAAGCAAGGATTTACAGGGGTTGCCTAGCAACGATATACATGGCAATGAGCTAAGTCACGTACACACGATTGGTGTAAATAGCGCGAGAGAGTACTTGGTTTGGTGATAACGAGAACAAATGCAGTCCTAATAGTTTGTGATAAAAGCTCAGTCTCCAGCGGTAAGGCATGGAAGTGGGGGTTTCAGAGCCAAAGCTCACAGGTCTCAGACACTGGGCCCAAAATGGGGCCATCGAGGTTGCAAAGGTCACAGGTCTCACAGACTCGCAAAGACACAATTGGAGGCCAAGCAGGAGTCGCAAGCATGTAGGTTGCAGACATCGGTTGAACTGTGCCCTGCGAGCGATGGACCCGCAGGTCTTGGCACAAGCCGGACAAGGTGCAGGGTATGCGAGCTGGTAGGGGGCTCGAAAGACTTGGACACGGACTGATTAGGGTTGCACAGATCTCTGGGCTTGAATGTCTTGGGCACGGACTGAATAGGGTTGCATAAATTTCTGGGCTTTAAGGTCTTGGGCACGGACTGAGTTGGGATGCAGAGGTGGCAATGTTGCAGGGATTGGGTTGCAACTGGGGATAGGCTCCCAGGTGTCTCCTGTTCTTGGCGCTGTAACAGTGTACTGAGATCTACTCTCAGATATTTCCAGCCACTGACCCTGTCACACTGTGCTGAGATCTATTCTCCTGTGAATTCCGCTCTCTGACACTGTAAGACTGTACTGAGATCTGTTGTCAGACACCGCCAGTCACTTCCACTGGGATAGTCAACTGGGATTCACTGGCACTGTAACACTACACCGTAATATACTGTCACTGGTGTTCAAAATAACTCACAAACACACGTGCATTGATATACTGCTGTGCTGTGCAGTATATCAATGCACGTGTATACACCAGCATGCGATCACTGAGTTGGGCCTGTGGGTGGCTGGCAGAGTTATTAATTAACCGGACTTGGACACCAGTCACGTGGTTAATGGCGACTCGGTTGGGGATTGCTGTGTGTGACACACACGCTGTTGCATTTTACAGGTGAAGGACCCAATGGTTGTTTTAGATCGTTATAAAAATGTTCTAGACTTATTCTAGACTTGTTCTCGACTTCAAGCTTGGCTTAGAAATTTTAGTTTGTGATATATTCAATAGGAGGGGTTTTAGCACTATGCACTGTCAAGGATGACGTACTGTAGTTAATACTTGTAATTCTCTAACCTAATACTCTTTATTTTATAACCATGCCCATGCACCCAGAGTATGACTGCTTGCAATGCTATTGAGAATAGAACACATGTACAGTAGTAAGTTGTACAATGGTGACAAGTACAGTACGTATACTGTGTACATACAATACAGGTAATGGGTGTAAGTGGATGGTATAGATAGACATACAGCTTGGGAATAGTGAAGTGCAAGGGTTATTGTCAAAGACAAAGATGGATTATCAGTAGTAGAATTGGGTTTAAGAGAAACTGTTATTGATTAACCGGACTGGTACACCAGTCACGTGGTTAATGGCGACTCGGTTGGATATTGCTGTGTGTGACACACGTGCTGTTGCATTTTACAGATTGACCACAATAAATGTGTTTGTCCTCGATTTGGAGCACCTGCCCACGTCCTTCATTTCGAGTGTGCAGCACGGATACCTGATGCACAAATGGAAAATTAAAAACTCTCTAATGAACGACTGTGGTCATCCAGAACAGACCGTACATCATATTAAGATCCAATGCCCCAATCCACAAATACGAAGGAGACATCACAGCGATGATCACACTCCGCTGCTCCTCACCGCGCTTATTTGGCTTGACCACCTGAATGCGAAATTGTAGTCGTTGCTCTGTATCTACATCAGCCGTACGAAATAATAAGACTGGCACTTTGTATAAACTTTGTATAAAGTGCAGTCTTCTTTCAGTATGTCACTAAGCATACGCTCGGCTAAAACACTATCATCGATCTGTACAAATGTAGCACTTCGAGGAGAGGCACCAAACCCCTGATGGTCTGGACATGTGGGCCATAGAATCCAGGGCCTCGACAGGCAGGGGGGCACCACAGCTACGGCATTCAGGACATGGAGCGATGAATACGCAGACAACACACAGAGTTCCTTTTGCACACGTTTCTGAAGTCGAGTAAAGCACAAAGCTGCACGGTGTGTCATCTTTGCACACTTGCTTTAGCAACAAAAAAATACCGCGTTAGTACATGCCCCACTGTAATTACCAACCGGAGTTGGATTTCTAAAGCCTTTGACAAAGTACGAGCAGAAAACCGTGGATTGAATCGTATGGTTATTTTAACTGTATGTGCGCTTTAATACAGAGTACCGTGAATCTCATTTATGTGGGTGTTCTGTAAAAAACGTGATAACCCACGTATTTATTTATTAAAAGATAATCCATGCTCTCAATATGTTGTATTGTATCACCTCCCCACATATGCTCACTCAATTAACTCAACCGGCGACATTTTTGTATCCACTTAATCTACCTATACAGAGGTCTCCTTTTTTATGAGCATTCCAAACACATTTTTACTGTCTGTCAATTATTGATACATTTTTGTAATTTGCTTATTTATTGACAGTGCTCTAGCGAGGCCATGTGACTCAGAACGTCATTGCAATGAGTCTACGGGGCGAGGGGAGGGATGGTGGGAATGGCGTTGCTCTTCTGCAAATTCTGAAGAGAACATGGGCAGGGTGAGCATTGTGGATAAGATTGGAAAAAAAACATTGCACTGGGTGGGACGCGTGTACAGCATGGAGGAGGGGACCTTTACCGAGACAGGCGCTGGAACTGTGCAATTTTAAATCTCGATTGAAAACTCATTTCTTTAACAGATGCTATTTTGTGTTTAGTTTTTTTGTCCTTCCGCCCGCACCTCCAATGAGCACGGTTGGCTACGTGCGGTGGGAAAGAAATTAAAGTTAAACTCTCAACAAGAACCTGCTCTCTGGGCAAGGGACGTGTGGTTTCTCGCGTATCGTCCAGTACATCTCCCGCATTTGTATCCAATTGAGCTACCGCAGCAATCGTTTGAAAATCTATGCAAGGCACATCCTGTTGGTGATATCATCAGAAGATCAAATTATGTTTTAAAACGAGCTGGTGTGACCATGTTGTCCCCTTTAACCCAGAGGCATAGCCACCTATCCTCAAAGAAATCCATTAGCGTGATTAGGTAATTATTTATCTTAATCCAGCCAAAGCACTGCTACTCACCGGTCAGTTAAGATTGTTCTACCCTGTCTTAAAATTAAAAAAATGTTGCTTTATCTTTTATGGTTGCTAACCTAAGGCGAAGTTGTGGCGCAGTGGGTCACTATTTGTGTTTGAGTCCCAAGTCGAAGCTAGAAAAAGCTGCGTGCGATATCTGAACCGATCATGGGCCTCCTCCCCCTTCACCAACCTGTCCTTACCAGCGTGGTGAAGTATGCTCAAAACAACCCCCGTTTCACCGACTGATGTGACGTGGGGAAGCCTTAATTGAAGAGTGGAATGCTGGAGGGTTTAAATTACGGTAATATTACTATTTAACTTTAGGCAATGGAATTTCCACATTTTTGACAACGTTAACTGGCTCATATAGACAGAGAAGTGACAGACCAACAGTCACATTTAGGTTCGAGTTTTTAGCAAGTTGGAGGTGACGGCTCCACGTCGACAGAGAGCCGGGTAAAATCCACTGTGCAGTAAGTACACTGCTCCTCTTTGCAAACATACTCATTGGAGCGTGACAGATATCAGTCTCATTTATATCAACCCATTGGTCAAATAGCTTTCGGACGTGCCATGCCGGGAACTTCTTGACAAACTGAGTTTCCATTCAGTCCCCGATGAAGCTCCCTTTGCGCTGACACGCGGCACGACCCGAAGGCACATCGGACACCATGTGAATGACACGCGGAATGACACGCGGTACAACCGAAGGTACATCAGACAGCATGTGAAGTACATTAGAAAAAAAGTATAGGTAGCAGTGGCATTGGCCAAATGTATTCTGTACTAATTTCATAATTGGCCGGCAGGGATCATTGGATTCCAGAGGCATTGTCATAGGAGGTTGCAAAAAGTAGCCATGCAAATAACGGTGGGCTCGTGGATAACATTGGACCACTGCTGGAGGGTGACGGTCACGCACCACGCAGTGTTTCGTGATTCCCGAATATAGTGAAATCAGCCTTCACCTCTGAAGGTTACCGTACCGTCGCAAAGAAGTATAACGCACGGTGTTAACAAGATCTTTTGCTTTGCAAGGCTGTTGACGGACACGACACGGAAATCCCAGAATCATTGGCAGACACATTTGCGCCAGATACAACTGCGTTCGCACGGTAAGTATACACGTACCTTCAACAGAAGACAAAGTTTCGATCTCTTCAATAAATTGTAGCAGGGATCTCTGAAGCATATCCTGCACTTTTTCCACTGTTGGCTGGGCCGCCATCCCATCGCTTGTACTGTTAAAAGATTGCAAGTGACCGTGTCACGAACGATGGCACGCGAGGGCTAAACTTTCTCACATGCGTACTTAAAGCCGGAGAACTTGATCCCATCAGCCAGGGCACCTCGTGCGCACACAATAAAAACGACGGACTTTGAGCTCGTCTATTGTTGCCTTTCAACGTCCCTCTCTGACAGGCAAAGGTACACTGCGGGCATTCACATCGGTCACCAAAAAAACAAACGTCTTTACAAAACGTGAAATGACGTTTCACAACTCTGGACATTTATACGACTGCGTTTGGGTTTTTTTCGATGTCGTGCTGTGTGTTGATCTCTCCGACGTGGAACTGCTTTTTGTGTTTAGTTTGTTGTCCTTTTCACCCCCCCCCCGCGCGCACCTCCGATTATCACGGTTGGCTACGTACTGCGCGAAAGACATTCGCCATATGTACGAACGAAACGTCGGGCATCATGCTGAACGACACATGGTACGACACAAAACACATCGGAGAGTCAAGACGTTTGTGATTATAATTTTTAAATGGAATGGTTCAGTTTTTTTAATTGTGTACTACATTAACGGTTTATATGCGGTAATTCATCAAACCACACATTTATTTCATTGAAACCAGGAAGAAAGATGCCCATTCGAATGCAAGGATACCTGTGCTAAATACACAGCCGAAAGTCAAAACGTTCAAAGTTTACTCAATGCTCAAACATACACCCGGGTGTGATTGCCAGCATGTTCTGCAAATGGAAGCCAATCTCGATTCTGGGCGAGGCATGGGGGGGGGGGGGAATTCCGTCAAGGCTTAAAGTCGTCTTTGCATAGGGAGTGCCACGGTGGCTAGGAGATGTTAACTACCTCGCCTGGTATACAGGAGGTCGTGGATTCAATCCCGACTCTGACGCCTGCTATATATTTGGAGTTTGCATGTCTCTATCTTTCTCATTATCATCATCACGGTGGCTAGGAGATGTTAACTACATCGCCTGGTATACAGGAAGTCGTGGGTTCGATCCCCACCCTGATGCCTTCTGCTGTATATTTGAAGTTTGCATATTCTTGTGATCACGTGGGTATTTTTCTCCGGGTCCTCCGATTTTCCCCTCCACATTTAGAAACGTGCGTTGAGAGTATTTGGCTGCGATACATTTCCGCACGATAGGCCATTCCGTTGAGCTATTATTTGCGGCCAGGTCGCTTCTGAAAAAGAGCTACATAGCTCAGTGGGCCTTACCTGGTAAAACACAAATCGTTTAACTTCATAGTTTCATTCACCAAAGTCCCCGCCCATGGACGGAGCCGCCGACGAATCAGGCTCCAACGCATCTGACGCACACACGCACGTGCACACACGCGCATAGGCGCGTGTGTCAATTTCTCTGGTGAACTGAAAAGTAATTTGGCAACAAACATGCCGCTCCGCTAAACCTTTTGTGACACAGTCGAAAAACAAATCCACTTTAAAAACTACAAAGCCACAGTCAAATTGCGGGTTGGCGACTGCAGTCACACAGTAGGCTATTCTTAACTGTCCGTTATGGTTATACGTCTCTCTCCTGCCATGCACAACAATTAACAGGGGCAAGTAGTAACTGAACTTAGAAAAATATGTCCGATTAAACTTGTTTTCTCTCTCGTACTTTGAACCGCATCGGCGAAACATTACTCGGGTGCATATTTTGGCTGGAGAATTTGTTTCGAAAAGTGATTATTAATGAGGGATATGCACAAGTGGCATTCATAGCAGAACGGAATTCTAAGAGTCTACGTTGATATGGGGGCAACACATTGAGGTTGGACCATGACAATGTGTGAAAATGTTACCATTCCGACGGGGTTACACCTCAGGTTGTAGGAGGGATTGGTCGGGCGGATTCTATTGATCTACAAACAGTTCTCAGATAACATGTTACTAATAAGCTTAACTCAGCTTATCTATTAATCGGCTTAATTTCCGCCCCCAAGTCTACACACCGGCCCCCTTGCGTCCTAAAAGGACGTTATTAATCAGCTTACTCAGCTTAACCCCCCCCGACTCCGCACGCCCCTCCCCTTGCATCCCTCCTCCCTGGCTCCTCCCCCCTCTCTTACCCTATATAATCGCTTGTCACAAATAGCTCCATCTACTCACTACAGTAATTTTGCTGTGGCTGTTCCACCTGATGACGGAAGCTTGTGTTGCCTCCGAAACGTGATTTAATTTAGTTATTTCCATTTTATTATTATTATTTTTATTTTTCATCTACGTGACTTTACCGAACAAACCAAAGAGTATGGATCCTTGCAGGCACGAACACTTCAAATCTAGAAGTTCTCAGATAATTACAGGGGAAACGCTAAATGGAAATAGCGGCTAAATTAACCCACGATAAATTAAAGATCCAAATGATGTAAATGTACTAATTTGGGGTCTAGAGGCTTTATTGCATTTTTAGACTTGATTCTTTTAAAGTCTATAAACAGCAAACAAATTTGTTCGACTAAACCAGGAGTCGGAAACCTTTAAGAACTGCTTAGTGACGTTATTTATTACGGACCACCGTCTTGCATTCACATGCATTTTTGGACAGAATTCTAAAAAAATGCCTCTTGTTATTTTGATTGCCGACCCGTGGACTAAACAAATCACACCTGCACAGCCTGCCTGTGTCACTTAAAACACAAAATATCAAATAAATGCAAACCTTACCTTCACGTTAATCTGAAGCTTCGCATTAGTCCTGTCCAAATTCTGCTCATCATGATTCGTGGTCCGTTAAAACATTTTCAATCCGCCACGGTGCGCCACGACTTCCGGGAGCAGTCGCGAAACGTCAACAGATCTGTGAATTACAGGGATTCGTCGACCATTGGATTTGTGGACTTTCAAACTTCTGCCATTCGCACATACCCACCGTGAAGGAAATATGCAAAAAAACAGCGTTGCGCTCGCATACCTGTCAACCCCCTTATCAGTTCCTATCTTATAACGGACCAATTCAGATCTGATTGGTCACCCCGTGCCCTTATAAATCTCAACGTTCATCCTACCAAGCGCCATCACAGGGGAGAACCACACACAAATAGACAAAAAACATGTTGTTGTCCGAATTGAAACGGCTGTACGCAGTATGGACCTGAAAACTCAGTCTCCTTGTACAAGAATACGGGGTAAACCGTGTGGGTTGACACGATATGCACTTGCAGCGGTGTAACAAGGCATGCCAGTTGAGAGTGGATAGCCTCCATACAATGATTAGTAGTAATGGGTAAGGCAAGAAATATTGACAGCTACTGGTTCGCGAAGAAAACCTTTAACCAGTGGGATCACCATTGAAACCGTTAACAGCGATTTTGAGAAACAAAAATAACGACTTATCTCGATGAAATGAAGCATAAAAACCCTGAAACGATTAAAGCCATGATTTAGCCTTAACAACCTTAACAGACTGTTGGGGCAAGTGCTGTTAGGGAGCACCTATGAAGGCTGGCATGGCACATGAGGGGGTGGGTGGCCAGCACCACGCCCGGCCGCCTTTATCTCCCCAGTGGGGATGTTTAAACACCGCACCAGGTACTCATTTGAGTCGACCGAGGAAAGGAGGCCTTGGACCAGTTCAGATAATCGTCACTGGGTGGTGGGAATTGACCTCTGGTCATCCGGTTCGTAGCGCAGCACGCTAACCGCTGCGCCACCGCACACCATAATACACACACGTCAGGACGTCATCATCGTCATCGCGGCCAAAGCCATTGATGCCACCGCCACCACCACCACACCTAATTTCCGACGCGTTTTACCCTCCTCCAGATCCCACAGCCATTGCACAGGTGGCATGCAGCGGCCTCCCAAAGATTGTCAGAATACAATACTCACACAGGGGCAGTTTCAACGAAAGCGGAGATGTGCTCAGGTGACACATGCACACGAGCAATCTAACTCTTCAACTCCAGTGACCACGCGCCGCTACATGCAACATTCCACGTTCACATGGCATTTGCTCAATACATGACCCAAGTCTCAGTATTCTGTGCTAATGCAGTCAACACAGGGAACAAATCTCAAATCACTTTTTCTACTTTGAGATTGTTTTTTTCCCTTTCCGTGTTCTGTTCACAGGAAAAACTAAATAATTGTGCAAACTTGTTCTCAGCTTCCCATAATCCAAGCTTAATAAATAATAATATAAAAAACACGCTTTAATTAAATGGTAGAAGTCCACGACTCCAGGAAGTGGCCCCGAGGCTTGCTATCACGTAAGGGAACGTGGCCAATTACAGCCGACGTCAGTTGAGCGTAGACAATTAGACCCAAGCCGAAACATAACATATAAAATAAAATGTTTAAAAATATATTTTTTATTTTAATGATAGAATATTGTCATCAATATGACAGAAGTATACCAAGTTTGCAGTCGATACCACATTGGGAAGTGGGAAAAAATTACTTGCAAGATTTGAGGATACAACGACAACAACAACAGACAGAGTGAGTTAAATAAAAGCGTGTAAAAATAAAAAGGCAACAAAGATATTAAGCTAAGCAGTAAAAGTTACGATTTTGACTGAAATATATTCGGACATTTTCAAGAACTAAACTTTTAAGCATTATTTGCTGTCAGTTTCAATGTTTCGTGTTTGTAAGACAATTAGACTGCTGTTAGCGAATACCCTGATATAAATTAAGGACGGCACGGCACACGCCACATCTGCCCGCGCTGCCTTCACCTACCCAGTGCTGATGTGTACACACCGCACCAGATACTCACTCAAGGCTGAGTCAACCTAGGGGAACCATACCTGTCAATCCACACGGTTCACCCGTAGTCCTGTAAGGGGAAAATTCGTTTTCAGGTCCGTACGGTGTACGGCTGTATCAATACGGGCAACATTTTAGTTTTGTCTATTTGTGTGGGTTTCTTCCTTGTGATGGGACTTTGTAGAATGAACGTTGATATGTATAAGGGGCACGGGGTGACCATTAATTTCTGAATTGGTCTGTAATAAGGTAGCGCAATGATACGGGGGCTCGGCCGCTTTAAATATTCGCTGTCAGTGTTACTGGTCGTGAGCTGGATTCGAAACTCGGGTCGCCGTGTTGGTAGAGGAGCGTGCTGACCACTGTGCCACCACTCCTCGCCGCTGCACAGGTAAAACAAAAGACAAAGATCCCCTGTATAGCCTTAACAGACTGTCGGGGCAAGTGCTGTTAGCGAGCACCTATAAAGGCCGGCACGGCACATGGGGTGGGTGGCCAACACCACGCCCGGCCGCCTTTGTCTCCCCAGTGGCGATGTTTACACACTGCACCAGGTACTCATTTGAGGCTGAGTTGACCTAGGGGAGACCCAGGACCAGTTCAGATAATCGTCACTGATGTTGGCCGTGTGCGGGAATCGAACCCGCGTGGCCAGGTTTGTAGTGCAGCGTAGCGCTCACCGCTACACTACCACTCCCCACAGTTTAACACCCCGAAACACAAACCGCACGCCCTCCCACCGAGCTGTATGACTACACGGAGCCTTTGGACGCCTGGAGCATCCAACGAACCCCAAGAGCCCTAAGAGTGTGGTTTGTATTCAATGTTGCACTGGACATGTCTTCTATAACGGTGGTGCTGTCGTACCAAATCATTGATTGGCGGATCACTTCTTCTCTTCGTTCCTGTGACATGTTGCCAGAGACATGACAAAACGTTTCGGGGGACAGCAACAACAAAAAAGTGATGAATCAAATGTCTGGGTTCTCTCGCCATTCGGGCTGTCAGCTGCTGGGTTGTGTTATTTTTGTGCTTGATTGTTCTGGCCCGCCGCAGCCCCAGGTGGAACCCATCGAGTAAAGATGGTCGGCTGGCATCGCGCGCTTTCAAATGCCCTTCTGGAGCTGTGCACCGTTGAATCTAAATTCACAAACTTATTTCCTGAGAGCTGCTTTTTTGTGTGTTTCGTTTGTTGTCCTTCCCTCGCATCTCCGATTAGCACGGTTGGCTACGTACGGTGCGAAATAAGTTTAACGTACATACATTACAACTGTCTTGTTTCGGCCATTTGATACAAGAAGATGAGCGATTTGGCCGTGCGATTACCGAACACGATGACTCACCGTGGCCCAGAGTTTACGGGGAAGCGAGAAGAAGCCAGGAATTAAGGGTTAATGTTTAGACTTAAAACTTTCGTGACTGCAGGAATTCATATTCTTGGTTCTTTCGATAAAGTCACGTAGATAGAATTTAGATTTTTGTTTTCTATTTACGTGACTTTACCGAAAGAAGCCAGAATATAAGGGTTAGTGTAATTGGGTTGCCGATGAGGACTTTCTTCCTTCCGATCCGCTCACCATCTGTCCACAGGAGGGTACGCATAGGGGGTGGCGTTATGAATCACCAGCCGGAAAGGGTGATATGATTCATGGTGAGTAAGGGGAGGGAGTGGGGGTGGCGGAACTTAAGAGATTGAATGTAACACTCTTGACAGGCGACCCAAGCGTGGAGGGTAGAGTTGTATGCAGCGACTGACGTTTCAGCTTTGAGAAAGCAATACATAATACAAAGACCCAGAAAGTGTTGAGATGTGGCTTTTTGGCGTCGGATGGAGATATCAGTTGGATGGAGAGAAAGAGTTGTACGATGGGTAACGTTCTCGATGTGAGAGAGAATAGAAGCCTAATTTATTAAAAAAAATGATAAACGAGGCAAAACTATGTGGACGGGGAAACGTTCTCAGATGGTGAAAGAAAGCTCCATTGAGGAAGTTCTGGGACGGGTTTGGGATTTTGGGGATGAGGCCAAGAGGGAGAAACAGAAAAATAGTGGGATGGGACGCGGGGGAGGTGGCCACAGTGAAATGAAGGAGTCTGAGCCAAAGACACCCGCCCGCCGTTGGGCAGAGGACTCAAGCAGGTGCGTTTTAATTCTGACTTTAACTATAGCTCATCAACTGGCTGTCACCTGATGAAGCTAGTTGTAATTACTGGCGAAACGTTGTACTCAAATTGTAAATGTTGTGGCTTAGTTTTCCAACACACCTGTTTAATGTACTAGTGACGAATTGGCCACGTTCTGTTTACGTGACAACCCTTACTAGTTGGCTGTGTCAGGTGGTGGCGGGTTTTAACGACACATTTATATATTTACGCGAAAGCCTACGTGTTAAACTAACTTTGTAGATAAAAAAGTATAAATTTCAACATCACCTTCTGTTTAATTGATTTGGAGTAGGGTCTAACAATTACTGTACTCTTACACCTACTTTGACGATACCGTTTGCTTTGGCAACCCTGGTCACCAAGGTAAAGTATGTGGATTTATATGCCGCAGTACGCGTGTTTATTGCTACCAAAGTGGTCATTCGGTTGAATAGCGCTTCATTATTAACCAGGCGAGAGGCAATTACATCACCGTAGTTATCCTTTTTGTGCATGCCCCCTGTAATATAATCCAGCGCTGGAGGAAAACGAGGTGGACCACCGCACAAATGCTGCGAATCTCCCTCGCCGTGGGCGTACCGTGAGAAGCCATACCCTGGCTCGCCAACAGAAGGCAAAAATGTGGACTCCACTTATTCCGACTGCGTGGGATCGGTGTTTCCCCCTCGCGCGCGTGGGTTTTCTTGGGGTGTTCAGGTTTCCTCCCACATAGAAACACTCGTTGATTACTATATAGCTCAGTATCCCATGGTGGCAAGATGTTAACTACCTCGCCTGCATGTTCTCCCCGTGGTCGCGTGGATTTTTCTCCGGGTCCTCTGATTATTTCTTCCACATTTAGAATCATGTGTTTAAGAGTATTTGGCTGCGATACATTTCCACACGATAGCCAATTCGTTGGGCTATCATTTGTGATGGCTAGGTTGCTTCAGATTTGCTAATAACATCAATGTATAAAAAAGTAAATTTGTGATTATGTGTGTCTGTTCAAAATGTTTAGTATACTTCCCGACATGCAACAAACTTTAAATTTGCCATGTGGGTACTTTCCAGATTGTTCATCATACAAACATTATAAAAATAGACTTTGGTATTTTTGGAGGGGGGTGGGCGCAATAATGCATATTTTTTGCACGGCAAGTGAGCTGTGACGTCACATCTGTCATGTGAGCCCTGTGCGGAAGCGTAACGGAGTGTGCCTGCTGATCGCGGGTAAAGTGAAATACAAATGTGTTGCAGGTCTAAGGCGTTCTTCGCGCAGCATTGGTTTATTATTTTATTCGTTTACTGCCGTACGCACCCTGAAAGTCGTGTGTGTCTGCAGCAAGCGCGTGTATGTGTACCTATGGACGCGCGCGCGTTTGTGTGTGGGGTGAGCGGTCGTGTAGTGCTTAGCGTGCTGTCTGTGTGTCTGTGTGTGTGGGGGGGGGAGCGGTGGGTGTAGTGGTTAGCCCGCTGCGCTACGAACCCGGCGACCCGATTTCGATTTCCGCTCACGGCCACCACCGGTGACGATTATTTGAACCACTCCTCTGGGCCTCCCCTATGTCGACTCAGCCTCAAACGAGTAACCGGTGTGGTGTGTGAACATCGCCACTGGGGAGACAAAGGCGGCCGGGCGTGGTGAATCCAAGTCCATGGGTCGAAGCCGGATAGTAAAGCTCGTGTTATATATACGGAGGACTGTAGAGCTCTGGGCGAATGCTGGCGCCGACTCGCCGCGTGGCTGCTATTACCCCGCTATTGTCGACCTCTCTCTCTACGAGGGCGACGTTCGAAATCGCCAATGCAGGACACCGCGCGCACGATCGTAAATAACAAGGAGGCGAGTTGTATGCACGCTGCGTATTTAAATGTGGAGATGTAATGGGCATTTAAATGATATGCGTGTGGTGGTCAAGGTTTAAGGTGCAGCCCTGACATTTATTTTTTCACTGCTGGTGGAAGGGCCTCCAATGTAACTACCTCGCGTGGTTTACAGGAGGACGTGGGTTCGATCCCGACCCTGACGCCCTGCTGCTGTGTATTTGGAGTTTGCGGTGTCTCTCTCGTTTTTTTTACGATCAGAGGAAACAAGAATATGCTCGGTGTAGTCGGCACTTTGCTTCGTTCATCATTTAGTTTTTGTGTTTTTTAAGCTTTGCTTTATGTAACCCCCCCCCCCCCCTTTAAAATGAAAGATTTCACAAAATATTTCACGCTCTGCTCTCCTTACCCTTTCCCTCTCTCTCTACCCCCTCTCTCTACCCCCCTCTCTCTCTACCCCCCCTCTCTCTACCCCCCCCTCTCTCTACCACCTCTCTCCCTACTCCATGTCTATGTTCCCCCTATGTTTTCTATGTAATATTTGTAAAAAAATATATTTTTTACGACAAGTGCTGCATCTGAGGTGTCTTTCTCTCCCCGTGGTCGCGTGAAATTTTCTCCGGGTCCTCCGGTTTTCCCCTCCACATTTAGGACGAACATGAGGCGGTGTGGAGTATTTGGCTGCTGTAAATGTCCACATGACCGGCTACTTCGTTGAGCTGTGTCATCTGTTGTGGCCAGGTCGTTTCTGAAAAAGAGCTACACAGTTCAGTGGGCCTCACCTGATAAAATAAAGTTAGAGGGAGCTCTCCAGAACCTCTTTAGATGGGTCTTTTTGGCCTACTCTTCCGCACTTGCTCAGACGTGTTGGAAGAGGCGGAATTTTTCCACACTTTACCACGTCGCTTGCAACCTGCCGACCCGCTGCCATGTGCATAATCACCATGCACAATCTATAACTAAAAACGCGACACATCGACACGGTGCCATACGATACAAGGAACAAACATACTCCAGTATAATTTACACGGTGCTCCAGATGTCTTGTGACCCCCAATTAATAGACCTCCTACATTTGATTTACTTTTGCTTATTAATTTCTATATATGTAAAAGAACATCTTACTTAAAAAATATTAAGTTTTATAGAATTCAATGGGGGCAGGGGGGTCACAAGACCATACTGTACATTAAACACGAAGGGAGTTTGTTTATATTGATATGATTAATGTTTTATTGCCATTCAATAACCCAGAGTACAAAGTAGATTTTATAAAAAGGCAACGGTGTGAAAAAAAAACACTCGGCGCAACGCACAATCGAGGGCGGGCATCCCGAGCTCGCTGCCAGCCCCTTACCTCGGGGTCGGGAGCGACGCATTTAAAGGGGCCACGGGGGGAGGAGCTGTTTCTTGTTTGTTTTTACTTTAAAGAAAATTAAAAATTACATTTCAAAACTAGTTACACAACTTGACGCGCGGCTGAAAGGAACACTTTGTTCTGCGTCACGCGGTCGTTTGCTATCACGGGACCGTAATGTTGACGCTGTCGTTGTGGATTCGTAACGCAAAGGACACCGACCGGTTCGATCTCCGCCACCGTACACCTCTGTCCAACCCGGCAGCATAAATGGGTCTGCCGCAGTCGGTCATGTGCGGTGGGGGTGAAGTGTGGGTACTCTCTAGATCAGGGGTGGGGAACGTCCGGCCCACGGGCCGTATAAGGCCCGCGAAATCATTTGGTGTGGCCCTGCCAAGGCAACCGCAGGCGGGACTCAAAATTCAATAAATCTAGGAACAAACCTGGAAAAGCAGTTGCGAGTAGCAACATCATCAATAGCAGCTAACATCACACGCCTCGCCAATTAAGAGAAGTAGTTCAAGCCATCACATTATGGGTGAGTTAATTAAATGTTTGACCAACTATAACGGGCTAATTTTTAAGTTAATGATTTTGTATGGCCCTCGAATGATGTTATAAATATCAAATGGCCCTTGGCAGAAAAAAGGTTCCCCACCCCTGCTCTATAGTGTGGGTAACCTCTCCCAAGACGTCTTGGCCAGCGTGGAGAGACAAGGCCACGTGCCCTCTAGAGAGGGGGGGGGGGGGGCTCTCGAGAACAAAGTCCCTCCAAGTGCGGCGTCTCTCAAACTTGTTGTGGCCCGGCCGGACCACTCAGCCGACGCAAACATTTCGGTGGACCACAGCCCCCCCCTCAGTCCCCCGGTGACAAAACGCGATCACTTATCTCTAAAATACCAACAAACTACTACAAAATTATACATATTACCGAATTTTTTTTACGCAACCATAAGGTTTTTTTTCTTTTTTTTTCAGGGGTGGGGCATTTGGATCTGATCCGATTATTGCATCTAATCCTTAAACCGCCATTAGACTTGCCTCACCCTCTTCCGTTTGCCATCCTAATGTGGACGAATCAGTGCTGGATTAAGCTAGTGCGGGGCCTGTATCATTATGCTATAAGGGGCCCTAAAAAAACCCCACAAATTTTTTGCTTGCATAGTAAAGTCATTGTCTTTTTTATTTGCTATACAGCCAAATAATACGACAGATCGCTAACATTAAACACCCAGTCGTTCATAAAAGTTGTAGGCAGTATAGTTCTAAAGTAAAAGAGCAAGTGCAGAATCACTGAACCGGAATTAATAGCTTGAAAGCATTTAGCGAGGGGCCCTTGAAATTGCGGGGCCCGTAGCATTTGTAGCTACTTTTGCTACTAGGATAATCCAGAACTGGGACGAATGACCACTGCTTTTGAGACGAGACACCGGCGTAGACGATGTCTGCCTCCAATTTGGAGGCAGCTTAAAGTCTCCACGTTCTGCCGGTTTTCTCGTTTACTGTTTTCAACCCCGCAAGTGTCGAAGATCCAATTTCACAGCTGTACGTTTTTGGAAACGGCTGTCGTTGCTTCAGCCCAGAATACTCTTAACTCCGTGTGAAGCCAAAAGCCCGTCAAACTTTTTTCCTGCTGAAAATCAGCATCAGCAATCCCCATCTTCTGAAAGAGTATCTGCCTCCTTCGAGTGGAAGCTGGACACTGATCTCTCCAATTTTTACTTTGTTTTGAAATTGATTTCTGGTCCGCTCAAAGCCTGCTTCTGGTTTTGGGAAATGTATTCTAAATTGCTCGGTGCAAACTCCAGCACAGAAGATAAGTTGTATGTGTTTACTGCCCATCTCTTCACACAGGGGCTTTAATAGTGTGTGTGTTCAACGGCCGTCCTTTAATAAAATGTTCAATTCGTACAGCCTCGTCCAAAACTGGTTTTCGCGTTCATTACACACAAAGTACTTGCCACAAATGAACCACAATACCTTGCCCCGATAGAGCATAAACCATCACGCGAACTCTGGTCATCCTCGCAGCAACTTTTGGCTGGCCATCGAACAAAGAGGGTCACTGCATCGCGCGTTTTCAGATGCGTTTCTGAGGCCGTCTGGAACGCTCTTCCTTCCGATACAGTAGAACCTCTGGTCACGACCATAATTCGTTCCATAACTTTGGTCGCAACCCGATTTGGTCATGACTCGAACCTAATTTCCCCATTGGATTGTATGTAAAATGATTAATCCGTTCCAGACTCCTACAAACTGTCTATAAATATTGTTTTTTAAAGATTTTTAGCACAAAAATAGTTAATTATGCCATATAATTCACAGTGTAATAGTAAACTAAATGTAAACATATTGAATAGCATTGAGAAAACCTTGAACAACAGAGAAAACTAACATTGCCGCGTCAAGGTTTAGAATCGTTCAACAAGATGATTACTTCATCTGCTACATCAGTCGGTCGATTCTGAGAGAGAGAGAATATTCGTATGAGCAATTCATGTTTCTATTGAAAGTAAGTTAACAGTCATATTTGGGTACAGTATTGTTTTTGGAAGCATTCACCGTAATATTGTAGTGACATAGAACGGTCACTACTGTGTCGGCCCGTACGAGGGCTGGGGTCCCCCAAGGGGGTGCCTGGGGGGGTCACGTGGTGGAGGGACCCGGACCTTCCCAGAGGTGGGGGAAGGGAGGCGTGGCCTGGAAAGGGAGGCGTGGCCTGGGCAGAGCCAGCCACGCCAGAGTAGATATAAGCGTGGTGTGAACGCAGAGCGAGGCTGTTGTACTGTACTCCGAAGTGAAGACATCATCGGTCGTCAAGTCCCGAGTCGTCGTCCTGGGCCAGGCAGGCTGCTGCCTGCCTGGTCCAGTCTGTGTTGCATTCCAGAGTGTTAGTGAGTTGAGGGAGATAGTCACCACCTCATGTACAGTGTTATATTACTTACCGTTTAATAAATAGTGTTGCCTCCATGCTGCGTGTGTGTGCACCTAATTCGAACCTACTACATTTGGTGTCAGAAGTTATGGAAATATAAATATTGCTAGGTGTTTTCCTAGGGAAGTAAAATGGGCACACGAAAAACAAATACAAAACTCACCTGGACGCCTTCGTACGACGGGGATGGTGTGACGACCGTCCTTCGGACAGCCCCGGGGATGGCAGCCCCGGTGACAGAGAGAGAGAGAGTTGGCGCTGCACGCGGAGCGGCGGGACTGGCATCGCACCGCTGCTTCGCCGCCATCAGGAACGGAGCGATGGAGCCGCGGGGAGAGGACACCGTCGTCTCTGCGGGGGCTGGCGGGGGAGGCCCGGGCATGCGGGCCACGCGGTGGGGCCGCCAACTCGAGGGCTGGTCGGGGCGCGGTTCCCGCCAAAACGCCGCTCCTGCCAAAACGCCTGCGGAGGGGGAGTTCCAGTCTTCTGCTCGAGCGCGAGAGGTGGATGGGTTCGCAAGAGCAGGCCGTGTTCACCATGAAATATTCTTCGGGCCGTCCCAGTGCTCCACCTTGCCGCCCTCCGCTATTCATAGTTGCCAGGCGAGTCGTGACATGACAAGCACCCGGCCCCAAGGAAAATAATAATAACTTGACCCATCTTTTGCGTGCGCCGGGTTGCGATCGCGTGTGTTTTTTTAACTCGCTGGTTTGCGGAGCGTGTTCGTCCGGTTGTGTGCGTGATAAATTGACGCGGCGTCCATGCGGGTGTCTGCTTGTAACAGTGTTGTTGTTAATTACGGCGTTGAGATTGGTATCTTCAGGGTGTAGTTAATGATTAATTCGTTGTTGTGTGTCCCTAGCTCCGTTGATATCCTGTAGGTTGCCGTGTTAATGACTCGTGTTGTTACATCGTTTGGTTGCGAAATCGCCATTGTTATTGTGTATACTGTATGGAGTTTCGCTCGTGATTGTCACGTGTAACTGTCAGAAACTTTGATCGTCATTGTTGCCAAGGTACAGACCGTATGGAGCTTGGCTTGAAATTGTTAACAGTGTATGGACTGTTGGGTACTTGCTTGTAATTATTTACTATGTACGGATTGTCTGGAGTATTGATTGTGTGTGTTGCCATGTGGGGACTGGATGGAGCATTGCTCCATATGATTGACTGTACGAACTTCGTATACTGCATATACTGTATTAATCAATTCGGTGATTCTTGGGGGTTGTCTAGTTTTTTTGCTCTCAAAATTCGAATGCCCTGAGTCCCATGGTTAATGTTGAAGGGGATTTTGAAATGACAGGTTCGGTTTGTTTCAAACTCACTGGTTGGTTCCTGTCCGTTGTTGCACGGATGATGTCTTTTGTGCGGGAATGCCCCTTGTGTTCTACGTGAATCGGGGGTGCGTTTCCGTTAATTGCCGTCAAATTGCGTTGCTCTCTCCACTCGTTTGGTACAGCTGCATGCTGCAATGCGAGTCTCGGAGATGATGTGTACGGATAAGGGATGTGAGGTGTATTGTTGTGACCATTGAATATTCGGGATCGTCACAAATTGTGCGTACCTGTTCGGCATTGGATCAGTTCTGTGGGGGATCATGATTCAAATTGTATGTGTTGTGATGGTGTTAAATTGCGATGGTGACATGCTGCCAGGGATTTGGAATTGTGGTGCTGGCTGTCACCTATCTTGGGGTGCAGATCCTGACCAGGATGGCCCAGTGAGTGTTGCGTGTCTAACACGAACATTGTGGTCCCGTCATGCTATGGCTGACGGCTTGACCTGACAGCCCGGAGATTGAAATCACTCCGTGGCATGTCTAGCCTAGTGAGCCGTGCGCTCACATGGCTCGGAGAGTGTGGTCCCGTCATGCAATGGCTGACGGCTTGACCTGACAGCCCGGAGATTGAAACACTCCGTGGCATGTCTAGCCTAGTGGGCTGTGCGCTCACATGGCTCGGAGAGTGTGGTCCCGTCATGCTGTGTCTGATGGCTTGACCTGACAGCCCGGAGATCGAGACACTCTGTGGCTTGTCTAGCCTAGTGGGCTGTGCGCTCACATGGCTCGGAGAGTGTGGTCCCGTCATGCAATGGCTGATGGCTTGACCTGACAGCCTGGAGATTGAAACACTCCGTGGCATGTCTAGCCTAGTGGGCTGTGCGCTCACATGGCTCAGAGAGTGTGGTCCCGTCATGCTGTCTGACGGCTTGACCTGACAGCCCGGAGATCGAGACACTCTGTGGCTTGTCTAGCCTAGTGGGCTGTGCGCTCACATGGCTCAGGGAGTGTGGTCCCGTCATGCTATGGCTGACAGCTTGACCTGACGGCTCGGAGGTTGAGACCCTCCGAGGCGCGTTGAAACAGTGGGCTGGAGATTCGTAAGGTTCAGGTGGAGTTGTCCTGTTACGTTGGGACTGTATCCCTCAGTTGTTAGGGTGCATGTTGTGCAGTGAGTGAACGATGGGTCGTTTCAGCTTGGTCGTTACAGCTATATGCTGCGATGTGAGTCTTGGAGAGAGACTGGGTCGTCTCAGCTCGGTCGGCACAGCTATATGCTTCGATGCGAGTCTTGGAGAGAGACTGGGTCATCTCAGCTCGGTCGGTACAGCTATATGCTGCGATGCGAGTCTTGGAGAGAGACTGGGTTAAAATCCCCCCGATATGGCCGACGCGTGCTACTGGTTGTGACGCCGCGTCGGAAAGGCGGTGGGGTGGTAACATGGAAATTCCCCCCCTGATATGGCCGACGCGTGCTACTGGTTGTTACGCCGCGTTGGAAAGGCGGTGGGGTGGTAACATGGAAATTCCCCCCCCCCCCCGATATGGCCGACGCGTGCTACTGGTTGTGACGCCACGTCGGAAAGGCGGGGGGGTGCTAACGGGTGACTGTCATGTCCGAAGAGCGGAGGCGAGTGTTCGTTGAGTGATGCCTCAGGAGGGTTTGGTTCTCGTCACAGGAGGCAGTATCTACCTGGCACCTTGGAGTCGCCGGTTATGCCGACCGGCTATGGACTGGGGGGGGAGTGGAACATGCGTCAGCTACTCCTGTTCCTCCTGTTCTTGACTCCTGAGGGGAGGGGCCATGCCCTTTGGGCCGTTTCTGGTTCCCCAGGCCCGGCCACATGGACTCGTTGAAGACTGGCTGCTCTTTTAATACTTACTTCAACAACAAGCTAATCGCCGTCGCAAACTCGTGCACGTCTACTGACACATTGCACCATTGTACCCCGCTCATGGTACCTCAAATTGTAAGCACTAACCCAGACACTCTTCTAACTATGCTAAAGCCTGTGTCTACAAAAGACGTTTTCGCTTTAATTGAATCACTTCCTTTGAAGTCATCTCCACTCGACGTGCTCCCAGGTTCCTTGTTCAAGCAATGTGCTCCGGAACTCGCCATCATGATCAGGAACATCGCAAATGCCTCCTTCTCTTCGGGGTGTTTTCCGTCCAACCTCAAATCTGGCCTGGTTTCTCCCTTGTTAAAGAAACCAAATCTAGATCCGGATGACCCATCTAGTTATCGTCCCATCACTAACCTCTCGAACCTCTCTAAACTCCTTGAACGACTAGCCCTCGCCCAGCTACAACCACACGTCACCTCCTCTGCAAACTACTGCAACTTCCAGTCAGCTTACCGTCAAAACTATTCCACAGAAACAGCACTCACTAGGGTGCTCGATGACATTTTAACGATCGTTGATTCCGGCTCAACTGTTGCACTTGTAAGTCTAGACATTTCGTCAGCCTTCGACACCATCAACCATTCGCTCTTTACTTCCCTCCTGAAATCCGACTTCGGTATATGCGGCTCAGCACTCAAGTGGATAGCTTCGTACCTTTCTGACCGGCAATCCTCAGTCAGGGTGGGCATGTCTACATCGCCTGAAACAAGAGCATTATGCGGGGTTCCCCAGGGCTCTGTTCTAGGTCCCCTGCTCTTCACAGCCTACACTTCCCCGATCGGCCGACTCATTGCAAGCTTCGGTGTTAAGCATCACTCATACGCGGATGACACGATTCTATTCACCGCCATCGATTCTAGCAATGCATCTGGATTCGAGAGGCTCTCGGAATGTACCACCGCCGTGCAACAATGGTTCACTGCACACAACCTAGCCCTTAATCCGAAAAAGTCAGTGGCCATCATGTTAGGTACCAAGCAACGTCTCAATTCAGCAGCACTCCCCACACACATACACATCTTCGGTCATAGCATCAAGTTCACCAACCACTTCAGCTACCTCGGTGTCATCCTAGATTCAACTTTATCCTTCGACCGTCAAACCAACCATATCATCAGCTCATGTAACTTTCACCTGAAGGCTCTTAGACACATACGTCCTCTCATCTCTACTGAAATTGCCAACACTTTGGCATGTTGCATAGTTGGGTCTCGCCTTGACTATTGTAACTCCGTCCTTGTCCGGACCTCCGCTGGCAACCTAAGGAAGCTTCAAAGACTACAAAATAACCTAGCACGCGTCGTCATTGCCCACACTCATCCCCGCCTTGACTCACTAGCTCGTCTCCGCGCTCTCAACTGGCTCCCCATTGCCAGTAGGGTCACATACAAGACCGCCTGCCTCTGCCACAATGCCTTCATATCCGCCTGCCCGCCGTATCTTTCTTCATTACTGACAACTTGCAGCTCAGCACACGGCAGATGCCTGCGCAGCGCGACTCACGACCTCCTCTCAATACCAAGATCCAGGATGGTCATGTCTACGCGCCGCTTCTCGGTGGCAGCCCCAACAGTCTGGAACGATATCCCTCTGCACATTCGCAGCATCACCTCAATCGCCTCCTTCAAGAGACACTTAAAAACTCACCTCTACAATCATGCTTTTGAGCGACTCTGAGCTTGGCTCCGCGCCTCTGAGTTGCGGCCACTACGTCTACAAATTTGCGCGCGTTACAAATTGTACTATTATTTTTATTACATGCCTCTCAGACTCCTTGCTCATTGCCTACGCCGTCGTTTCTTGGCCACACTCACATGTCGGTGCATGTGTGATTCTCACGGGGGGGGGGGGGGGGGGCTGTGCTGTAGCGTAAGTGGGTTAGCCAGTTTTCATGTATATTTGTTGTTAATTCCCCGTTTTCTATGCGGTTCCCTTCCTTTTACCCTCGTCGATTCTGTATATATTACGTGATTGTATTTCTTATCGGTCGCCGGTCATTTATTGATGTTGCTGGTTCGGAGGCACACCTTTTCAATGTTCCACAGTTGTGTTACAGCCGGGGACGGCTGGGTGTTTATACAGGGGGGGGGGGTGATGTAGTGACATAGAACGGTCACTACTGTGTCGGCCCGTACGAGGGCTGGGGGCCCCCAAGGGGGTGCCTGGGGGGTCACGTGGTGGAGGGACCCGGACCTTCCCAGAGGTGGGGGAAGGGAGGCATGGCCTGGAAAGGGAGGCGTGGCCTGGGCAGAGCCAGCCACGCCAGAGCAGATATAAGCGTGGTGTGAATGCAGAGCGAGGCTGTTGTACTGTACTCCGAAGTAAAGACATCATCGGTCGTCAAGTCCCGAGTCGTCGTCCTGGGCCAGGCAGGCCGTTGCCTGCCTGGTCCAGTCTGTGTTGCGTTCCAGAGTGTTAGTGAGTTGAGGGAGGTGGTCACCACCTCATGTACAGTGTTATATTACTTACCGTTTAATAAAGTGTTGCCTTCAAGCTGCGTGTGTGTGCACCTAATTCGAACCTACTACAATATCGTTTGAACGTTTACTTCACCGCATCATCGTATGAATGATGCGAGAAGAGATTAACGGGTTCATCTTCTTGGTTCTTTCGGTAAAGTCACGTAGAAGGGAAGTAATAAAATAATAAAAATCAAACATAATAAAATAATTCTCACGACGTTTCGGCCACAACGCAAACAGCCGTCCTCAGGTGAAAAAAAAAGATTAACGGGTTCTTATGTTAGCGATTTTATGTACTCAGCGCTTTCGCTCTCTAAATTACGGCTTGAATGAGGGGGGAGGGGTATGACTACACTCACAAAATTAATATCTTACTAGGAATTTTATATAACAAAAGTTATATATATATATATAACTGTTACGCTTTGTGTTGTTTGTTGTCAACAAACAACAGGAAATTTGGCGCTTACAAAAAAAATGGCGCGGAAGGGGAAATCTGCCGCGTCCGTGTTTGATCGTCACCCGAGTTTGTGTTCGTTACCAGATTAAAATTTGTATTGAATTTTTTGGGCGTAACCCGATTTGGTCGTGGTCAGAAGCGTTTGTGACCAGATGTTCTACTGTATTAGGAAGCCACTGGAGCTACGCACTTTTAAAAATTAGATTGAAAACTCATTTCTTTAGAACCTCTTTTTGTGTTTAGTTTGTTGTCCTTCCCCCGCACCTCCGATTAGCACGGTTGGCTAAGTACGGAGCGAAATAAATTCAACATGCATACATACGTAGAGGCCAGCGGGCATCTTCTTCACAGTAAGTTGTTCACGGTCAATGCTATGATGCGTTGCAGCCGCAAACGGCACAACTGCTTGGGCACGGGTAGATGCAGCCTTCAACCTGCCAGCCATTGATGTAGCCCCCGTCATCGCAAATGCCAGCATAGCGTGTCCAATCCAATGCATTTATGTACAATGAAATTGAGTACAGCGAAGATAGCTTCTCCTGTTGTGTTGGTAGGCAGAAAACGACAACAAATTAATCATGTACTTTCCCGGCATAAGCATACTTGACGTATGACCAGGAGGTTAGTGTCACCCACTATGTCGGAGGACTCATCAAGATGGAGAGAAAAGTCGTGCCAACAGCTGGTATTTCACATTTTGTGGATTTGTTCAACTCAGAACCGTATCATTCGAAAGGCGTAACTTGTCAGGGATATTCTTTGCCTCTTCCTCAAGCGTGATGTTAGCTGTATTTGCTTTTGCAAAGGCTTAACAGGCATCGTCGTTGCCCGGATCAACCTGCGTTTACAGGACCGTCGCGGATCACTGGTGGTCCGTGGACCACACTTTGAGAACCAACCTTTCTGGACCCCACGGACTGCCACTGGCAAACCTCACAACATTTTCACGGACCACCGTGCACCAGCAACATATATGTCAACATTAAATCCAAAGCTACTCTAATTCGTAGTGCCTGCAACATTTCTGCGGACCACTTCCTATGTCTTGTCATCCTCACTCTCTCACTTTACTTTGTCCAAACACGCACAAGCATGCCAAACTCTTATTTGCTCAACATCATAACATCATTCGCTTTGCAAACTCACAGATGGCAGTGAGGTAGTGATAGTCCAGCTATTCTGCCACTCAAATATTTTGCCTGCTCTCCAAGACAAATCGGATCCTATGGAAAAACGAATATAAATTTTTTATTAAATGGGATTATTTTGTAGTACTCGCCGTGTACTCCTCGTTGGTTCTTGGGTCACGGTAAAGAATGGTGGCCACGCATGTTTCAGGAGATCAGTACGACACAGATAACAGTACGCCCTTTGCACTGTGAGCACTACTTTTTGCACCGATGCTTGTATTTCATCATCCATCTCCCGTGCAACTGAGGCTCCCGTAACGGCGGGGGGGCATTTACACGATGATTGAACATTGTGAATTCAAACGTTGGTCGGAGTCAACCAGGACAATCATCCCCCCCCCCCCCCTCTGATCAATAAAGTGAGTACCGCTTTGTGTGAGGTCAACAGTGGTCATCACGCGGGGAGATTCACCTCCTTGTCATCGCAATGCTAAATTTGCATCACCGGCTCAGAGCCACCTGCGGAGACGAGTGTTGCCTCTCCGTTGCCTTTGAGCGGCGAGAGGCATTGCTTACACGATGTAACACAATTTTTGTTCCTGGGTAGTAAGTGTTATTTAGTAATTGGTTATGCCTAAAAAGTATAGAAAATGGCTATTATTCCCCAAAAACTTTGCTTTTGTGACCAGGACAGTGATATTTGGAAATGTACCTATTTTCAATGAGAAAACGGGCGAATTTGTGTCTTATCGTTCACATAAAGTCAGAAGAAACAAAATATGAATCAAAATTAACATGTATTTATACTAAAGTAATAAAAAAAATCACTACTAAATATTTAGAAGAGAGTAGTTTTTCGAGATTTACGATTATACTGTAAACCACTATCACGATTCAGCCCCCAAATCTCTCCCATCATGTTCTCGTTATACTGTCCTTGGTAGTGGCGTTCAAAATTAGCGGGGTCGACTACATTGGAGAGAGGAAAACGGAGTGTTTCACCATTGCAAATCGCATCAAGATCCAAGGCATCACGAAGGTCAAAACCCTTGATGCCACCCGCTTCTCACCGGCACATTTTCTCCTTGTGCCATTTATCCCACAGCTGCAGCACAGGAGACGTGGGACCCCCAAGAGCTGACCTCTGGATTTCAATCATCACCACGGTTTGCCAGACTCGTAGGGACCACTCCAATGCCTATCTCGGTAACCGGCCCCCCTCCATCCTGCACAGGCCTCCCAACGGTGCAATGTTTTTTTTATATTTTTTTATCCAATCCTATCCACAACACTCACCTTGCCATGTTCTCTTCAGGACTTGCAGAAGAGCAACACCATTCCCACCCCCCGCGTCTTTCGGTAAAGTCACGTAGATAGGTTCAAAGAAAAATAACAAAAAAACTACGACGTTTCGATCGCAACACAAGCGGTCGCGTGGATTAAATATTGGCCGTTCTGTAGGATTCGGGGGGGGGGGGTGCGTCATGGGTCAACATTTGACCGATTTTTGCGTACCTACTTAATGGATGGCCCCTCAGCTGCACGCCGGAGGTAATGGTCAGCGACAGACTGACATTAAAGGAAGAACCAACAATAAAAGCCTGGCTGATAATTGTTTACTCGTGAATGCAAAATCGATCCGCGGCAAGGAGCCAGTTCAAATGAATTTGCTTTTGTAAATAATACAGAAAAAAAATCAATCCTGTCACTTCCCCACTGGCTTCCACCTACCGGACGATGTTCCTTCGATTTAGCTTTCTAATTCCCTCCCATAAGGATGGCTTCTAGCATGCGGCTAACGAAGCATATTATCAAGTGCTGTAATACACCGTGCAACTGCATGCCTGTGCAGGTCACCACCATACGTCAATGGTGATTAACTGCGAGCGGCAGAGTGGACATACACTCTTCATCACCATCCAATGCCTATTTTGGTAACGGGCATACCCTATGCATGTTGATTAACTGTGAATAATTTAACCATATATTAATACATTACCCTCCCCCCATCCCGGTCTTTGCAGCTGATAGGATAAGTGCCGACTTCACATCTATCACTCTATTTTAGACCGAAACAGGAGGAGGATTTCTCCACAACTCTGGCTGTCGGCCTGATGATCCTGGTTGTAATTACCGGCGAAACGTCACAGTGCTCCAATTGTAAATGTTGTGGGTTTACTCTCCAACACACCGGTGGTGCTGAACCAGGGGCGGTTTCTTCATTAGGGCGATTGGGCGACGCACCACCAATGTCATTCAACCACAGAGTCACGCTAGCCGTCACTGTCAGCCTCTGGATATAGTCCAATCAGCGTCATGTCACGTTCTGTGGAGTACCGCCTCTTTTGGGGCGATTTCACTACGGCTGAGAATCGCCCCGAGTGGCCCCATAGACTTACATTCAAAGATGTTTTTTTTCGAACGGGGGCGCTCCAATGCATTCTCTATGGCTTCCGGGAGGGCATGCACTAACGTGCTTACGTCATCATACGTGCTAACGTCATCATACGTAAGCACGTTACATCCAACAATATAATTTATCGCTACCTAGTGGAATCTTTAATAAAATAAACTTGAGTGGTTTGTTTTAATAGTGAGTATATAAACAAACAAGATGTATTGTAAGAGTCACTTTATTTTTCATTAATATTAAAGAAGTGAAGTTGCCTTTACATGCTTAAGCTGTTAATTTATTCATTGCATGGGTGGACCTTATCCTTATCAATCATCCAGACATTTGCCCCCCCTGAGAGATTTTGCAGGAGCCGCCACTGTGCTGAACTAGTAACTAATTGGCACGTTTTGTTTACGTGACGAACTTTACGAATTGGCTGTGGTGGGTGGTGGCAGGTTTAACAAAACCTTTATATGTACGCGATCTCAACCCAAAAAAAACCGCTAGGTGAAAGAACTCCAGGGTATCCATGACGCCATGGCTAGTGTGCCTGAAACGCATTTCACACACGAAAATTACTCCACCCCCAACCCCCCCCCCCCCATGAACAAAAGCTCCAAACGCCAATCAAACAACTTGGAAGCGCTGCACATACCACGTGACGCCTCTCTGGAGTGTTGTCTGGGGCTGTTAGCCACGATCCGCGCTCTCCTCTCGCCAAGTTTCGCTCCGCGCGACCGGGAGCAGAGACAAACGTCCGGGCATCGTGCCGAGCAACAGCGCGACTCGTAAAGACACCGTCGAGCTGCAGAGGACAAGCGCGGAACGCATGTGCAGTTCCATAGTAGAGGTTTTTTTTTAGTTAAATATAAACGCGTCGTTAAACACGCCAATTAGTAAGGTTTGTCACAAAACCAGAACATCCAATTCGTTACCAGTACAGAACACCGATGTGTTGGAGAGTTAACCCACGCCATTTACAATTTGAGTACGACGTTACGCCTGTAATTGCAACTAGCATCATCAGGCAACAGCCAGGGTTGTGGAGAAATCCTCCTGTTTCGGTGTTAAAGCCTACGTGTTAAACCGACATGCATTCGTAAAAATAACAGACGTTCAAGGTTTCTGGGTTACTTACACCTTTATTTAAATTAATGAAGATTTTAAACACGAGTAATTTATATATATACA
Source organism: Lethenteron reissneri (assembly GCF_015708825.2). Lineage (NCBI taxonomy): Eukaryota > Metazoa > Chordata > Hyperoartia > Petromyzontiformes > Petromyzontidae > Lethenteron > Lethenteron reissneri. Next base: position 4,945,232 of record NC_083781.1, read on the forward strand.
CACACGAACAAGTACTATATATATGAACGTTATAACAAGGTGAGAGCCCTTTGGAAGGAAAATTTCTTGCGAGGGAGACCTGGGTTATAACCAAAGTACAGTAACACATCTCAGTGCAGATCTTATCAAAAAAACATTAACGGTACAAAATGTAAAAAATATATTACGACGAAGTAATGTATCTATGTATGTTGAACTTCTTTCGCACCGTACACAGCCAACCATAAACATAAAATACTTGTGCAAAGTTTAAATACGAAACCGAAATAAAAGTTTTAAAAATTAAATACAAATTGTCAGCACGTGTCTTCATTGACCATTTCCGATACATATATATATTACATCACTCATTTAAACAATATCGTTATTTAAGGCTTGTGTATGCGATGTTATGAACAACATAACATACACGTGTAAAAGTTAAGCAAAACCGATCAGCGTTTGAGAACATTACAGTATACGTGGTATTGTCTAATTCTTAAACACATCAGTATATTGAGAATTGTACCGTTAATTACTAGCAACGGGGGCCTCTGTATTTACCGCACTGAATACGAATTCCCCATGACTCTACTCAAAGTGGCATATTGCTACAGACGTCAAAGTGCGCTCGCCCACGTGGTTCATTGCCACGTATACATCATCCCAAGGGTGATATTTAGTCTCCGATCTGAATTTTAGATTGTGCGGCAGGGAGTTGATTGGCAGGATTGTCCGACATTTCGCTCCCAATGCGCTGGAACACTGGTGGGAGCTACTGTGCATAAACTGAATTCGCCCTAAGCACAAAAACAATGAAACGCCGGACAGCGCGCCGAACAACTGCGTGGTACAAGCCGAAAAGGCGTTGACCAGCCATACACAAGCACAACCGTGAACACCTACACAGTGGTAATATATTCCTCATGTGCTAAAGTCACTGCTCTCTGAATTTACCCCCTCTGCAAAATGTGACTGACAGAATAAGTCTCTTGAAGTGAGAAAAGTCAATCGTAGATGTCTCCACATTCTCACAGGCCAATTTCCGTGTCAAAAAATCATGTCTCACATTTAATTCACTCAGGAAAGTTTGACAGAGTCTGACTTTTTCCGGAGGGCCCTGCGAAATGTCCGCAGTGGTGGGACGATGATTATTGACGTGTACACATTCCCAAGTGAGTAATTTTGCGGGGACTTTACTTTTTACTTGGCGAATTTGAACCGTGACGCCGACACACGATGGCCTTACTCTTGAAGCAGATGGCACGTGATATTTTTTTCAAGTCGTAAATACACAACGCAGTCAATTATTAGGGTGGCTGCCGAAATCAAACTGTGGAATACCTTTGCAACGAGAGACGAGCGCGGTACTGCCGTGCCGCGTCCCCCCCCCCCCCCCCCCCCCATGACTCTCTCTGCGTTCAAGAGGAGAGAATGAGGCTGCCACCCACTCATCAGGCTCAGTAAAACGCCAGGCTAGGTGCGAAAACTGCGGGGTATAGGTGACTACGGTGATGAAATGATTTAACCGTCAATTTGGCCTCCAGCGCAAGCCTCTCGACGGCGGCGAAGCTGGTTTGCTGATGAGAATTTCTTCTACAGCCAGTGCAATGGAAAGTTGCATTTAAGTAGGGCGATAACAATCGCGGGTGAAGCATTGGGGATTTGCCCCATGCTGTTATAGTCAAATCTATACACTGTAATACTGTATACTGCAGTATGCAATGCCTTACTAGACTGCATGTTTGCAGAGAGTGCGTATACATATGAAATGAAGATGAGGATAAAAGGATGAGCTATACGTAACTGCACACGTGAGTGGACGATGGCACAATAACATGAGGACCCTTCGATTTAGCAATGGCTACTGAAGAAATGGCTGAGGATGTGCAATTATACAACACGATTTGGATTTATAAAGTGTCTGCGTGCAAAAACTGTATCTCATGATGCGGTGGTGGCTATCCATATGGTCTGTAACCCAGCACTTGTGGAGGCAGTGAGGGAGGGTTGGTGGATCGCACAAATGTTGTGATACTATCTTCCCGTGGGCATCAAAGAGGTGCCATACCCCGGCTCACCAGGAGAAGGCAGTACAGCAAGTGGACTAATCACCATCTGTTTGCATTTGTGCGGGGATAGAGCGTTGCTCCCTGCCGTACCCTGGCTCACCAGGAGAAGGCAGTACAGCAAGTGGACTAATCACCATCTGTTTACATTTGTGCGGGGATAGAGCGTTGCCCCCTCGCATGCATGGGTTTCTCCAGGTGCTTCAATTTCCTCCCACGTGTATCATAAACACTCAATCATTGGCTGAAAACAACTTAAAATACAACTCAGTGTGACTTTCCTGGACAATTAAGTAAATGATCAAAAATCAGAATTAAAGTATATTTAAATGGAACGACATGTGAATAAAATATTAAGGAACATTTTCTTTGAGTATTTTTCTTCTTTCTTACAGTGCAGAGAGAAAGGAGAGGAATTGACATTCACTTTCAGAGACCTACTGAAGCAACCTCTCTGCAGAACGACGTTGGTTCCCATTTAAGTAAACCGTAACCTCATGATTGAGTTGCATGCACTATACATGTCACTTCACTGCAAACATTTCTCAATCGCGTAACTGTGCTCCGATAGGATTTAAGGGCAAATAAAAGTCCAAGTTATTTTCTCTGTACGAGAGTATGGCTGTTCTAATTTGAGCCTTGAACTTCTGATGGAAATGCCCCATTCACAACTAAATTGGTTGTCATTTTATAAACAGACTTACACATCAAGACGCTATTGCGCATTGTGTCCGCGAATAAAACAATCTCCGTGCTTTCGCTCTCTTCAGTAGCAGAAACGTTCTCGCCTCGGACTTTGTTCGACGCGCCCCGTTTGGAACGACGCCGTCACACATCGGACACGGCCACTTGTTGGCGACAGAGGCATTGGTGGCCAATTCATTGTGAGCCAACAAGATACAGGGTGTTCATAATCATCGTTTTTGGGTTTAGATCACGTTATTTATAAATGTGTCGTAACCCTCCACCGCCCGACACGGCCAATCAGTAAAAAAGTGTCACGTTGACAAAGGACAAATAGTTCACTGCTTTAGCCCACCGGTGTGTTGAAGCGTGAAACCACAACATTTACAATTTGAGTACGACGTTTCGCTGGTAATTGCATCCAGCATCATCGGGCAATTCGCCAGAATGCTTCAAAATGTTTTAAACACTTACATGGGACTATCGTTATGAATGGAAAAAGAACAGATGATACACTGTCACGTGATAACAAATGTATGTTCGCCATCATTGTCAACACGTGCCTGAAATCTTCTCCAGCTGGTCTCCAGAGCCCGGAGGTACATTTCTTGTGGTATAGTTGCAAATTCTAGGGAGTGTTAAAATTTTTTTGAAGCACCCTGTACATCACCAGTCAGCTCTCTGTAACCGCTTGTGCCAACTAAGCGAGCAAGTGGGAAAGCCCGATGTAATTTAATTGAAGTGCCCCTTTTTTATAAATCAGGTGAGGACCCATTGAGAGTCTACATTATTTTTGTAATCACTGATATTAATAAGCTTGTGTGCTACCCATCTTTATACAATTCAGTTTTTAGAGGTATATTTAATTGGTATTGCAATTAAAGGCCGAGGCTGCCATATTCTGGAATTTAATTCCTACTTTGTCTACATACAACATAATACTGCATGTTTTTTTTGTTGCATTTTACCATATCAACTGCGATGCATCGATATCATCAAGATCCCAGAAGCTAAGCTGCTTTGAGCCACAATCAAGCTCGGACAGCCGACCACCGTTTGTAACAGTCACTGAAGGCTGCGGGGGCTTTGTTGTGGGTAGCATATGCCGGTGCAAAAAAAAAATGTTGTCGTACCGTACTTTCTACGCTCCCTGCCTTTGGCCACGAGCATGGCGAAGTATGGTAAGAAGAAAAAAAATCCCCATGGGCCACTCGGAGTGGGGAGCCTCTCGTCCAGCAGCTGACGAACACAGGGATGTGCAGGCACATGCGGCCCTTCAAACGTTCACGTGCGTGACGTGTTAACCGAGCAAAAAAATGTGCGCATGACAACCAAATGACACTCTTCATCCTCTGTTGTAATGTCTCTGACACGTCCTGTCCCTGCTGGCCTGAACACCCGAGGCAGAGCAGGGCTACAGAGCCGGGCTGCAGAAGAGAGATATTGGCAGACAAAAGGGCTCGCAATTGGGTGGCTGAGTCGGTCGTGCCAGATGGGAGACACCGGCCAGGGCACCGTGGGCCGGGGCGTTCACTTGGCAGCAGGGTCTGACTTCGCACCTGCAAGCGCAGGCGGCAAGGCACGGGGCAACAAGTGAGACACGGGGACAACGAACAGCGATGGAGCGCACATTCAAAGTCCAAAACGCTTACGCGACGCTCGATGGCGTTGGAAGAAGGTTCTTGGCGAGACGGACGTGAAATATTAAGAGGGGCGTTTTCTCTCCGCACGAGTCACGTTTGGCATTCCATAAGAAGGGCTGGATTGACTCTCCACTGAATGGTCAAAGATGACTTGTGTTCTCGAAATTATTAACCGGCACGTAAAGCGGCAACAAAAATTTAAGTTTGAATGTTCTAATATGCTGGCTGGATAATAAAAAAAATAGTTTTACTTCAAGACCAGTGATGTAATATGAAGTAAAGAATTCCATGAAACATTTAATATTATAAATCCATGTGAAAAAACAAACAAACGTAAAATTCAGCAATGGAACATTTCTGACAAAAATCTAACTCAGCAGCCAATGTGAAAAAAAGGAGAAAAACCCTATCATTAGCCAATATGAAGCCCACTTTAACACCAATTAAAAGACCTGCTTCTCATCCAAGACAAACCTATATTTATGGGTAAGATAAATGGACATTTAAAAAAAAAGTTATTTTGAACATCTGTTTATAATTTGTAGACAAAAAGTTTAAGGTTGTGGCATCATTGGAGATTAAATTTGGCCAGGTGGCTCAGTGACCGAATCCTGCGTTGAGAGCGCTGAGCTGGAACTGCTAAGATCCAGGAGTTCAGAAGCAAACCCCCTCACCTCCCCGCCCCCCGCGATTAAACTGGGTTCTCAAGTGTAGCGAGTTTATGGTCTCAGCTTGGTCAGCAAAGGTCTCACGAAAAAAAACAACAACCGTTAAATATAACACGCGTAGGTTTTCACGGTTGTGCCACTACATAGCTCTCCCATGTGTTTTCGGGTTGTGCCGTGTGTACTTCCGCACGCTGCCCGACGTTTTGCTCCACGTGCTGGGAGGTCCAGGAGAAGCTAAATGCCAATGTCGAGGTCTGTGCTAGTCAGGACGAGAGGGCTTCGGGAGAGATTTCGTGCAGTGTTTCTGTTCCTCCTCCGTTGAAGGGTTGCAGACTAGGGTGGTTCGCTATGTGGTCCGTAGCTTGGGTTGCGTGGCCACAACCGCACTGCCGTGGCTATGTCTTTAATTTTACATTTATCAAGGAGAGGTGAGCATCGGCCTGCCGATGCTCTGATGCAGTTGATGGTTACACAGTGTCTTCGAGAAATGTCAAAGGCAGGAGGTGCGATCAGTCATCAATCAATTAACACATTTTTATTTATTGTGCCAATATCGCCCTCAATAGAGTAGGTATCAGTGCACCATTACAGCAGAACCGGGAGCGGTACAGGGGACATGGAGTAACAAGAATGGAAGAGAAATCTGTCATGACCTCAGCGGCCAACATTAACTGAACAAAGTAAACTGCAACCGTGTGCAACGAATAGCATAATAAAAACGAGTACTAAATAAAAAGATAACACGTAAAGAATTGGCTTTGCATCTCACGTTTGCATCTCAAACACGTTTGAAGGGCACCCCCCACCTCACCCCCACTTGGCAGCTATCAATATGCGGCACGGGGCTCTGACTCAGCAACCCAACCTGACAAACGAGCAGCATAAGCCTGCCAGTAGAGGGGCGATGATCGCCGACACATATGTATGTTGAACTTCTTTCGCACCATACACAGCCAACAGTGATAATCGGAGGTGCGGGGATGGACATAAACCAAACAAAAAGAGCAGTTCTAAAGAAATTAGTGTTCAATCTAAATGTAAAATGCATAGCTCCAGTGGCTTCCTAATATCGGAAGGCAGAGCGTTCCAGACGGCCGCAGAATCGCATGTAAAAGCGCACGATACGGTGACCGTCGTTGTTCGATGGTTAGCCAAAAGCCGCTGCTGCAAGGATGACCGGTTGTTCGTGTGATGGTTTATGCTCCTTGATGAGCTCAGCAATGTATTGTGGTTCATTTGTGGCGAGTGCTTTGCGTGTATAATGAGTGCGACCTTATAATGATGATGGTGAACTTCCCCTTTACCTTGTGATGTTGCGGAACACCTTTTTGTCATCACGGTCAATGCACAAGGAGAAGTTGGAGCCCCCTGCTGCCGTCAACTGAACCTTGTCCACCCTCACTTCCAAAGCATTCAGTTGCTGTAGAGACAAAGGCCCACATGCATCGGCGCAGTTGCACAGTCATAGGCTCTCAACGGCACCGTATCCTCTGTATTATGACATGTTAGACACAGCTCAAAAACGTGTTCCCGGTGTCAACAATGTTATGCAAGTCTGCCCACAAATACAGTTACCGGGTGAGAAGATTTCCTACCTCCCCCACCCCCTCCTCCTAGCCCTACCTAAAATGTTACTTTAAAATACAAGGGGGTAAAAAAATGTGCGTATAATTTGGAGAATATACGGTAGTTGTTATTGTTAGTCTGTGTTAATAATGAACGTTTATTTTGTGAGCGTGACATAAAATCAGCACAAGTGATGCATACATATATCCGCTGCCTACGAGTGAATCGTGTCAAGTGAGATTTTTTTTTTTACCTAACCACCATCAATTGTGTGACAGAATAAATTAAAAAGATAATAAAAAGTTATTTTGGATGACTAATACACGGCCCTTTAGTCAGGCCACCGCTGGATGAAAGTCATTGTACATCCGTCCACCTTTGCCTACAGGAGGCAAAGGTGAAGTTCTTTAGCCAATTTCCCATGGTGCACACATGCATTCAAGGCTCGTAGAGAAAAGACAAACTTTTGCCCCATTTATACATTTCACCTTAACAATGCAGACACTGGATACCTGCGTAGGCTTTGGCGGCTCTGCTCTATTGCGCTCCGACATGGATTCCGTTTGTGCCACACGCCACTCGGCACGGTGTTCCGACGTGTCGCCACACACACGGTCGTCTCGTGGAGACCCTGCTTCCTGCGAGCGTCTTTTCACTTCCTGAAGTGGCTCCCAGCACGTGGAGCGAAACGTCGGACATCGTGCCGAGCGACACGTGGTGGGACCCGAAAGCACGTCTAAAGAGAGCTACGAATACTCGGTATTGCCATGGCTTCCGCGACGTTTTTGTTGTACCTGGTTGTAAGCAGATTTTCCCTTGGATCCTTGCGACCTCCGCACGACTTCCAACAAAGTGAGGTTGAGTGTGCCCATGCCAGCGTCTGCAAATGCGAACACAAGTCTCACGTTAACCAACGTCAAGTTGAGTCATTTATATCAAACCCTTTGTCATTCGTTTCGTCAGCGATGTCTCAAACTGTTTCATCGGCATCCATGCACAGAGTCCTGCACCGCACCTCTTATCATGGTAAAGGAGCAGCTCTATAACTGCTTGCTCACGCCACTGCTGCTGCTGAACGGGCCTCTACTGGAGGGATGGTATTTGGCCTACTCTTCCACGCTGGCCAGACATCTTGGAAGGGGTGACCGTGCGCACACTTCACACCACCACGCGTGGGTCTGCCGATCGAATATCTGCGGTGTAACCTTTTGTACTGCTGAGTGGACGGGCTATGGGGATTGACATCCAGGTTCAGTTGAACGTTTTTCTCGTGTACGCCCCAGGCTCTGGAACTTTCTCCCACGAGTTACCAGGACCTCCGATCCTGTGGGCATTTGTAATGCCCCGTCTTAAAGCTTATCTTCACACTTCCATTCATTCAACTTTTAGTGAATTCAGCAAATCGTTTTCTTAGCATTTTCTTTTACAATTCTGTCCTGTCTCAGTTGTTAATTTCACGAGTTATTTTGATGCTGAGTGTCTGCTGCTGTGTCCTGTTGAAGGAGGAAGTTGTATATTGGTGAGAAACTCACCTTGTACAGCATCTGGTTGGCACAAATATGGATTTATTTACTAGATGAATTATGTACAGAATCAAGGTTTAGAGATGGAATATTTGCGTTGGCCTGTGGGTCACCAGCCCAACATAAATTGCCACGTTACGCAAGAGGTCACGATGCAAACCCATGACCTCAGCGATATCAACTCTACACTGACGATTTGATAAAACGCTAATACAATGGAATGAAATATGGATTTACATTGCGTCTAAATGCAATTGCTCCTGAAAGATGCTTTCTAGGAACATTGGGCATATTTATTCTTCAGGGAGAGGGCACGCAGTCATATGTAAAGGAAAAAAAATAGTTGTTGTGCCTGGGACTTGAACAGGGGCAGGAAATCCACAGCACAGATGGCAGAGGTGAAAGGAAGTATAACAAAGCTAACTCTCCCCAAAATATGCTCAGCTAATGTAGAAGTGCTCTTTGGTTCTTTCGGTAAAGTCACGTATAATAAATAAATAAATAGAATCATAGCATGCGACGTTTCGATTGCAACACAAGCAATCATCATCAGGTACAAATGAAAGAGAAAACAAACCTAGTAAACTTAGAAATATAATGCAATACAACACAGAGAGTCGGCTAACACAACAGTCAACACCCTACCTGGTTGATTACGTTCTTACAAAGATTTCTAAATTTGAGAGAGAGACAAAACACAGACACGGAGACGCATAGACAGACACGTAAGCAGTGTCTCCGTGTCTGTGTTTTGTCTCTCTCTCAAATTTAGAAATCTTTGGAAGAACGTAATCAACCAGGTAGGGTGTTGACTGTTATGTTAGCCGACTCTCTGTGTTGCATTGCATTATCTTTCTAAGTTTACTAGGTTCCATATTCTTGGTTATTTCGGTAAAGTCACGTAGAAGGGAAACTTTACCGAAAGAACCAAGAATATGAATCAAAATTTTGATTTAAAGCTTTCGTGACTGCAGGGATTCATATTCTTGGTTCTTTCGGTAAAGTCACATAGAAGGGAAAAAATTAAATAATAAAAATATAAAACAATAAAATACTCACGACGTTTCGACTGCAACACAAGCAATCATCGTCAGGTGTGAAAAGTTTAGAAAGAAACCGCCACTTTTTTCAAATTTTCTTGCTGTGGATTTCACACCTGATGATAATTGCTTGTGTTGCAGTCGAAACGTCGTGATAATTTTTTATCGTTTTATATTTTTATTATTGCCCTTATGCGTGACTTTACTAAGTTTGTTTTCTCTTTCATTTGTACCTGATGATGATTGCTTGTGTTGCAATGGAAACGTCGCATGCTATTATTTTTATTTCTACGTGACTTTACCGAAATAACCAAAGAGTAATTCCTGCAGTCACGAAAGCTCAAAATCAAGTTTTAATGTAGAAGTGTTTGGCCACGAGCTTAGAGTGCAGTATATGGAGAGGAACTTCACATTGATGTTTCGCTGTACGACATGTTATCTCTCTCGCCTGGTACGCAAGAGGCCGTGAGTTCAATCCTGAACCTGACGATGCCTAATTCTAGATTTGAAGCTTTTGTGACTGCAAGGATTCATACTCTTTTTTTTCGGTAAAGTCACGTAGGTTAAAAGAAAACAAATAAATTAAATCACGACGATTCGGAGGCAACACAAGCTTCCGTCTTCAGGTGAAACCGTCACAGCAAAATTGCTGTATCAAGTAAAGAAAAGTCCCAAGAGACACAACCTTATATACTAGTTAAGGGGGGAGGAGCCCGGATAGGCCCGGGAGAGGAGTTGTTGTGAGATGGTCAGTACGGCTGCTGGAACTGAGCCTTTGTAATGTCTGTTGTATATTTGGAGTTTGAGTGTTCTCTCCCCGTGGTGATCACTTTGATTATTATCCAGCTCCTCCGCGTTTGCCCTCCACATTTAGAAACGTGCGTTTCGGATTATTTGGCTGCTATACATTGCCACGCCTAATGACGAACTATCATGTGTGGTCATGTCGCCTCTGAAAAGGTGTTAACATCTCAATTGGGCTTTTCCTGGTCAATACAACATTATTATCGTCGAATTATGACAGTGGCCAAAATGTATGTCTGGACATGCGTTTAAGTACTTTTCAGCTGCTCTGTTGCATTGCACATTAACTTCTTACTTGTCAGATTTGAAGAACCCCCCCGCCCCCCCCCCCCCCCCCCCCCCCCCCACGTAATCCATACAATGCGAGGTTATAATTACGCTTATTCACACACAGAGCAAGGGATGATCGAGCTTAGCCACACGCTCAATCGGAATTTCAAAATGGGTTTTCGTCCTTAAAAGTGCTCCAGGATATCGAACGGGAGGACAACTGTGATATGATGAACTTGTTTGGCACCGTACGTAGCCGACCGTATAGCAGTACGATGAAATTAATGCTGTAAATCATTGTGGCGTTAATGATTTCATGCAAATAATATAATAATTCGAAGCTCTTTGTCAATCCACTGTTGGATGAAGGCCTCCCCATGATGTATCACCCATGGGGGTTGTTTTGACCAGTCTTCACCATGCTGGCCAAGTGGAGGTTGCATTTGGTGAGTGGGGTGGCCAGGGGCCGGTTCAAACATCACTCACCGTTGATGTTAGCCACGACCAGAATGCAAATGCAGGTGGCTAGATTTACAAGCGGAGTAACGATAAATCAGATACATTGTTTGGCGATATTGCGTTATTAAGTTCTAGAAATAACATCACTGCACCTTCACTCCCCCCCACCAATTTTTTTAAAATCTTACACAACCTGAATGAACGTGGTTCTCAGACGATGTATTATTATTTTTTTAAATCTATCGTTGGCATTTTTCATTGAGATTCAAACAAAATGCCCATTTACACACAAAGGCCCTCTTCAGAATCATCCCCACAGGAGCCAATCATGTTGGTTATATATATATATATGAAGCAACGCTATTTCCATAACGTTTGACATTTTAAAGTTGTATAGCATTTGGATAAAATTTTTTTATAAGTGTGCCAACCTATTTCATGGCGAAGGGTGAGAAGTGACATTCAAGAAATGTTAAAAGCCAAGGGAGACGATGACATTATATGTATTGTTGTTGGCGCAATTACACAGAAAAACTTTTGTTAAATCTGCATTTTGCCGACCATGCCATATACACTGGTTCCTCCTGCGAAAGCGTTGAGGCTCAGTCAGACTTATAGTGTTATTACAATAAGTAGGATTTCATTCATTCTAGATTTGAAGTTTTCGTGACTGCAAGGATCCATATTCTTTGGTTCTTTCGGTAAAGTCACGTAGGTGAAAAAAAAAAATCACGACGTTTCGATTGCAACACAAGCAATCATCATCAGGTGTGACAACCACAGCAAGAACATCTTTCAACCACAGCAATTTTTTTTTACAAATTTTCTTGCTGTGGTTGTCACACCTGATGATGATTGCTTGTGTTGCAATCGAAACGTCGTGATTTATTTTTATTCATTATATATATTTTTCTTTTATTAAATTTTTTCACTGACGTGACTTTACCGAAAGAACCAAAGAATAGGATTTAATTCAAAATTAATTCTGTGAAAGCGTCAACTGAGGCTCCAGAGTTGTGACGAAGAATGTAAACGTGAACACGCATTCACGACCGTAGCTCACGATAAACACTGGACTTCTGCGAAAAATTGCTTGACAGCTCATCGGACTCCTCCAGTGTAAATAAATATTCTGATTCTCTTGCGATTCTGATTGTTTTGCAGGACGGCAGTTGAAACAACGGTGCAAATTTCTCAAATCCCACCCGGGCCTCTGTCCAACCAGCGGTGTATTAATGGGTCACCGCGGTTATTCAATCGGCAGGTCAAGTGTGGTGGGGTTGAAGCGTCGGTACTTCGACCTCTTCCAAGACGTCTGGCCAGAATAGAAAAGTAGGCCAAACGCCGCCCCCCCCCCCCTCTAGACGGGCTCTCTAGATTTTGCTTTAAGCGGAGGCACTTCCACCAGAAGTGACATGAAATATAAATTGTAAATTTGAACCATTCTTTTTAACATTTTACAATGCATTTGCTTACCCCCTTCGTCAAAAAGCTTCTGGGATAATGGCCAATTCCTTTTAGTATGTTTCCCAAGTGAATGCTGCAGCTCCTCGCAAATAGGTTAGCAGCCTACTTGCTGCACTGCAATTCGGTAAGCACGGTTGACTATGTATTGTGCGAAAAACGTTCGATATACATACCCACTGTCTCTACAGATGTTGTGTACAGGATACTCAGTATGATCACCCAGAGTTGGTGGACCTATAGGGGTATGATACCCACGCCTGACCACGCATCTTATATGGAACAGGATTAGTTGAAACGTCACAGAATAGAGCAGGGAGAATGAGAGAGAGAAAGGCTGAGAGCCTGGTGAGAAGCGTTATAAATCTCTATCCACAAACAGGTCCTAGCAACACATATAATTCTGTAGTCAGTGGGGGCTTGCGATAATGGAACAAACATTTCATATTTAACAGACTGTGATATTGCAATCGACCCAACAGGACAAAAAAACAACCCAATATAATGTAACACTGAACTACATTATATAACAGCCGATGGTTAATACGACTGCACAGCTCTTGACGGTCGTGCTGCACGGCTCTATAATTTGTTGTTCGTGTTGTATGGAGCGTTTTGTTGGGCACGGCATCCGGCGGGTTAGTAATGACGAAACTTGCTGCGAAACGTCAGACTTCGTGCCGAACAAAACGCGGCGACAACCTGAACATGCGTAAGAAAGCCGACGGTTAAAATCGGTCAGCCACCGCACAACCAATCGATGTTCATTTGTGGCACGGAAAGTCCCATTTAGCTAGTTAGCCAAGCTAGTTTGCAAGGGAGATCCGTGGCGCTCTCTGCACTAAACAACAACGTTGGAGTGATCCGTACGGAGGAACGGGCAACAACGAAACAACACATCAGTGGCACAAGCAAAAGTAGTGTTTCATGAACAACGGTTAACAGTGAAAACCAAATTTTGATTTAAAGTTTTCGTGACTGCAGGGATTCATATTCTTGGTTCTTTCGGTAAAGTCACGTAGAAGGGAAATAATAAAATAATGTTTATTTTTATTATAATTTTTATTTTATTATTTCCCTTCGACGTGACTTTCCCGAAAGAACCAAGAATAGTGAAAACCAAGTAAATAAAAGGCATATTGCACCAAAAAAAAAGAGGTGCAATGACGTAATGAACGTTTGGAAAGGAGCTCGCACGGGGCAGTAAAAGTGGGTGGGCCTGCAGGGGAACGCGAACACACGCCGCATTCTCCTCACCTCTGTCGGCATTTTGTACGATCCTGACCGAGGTACAGGTCTTCTCCATGGTGTGCCAATGAATACGCTTGCTCAGACTCGTCTGGGAATGATAACAATACCGCAGGGGCGTCAATCTCGCAGCCCAGTCTGTATTCCACGCATGGCACACCACGCACAGGATAAACTAGAACTAAAAATTATATTTTATTTTACCAGGTAAGGCCCACTGAGCATTATAGCTCTTTCTCAGAAGCGACCTGGCCACAAATGATCGCCGAATAAAGTGGCTTATCATATTGAAAATGTACTGCAGCCAAATACCCTAAAAGCATGTTTTTCTAAATGTGGAGAGAAAAAGCAGAGGACCCGGAGAAAAATCCACACAATCACGGGGAGAAAATGGTGTTGCTAGGCACGTGGGGAACATTCCACAGCTCCTATGGTTTTGGGCGCCAGTCTATAACTACATTGAGCATCGCCCACATAAACGATTGCATTTAATTGTTACGGGGTAGAATGAAAAATCCAAGAGAGTAACTGAATTGCTCCAAGCCAGGAATTTGTCCTTACCTTGCAGTAGGCGATTTGCAGGTGGACGGGGACAGCTTCCCTGTCACCTTCGATCCCAAATCGCTTCTGAGCCGACCCTGCGTGTAGACAACCGTGAGCGTGTCGTGTTAGCAGCACGGCAAATGTGGAATGGAAGCAATTACATTACGCAATATGAGCATTTACATGACGGGCGCCGCCATCTTTTAATGGCCCGTATCGATCGCTTGCCACGCATCAATCAAACCAAGCGATTCAGAGAGCTGCAATGAGGGGATGATGTTGTACTGTACAGTCATTGGTGACCAGACTTCGATGGTCAATTCACCGTTTAGTCACTGGCGGTGGCTGAAACTCAGATTCAAACCCAGGGACCTCGGGCGTGTCGGCTCAGTGACCTGACCCTTGGGGCGCGGGGGTCGGGGCACAGCCACGTTGTGGAGGCTAGGGGGTGTGCGTGATGAGAGAAATGGTGCCCGGTGGTGAGAGTAATGAGATTGTAGACATGGTCCACCCCCCCCCCCCCCCACTTCACCACGGAATATAAGAGGAGTTCTACTGCACTATAATCGTATCAAATAGAGGGTGCTTCAAATTTTTTTTAACAATTATAATAGGACTATTGTATTTAATGGAAAAAGAACGGATAATGCACTGTAACATGATAACAAATGTATGTTAATAGCTTCAAAAAGTAAAAAAAAAAGTCTCCACTTGTTTGCCATCATTGTCAACACGTGCCCTGGAACCTTCTCCAGGTGGTCTCCAGAGCCCGGAGGCACATTTCTGGTGGTAGTGTTGCAAATTCTCAGAAGTGTTAAAACATTTTTGAAGCACCCTGTATATGCAACTACTGGCGATATCGACTCAGCGCTGAGTCTACCGTTCATGTGCTATTATGCCTTTAAATATGTATGCACAGTATGTTGAACTTCTTTCGCACCGCACGTGACCGACCGCGATAATCGGAGGTGCGGGGTGGTGGGGGGGGCAACAAACTAAACCAAAAAGTAGTTTTAAAGAAAATATTTTTCAATCTAGATGTGAAAGTGCACGGTTCAGGTGGCTTCCTAAAATCGGAAGAGCGTTCCAGACGGCCGCAGAAGCGCATCCGAAAGCGCGCGATGCAGTGACCGTCTTTGTTCGATGACTATCAAATTTTATCATTATCAACATAATCAGTATTGTTAACAAAACAATTGTTGTTGTAAAAGCAATGCTGACCCAAAAATGTTGTGGCTGTCTCTTAGCCGTGCATAAACATGTCGGGGGTGTCTGGCCACGTGTCCACAACACTCCCAGTGGCTGCCCACCGTCCCCCCTCCCTACCATAGTCCCCCACCCCTTTCACTTCCAGCACTTATTACACCACCTGGGCACCCTCAGTGAATAATCACAGTGCAGTACCTGCTGCCAAGATGGCCCTGCGATCCGCCAGGAATCCCAGCTCCAATTGGCAAATGAAAACCTCCTTCTTGACGTCTCCAGAAGCCAGGGTGATCTGCAATGATGCGAGAGCGCCGGCTCAAGGACACCGACAGGCAGAGTAACGCGGTACTCCGGGTGTAAGCGCTCGCGGTTTGCGCCGCATGGCTCTCCGACGTGTTTTTTGTGGGGTTTCGTTGCGCGCTGTCCAACGTTTCTCTCCACGTCTTGGGAAGCCAGAGCTCTCAAAGATACTCATTCAGACATTGGAAAAAAACTCACGGCGCATGGATCGAAATATCGGGACATTGCGCCGTTGTGGCTGAAAACACCGAGGGGTATGAGGGGTTAAACTGTGAAGTGAATGCATGTGACAAATTTCACGACCGCCAGTAGCGGTGAGATTAATGATGAATGCCAAGAACTCTCAATTTGAAAGACTGGCTGTGATGCACGAGCCAGCCCAGTGTGGGGGCGTGAGATGGGTCCTGTCTCTGCAAAGGAGGCGATCGAACAGATCCCAGCAGGCGAGAATAAGGGGTAGCAGAGAAAGCGAGAGTACATTTTACAGAGCAGACTTCATCTCCCATTGCGGACTGGGGGTACAAGGCAATTTACTTAATATTATCAGTAAGAAGTGTGCATAGGTATTATCGTCAAAGTACATAATCTCTTCAGATGATTTTCTGCTGCTGCTGCTTCATTGGTCAGTGGTACATAAGCACAATAAAAAAACCTCAATACTCGTCAACAAACGTTGGTGGCCTTAAAAAAATTACAATATATAATCGACGCGTTTCAAATAGAATCCATGCCGATTATATACAGGTATGTTTATTTGAGACAGACAAATCTGTTGAGTAATCTCCACCGTACATTTAAAACGTTTTCAACGAGTTTAGAACAGCATTGCTCAGTGGAGAAACGCTGTAGCAGAGGGGATGGGCTACAACTGAGAACCCAAATACGAGGCGGGAATTTCAATCTGTGTCTGGAGGGTGAGATCCTTCTCTTATTTAATTTATATACGTAGGCTGTCACGACCGATATTACGGTTCATAATTGGTGTCTTTTTGGGTTTGGCCGTGTGTCGTAAACCGTCCACCACCCGACACAGCCAATAGAATAAATGAGTCGCGTGCATAAAAGGTGTCGAATTTATAACCGCTACAGCAGCACCACCACTGTTGTTATTGGAGAGGAACCCTCGCAACATCTGCACGAGGTGCAACGTTTCACTGGAGACTAAATCCAGCTCCTGTCAACAACCTGATGATGCTGGATGCATCATCGTCGTCATCCAGCGAAACATCGTTCCCATCTAATTCTTTAATTCTTTGTGAGATTCCTCTCCAAACAAACGCACTGGCGGTGCTGCTGAAGCAGTAGCAGTAATTTGGCTCGCTTGATGCACGTGACACTTTTAGTAATTGGCCGTGTCAGGTGGAGGAGGATTCATGAGGCAGGGAGGACCCACACTTTACCCCGCCACACGTGTTCTTGGTGATTGGCTAACAGCCGTGTGCCCGAATATATAGAGACGGGGGAGGAGGGGGGGGGGGGGCTTAATAAACTTGCAGCATTGCTTCGACTATCGCTCGGGGAGACGGAATAGAACCGGCAACCTCCAGATTCCTCCGGTGCGCTTACCTTCGCGTCACGGCAGCATCGAATGCAAACAAAATACCATTCACCAGAGATGCCAGAGGTTGTTGAAAGGGCTCTTTCGCGTGCAATTAAGCACACTCGTGGGCCATTATCAGAGATGCCACCAAAAAAAAGAGGAAACCGTGCATCAGACCGAGATGCGCTCGTTGTGTCTCACCTCAATCTCGTAGAGAGGGATGGGGTGAGGATGTGCCGCATGTTGGCAGTAGTAGAGGATCATGTCCATGAGCATGCTGACTTCCTTCTGGGAGTTGCTCACCTCATCCTTGGAGCTCGTCTGAAACAAATTCAGAGTTGCTTCGATTGGGATTTTGTGTTTAGTTTTCTCTCCTTTAGGAGGGGTAAAAACGGAATAGGTTTGAAAAGCACTTTGAGGTATATTTAAATGTAGAATCAGCTTTAACCATATCCTCAGTAGCAGCTGAGTAAGCTGGTGGGTAGTGCACACACCACCAGGTATTCTGGTTCGATTCACCCAATCACTTCGTATATTCGACCGGAACTCACCAAGACATGGGAAGATGGATGGTGCAAAGCTCCTTCGAGCTTTGCCCTCATCCCATTTGAGTTTTCAATCTTTTAAATCGCTATTCAAAACAAATTTCTTTAAAACTGCTTCTTGTGTTTAATTTGTTGTCCTTTCCAACACACTTCCGATTAGCACGGTTGGCTACGTACGGTGTGAAAAAAATTCAACGTACACGTACATAGATACAGGTGGGCGATCATCGCCCCCCTCCCCTCCCCCCTACTGGCAGACTGATGCTGCTCGTTTGTCAGAGTGGGTTGCTGAGTCAGAGCCCCGTGCTGCACTTTGATAGCTGCCAACTGGGGGTCAGGGGGTTGCCCTTTCAAACGTGTTGGAGATGCAAAGCTCTCTGAGACACCGCGTCGTATTGGAGGGTGCTCTGTCCAAAAAAACGAATCATGATATCGTCATTATAGCCAGTATGTTATGAGCAATAAACGCTCGGTTACTTAACAAAAGACACCAATAATTATGATCAACGTTATACACACCATATCAGCTATTGTCTTTATCATCATTAGTACCACTGGCGTTGTCATCATCATCATGGGTTGAGACAGAGGTGGAATGCACTCACCTTGGGCAGGAGCGTGGGCAGCATGTCGTAGAGGGACAGCACGTTGCGGTCGTACCACGGATCCACAGAACCGAGGTAGTTCCCAATGTTCATCAGGACATCCGATTTCAACAAGTCGTTGTCCTGCGCGTAGCAGTGAAAAAATCGATGTCATTTTTAATCAACACGATCGTCGGTTTTGGCACCATGCCTGTCGGTAACCATAGGCAACGTAAATCCTGAAAAGGGTGAATTATTTGACGAAAAATGGTTGAAGGGCATTTTCGGCTTTAAAAGATCGAGATCCTCATTCGAATTATTTTGAGTAGAATTGTTCGGACGGCCTCAGCCTGGTCATTTATATGAAGCAAGCGGTGTGATATTGTTTTTCTGGGGTCCCTTCTAGGCCTAATATCAGGTGCTAACGTTGCTTGTTGTGACAATTTCAAATGGGAAAATTCAACATTTCGCGGCATGATGGCAGTGCAAAGACACTTCAAGAATTCCTTAAAACATATAATGCAAAGCATGGCAAGATAAACTTTTTGAAATCTAAAGCTGAAAAATGTGATCAAGTTATGCTCTTAAACCTTTTTTTACATTTGCCCAATGCCATGACAAAATTATTTGCATTGATAAGACATGCACACATATTTCAATATGTGCCAGTGGAACATTAGGGCCTGGTGCATGATGCCGCCTCTGATTATGAAAGAAGCTGCATTGATGTGGGGATGAGTGGGGATGGTATTTGGTGCATTCTAGTTCAACCAATGGTTGCAGGGAAGGTAAATAAAAACAACGATTCGACAATTCGTTATTCCCAAATTAACAGGCACTGTACTGCACCACACGAACCAAAGGATAACACTCGTGAGATGCAGTCTCCATAGAGACGTAGCTGGAAGCAGACATAGCCACCGATGCCCCCTCAGGCCAGAGGCTGACTCACTCCTATCCTGTATCATCATCGATTCTGAATGTGTCCCCGAGGGCAGACAACTGATTTTAAATCGGGTACCTAATTTGCCATGCCACTTCATATTGATGGCTATCTTTGTGGACCCTACAAAACCATTCCCACATATAGTTTTTAGTTTTGAAAACAGTTGTATAGTTTTACATCACTAGGAGGGTCCAATGCGCCAAGATGACCACTCATGCCCTAACTACAGGCCTGTCAGTAGAGGGCTCCGTTTCAGACATGGGCCCTAAGTTGCTGTGCCCACTGCACGCTTGTTAACGTAGCCCTGACACACACACACATACAAAGTAAACCTAGTTTCCTTTGGGCAAGCGATTCGAGAAGACTTGAGGTGGCCTGAACTCAAGGTGAAGGACAACTTGAGTTGTTTAGAATTTTTTTTGTCATTTCTGTGATTTTCGGAGTTACATGACATGTGCGCAGAAGGTATCCTTCCGAGTAAGATTTTCGCAGAAGTACTTGCGAGTAAAAAGGTCAAGAGCTCATTTATTACGAAATCAAATGTCAAATGCGTCATAGAATAATTCCGCCAACTTCACCATTGTTGACTTAACATTTTTTTTTGGTGACGTATTTTTGCTCGGAACCAAATTATGGTGTAAGGGAATTCAGACCGGCCTGAAGCGAAATAGTCCAGGAGAATTCGAGATGCAGCTCAAGTCGAGTTTAATATAAATGTGGCATCACAGTACCGCCTAACTCGAGTTATGTGGCTTAATGAAATAGTGTTTGCACATTGATACTGCTTTCCCACTGGCACATCCGAGCCGAGCCAGCACAGGACCCTCATAGTACGGGTAGTTTTGTTTTTCACTGGCTATAGTACGGGTAGTTTTGTTTTTCACTGGCTATTAGTCGTGCCGAGTCAGAACCAAACCGTGATATGCTGGCCTCAAAAGACACCTGGATATGGCTAACAGCTATCAGTGACAGACTGGGACAAATAATCGGCCCAGGCATTTGTAAATTGCCGTGCGATCTTATTGGCCCATTTGGGGCTGGGTGCAAAGAACAAATGGCCGGTGGGGAGGAATCTTTGTGGCTGCCGAATATGGGTCCAACTAAGAGTATAAATAAGCAATGGAGCGTACACATTATAGGTAATATAATATTTAAATGTAACAAAATTTCTATTTTTTACTCTGATCACATTTACAATTTATCCACACAGCCTGGCTCACCGGCCCTCGGAATGGACCGACCCACCAGGCAGCACGCAGAGCGTGTGACGTTAGTCACTGGACGACTCAAACAACAAGTGTCACCATGTCACCCGCATGGCATCTCAAAAAAAAGAAAAAGAAACCTGGCGCCTCCCCGAGATGCTCCGGCTGGCTCGGCATGGCCCCAGTATGGCTGAGCTGCGTAGTGGAAAAGGAAAGAGAGACATAGGGGGCAAATGGAGGAGTGACTGTACCGTCGTCTGAAAGCTGTTCCGAGGAGAGTTGGAGTTGCAGTTTGTTTCCGAGGAAGACAGCCTCTGTGCCAGTGGAATGTAAAATATCTCCAGCCGGTAGTGGCGGAACAGCTGTGGGTTCCACAGTTCCTGCATCCTGTGTGTGCAAATGGAAAAGTTGGCTCCTTACACAACACATACAAATACCCATGACGTTGTGGCTTTATCATGGCATTTAGCACATGCCGCAATACTCTAATTTAAAGCTTCCCCGTATCTTAATTTAAAAAAGGCAAAGCAATCCTTTTTGCTCTGGAATTGCACGTGAGTGGGACTAAAGTCGTGTGTTTCCATGCCACCACCGTCGTCCATTTCCACAAAACATTGGCAATTTATATTATCGATGCCTTTGGAATAATAGGCTACTGGGTAAAAAAAACCCAATGTATCCTCGACTTTTCGATTAGGAGTCAGCCACTTTCCTACATTGCCAACAAGAAATAAACAATACTGTTGTCGTTATTATTACTGCACAGTTAGTGCCAATTCGTTGGAAACTGAGATATCGATGGCTGTGGGTAAATATGGGATATGTGAACAATGATATCTACACCGGCACAAATACTATTGTGGGTGGTTAACTGGACAAGGCAAATACGTGACATTGTACTGCATTATTAAACAATGCAAAATAACGATTAAGCTTAGGTGTGCAATATGTTAATAACAAAATCAGTATGTATTACAGTGTATAGTTCAGCATCAAACGCGGCTCCATTTCTTACGGTCTTTGCCCATAAACACTGGGCAGGTCACCAGCATTACTTCAAGCGAGCTCGACTCAATGGATGAAGACAATGCATTTTAAACACATTCCAGAATTTGTGAGCATTGAACCAATTTATTTATTTATTATGTGCAGACAGAAATATGGGAAGGAGCGATTATTTATTTATTACAATGGAAACTTCAGGAATAAAATATTTTAATGATAGGCCAACCTATCATAATTGCGCAATATTACTTCAGGACCGTGTATTCGTTCTCTGAAATAATGATGTTTTTGTCTTTGTGTTTGTTGTTGCTGCTGTGCTCACGCACCATGGATCTCCTGTGGAGAATAGCCAGGCAACTGGCTAAACGGGATCAGCTGTGTAACAAATAAAATTTTACTCCAACTTTAATAAGAACAGAAAAACAGGACAGGCAAAAAATAAAATATGCAAAAGCGTGCACCAGAAAAACAACGACCAGCAGTTCCTGAAGAACTGCACCGTGGTTCTCTTGCGTTAGGACTTCGAGAGTCTTAAGTGGGCGCCGCAGTGGAGAGACGTTAACTTCCTCGCCTGGTATACAGGAGCGCGTGGGTTTGATCCCGACCCTGGCCCCTGTGTATTTGAATTTTGCATGTTCTCTCTCGCCGTGGCCACTTGGAATTTTCCTCTGGGTCCTCCGGTTTTTCCCTCCAACATTTAGAATCGACATCCGTCTGAGAGTATTTGGGCTGCTATAAATTTAAGCCACTTGGTCGAGCTGTCATTTGCGATGGCCAGGTCGCTTCTGAAAAATATCCGTACAGCTCAGTGGGCCTTATCTGGCCAAATTAAAAACAACAGTTTCACGGAGTTTTTTTGTTTAATTTTTTTGCCAATCGGTCGAGCACCACCCACCAGAGGCGGTTGTAGGCGCGCGCCAGCTTTCCGAGGATGTGGTCCTCGCCGAACGCCACGAGCCGCATGATGTTGCAGTGGCGACGCCGAGTGCCTTGCGCCCCGAACGCGACGCGTCGCCGCCACTGCGCCGCCACCTCGCGCAGCTGCAGCTTGGCCATGGCGCCCACGTCTGGCTGCTCAGTGAAGCCGAACTGCGAATCGGCTTTGCCCGGCTGGCCGGAGGCGACGGCCGCTCGGCACAACCGGTCCCGGAGCAGGCCCAGCCGGTGAGAGATCTTGTGCGACAGGGTCCTGGACACGTCGTGGTTACAAACACCCCGGTTTGACTCGGCGCAAGCGATAAGACAAGTTCAACGGGGTCACAAATAATGTCCCCCTTGAGCGCACGGCATGAAACGCACCCTAAACCCTAACAAGATAACTAAAGAAGAGGCGTTCCATCTTGTTCAACCAATGAAACGATAAGTAAATAAGAATTGTAAAGGACCACTAATCTTCTTCGTATGGCTGACGTATGTGTAGAGCAGGGGCGGGGAACCTTTTTTCTGCCCAGGGCCATTTGGATATTTATAATATCATTCGCTGGCAATAAAAAATTATCAACTTAAAAATTAGCCTGTTATATTTGGTCAAACATTTAAATAACTCACTCCAAATGTGATGGCTGGAACTGCTTCTCTTTGGCGAGGCGTGTGATGATGTTAGCTGCTATTGATGATGTTGCTGCTACTCGCAACTGCTTTTCCAGGTTTGCTCCTAGATTTATTGAATTTCGAGTCCTGCCTGCGGTTGCCTTGGCAGGGCCACATCAAATGATTTTGCGGGCCTTATACGGCTCGTGGGCCGGACGTTCCCCACCCCTGGTGTAGAGCAACAACTATAGTTTTACATTGAGGTGCTTGAGCCAGATACTTGCGTCAGTGAGCAGCAAAGTGCATCGCTGTGATGCCTCCTTCGAATTTTTGAATTGGGCATTGAATCGCTACGTACCTTCCATGGCCTGTTCTGGGTGACCGCAGAACCGCTAAGGGATAACTGCAGTGGCGGGCCGTGTATTTGACACCTAGGCCTTCAGTGCTATCCTCCCGCAATTAAACCGCCTTTGAATAACCTCACCATGACACTATAGGCTATTGTCATTCGACATGACGACCCCATATTCACCTATGAGAGTTACAATGCACGAATTGCAGAGGCATGAATATATGGTGACTTAAACCATCAAGGATGTACCACTATTACGCAGTATGACAGGATGCTGCATCACAAATAGACATCGCATAGCCCAAATCAATGTCATTACCAAAGAAACAAGAATAAACTCACAACCAACAACCAGTCACATTTACTCATACGACCACCAAGCAAGCAAAAATTCCGTAGAACACAAATAACATAATAAGAATTCAACAGGCTTCCCCACAGAAAAAAAAAACCCAAAAATCGAAAGCACTACATCTAAAAATCTAAACGTCACAAAATTAAGTTTAAATAAATCTTAGATGATGCTACGTTACGGGCTAGCTAGTTTTACTTCAGTTAGCTAACTAGCCTCATGATCACGCCACACGAGAAATGCTAACGTAGGCAGCTAGGCAAGTTAGAAGGCTCGGGCGTGTCAAAGAATACGCCCAACATGGCAAACTCGAAATCGGATTGGTTAAATATTATGACAATCAACAACATCGTCCCCATTTGCTTCAACAGCAGAGGGGATTCACTCGACATTCTCAAGGCCTCAAGGAAAGATTTTTCACCCGGAGAGGCGGAGACAGCACAGGTGGAAAATCTGATTGGATAAAAGCTCTAATTTATGAGCTGCACTGGAAGCAGCGCAACTGATGGAGAGAATAGCAATGAAATGACGTTAATAGACTGATGGGAACGAACTTTGTAAAAGACAGAAATAATTAATAAAAAATATATAATAAATGATAATAAAAAAAATTCCGATTCTGACAATCTCTAGGCCCGCAGAAAAAGCCTTGCTAGCCCTGACGGCCCGCCTCTGGATGACTGCGACCCAAGCAAGGTCGATGACTGAATGACAATCTGGTCTACAATGCCTCGGAGCGTCTGACTTGAGTGCCGTGTTAATGAGGAAAATACATATTATAAAGGGACTTTTAAGTGCACTGCCAAAGCGTTAAGTGACATGCCTGCCCTGATATTGCATTAGTTATGCTTCAGGAATGTAACTAGAAGGTTATGGCATTATGCCTGAAAGTAACTTTGACGCCTTTTTTTCTCATTCATTGAGCTTCGACGTCATGTCTGAATGAACATCTGAGACACAACACACCCAGATGCGTGCCTGCAACAACACGATCTATCCATTGCTTATCTTCTGCCTTTCGACAACGGGACTTTGACGGATTGGGCCATTACCTCTGCGCGGGCTTGGACTCGCCGAAAAAGGGCCCAGAGATGATGGGCAGGGAACCCGTGCGCTCGCGACTGTTTGCCAGCTTGCTTGGCAGCGTGCAGCTCTTGCGCAACCGCACATCCCGAGATCCGTTCAAGGCCAGCGGCAGCAGCTCTTCGTACGACGGGGGCTGCTCCTCTGCCTGCGTCGTCTTCGCTGTCGTCGTCGTGAAGTCCGCCCGTAAAATCTCCCGGCCCCCTGCGGAGTCCTGTGCCGAGCTTTGCCAGGGAACGCCGTGGCATGCCTGGCGCGCCCCGGACCCGATGTCCGCTTCAATCGCGGCCTGCAGCGCCGCGGCAGGATCGTCCTCCAGGTAGCCGCTGTCGCTGCTGCAGGACAGCAGGTTGGCGAAGTTGTCGTCCTCGGCGTAGGAGGACGTGTCCGAGAGGAGCGAGTCCCGTGGCGAGGGGGCGGCGGTCAGGGAGCCCTCTCCGCCGGGCATTGAGTCCATGCTGGGGACGTGTTCCGCTGGCAGCATCTGGTAGAGGAAATCTGTGCACGCACGGGGTTGGGGGGGTGGATGGGTACCCTCATCGATGCAAACCACGTGCCACGCTTCCGTCCGCGTGGAGACCACGAGAATCATTTGTTTTCTTTGATACAGGGCCCCTCCCTATGCGCTCAACATCGCGTCTCGTGCGAACACATTTGAAAGGGCATCTCCAGCAGCAGATGTCCCTGTTGTGCGCACGAGGTGACTCGGCACCTGACCTGCAAATGGCATTTGTCTGCCAGCACGTGGGTGGCAATTTGCCACGGGCAGCATAATCCAAATTGGGGTTCATCGGTTCAGTTGGAGAGTAACAGAGGGTAAAATGCAATGTCAATAAATGTCGAAAAACCGGGCTGCTATAAATGTATACATGATGAGCCACATAGTTGAGCTATAATTTGTGAAAGCCAGGTCGCTTCTGAAAAATAGCTCTATAGCTCAGTGGGCCTTCCCTGGTAAAGTAGAAGTTTAGTTGAGTAGTGTAGTTTAAAATGAACGAAAAAGGGACAAAGCAAAAAGTCAAATCTAAGGCGCAACGACGTGAACCCGCTCCTCACTGAGGTTGTCTTTGTCCCAGACGTGAGCGAGGCACGCCGCCGTGCAGTCTCCCTCGCCCGTCACCTCCATCCCTCCTCGCTCAGAGCCCACGCCGTCTGTGCAGCAGCAACAACAAACAACAAAACGAGCCACCTGTGACCTATTTCTGCCGTCAAATCCCCAACAAAGGCAGCACTTCGTCCACTTGATCTTCGTTATAATGAAAGAGAGGACTCCACCACTGCCACCATCATTCCGCTTTCCCCACCACTCACGTCTTTATTTTAAGAAGCCAATCCCGTAACATTGCAACAGATGAACTCTGGAAATAAGGGCCTGCGACCTGTATTTCTTGGAACGTACCATGCGTCAGAAATGTGAATGAAGAGAATCTAAAAAAGAAAATGTTGAAAAGCAACGTGGCCTGTAACCCAGACAGCAGCCGGCCCGAGTTGGTGGATCATCGCACTCATGCTGTGAAACTTCCTTCCCGTGGGCGTTGAGGAGGTGCAATACCCTGGCTTGCAAGAAAAAGGCGGTACAGCAAGTGGACTGATCGCCATCTGTTTCCATCTGTACAGGGATAGAGCGTTGCCCACCTCACGCGCAAGGTGTGGGTTGTCTCCGGGTGCTCCGGTTTCCTTCCACGTGGTATTATAAACACCTTCATCACGAATTGGCTCAAAAAAACTGGACCTTCCTGAAAAAGAGTCATATGACTCAGTGTGGCATTCCTTAATAAATAAGAAAATCATCATATTACCAAAAATTCTGCCACATGTTGCGTTCATGCGAAAGATGCAGCCCCGCAATTGCTTGCTCACACCACTGCTGACGGAAGTTCCTCTGCTCGAGGGAGATTTACATAGACAGCCTCCCCCCTCTCTAATAGGGGTTTTACCCTTTTTTCTGGCAACAAAACTGACACCTTTTGCAAGGAGTCATGTTAACATTAACCACAATACTTGCAGTCAAAATGCAAACAAAAAAAGGAAAGCTGTCTCTGGTGTGGACCAATCAGTTTCAAGGACAATGCATACATTATCAGAGTATTGTTTTTGTTTGCATTTGACTGCAAGTATTGTGGTTAATGTAAACATGACTCCTTGCAAAAGGTGTCAGTTTTGTTGCCAGAAAAAAAGGGGAAAAACCCCTATTAGTATATTTTGGTACTGGCAAAGGAAGCCTCATGATGGAGATGCTCCCCCCTTTCTCTCAAGTGTGGCCACCTCTTCATCCACACCAGCCAGATGTCTTATACGAGGTGGAAAGTACCCACGCTTTAGCCCACCACACATGACCTGCAACATCGACGAACTTAACACCCTACGTATAATTACCGTGCATATTCGATCACAAAACTAGGAACATGAACACCATTTTTACGGATAGTATTTTCTAAGAGAAGTAGTGGTGAGCCCATGTTACAGCCAGCTTCTGTAACTACAGATATCAGCAAAGAGGCTGCCCTTTATCTTCACAGACAGCTGGTCAACGGGCACTCTGTGGGCACCCAATAAAGGCCGCAATGAGACACGAGAGCGTGGTACGGTCACCACCAGTCCCAGCCCTCTTTATCTCTCCCGTGATAACACAGACCGCTGCACTCCACCATGACCCACATTTATGCCGAGATTACCCGGGAGACCCTCCTCGCCGAGCTAAGATGCATAGCTAGAATTAAGCAGGGCCGGGGGGGGGAGGTTTCTGGGATTGTGGGCGTGCTGTGATAAAAGACCACAACAGCACCACATCACAAAATAAAACAAGACTGTTGGAGCAATTGCTGATCGCGAGTAGCACACATGAAGGTCAGGACAACACACGAGTGGCATGGGTAGCCCAGCACCACGCCAGGCGGCCACCTTTGCCCCCCAGTGCTCATGTTTTACACATTGCACCAGGTTACTCATTCAAGGCTGAGTCGACTTAGGGGAGAGGTTTGCAGCACGGCGTGCTAACCACGACACGACAGCTCCCCACAAAGCACCGCTCCGCACACAAAAAACAGACACAAACGCACACGGCAAGGACAAAACGTTTTGAATTATACATCGTTTTGAAAACGTGCTCATGGTAACTCGGGTATATTTTCACCCTGTCTGTATGGTAATGAAGTAATGAAAACAATCAGCACCATTGCGCCTGCTCGAATCATTATTGAATTCATTGCCATCGTCGTCTGAGCATGTGACTGAATGAAAGCGGTAGTGCAAAGGTTAGCACGCACTTACACTCTGAACCCGATTACCTGAGTTAGTCAGTGGCCAGTGAACCAGGCCTGGGGCACCGCCTTCACTCAACTCGTAGTGACCAGAATGGTGAAGTATGGTCAAGTAGCCGCCATGAGCGAAACGGCCTCGGTGAAGCCTTAATCCAGCAGTAAAATCGTTGCAACTTTATACGTATATATATTTTATTGTAAAACAATATGCTTTAAATTTGATGTGACACGATTGAATAAAGTGCGACTGTGTATACGCTTATAAATGTGGAGAAGCAGAATTGTGTACGATGTGTTTTTTTTGGAATGATATAATCCCAAAAAACACATCGGAGAGAATATGCTTCGAATGTTTTCATAACCATGTGCACAGTCGTAGTTTATGCCATTGTGCTAATAGCAGGAATAACATAAATTCAGGTTGATATTTGTATAGGGCTTTCTGTCAATAATAATGTTTAGCTCGAGTGTGATCCGCGCTGTGGATATTACGAGTACATTTCATTTCAAATGTAAGTTAAAGAAGCAGCCTTTAAATATGTAACGTTTAATTATTCATGTATTTCCCTTATCTGCGTTACCTCCCCGAACCTCGAATGCACACACACTATTAAATGCTCATATAATTAACATATTTGTGTATCGAATTTTTATAATTCATATTTAGGCATTTCATATCGTTTCAGGTTTTATATATTCACATTAGGCTGATCAATCCTTACGATTACATTTGGACACGCACTTTAAAAATACATTCTCGTGATTCCAATATATAACAGGCATGATTGTTACACGGTTGTGTTTAAAAAGAAAATAATGTACATTCAATTGGAAATATATTTTGGAAGGGCACAATTGAATGTACAATTCATACAATGAGAATGTATATCCTAGCAGATCTACTGACAGTCATAGCGAAGGAAAGGAGCAAGTCTTAGAATACGTCCAACTGGAGGAGATGGAGTGATGAAATCAGCTCGTGTGCAGGTGCTGGGCAGATTCATTATTGCATCGCAGGATCGTGTGAGATGGCTGCAGCTTGGGAAGGCCTTCGTCCAGCAGTGGAATGACCAAGGCGGATGCTGATGATGATACGTTATCTTGAGAGAGAATTGAGGTTACAGTACGCTTACAATTTTTTTTAGACCAAAGTGTATCTCCGCTTGGGCAGTGCTTATCTCCCATTGTCCACCATGAGCCTGTGCTGGAAATTCCACATTACCATGACCGGAGTCAGCTGATCATTAAAAAAATACCACTAGTTGACTTCCTACAAAATTATAAAAAATGTCTCCATCGATTTAGAAATCTAAATATATTCCTCACCCCCATGATGGTTTTGCCCTGTCATATTCAATCCCACATGCACAACAACTTTGACTCGTGGGAGATCACAGCATTTGTGCACTTTTTATGACTGCAAGGTAATTGAACGAGCCCCTTGCATCTGCTCTCAATTGGCACCGTAGCTTCACGGGGCGTATTCCGTCAATAACTCACTTCTTGAAAAATGATCCGAGGAAAGGATATTGCTCAGTTTAAAGTCTGCCCACAGGAAGACAATAAGGCAGCTGGAGTTATATACATATATAAATATAAACCATCATCCTTGCTTCTTCACGCCTGATATTGGGTTGATGTGTGTGGGTTTTTTTTCTCGCAGGGGAAAATATTCCATCTCAAAGGGAAATTTAACCCTCACTGAGCATGCGCCACTTTAAAGCGTTTGAGGCTTGACACGCGGGAACGCATGTTGAAGTAGGTGGGGGTCAAGATGAAGGTGCGGCCCATAGTGGAGGCCCAGTTGGTGAAAGGGCCTCTACTACGGGGAGGCCTTCGAGAGCCCCTCTGGGGGAGGGGGCGTATTTTAGTTTTACTCATCGAGGTTGGCCAGACGTCCTGAAAAAGGTGGGCGCAGCATCCACACGTTACCTCACCGCACACGCATTCTGTTGATAGACTAATTGCCGTGCACCTATTTATACTATCGGCTGGACAGACGCGGTGGGGAGGGGGGGGGTTAGGACAATTGCACCATTGTTTCAACTGCCGTGCAGGGAGATGGAATATAATCTGCGACCTCTGGATTGCAAGTCCAGTGTATTAACCATTGCACCACGGTGGGGAGATGTTAACTACCTCGCCTGGTATGCAGGAGGTCGTGGGTTTGATCCCGACCCTGACTCCTGTTGTATATTTGGAGTTCGCATATTCTCCCTGTGGTCACGTGGATTTTTCTCCGTATTTTTGATCAACATGCGTTTAGAGTATTTGGCTGCAATACATTTCCACGTAAGCAACTTTGCTGCGCGATCATTTGTGTCCAGGTCGCTTCTGAAAAAGAGCGATATAGCTCAGTGGGCCTTACCCGGTGAAAAAAAAAAATAGTTTAGTTTTAGTCACATCACGGCAGCATCGAATATTTGCATCATTCGCGTAAACCCAAAGGTGAAAGTCAAAACTACCAGTCAAGCTAGCATAGCTATAATCATCAGCACCATCAGCCATGGTGGATCCACTGCTAGATGAAGTTACTTCCCGAGCCACCCCCACCTCGATCTCCTCGGTGGACAACCTCTCGGCCGCGTTTCATGCCTTGGCTGCCGCTCCATGATAATTATTGACCATCGGCCTTCATCCCTTCCAGAGACATCCCCGAGCCATGACAGGTCCAGCTCGAGCCTTCTCGCTTTTCTTAACTTTTTGGACGATGCCAATGAACACGTGGATGTTTTCTAACTTCATCTGTTCCTCTTTTTGTCCCTCAACGTAACTGACCGAGGCACCTAAACTTTTGACTGACACCCCTAAAACACTCTTCGGATAACCACGTCGTATCAGCTCGCAGGTTTGAATTGTATCTGTAATAAAACACTCGCCGACATTTTAGCGAGCGCGCCCAGCATGTTAACATCAGGGCCCTTTGTTGTTTTGTTTCGGTAGCAAAGTCCAATTAAAAATAATGACACTCGATTTTAACTGCTTCGCTTTCGGTGGCTTCCAAACTCAAGTGCTTTACAAAGCGACTGCCGAATTACCAAAATTGTGCGAGTACATTCTTCTGTGTGGTTGAAAGGCATCCACAGCGCACAGATCGTCTCTGCAGTATGTGGTCTACCACACACACACGCGTGCGTGCACACCTTGCAGCATTCTCAAAATCATTGCAACAATTCCCGTTAGCACTCTGCCCGTTGCACCTCTTGCGTGCGCTGGCCTTCCAATCACACACTCTTTGCTTCCGTGCTCAGAAACACGAGTTCACGGTTTTTCTGAGAAACCCAAGGGCAGCGTGGTGCGCCGTTGTGGGTCCCATTTCACAATCTGACACGTCACACACCTCCACCTCGAGCTAACGAAGCCAACGAGTGCACGCACGGACCGAGATAACGTTCTGTTCCTCGCATAGGGCTAAACACCTGCCAACCGAATTTTACTTATCGATTGATCTGCAGTATGTGTAACCTCACAAGCGCTTTGAGGTACATTTAAGCGTTTGCTTATTCTTAAAATATACAAGGTGAAGGTGCAACCGTGCAATTGCCTTTTCAAGGCAATGATAACAGAGAAAGGTTTCCACTTTTAGGGCGTTATAGAGAGCTCCAATCGAGGGGTAGTTTAGCCAACTCTTCCATGCCCTTCCTTGTTGACCTTCCCCGCACCTCCGATAAGCATGGCTGACTACATATGGTGCGAAAGGGGCTCAACATAGACACATACACAAGTAGGGGCCAGACGTCTCGGAAGTGGTGGGAGTGCCCACACTTTACCCCGCCATACGCAAACCTGCCGATCACAGACTACCGGGTGGACGTGGGCCTCCGTTGCGTCAACTGGCTGCGTGCCGGGAGATCGATTGGAACTGGCGACTTCTGTATGTCGAGTCCGCTGTGCTAACCCCCGATGGGCGTCTCTCACTTGAAATACATCCACGGAGAATTTCGTTGTCGTAAAACAATTTATGCGTCCATAATGAAGGAGGGTTTTTTTTTTCCGGGGTTAGATCGCGTAAGTATAATTGCGTTGTGAAACCCGCCACCACCCGACACAGCTAATAAGTAAGGTTTGTCACGTAAACAAAAAATGCCAATTAGTTACTAGACCAGCACATCGGTGTGTTGGAGAGGAAACTCGCAACATTGACAATTCGGCTACGACATCAAGCCGGTAATTACAACAACCAGCATAATCAGCCTTGTGGATAATATTGGCAGTGAAAGTTACGCGTGTTGTAAAAGCTTCGTTTTTTTTTTTCTGACGATGTGACTCTGAATCTCAGTACGGTAGTGTACGTTCACACATTCAGCCCTCGGCACACTTTGTCGGACGTGGTGATGGTGGTGGTGAGGGATTATTTGTCCATACTTCACGATGATGGTTTAGTACGGACGGGTAAATTAAGGTGGGGGGGGGGGGGTGGAGTGTGAAACTCAACAGTGGCGGTTCAAATCATCGCCCGCCACTGATGTTAGCCGTAGCCAGTCAGCTGACATTGCAGGAAATGGCGTTCTTGTTCGGAGTAATAGAGGGAGAAGAGGGCCAGATTGATTTACCTCGTTGTAGGAGATTTAACTAAGAGCTGCAGTGCGAAGTGCAATCTCCAATGTTTATGGGGGGCAGCGTCGGTCAATCTCTTCGCCAAACTCTCTCCGCTCTGAATGCCAGATTAGCATTTCACTAATCGCTAGAAAGCATCATTAGTGACGAATGTAGTGAGGCGATGAGACAATTACGTGTTGTGTTTGTGCACAAATGGATTTAGGAGAAGTAAAAACGGAACAGGTTTGAAAGGCACTTTGAGGTACATGTAAATGTAGAAGCAGCTTCGTCCTTATACTCCGTAGTAGCTGAGTAAGCTGGTGGGAAGTGCGCACACAACCAGGAATTCTGGTTCAATTCACCCAATAACAACTTAGTATTTTCTACCGGCATGGGGAGGTGGATGGTTAACAGCTCCTTCAGGCCTTGCTCTCATCTCATTTGAGTTTTCAATTCTTTTAAATTTAGATTGAAAATTAATTTCTTTAGAACTTGTTTTTTGTGTTGAACTTGTTCTCCTTTCCACGCACCTCCCATTAGTATGGTTGGCCACGTACGGCGAGACAGAAGCTCAACACTCCATAACAAATGCATATTAATAAATACTACTACTATTAATACTAATAATAATAAATGCATACATTTATTATGAGTCGCGGTCACAATACGCTTTTGCACGATGTCAGGAGCCACAATGAGACCTCGGGGAGTCAGCTGTCCACAGCGCAGACAATGCCTGCACGCCGAGTGAAAATTAAATGGCTCCGTGAGACTCACCATAGGCAGCGTGAGCGGGGTCGTCACCAGACGTCCTAGGCGACGTCGACAATCTGCTGCTGCAGAGCGGCGGTGGCGTCCAGGAGGAAGGCTCTGGCTTGCTCCTGGCTCTCTCTCCTTGCCGCCTCCTCCATCATATCCACGCTCTGCTCAAACAACCGCTGCAGTTCCTTCTCCCCCATGGTCTGCAGAAACAACGGTCCAACGCCACTGCTGAGTTGCTCAGGGGTTTAGACGGCCCGGCGGTCAATACATCCAAATCGTGGAGCTGCTTGAGAGGATGTTTTATACCATAGCAGTCACCCGGTGATTTGACAGCGACTTACCAAAGAACGACAATGTCCGCTATGGGAGCACCACGGTGGCTGGGAGATGTTAACTACCTCGCCTGGTATACAGGAGGTCGTGTGTTCAATCCCAATCCTGACGCCCGTTGTATATTTGAAGTTTGCGTGTATCTCGCTCTCTCTCTCTCTCTCTCCCTGTGGTCGTGTGGATTTTTCTCCGGGTCCTCTGGGGTTTCCCTCCACGTTTAGAATCAACGTGGCGTGTTCATGGTATTTGGCTGCTGCTATAAACGTTCACACGATAAGCCACTTCGTCGGGCTATAATTTGTGGCCAGGTCGCTTCAGTGGGCCTCACCTGATAAAATAGTTTTTAGTATACAACAACAATAGTAATAATAGTGTACACTCTACAACAGCCTTTTGTCATTCACTGCCAGATGAAGGCCTCCCACACGCACGCAGTGTCGGCCATTGGGGGTTATTTGACCATCCTTCACCAACGTTGGTCAGCGCAAGTTGGGGAAGGTGGGGAGCATATGTAGTTCATAGCGTATTCATAAGCACAGTACAACAGTGGACTTTTGTTGCAATTGCCCTGCCCTGTGGTGCCCCACAGCACCCTGTGTAGGTTCCACCTTGCTTAGCTTCTCAGCATCACGGCACAGTAGCAGTGTTGTTTATTCATGGACGACTGAACCCGCCCACCACACACACAGTGATCAAGTGAAGAGGGCCATTATTGTACCCTGAGGGCCTCCTCCACGCCCTCGGCGTGCATGGCGGCCGTGGCCTGCAGTGCGCGCCGGATGAGCGCCGTGCGGTAGTCGATGGGCACCGGCGCCCGCACGGCCTGCTCCACCGTGGCGATGAACTCCGCAGGGATCTCTGCCGGGTCCAGCAGGAAGATTGTTCTGCGAGAAGGAAGGGGGAGGAGGGAGGGATCAAGGAGGAGGCGGGAGGAAGACGAGGTTGCCGACGATGACAAATGCGCTCAGACGGCCCCGGTGATCCTCGTCATGCCGCGCTGGCAGGATGTTATCTCCCTCGTGTGGTATTCAGGAGGTCGTGGGTTCGATCCCGACCCTAACGCCTGCTGTATATTTGGAGTTTGCGTGTTCTCTCTCTCTCTCCCCGTGATCGTGTGGATTTTTCTACGGGTCCTCTGGTTTCCCCCTCCACATTTAGAATTAACGTCACGTATTTTAGAGTATTTGGGCTGCTATACATTTGTACACGATAAGCCACTTCGTTGAGCTATCATTTGTGGCCAGGTCGCTTCTGAAAAAAAGCTACATAGGTCAGTGGGCCTTACCTGATAAAATAAAAATAGCTTACTTTAGAAGCAAAACCATCATGCCGTTTCCATTATGTGGATTAACATGCACATGTACGTGTAAGGTACAGCCAAAATTTGTCAATCCACTGCTGGATAAAGGCCTCCCTCAACCTCCACCGGTGGTGCTACGCAAGAGGGCGTGGAGGGGGCGCTGCGGTTGGGGGAATTTTGTGGTGCTTTGCAGTAAATTTGAGGTAGTTTGCAGCACTTTGAAGGTCATGTTCTGTACTTTGCAGTGAACTTGAGATAGTTTGCGGTACTTTGCAGTACAATTTGCGACACTTTGCAGTAAAGTGTGCGGCAATTTGATGAATGAGGGTTGGTGAAAGCACTCGACTGCCTACAGCGCCTTTCGTAGGCCTGTCTGCAGGGCACGGTGGTTCTCTCGAATGCAAGCATTATACGGGGCCTCAGCGATGCTTGGCGTCTGACATTTGACGCGGTGCAATCCAAGTGATTTGGCCAAATGAGCTCATACCCTTCTTTACAGCCCTGATCCAGTGGTGTTTCATTCCACATTCACATATCTGTCAATCCATACGGTTTAACGCGTATTCTTGTACAGGGAAATTGAGTTTTCAGGTCCATATGGCGTGCAATCGTTTCAATACGGGCAAAAATAAATATTACGGCTAAATAAAGAAAGTCGTGGGACAGCTTTTTTTTTTACTCTGGTGAGTATCGTTGTACATTTTGATTTAAAGCTTTCGTGACTGCAGGGATTCATCTTCTTGGTTCTTTCGGTAAAGTCACGTAGAATGAAAGTAATAAAATAATAAAAATAAAACATAATAAAATTTATAATAATAAAATTAAGTTGTACATTTACAACATGAGCGTGTGCATCCACATATCAAGCAAGCAGAAGCATCAGCATGCAAGATCACAGACAGTAGCATGATAAGTAGCATCATTGACACCGATCATCAAAATGAATACATAAAACTCTTTCTGTTTAGTAACATAATTTTTGTATATTTGTGCTTCACCCTTGTGATGGGACATTGTAGGATGGACGTTGAGATTTATAAGGGCACGGGGTGACCAATAAGGTCTGAATTGGTCCGTTATAAAATAGGCTGTGATAAGGGGTTGACAGGTATGCATTTATATGGCAGGGAGCTGACTCTATTCATAGGACAACCACTGTTGAGATCTCCACAAAGTGGTACTCAATTTATAGCGACCTCGGAGGGATGGATGATGGGCTGATTCATAATAACGTTTTTTTGGGTTAGGTCGCGTAAATAGAAATGTGTCGTTTACCTCACCACCACCCGACACAGCCAATTAATAAGGTTTGTCACGTAAACAAAACGTGCCAATTAGTTACTACTTCAGCAAACCGGTGTATTTGAGAGTAAACACACAACATTTACAATTTGAGTACGACGTTTTTGCTGGTGATTACAACCAGCTAAAAGTTATTATTAAGGTTATTCTTGCAAGAGTCAAGACGTTCTTTAGACTGCATCCTGGCGAACACCACAGGTTAGTGACAAACCAGGCCTGGGGTGGGGGGTTCATCCGGGGAATCTCCAACTCACTTGGTTTTCGCTGGGAAACTCTTCGTCTTCAGGTTGTGTTCACTCCTGATGAGGCGCTGGTAGGAAATTCCTGCGGGAAGAGCAGAACGCGAGTGTCAAAATTGTGTCACAACCATAACAAATTGCGTGGGGGAGGGAAAAAACAGCTTGCAAACGTCTACTCGCAATTGCCAATCGAAACGCACACCAACTATTTTCTTTTGCAGAGCGATCCTCCCGCCAGCTGTATTAACGGTGTGTGTGTGTTGACAGTGTGTGTCTACGAGCGGTAGTGTAGCGACAAACCCGGTGATCTGAGTTCGATTCCCCCTCAAGCCCAACACCAGTGACGATTATCTAAACCGGTCCCGGGCCTCCCCGAGGTCGACTCAGTTTAAAATGAATAACTGGTGCGGTGTGTAAACATCGCCGCCACTAGGGAGACAACGGCGGTCGGGCGTGGTCCTTCCCACTCACCCACTCACGTGCCGTTCGGGCCTTCAGATGTGCTGCTCGCTAACAGCACTTGTCCCAACAGTCTGTTACAGGCTATATGGGGGATCTTTATCTTTGTGTCCGCGGGTGAAATTGTAAGAGTTTACAGATAAGTAGCGCTCTGCCCCCCATAACATTCTCACGGAAATTCTGCGAGTTCCTGCTAGTTAAATATAATACGAGCAGGAAACGTAGAGTAGTGGCTCAAACACTGTCTTCAGAAGGAGGGGTGCTCAGTGGCGTTACAGCAGCAATTGTGAGGATTTTGCTGTGCCATGGGGCCAACGTGCCCACAACGGGGTTACGATACGATACAGCGAGGATTCGTTTTGGTGCATGATCGATGTTCCTCTTGCCACGGCAAGATGGCGGCGAGTTCATTGGAATCGCCAAAACGGGGGTGTTTTGGGTGATGCAAAATCTAACAACGGCAAATGTTTGATTCACTTGATGATGATGAGGAGGGGGTGCATGATGTAACTGTGAGATGTGCGGTGCCAGGTTAATGCGTGCTGGGTTAGGGATGGTGACATCACTGGGAGCGTGTGGGGGTGCTGTTTGGGGGGCTCCAGGCCCACCCTATATAAAATGTTGGCTCGCCATGTGGCTCAGATTTTCCACGGGGTTTTAAATGTTAACTCTGACAAGTTTGGTGGCGATAGCTTTAACGGTGTGGATTTGTATTCGGAGCAGACATGCATACTTTCATTTGTATAAAATATCTAGAATAGTTGAGATACCGTAATTGTAATGTAAACTCAGCAGGTGGCTTTGCTACAATGACCCAGACTCAAAACGCATGAAATTGCACGACACACGCCGTCTAATAATGCGTTTTGAAAAGGAACCACATTTATTGTGTTTTAAATAGAGTTGAAACTTTTACAATTGATTTTCATTCCCTGCATGGTCAAAATCATCATCTTTATTTATACTGGAGGAGAAATCTGATGAGCTATGAAGCTATTTTCACATATGTCCAGTAGGGGCAGGGGGGGGGGTGAGTTACATCAACAACAACATTTACAATACAGGATATCAGAATAAGATAGAGAAAATGTAAGCAAGTCACTAATAGATAAATAAGTATAGATAAACATAAATAAAGCATGGGAGTACAAATTGCACGAGTATATACATTCCAAATGGTCTGGGCAACACCAGCATTAGGATGACCTTAGATGTGGCTTCTATTACATTTACCCAGCATTGCGGAGAGACAGATAATCGCACAATTTCAGCTTATACACAGCGGCCTAAACTGAATTATTCAAACGAATCTGTTCGATCAACTCCATTCATGTGCATGAATGGAGGTGAACAAATGAATATCTAGTTA
This sequence comes from Lethenteron reissneri, assembly GCF_015708825.2. Lineage (NCBI taxonomy): Eukaryota > Metazoa > Chordata > Hyperoartia > Petromyzontiformes > Petromyzontidae > Lethenteron > Lethenteron reissneri. The sequence continues at coordinate 4,983,400 of NC_083781.1, forward strand.
AAAGTAATTAATACAATTTACGAACCAACAATAACTGCACAAAAAAAATGTATAATGCTAAAAACTCAAAACATTCATTTAAGTACTGTTTGGTTCTTTAGTTAAAGTCACGTAGTTAGAAATAAATTTAAATAAAACATTTTTTCATTCTAATTTATTTCAAACTACGTGACTTTACCGAAAGAACCAAAGAGTATGGATTCCTGCAGTCACGAAAGCTTCAAATCAATATTAAATTAAGTGTACAACTGGCACTAAGAATACCAATCCCAAGGCAAGTACATTCGTACTTAATATTACATTGGGTCAAATTATAATGTCCCTTCCAACTAAACACGTGTATTGCCCTGACTTGGTCATGGCAATTTCATATTCCTGTGGAAGAGACCAATTGCTCCAATTGCGAGCAGTAATCTCAAACGTGGGGTTACTCCGTCTCTCTCTTTCTCTGTCTCGGCATGAAATGAAGATGCATTTGGAACTCTCGCAGAGCGGTGCAACCCCCTGTATTAAAGAATGGCCCATGGAAGTAGATACAACAGAACCACTTCTGAGATCCCTTCATCGAGTGACCTCTGACCTACACTTAAGGTGGCAGCACTTTCCCAGCCAGCAGTTAAACGGTTATTTTTTTTTATTCCCAGAGCTAGAATTTCGCCAAATTACGCACAGAAGCAAACTCAAGACGATTGTGTTTTTTGAGTGGGGCCTACCCCGTCGACCCACTTTATCCCCCCTCCTCCATTGCACAGCTTAGTCGTGTCGTGTTGGCTACTTGCGACGGGAGATCCTCCAACTGGAAAACGCGACTGGCTGTATCGGGCTCGTGAGTTGTTCCATAAAAGCTTTAAGAATAATGAAAACAAGTGTTTGTGATTTATTTTGGCAGTCATTGATAACCTAGCGGAGACCATAATCGCATTTTTAATCTTGAGAATACCGTTGCACTTTTGGTGGGAGCTCACTGAACTCAGTGCCTTGACTGCAGACCTAGTTTTACACCCTCAGAGCCATGCAAGTCAACTTAGACAAATATGAACGAGTTTATTCAAAATTGTTTTCCCTTCGCCACAACTTTGAGCCTCGATGATGTCAACGGAGGCCTGCGGCTATCTTTCACTCAAAACAAGACGGCCTCACCTGGAGCACGGAGCTCCGTGTCGACGATGGAGAGCAGGTCCTGGGCCATGGAGCAGTGCGGCACCGGCCAGGACAGAATGCGGCGGAGCACGGGACGGGACTGGTGCAACAGATGGATGCTTTCGGGTAAGTGGGAGGCCTGAGCAAACGGGAGGGGGGGGGGGGGCAGCAGCGGGAAAGGTCATTGGTCGATAAATAGAACTGCCATGTCGCAGACAACAATGACACGATGGTGGGAGACATTGGGTAAACGACGATGTGGAATGTAACAATAAATACGAGGTCCGTTATTTAGACAGAAAAGCCTCACTGAGTTCTCAAGTCTTGAACCATGATTGTTAATAAAGGTAGATAGATTGACACAGTGATATTTAGGATTCTCGGAGGAAATCAGATTCCTCGTATTTACGAAGGACCCTCAAACTCTGTACGATAATGGTGGACGCCTACTCGCTGCACAACTTCCTACAGGCGTACTGATCGCTCTGCAAGCTGAAGAAATATTCCCACGTATCTCCACATCATCTCTACACGCTCCACTTACCCCACCACCCACCTCCACAACATGTGCCACTGATCCGCTAATCAAACGAATAATTACTGTGTGATATTTACTTGAGTATGTTAAATAAAATTAATCATGCCTTTGTGAATATGATGCATTTCCCACGAGGTTTGTTCATGTTTTTTAATAAGCAGGCGAGAGAGATGTTATGTAGGAGGTCGTGGGTTCGCTCCCAACCCTGACGATCCCTGCATATTTGGAGTTTGCGTGATGTTTCTCCATGTGGTCACGTGGATTTTTCTCTGGGTCCTCTTGTTTCTGGCTTCAACGATTAGAAAATTTAGATTATTTGGTTCCTACTATACATTCCCACATGTGGATGATATGAGCCACTTTGATAAGCGATCACTTGTAGCCAGGTCACCTCTGAAAATGCGTTAACAGCACAGTGGGCTTTACCTGTTAAAAGAAAGTGTTATTTATTTAATTAATTAAAGCAATTATGTTACATTGCATTAACGTAAGCTCCAAATACTCAAATACTGTAATAATAAAAAAGGCTTGATTAATAATGTACAACCCTATTCTTGGTTCTTTCGGTAAAGTCACGTAGAAGGGAAATAATAAAATTAAAAAAATTAAACGTAATAAAATTAGGACGCTGTCTTTCCGACAGCTCTGTTCTTCACCTGAGGATGGCTGCTTGCGTTATGGCCGAAACGTCGTGAGAATTTTATTACGTTTATTTTTATTCTTTTATTATTTCCCTTCTACGTGACTTTACCGAAAGAACCAAGAATATGAATCCCTGTAGCCACGAAAGCTTTAAATCGAAATGTAACAGCCTCTGTCAATCTGCTACTCGATGGAGAGCTGCCCGTACATGCTGTGTTGGTCATGGGGTAGTTTCACCATACTTCACCATGCTGGTAATTAAAAAAAACCGTGATCAACATAGCATGAGCGCAGCTTTCAATCAGTAGTGGATTGATCTATGTGGATTATTTAACTATGTTCATAATTATTGTTGTTTCATTAATACGCAAGATGTAGAAATGTGAATACTCTGAGCCTATTAATCAAAATAAAATAACCTTCAACCCGCGCTAACCAGTGGTCATGAAGTATGGTCAAATAAACCCCCGTGAGTCGCATGGCAGTAGATTGACAAAGGGCTACTGCATATGTGCGTGTGTGAATACGGTAATAAGATTCGTAATATCACCCTTCTTCAGTGGATAGAGAAAATGTCACTACCCGTACAACATCAGCCTATTTGTGTTTAAGCGATAAGGAAGTTTAGGCTGTGTTTGGACAATTCAGAATGCGTTGACAATGTGTTTGCACAATCTGCCAACACGGTCCACGAAATTGCACTCGAAATAGCAGGGCGATTCTTACAGAGGATCGACGAAAGGCGTGCCGTTATCACCGGCACGCCGCCGTGACTTTTGCACTCACTTGAATCACGGCCGTGTGGAACAAAATGGCCAGCGGAGCAAATTGTTCATAGTCGCAGTTTTTCTCCACCTGCAAACGAGAGATAAAATGGCACACGTCACGGCTCACATTGATGGCAGATTAACAACTACTATTTCACATTTAGGTGGTCGAACCAAGAGCAGTGGAGTTCGTCTTCTTGGTTCTTTCGGTAAAGTCACGTAGAAGGAAAATAATAAAATAATAAAAGTAAAAATAATAAAATAAATTGTATTATTATTTTTATTTATAATAATAAAATAAATTGTATTACTTTTTTATGTAATTTTTTTTCCCTTCTACGTGACTTTACCGAAAGAACCAAGAAGATGAATCCCTATAGTCACGAAAGCTTTAAATCGAAATTCAGCGGAGTTTGCCTCGCTGTGACGTCTCCTTCGTCTTTGTGGATTCGGCATTGCGTCATTACACATTGTACGGTCCTGTTCTGGATGATCACAGTCGCGCATTGGAGAGTTTTCCATTATCCATTTGTGCATCAGGTATCCGCATCTGCCATTGTTTGTGCGGAAGCTGTTTGAGGGTGGACCATGAACTTTGTGGAAAATCAAAACCGGGGATCTTCTGCCGTTGGATCTTTCACGAGGTGTTTGCGATTTCTTTGAACTCCATTCAGGTCTCCAAGCTTCATCAGGCATCCGAATGCGACGCTTATCCTGATCACGTTTTCACAGATGGCATTCTAGCCCCAATACAAAGTTTTTATTAGATAATTGTAATGATCTGAACTGGTCTTGGGCATTCCCAGGTCGACTCAGCCTCAAATGAGTACCTGATGCGATGTGTAAACATCGTCGCTCGGGAGACAAACGCGACAAGGCGGCCTTCATAGGTGATCGCTAACAGTACTTGCTCAAAAAGTCTGCTAAGGCTATATGGAGGATCTTTGTCTTTGTATTTACATGTTGGGTGGAGTGGTGGGAGATGTGATTACGGCCAACGCTGTGGAATCCACCACCACAACATGTCTACCCTCCGCCTGATCCCGCAGCTGCTGCACCAGAGACATGCAGCGACCTCCAAGACTTCACTGGCAAATATTTGAATCGGTCCTGACCCTGCCCGAGGTCAACTCAGCCTTAAATAAATACCTGGTGCAGTGTGTAAACATCAGTACTGGCGAGACAAAGGTGGCCAGGCGTGGTGTTCACCATAACCACTCTTTGGTGCACAGTGCAGATACCTTGATAGGTGTTTGCTAACAGCACTTGCCCCACGATCTTATACTGTAAACAACACACTGAATCTTTGTCTTTGTATTTATATATGCAAATATATCGAAATAACTCTCCATTTGGCACTATTTGCAATATGACCAATCTCACATCTGAGTTCAAATCTAGGTGGGAGTGGACTCAATCCATAATCTTTTTAAGGCTGATAAATAATCACTCGTGGGTATAAAAAAAAAGTGGTCACCCCTAAAAACAAGAATCCATGTCATAGGAATGTGGAATTTCTACAACTGGTATTACTGACAAGGGTAATGAGTAACAATTTGCAATGTATTCAAACTGCAGTATTATTTATATTGTACCTTTTTCAATGCAGCATATATATAAACACATTTGCAGATCCGCACGTTGATAAACAATGTTCACATTCTATATGTTTGCAATCAAACATTAAGATGAGACATCGGTAAAGTTCGCCAGCCAATTTTAAAGATAACATTGAATCCACATATTTGCATGATAATCACGCACTCTATATTAAATCCATTGAAGTGAAGATTTGACAATCAATTGACGCGAGTCTGCGCATATATTTGTTATGAGTTCGCAATATGTATGCTGAATGCCAAGCATGAATAACGAGATTTTGGATTTTTTTTACAGCGCTTCATCAATCCGCTGCTATGATTCACAATTGACTTTTGGGTAAATGATGAATCGTAACAGTGAATTGGTCAGATCGCTTAGGTAAAATCTATGTCGTACACCCTCCTCTACCTTGACACAGGCGATGCATAAAGTTTCCACGTGATGAACAAACGTGGCCGTTGTATATTACCGCTTCAGCACTGCCGGGTGCCTTGGAGAAAAATCTCAACACCGCTCAACAACCGCACGCAACAACACATCGCCATCTGACCCGCAAAACAAATTATGAATCCACTGAGAGCAGGAACCCGTGGAGCTTCCGTGAGGATTTTATGATGAGGAGCAGAGAGCTCCTTTTCAGTAAAGTATTTCACACGCACACATCAACAACAACCGCCATTCGACACTAAGTGGCGGTGACGTCCCCAAGGCGCTTGTGCCAGGCTAGGTGCACGTTAACTGCCACGCGGTGTGTTGAACGCCCGCTGGGGGGGGGGAGGGGGGAACAATGTGTCTGGCATATTGATTACTATATTTACCCAAGAATGTCAGTGTGTAACGCACGTGGCGTCACTACACGTGGACCAGCCCCCCTTCATTAATAATCATGAACGGGTGACGTCACTCCGTATGAACAAGGTGGAGCGGAAACAGAAATTTGTTGACCCAAATAACCTTGCATTTTCACCTTTCTTCATGCAAAGTAAAGTTAATAAAGACATCAACGCAGCAACTCATATGACGAGCAAAAGGCTGTGTGTCCTGCGCGTGACGTCACTCGACATGCCCCTCCCCCTCTCATCATTATTCATGTCTGTCTGCTTTGTTTGACTAACGCGAGCAGCTGCGAAAGTTCGCTTACGATTTTACGTATCTTTATAGAAAGTGAAGGCAATAAATAATTCTACGACGCATCGCGGTGCATTTGGTGCCTTTATTTGTTTCTTCGGCACGTCCAACAAAAGGTAAAATCTACTTTATGCTTCCAAATCATGCTACAATAAACATTTCTCTGCCACTTTGCAGACATTGTATCGAACTCCAATTGTTTTCAACCCCAGCGAACGAAAGCGGAAGATAAGTCAGGATCAGAACAGTGGATTTCAAGTAATTGAAGGTCCGTTAAATACAGTGCTACTGTTACATTACGCCAAGTGTTTTATGACTTAGTTGCGTGGTAACAACTGCCATATTACAGCTTCCGTCCTAGGACTGGCTAACAAGCTAGTTAGTATATAGAATAAAATATATTTATTGGTCGCGAAAACCTACATAAATCTAGATTTTAAGTTTTCGTGACTGCAGGGATCCATACTTTTTGGTTATTTCGGTAAAGTCACGTAGGTAGAAAATAAAATAAATTAAATCACGTCGTTTCGATTGCAACATAAGCAATCATCATCAGGTGGGAAAACCACGTGATAAGTTGAGCTATTATTTGTGGCTAGGTCGCTTCTGAAAAATATCTATATAGAGCTGATTAGGCCTAACCTGGTAAAATACAGATAGTAATGAAAATATGTGAAATTATTCAGAACCATAATATATATGGTGTATATGTATAGAAAGTTGGTCATGCTGCGTTGGCCGTGATGCACAAGCACAATTAACAAAAACTCAAAACAAAATGTGTCAGCAACACTGTGGCCTTAAAAAGGGGGAAAAGAATCATCAGTCAAGTTTCAGGCAATATCCCTTGTGCTATGAAGAAGAGCAAATTACCCGAAAAGTTGCCGATTAATTTTATATTTTATTTCTTTAAAGGCAGTGTTGTTTAATAGAGAGGGGTAATTTCGGGGAAAATGCACCGAAGCCAAGCAAGCAATACGGTTTATACGTCAAGGGAAATGTGACATGGAATGTTCCAAACATATATATACTGACGCGGTAGTTGCAGGGCTAGAGAAACTCCTCATCTCTCATCATCTCTCATCGTCTCTCATCGTCTCTCATCATCTCTCATCGTCTCTCCCAGCCACTGGCCAGGATGGGAGGTGGGATATTACAATAGTGCATTTTAAGAAGCGATAACACACGCACAATGTAAGCACGGCCGGCAATGTACACAAAACTTAATGGCGTACAGAGACAGGTCGACGATTCATAAATGGGAAAGATGGTGTAAGATAAGTTACAGTTTATTTATTTTGCAGTGATCCATTCTTTATTGCCTTTACGATTGCGATCGTCTGCATTTGGGGCGGCGGGGGGGTCGTTACAATTTGTAAACGATTAAAACAATCTGCTGTGCAAACGGCAGGCTTCACTGGCTGAAAAAAACGAACCCCGGTTTATTTCAGCCACTTTCGTGATCTAATCACCCGAAGAACGCGCGTTTATAAATTCATGAATTAACGGCGGCAGAGGCGCGCCATTAACCCGTTCGCCCAAGTCTGCACTGTGGTAGCGGACGTGATCGCTGCGATGGGCTCAACGGAAAGCCGGGCTTTCCGTGCTTTCCGTTGTCTGCGGTTCCAGCAGGGGGTCACGCCGGGTCACGGACTCGCATTCGACTTTGAAAAAGCTGCTGCTGAATGGAGGCAGCGAGGAATCACCCCCCCCCCCCCGCAGTGAGGAGCTCGCATCTGGGCTCCAATTCCAAATGGCTCACGTGGTCTCGGCAGATGCAACTCTCTCATGAAATCATAGGAGGGGTAGCTTCTGCACATCTGAACCGTGTGCTTGTCAGGAGAAGCAAACCACACGGATCATCTCCTGAGATGCCTCGTAGCACCACAATGCTGCTCCTCAAGATTTGGTAATGCCAAACACCAGAAGCGGTGGCCTGTGCAGAATATTGGAGAAAGACCGTGAAAGGTTGGATAGGAGACGAGACGAAGGATAAGATTTGACTCGGTGTGTGCTCATTGTCTTTGTATCCAAGGTTCCAAATATAAATTTTGCAAACCACCAAACAACTGCTAAATATTATTTGGGTCTTTCGGTAAAGTCAAATAGATAGAAAAAATAATAAAACATAATAAAAATATCACGACGTATCGATCTCAACCCAAGCAATCGTCATCAGGTGATACATATCGCGGGAGAGCTGCTGAGAAAATATGATAAATAACTGATAAATGTCTGGAATATTAATAGCAAAACAAACGCAACACACTCATCAACAACACTGTGGCCTTAAAATTAAAAAATATATATCGGCAACGTTTCAGGGCAATGGTCATTGCAGTGTTGTTGACGAGTGTATTTAGCTTTGTTGTTAACTGTGCTTGTGCACGACTGCCAACGCAGCATCGTCATGAACTCGTCTGGGATATCTATACTGTATATATAAAAGGGAAATTTGTGATTATGTGTGTCTGTTCAAAATGTTTAGCGTACTTCCCGAGATGCAACAAACTTGAAATTTGCCATGTGGGTACTTTCCAGACTGTACACTATGCAAAAATTATAAAAAATACACTTTTGTATATTTTTTTGGGGGGGCGCAATAATGCATATATTTTGCAGGACAAGTGAGCTGTGACGTCACATCTGTCATGTGACCCGTGTGCGGAAGCGTAACGGAGTGTGCCTGCTGATCGCGGGTAAAGTGAAATACAAATGTGTTGCAGGTCTAAGGCGTTCTTCGCGCATCATTGGTTTATTATTTCAGTCGTTTACTGCCGTACGCACTCTGAAAGTTGTGTGTAGTGGTTAGCACGCTGCGCTACGAACCCGGCGACCCGAGTTTGATTCCCGCTCACGGCCACCACCGTTGACGATTATTTGAACCGGTCCTGGGCCTCCCCTAGGTCGACTCAGCCTCAAAAGAGTAACTGGTGTGGTGTATAAATATCGCCACTGGGGAGACAAAGGCGGCCGGGCGTGGTGAATCCAAGTCCCGGGCGAAGCCGGGTAGTAAAGCTAGTTAATGCAATAAGCGTGAATGATTCGGGTCTTTATTGCTTGAGACCATATCACATAGGCTTGATCGGACCATAATTCCAAACCGAATAGATCGGATGGGGATGGCTGCCATCACAGAATCAGATCCTCTCTGTCGACTTTGATCGATTACGTTTGCAAGGCAAAGTATGTATTTGTATTTTACCAGGTAAGGCCCACTGAGCTATAAGTGATTTCCTGCTCAAGCAGGAATTGAGAAAGTGGCTCATCTCGTGTTCAGAGACCTGAGCCAGTGGTGGACATTCCACATTCCTATGGTGGGGGGCGGAGAGTGCAGTACATCCATTGGGGGTGGGGGCAAGAGTGCGAGTATATCCATAGATAACCATTGTTGACTTTTTTTTACGTGATAGCAATTGTATCGACCCCAGAAGGATGATGAGCTCAGGTGACTCATAACTGACCACGTAGCACTCTATCGCTTAAAAGAAGAACTACAGAAGTTACGTTAAATCGTTCATCTGCAGTATTATTATCCGAGACAATTTTAAGTTCACGGAGAGAAAACAAAGCTTAGTCTGACACGATGTGTGCCGATTGAGTGTTTTTTGTAGCTGCTGTCAGTTGGACAATCTTTTCCTGCATTTTATTTCCACCGCCTGTTATAACAAAAATCCTATTCCGCAGGGAGGGCAAGCGAGTGGTGTTATTCGGCCACACAGCATGGTATTGGTGACAAGGCAGCAACCCACTGTGGTCAAGAAATTATGAAGAAAATTCAGCATGATACCTTTTTTACGTTGCTAGATTGATCGTAATAAGCTGGTTGATCGGACACAGGCCTGCAAACAGTTTTGCAACCAGTCCACTAAGTCATCTGGCTTGAAAAGGAACCAATGCTGCAGCCCTTTACTCATATACGTCACTGAATCCATCGATTAAACGTTGAATACAGTATTTGGAGTTGGGTATGAGTCCTTTCAGTCACAAGTCTATTGTGTGTCGACATAGTAATCGTGGTACAAGTACGACATTGAAAAATTTACCGGGCGAATATTTGGACCTCGCAAATAAAAACGTGGAAAACACACCCAGAATGCAACAGAACTCTCGGATCTCAGAGACGAAGCAGAGTTGAGTCTGTGCGGCGCTTGAATGGGCGACCCACACAGCAGGCTGTAAGATCGGAATTTGTTATGACAAATTCAGTATAGAGCCGTTTTTGTTTTTGCGAGATTGATTGTAATAAGCTTAGATGGGTGACCACACAGCAGAGTTGCTATAGGCAGTGGGGCTAAGTGGTCGCCCAACTAAGGGCAATGGAGCTACAACTTATGCTCGCCCACCATCAGCCTAATCCACATCGACCACCGTGGTGAGGTGTGGTCTCATTTCTATGGGAATATTGCAATCGGTGTCTATTTGGTGTTTGAACATCTTAACGCCTGTATTATTGCCAGAAGGGGTAAAGCCTATTTTTTTTCCCAATTATGGTCATATTATCCCCATAAGCCATGTGTGAATACCATCACCCAGCAGTGAATTGACAAAGGGATGTGCATGTATCCACTGTATACATAAAACCCTATCGAAAAAAAACACGTTTATGCTTGTTTTTTGAGATATTACTTGGGGGCATCAATAATAACCACATCACTAATGTTTTTTCTTATCAGATTTCATGGGCTGTTATGAACAACATATTAAATACATTTAACCAGTGGGTAGCAGCATCTAGCATGAGTAAATACTGTGCATCATTTAATCATCTAGCTGTAGCCATCTGCACTATTTTTCCCCATGGTTTTGTGACACGTGATCCACGCCGCCTTGGGCGTTATCACATCAGTTGCGGTTTACAAGCTTATAGTGCAAAAAAATGTGCAACGGAACGCGAAGCGTTTTTTTTAATATAAGGGTGCAGGGCTAATCGATTAAAAAAACGCTTATTTCAAACGGTCACGTTAAAGAAGCTCTCTGACTTTTAGTGAACCCATCCATGATGGAGTCCTCAACTGACACCAGCGGTATTGATCAATTAGAGCAGATCATGCGTGTGCCTGTTGGGTTTGTGAGCCGTCTATGCTCTGTGTATATTTTCACTCGCGGATAATTACGGCTGAACGGTTTGCAGTGATAAAGTGCTCAGGCTGTGGAAGCACGTTATTCTAATGAGTGCATGTTCACATGGTCCTGTCAATGGCAGATTATGGGTCGGGGAAGGGGGGACAATCCTCTACACAACACATGTTTCTTCACCCAAATGGGCCAATGCACAGCACGTGTTGTTGATGTTGTTGTTGGTAGCATAGAGCACTAATGTTAGGCAGTATTGACCCAGATCTGGTTTGGTGCTGCTAAGTAGATAAGGTAGAAAACTAACCAAGGAAGCATGATACAACAACCACCGTAGTATTTCTGTGCGGTCTCAATATTTATCATTGAGCAATGTAAGTACATTTCAGAATAAAGACACAACATTTTAACCATGACACCGGCACATATGGCCCATTTGTATTCTTTAAAAAATATGTCATGGTATTTTTACGGTCTGCTGTGGAGCATACGGCGCGTGATTGTGGTGATATTACCACAGTATTAACCTCTGTATCGTGCGGAAAATGCACGACCGTTCAGTTACGAAATAAAAATTGCTCGTAAGTCACTGAATTGGGGTAAAAACCACATTGCAACGTCGCCCCCTAACCGGAACATAGCGGCGCCTTCGCTACAGCCTTGCGCTACAAGATTGGCACGCATACCAAATGTGCTCCTATTATTGTCACACGAGTTTCCTAAAAGTCTGAAATCGTTGGCACATAACCTGAATATCCAGATCACCTCCAGCTCGCCAGTTCGCATTGCAAGAGAAAAAACATGCAGCCGTATTCATCGGCGAGGAAAATACATCTATGACCCCGTATCATTACACACAGCATGGTTGCACAGACACCGTGATTATGTTCCAAATGGTTACATATTTTTGAAAAATGCATTTTGCCATTTTGTGCTATGCAAAAAAAACATGACCTTTAAATGTGGTGCAAGTGATGTTTATGGCTCACCTCGTTAACCCTATCCAGAATACACCGCAGCAGAACAGGAGGATTTGCCTCATCCCTGCTCACGAGCTCATCCAAGCAGAAGCGGTTTGTGCCCAAGGTGGCTGCACATACACAAAGGCACCGTCATCATCATTGTCATCTCCATCACAATGATCATAATCAACTTCATCATCATGATCAACATCACTACCATCATCATCATGATCGAAGATTCATTGTAAACATCAACATCATTAGCACCACCTTTATCATCACAATTAACACCATCATATCATGATCGTTATCACCAATAACATCACTTTCATTATTATATTGCCATCACCAACATCATAATCATCATCAGTATCATCAGCGACACTACCATCATCATCATCAACATAGCCATAATCATCGTGATCTTGCAGAAGAGTAATCTTTCGCCGAGCACAATCAAGCAACGCCGGACTTCAGCAATCATGAAGTCAGTTCACTTATTTATTATCAACCTTGGTCAAACCACTTCTCGATTAAAACGAAAAACGATAGAATTGTATCTTTTTTACCAGGTAAGGCCCACTGAGCGATATAGCTTTTTTTCAGAAGTGACCTGGCCACAAACAGTAGCTCAACGAAAGTGGCTTATCATGTGGATCTTTTTTTTTATAGCAGCCAAATACTAAACGCATATTTATAACGTGGAGTGCCCTTATGAATATCCACGCGACCACGGAGAGAACATGCAAGCTCCAAATATAAAGGTGTCAGGGTCGGTAACTAAACCGAGAACCCTCCTGTATCGCAGACGAGTTCGTTCACATCTCGGCACCGTCATCATCACCATGGCCATCACACCTCCGATTAGCACGGTTGGCCACATGCGGTGCGAAAGATGTTCAACATACGTACATCAAAATCAACATAACCATTATCATCATGCTCAACATCACGACCACCATCACGATCGAACATTCATCCGTAAATGATCGAGGCTATCTCAAGCGCTCGCCGTCTCTCACAATACCGCGATCCTGCACTGAAGCATCTTCACGCGAGAGCTGAGTTTCACCATCGCTCTCTGGGATGCGTTGCATCTCAATTACGAGGAACGGGGGTGCGGTAATTGTGCAAGAGTCAGTCTCGTGTCGCGGTTCGGGTGGGGGGATGACATCATGAAGCAAACCGAACGCTTTGTGTCGTAACATCGCCACTGTTGATTAACCCATGGTTACGGACCGAAATTACACATTTAATCGGAAGCAGTAACTTATCGGTGAATGCCGCACCGATTTTTCAAGCCGGCGAATTTGTACTCCTGGCTGCTGTAATTTGGCGAGGTCGCAACAGATTTATTATATGCCGAGAGCGCGCTCATAACTCACCTGTCCTTGTGGCATGCGGGACACTGCATTACACATTTGAATGCACGCATTGGCTCTCTACTAACTATTACAATACGAAATGATTGATGGGGGGGGGGGGATACCTCTGAATAGTCTGGCAAGCGGCAGGTAATTAATCGACCTGACGAACATGCGCTTGCGTGCGCGATTTTTCCACTCGCTGAAAGTAGCCGCACACAAAAGGTGCGCTGCTCACAGAACGGCAGGCAGGGCACGACTCCCCGTCATGCGTTGCGTGCGTGCACGTCACGGCACCGCCGCAATTGCACGTGCAATGCACGCCACGTGTGCAGCGCATTGCGCATAGCCCGTGGGAAGACAAAGGCGGCCGGACGTGGTTTTAGCCACGCGTGTTGACCTTCATCAGTGCTCTTTTGGCCAGCAATCGCCAGTGCCCAACAATCTGCGAAGGCTGCATGGAGGAATTTTCGCATCTATCTTCGCGTGTGTGTGAGCGTGTGTGAGTGTGTGTGTGAGTGAGTGTGTGAGAGTGTGTGAGTGTGTGTGAGAGTGTGTGAGTGAGTGTGAGTGAGTGTGTGTGAGCAAACATGTGAAGTACCGGTGAAGACGCTTGACGCCGAGGTTGAGGCACACGTATATTTATTTCACAATACGACAGTGGGCATATACACACTCGAGGGGGTATCGGCCCCCTCACCCGTATAACTCGGGATACACCCCTAGCTAACTCTGTCCTAGCCCCGAATCCTCCACTAATGGGCTAGGGGAGGCTAACTGGCCCGACACTGGTAAGTCGGGCCCGGTACCCGGAGTTCCAGACCAGCTCTTACAAGAGCACCGGCTCTGGCTTTCGGGACCACGCCGCTGGCTCAGTCCTGTCCGGCCCTGAAAAGGACATCGAACTAGGGGAGTCCAGGGCTCTATCTAAGACGTCTTCAGTCTTCTTCCCTTAGCTTAAACATAACTGCCGAGCCCTTTGAAACATCCCCTTTTATACCCAACCCCTCCCTGAGGGGTGGGGCCCCGGGGGATCATAACGTTCGAACCAGCCCCCCCCCAGGGTGTCTGGCTCGGACGTCGTAGAGGGCACTTGCTCGTGCACTTACGTAGCCCCGCCCACTGTGTTTGTTTTCCATAGGCTGCCATGCATAACGGGCCCTCTCTTTAACACCCCTACATCACCCCCCTCCGCATAGCTTGCAGCCGTCCCGGCTGCCAACATACAAAAATGACAATAAAAGTGCATTTACACCTTGACCGCGGGTGTGCCTCACTATTTTTCAACAATAACAAGAACAGCAACAAGAACACAACAAAATGCAACAGCAAGAAGAGAAAACAACCCGACGCACCCCCCTTGAATAAATACGAATTCCGTAAAAAAAACAACCTATATACAATTTGCAGGGAACCCACCATACACACAACACCAGGTGAACCCAACGTATGTACATTTCAATGGGCAGGGAACACACCACCCACACAACACACGATGAACACAACCTATGTACACATCTTCCGGCCTCATAACAGTCTGCGCATTTTTGCGCGCGTCCTTGCAGCGGGCCCCTCACACGGGGTAACCCCGGGTGGCGGACCGTAAGGTGGCAATTGTCCGTCCCGGAGTGAGACCTCATCCGATGCCGCGCGACCGTCGGTATCCCCAGGAGGGGTGGTCGGGCGTGAGCCCGTCAGTCCTGATGCACCTGGAGGTGGCACGGCCGGCAAGGCATTAGGTGAGAACGACGGAGACGGACCCAGTGAGTCGGTCGACCCCCCACACGTTTGGCCACGCATGTGTGAAGTGGGTTTGTGTACTGCAACGAAGGGTTTTAACCTAGAGGGGTGCACGAACCATCGCCGCTTCCCCCATTTAATGCGCACGCACTGTGGTCGCAAAACTTCGACCACCTCCACAGGGCCCCGCCACGGCCGCGCCAGCTTAGGGGAGGTAGCCAGGGGCACTTGGGGACAGTGCAACCATGCCTTGTCCCCCGGCTTCCACTGTATTACGTGCGCCCGACCCAGCCTGAGGCGCTCATTCGCCTTTTGACGGAGGTCCGAGTTTAGCATAGCAGCATCCCGCGCCTCTGTTAATTTGGCCAGATTAAATTTGACGTGGTCAGCCAATTTAGTTTTCCCTTGCGGGTCGGGGATCTGCAGCTGGGCGCGAACAGGCGGGTCGGGTTCGCGACCGTACATGAGGTAAAAGGGGGAAAATCCCGTAGCTGCATGGGGTGCCATCCGGTATGCCGCCAAGACCCCTTGAATATGCAGGTCCCAGTCAGTCTGCGAGTCCGAGACCTGCTGTGACATCATTGACGTAATGGTGCGATGCAGGCGCTCGACCATTCCGTCAGTTTGCGGGTGATACGGGGAGGTACGAATTTTCTTCGTGCCTAAGAGGTCACAGACTTGTTTGAGTAATTTACCGGAAAAATTTCTGCCCTGGTCGGTCAGCAGCCGCTCCGGAGCACCTTTGTCCAGGACGTATCCCTGAACAAAGGCCTCCACGATGGCTGCTGCCGACTGGTTGGCAAGGGGCCAGGCCATAGGCCAGCGCGTAAAATACTCGACACCTGTCAACAAATACCTATTGCCCCTGGGGGTGGCGGGAAATGGGCCCAAAATGTCCAGCGCGACAAGCTCATTTATTCTGGATACTTTGATCGATTGCAAGGGCGGGTTAGACTCCCGTGCCGGCGGTTTCCGTTGCGCACACCGAGGGCATGATCCCAATAGATCCCCAACATCCCTCGTCATACCAGGCCAAAAAAAATCAAGTTGTAGCAGTGCAAGAGTCTTTTGGGTCCCCAGGTGTAATAGGCGCTCATGCGCGGCCCACACCACCTTGCCTCGCAACTCAGAAGGGACCACCAGCCGATGTCGCTGGGATTTGCCGTCCCAATGCATCAGCAGACCTTGCACCATTTCCCATGCATCCGAATCACCCTTCACCCGCCCAGCACCCCCGACGCGACGACGCCACCCGAGGAGGGAGGTATCCTCCATTTGGAGGCGCCCCCATTCAGTGACGGGCAACCCCAACAGGGAATCTCTTCCCTGTTGTTCGATCGAATTAGTAACCAATGGTTCGTCGTCGTCGGTGGCTGCCAAGATCGGAACCGATGCGTCCCCTGAAGGCCTGCAACGTCCCGACCCCAGGAGGCATGCACATTCGGAGGTGGTTGGCATGCGCGACAGAGCGTCCGCATTCGTATGGCGAACGCCCTTACGGTAGGTGGTTTCAAAATCAAAGTCCTGGAAAACCTCCAACCATCGAGACAACTGTCCCGATGGTTGTTGAACTCGCAGGGCATACTGTAGTGCCGCATGATCTGTGCGGACGGTGAAATGCCGACCGTACAGATATGGGCGATATTGTTGGATGAAATAGACAATTGCCAACAGTTCCCTACGGGTGACACAATATCTTTGCTCCGCAGGAGACAACACCCGACTACCGTATGCGACCACCCATTCCACGCCATCAACCACCTGGGAAAGCACACCCCCAATACCCGTGTTGCTCGCATCGGTGTCGAGCAAAAAGGGCTTAGAAAAATCTGGGTAAATCAAGGGAGGGGCTTTTACCAGGGCGTCCCGAAGGGAGCAGAAAGCAGCCTCCTCCTCTTGACCCCAGTAGAACCGAACCCCTTTAGATGTTAAAGCGTGCAGGGGTTTTGCAATTGTCGGAAAATCAGCGACGAACCGTCGGTAATACGACGCGAACCCAATGAAACTCCTGACCTCTCCCACCGAGGTGGGAGTCGGCCAGGAGCTGACACACTGCGTTTTGGCGGGATCGGTAGCAATACCTGAGCGTCCCACGATGTGCCCCAAATAACGCACCGAATCGCGCAACAAATGGCATTTTTGGGGCTTGAATTTCAAATTAGCAGCCCGCATCTTTAGGAAAACCGCCCGCAACCTCTGGAGATGTTCGTCAAAAGTTTTACTAAAGACGATAACGTCATCCAAATAAATGAGGCACGACTCCCATTGCAATCCAGCCAAAACCAATTCCATCAAACGCTGGAAAGTTGCCGGCGCTGAGTGTAAGCCCATCGGCAACCGGTTGAATTGGAACAGGCCATGCGGTGTACGGAAAGCAGTTTTAGGCTTTGAATCATCGTCCAGAGGAAGCTGCCAGAATCCCGAAAGTAAATCCAGTGTGGAAAAGAATCGCGCTCCCGCCAAGGCGTCCAGCGATTCATCCATCCGAGGGAGCGGGTATGCGTCGGCAACCGAAATTTTGTTAAGACGCCGGAAATCAACGCAAAACCGCAACGAACCGTCCTGCTTTTTAACCAGGACGATCGGCGCTCCCCAAGGGCTGGTGGAAGGAGAAATGATGTCGGCGGCCAACATGTCATCAACAGCCGATTTGACATGGTCCTTTTCGGCGGGACTCAACCGAAACGGATTTTGGCGAATTGGCGCGCTGTCACCCGTGTCAATATGGTGACGCAGCAGGTGAGTACAACCCAAATCGTATTTATTCCGACTAAAAACGTCGGAAAATTCCCGCAGTAGTGTTTTAAGTTGTTGACGCTCTGAATCTGACTGGTCCGTCGATCCCGCACAAAGCGCCTCGAGCCACCCTTCATCGCTGTCCGAATGCGGTCGCGGCGCAGGGACAACGCTGACGTGATTTGCGACGGGTTCCTCACATGGCACCGGCGTTGCGTGAGCAAGCACGGTCCCCTGTGGGACCACCACCGTCTGCGAGCCCACATTGAGGACCGCGATGAAGGGTTCACCGTCCCTTCTTACTATGGTCTGGGCCGGAAGTAAATGAGGTCCACTAACCCCGGCCCTAGACGGCCCCAGCAGAACCCCTTGGGCCCCAACACCCTTAGCGAAGGGCCGCCGAAGTTTCAAGGGAATCAACATTTGCGCCCCCGGAGGGACGCGCACCGTTCTCTCTACGAATGCCGGCACCGTCGCGAACGCCGTCCGAGTCGTAACAGGCGATGGCAGAAACGCCATGCGTCTGCCCGACGGGAGCTCAATACATCCCTGGTCGATCAATATCCTAATCGGCATTTTGGCCAGGAAGTCCGTCCCCAGCAGGCACGGAACCGCCAGCGAGGAGGAAACAAAAATCGGCCCAGACAATTTAATTTCCCCAATACAAATTTGGGCACGAATTTGTCCGATGATGCCAAGTGAGCCCCCGTTAGCCGCATAGAATGGTACGTTAACAGGCATCAAAGGACGACTCCGGACAGGGAGAATATTGTAAATCAACTCCGAAATAATGGTCGCCGATGCTCCCGTATCGACCAGGATGCGCACTTCAACCCCGTCGATGTGCCCGACAACGGCCGACGACCCCGACGATGCGGCTACCACACGATCGGCCAGCACGGACCACTGGCCGGGTTCGATATGAGTACCCGGGGTGGTGCGTGATGGTGCGATGGTGCGCGATATCGGCCCCCCTCTCGTTGCGGTGTTTGAGTGCGTGACGGGTGTGTGCGTGGGCCAAACATGTGGGGTGCCGCGACTCGCCGGGTTATGATGGTGGAGCTTGTGATGAGGCCCGTCGTCCCGTTGAGGTGTCGTCCCGCGCTGTCGAGGAGCGCGGCACCCCGAGGCGACGTGGCCCCGGACGCCGCAGTTGAAACACCGCGGGAGCGCCGTTGGAGGAGACGGACGGTTGAAACGGCCCGGCCCGTCCCGGCCCGACCGTGCTCCTGTCGCCTGTTGCGGTCGGTGGTCGACGGCGTAGAGCTCCTCCGTCGGAATGGTGGCTGCAGCCACCGCACGCCCCGCCGATGCCCTGCTGGCTTTCCGCCGCAGTGACAGGAGGTTGGCGTGGAGGAGCCGCGCCGCCTGGAGCGATGTCATCTCCTCGTCCTCCCGGGCGACGACCGCGATGTCAAGGTCGTCTGCCAGGAGGAGGATCTTCTCCGTGACCATCGCGTCCACGCCGTCGTCGTCCATACGAGGGAAGGCCGACTTAGCCATCGCCAGGAGGCTCGTCCGATATGCTAGGGGCGACTCCTTCTCACTCCGCTTGCGGTCGTAAAATTGCTGTCGGCATTCAGCCGATGGTCCATAGACCCCGCCCAGCAGCTGTAGTGCCATCGGTAACGTAGACCGCTTCTCTCTCGGCGCCGATGTGAGGGCGGCGAGCGCGTCGCCGTCGAGGAGCGCCGGCAGCGCGCAGAGAGCCTCCTCATCGGACCATTTCGCCATCTCCTGATGGGCGAGGAAACGTCGGCGAAAACCGGCCCAGTCCCCCTCCGCGCCGATGAACTCCTTCAGCGGGGGCAGTCTCTGATGAAGCGCAGCGGTCGTTGTGGACTCCCGCAGGCTGATGTCACCACCACTCGGCTGTGCGTCGGTGCGAACGGCCGATGGGATCGCCTGTCGCGCTTGTGATGACGTTGCAGCTTCAGCGACGGCGATGTCGGAGCGGATGTCTAGGCTGGCCACGCCCCGAACAGCTGTAGCGTCGATGGCGGGAATTTCAAATTCGGACTGCTCCGAAATGGCGGGAAGGCGCCCTGGTCGTTGGCTCGCCTCGCCCCGTGTTGGATCACCGGCCCCTAGTCGCGTGATGGTCTCCAGCGTGGCGGCAGCGGCATACAGCAGCTCCGCCAGCCTCCCGTGAGCCAGCCGTAACGCGTCTGGCTGCGGCCCCTCTTCATTTCGATGCCCCGGTAAGGAGGCGTCAGGCCCCGGCTGCACCTTGTCTTGTGGAGCCGTCTCGGGCTTGACGATCTCGGCAGTGTCTTCCTCCTGCGGTACTTTGGCCCGCGCTGTTTTCCGCGTGTCCATGTTCGAATTACTTCTGACACCAGTTGAAGTACCGGTGAAGACGCTTGACGCCGAGGTTGAGGCACACGTATATTTATTTCACAATACGACAGTGGGCATATACACACTCGAGGGGGTATTGGCCCCCTCACCCGTATAACTCGGGATACACCCCTAGCTAACTCTGTCCTAGCCCCGAATCCTCCACTAATGGGCTAGGGGAGGCTAACTGGCCCGACACTGGTAAGTCGGGCCCGGTACCCGGAGTTCCAGACCAGCTCTTACAAGAGCACCGGCTCTGGCTTTCGGGACCACGCCGCTGGCTCAGTCCTGTCCGGCCCTGAAAAGGACATCGAACTAGGGGAGTCCAGGGCTCTATCTAAGACGTCTTCAGTCTTCTTCCCTTAGCTTAAACATAACTGCCGAGCCCTTTGAAACATCCCCTTTTATACCCAACCCCTCCCTGAGGGGTGGGGCCCCGGGGGATCATAACGTTCGAACCAGCCCCCCCCCAGGGTGTCTGGCTCGGACGTCGTAGAGGGCACTTGCTCGTGCACTTACGTAGCCCCGCCCACTGTGTTTGTTTTCCATAGGCTGCCATGCATAACGGGCCCTCTCTTTAACACCCCTACACATGTGTGAGCGTGGTGTGAGTGTGTGTGTGTGAGCGTGTGTGAGTGTGTGTGAGCGAGTGTGTTAGTGTGTCTGTGAGTGCGTGTGTGAGTGTGTGTGAGCGTGTGTGAGTGTGTGTGAACGTGTGCGTGTGTGAGAACGTATGTGAGCGTGTGAGTGTGTTGTGAGTGTGAGCGTGTGTGAGTGTGTTGTGTGCGTGTGTGAGCGTGTGTGAGTGTGTGTGAGCGTGTGTGTGTGAGTGAGCGTGTGTGAGTGTGTGTGAGTGTGAGAGAACGTGTGTGAGCGTGTGAGTGTGTTGTGAGTATGTGTGAGCGTGTGTGAGTGTATGAGCGTGTGTGAGTGTGTGTGAGCGAACGTGTGTGAGTGTGTTGTGAGTGTGTGTGAGTGTGTGTGAGCGAGTGTGTGAGTGTGTATGTGAGTGCGTGTGTGAGTGTGTGTGAGCGAGTGTGTGAGTGTGTATATGAGTGCGTGTGTGAGTGTGTGTGAGCGAGTGTGTGAGTGTGTCTGTGAGTGCGTGTGTGAGTGTGTGTGAGCGTGTGTGAGTGTGTGTGAGCGTGTGTGTGTGTGAGTGAGCGTGTGTGAGTGTGTGAGTGAGTGTGAGAGAACGTGTGTGAGCGTGTGAGTGTGTTGTATGTGTGAGCGTGTGTGAGTGTATGAGCGTGTGTGAGTGTGTGTGAGTGTGTGTGAGCGAACGTGTGTGAGCGTGTGAGTGTGTGTGAGCGAGTGTGTGAGTGTGTGTGGTGTGTGAGCGTGTGTGAGTGTGTGTGAGCGTGTGTGTGTATGTGAGTGCGTGTGTGAGTGAGCGTGTGTGAGTGTGTGTAAGCGTGTGAGTGTGTGAGTGTGTTTGTGAGTGCGCGTGTGAGTGTGTGTGAAGGTGTGTGAGTGTGTGTGAGTGTGTGTGAGCGCATGTGTGAGTGTGTGTGAGCGCGTGTGAGTGTGTGTGAGTGTGTGTGAGCGCGTGTGTGAGTGTGTGTGAGTGCGCGTGTGAGTGTGTGTGCGTGTGTGAGTGTGTGTGTAAGCGTGTGTGAGTGTCTGTGAGTGCGCGTGTGAGTGTGTGTGAGCGCGTGTGTGAGGTGTGTGAGTGCGTGTGTGAGTGTGTGTAAGCGTGTGTGAGTGAGTGTGTGTGAGCGTGTGTGAGTGAGTGTGAGTGAGCGTGTGTGAGTGTGTGTGAGTGTGTGTGAGCGTGTGAGCGCGTGTGTGAGTGTGTGTGAGCGTACCACGGAATGTCCTCTGCGGGTCGTGCAGGCCCTGTAAGCACCTGGACAGCGCGTGCTGCACCCGCTTCTCGCTGCTGTGGCTGGCGTGGGGCTGATGCATCGTCCTCGACCCCCCCCCCCGGCCACCCCCCCACGCAACCCTGCAGCCCAACAGCGACGGCGGGGCCCTGCGTTCACGAACATAACGCCCGCCAATTAAACACCCCGCGTCTCGTTACGTCTCGCTTGCACTGTCGTAATAATAATAATAAGAAGAAGAGTTTCAACTTGGAACGCGTCGCTGCAAAGTATTCGCTCGCTGAGGATGACTCGGAGGCGTGAGATGGAACCACGGGCGAGCGGAAAGCCACCAACAATTGCCCAAGCTCTGCGGGCCTCTATATGTATAAGGTGTTGTCGGCTAATTATTGAGTGCTTACGCGCGAGAAGGAAAGCAGAGCGCCCAGGAAAAAAAACATCATAGTGCGAGGGCGAAACACTCTATCCCAGTGGTCTTCATTGCAAGGCCCGTGGTGGCCTATAGCGCGGCCCCTGCCGTGCGGCCCCCGACAATACACAAAGAGTGAAAACACCTCCCATCATGATCATCATCATCGTGCTGCTGTCAAACCCCCAATGGTTTCAAATGGTGTGCCGGTCCTCAACACTGAATGATCAATGTCTTTTTGGCGAAAGTTGCCCCCCTCTGAAAATTAGTGACGAACACTGCTCTACCCCGTACAGACGGAGTGGTAAGAGTCCACAACTTCGCCGCACCGCCTTCTCCTGGTGAGCCAGGGCATGACTCCTGTTCGCAGGAAAGGAGTTTCACGACATCTCTGTGTGTGATCCACCAACCTTCGCTGCTGCGTCCACCGCGCCGGATTCCAGGCAGTCACTTGCACATCCACTATACGATTCAATCAAGGACATGTAAATGGGACATGGACTGCATGTGCAATAGAGTATATAGTCTTCCTTGCCTTAGGCTACCATCACAACAATGTGACCGATTGACAGCAGCAGCAGCGATGCAGTAATAGACGACTGTTTGAACAGTTTCGTCCTCATTCAGACTCATCAGTGACCGACGCTCGCTGCTGAGGTCTGCCTCTGGGTACCGTACACTCGGAGTCACCCCTTCCACGCAATGGGTATAAATACATGTAGTAGAGTTCACGACTCTTGGACGCCGGAGTTGGATGCACACGGGTTTATTATACACAGCACGGTTGTGGCATACAACACTAGAGGGGGTGTCGGCCCCCTCACCCGGCTAGCTGGGATACACACGCTAGCTACTTCTAGCCTGCCTCCTAGTCCTCCTCTAACGGGCTAGGGGAGGCTATCTGGCCCGACACTGGTAAGTCGGGCCCGGTACCCTGAGTCCCAGACCAGCTCTGACAAGAGCACCGGCTCTGGATCTCGGGACCACGCCGCTGGCTCGGTCCTGTTCGGCCCTGATAAGGACGGCGAACCAGGGGAGTCCAGGGCTCTAGCTAAGACGTCTTCAGTCTTCACTGGTTAGCTTAACATAACTGCCGAGCCCTCCGATACATCCCCTTTTATACCCAACCCCCCGCTGAGGGGTGGGGCCCCGGGGGATCATAACTCCGAATCAGCCCCCCAGGGTGCCTGGCGCGGACGTCGTAGAGAGCACCTCCCCGTGCACTCACGTAGCCCCGCCTACTGTGTTTGTTTGCCATAAGCTGCCATGCATAACGGGCTCTCTCTCTAACACCCCTACATACAGATTGGATACAGCCATCAGTCATCAAATCTCGCCAATGAAGAGAAGACAAATAATGCACCGTCGTAACGGAATCGTGTACTATTATTGCGCCGTGGTGGCTTTAAGGTTGATCGTGATGGCTCGTGGAGTTGGTAAAACGATGATCGCTGAAGTGAGCAAAGCACCGGGAAATGTTCCCGATCTCAGCCGGTGGTAACAAACCAAGCAGGGGTTGAGCCTGGGCAGTGCTTGCAAAAGCAACCACCGCGATGTTCCAGGGACGGGTGCGGTAGACGTTGTGGGCAGTAGAGGGCAGTGCAATAAAAAGTCCACGGTTATTCTGCACACCCCCCACCCACCACCTTCACCAAACCACATTGACCAGCGTGGGTGAAGTATGGTCAAATGTATTCCTTAACGGCCACGCAAGGCGCGTGGGAGGCTCTCGTCTGGCAGTGGAAAGTGGATTGGACAAATTTGGCTGTGTCCAGTGAGTTAAAAAGGGACTGCATGAATGTAAATGGTTATAATGACTTAAAACTTTCGTGACTGCAGGAATTCATATTCTTGGTTCTTTCGGTAAAGTCACGTAGATAGAAAACAGAAATAAAAATTGAAAGCAAAAAACCCGCGACGTTTTGATCTCAACACAAGCGGTCTTCTTCAGGTTGCGAGAAAATAAGAAGACCGCTTGTGTTGCGATCGAAACGTCGTGGGTTTTTTGCTTTAAATTTAGATTTTAGTTTTCTATCTACGTGACTTTACGGAAAGAACCAAGAATATATATTTGTTATAATGAATTAACAAAGTAGCATTCAACATCAAGCGGCCAGCAATAAACAGCACTCTAACAGCTTGTAATAGATAAGCGTCAATGCGTACCTTGAATTAAGCAAAGCACCATTATATTGCACAGGTCTCAAAGTGGTCATTCAAAATTACAATTGCAATGGTTAGTCGAGGGCTCGTGAATTATAATGGCTTGCGATGTGACGATAGAGTTAAACACGCCACAGTGCTATTTTGGATTCATACATTTTCATATATTTCAAAACTAATTATTCTCAATGTGATCTCAAGACATCGTGAAACCGAGAGAACGTGCGCGCACGCGTTGAAAGTTTGAAAAAGTAAAGCGTGAACGGTTTCTTTTAACGACCTGTTGGGGAAAGCGGGTCGTTAGAATTATTGAACGCCGAGTCGAGGCCCTTCAGACAATTGTTTATTTTGTAGAATATCTTGATTTGAAGCTTTCGCCACATATATAATCTTGTTGTAACTGCTCTCTCGCTGGTTCAGCAGTTCCACTACTGGATTATATTTTGCCGCCTGAGGACGACCGCTCGTGTCGCGATTGAAACGTCGTGATTGATTTTATTTTATACCTATGCGACTTTACCGAAGGAACCAAAGAGTTTGTAGAATATGTTGTAGAAGGAATAACAGACTTCCAATTCAAGCTGCGGGGTGGGAGGGGGCATTTCACCAGCCGCCAGGATATGCGTGTGTAGGCCACACACAAGTGATCGTATAAGCACAGAAAGAAACGTTCACCATCAAAAACGTTACCATGATTTCCCAGCAACCATTGCATGTCAAAATGACACCACGTGTTCTTGCAAAAATTATAATAATAATATATAGAAAACACGTAGCTGTCTCTATGTTCTTTTTCAAACACTTCGGCGACCCATGAATGTCCTTCCATTTATTTCTGTGCATGATATTGCTCGAGAACATTGCATTATATACCCCTCCCAATTGCGTCCAATTGTTCAAATTGCTTAGGTACGTAATTTGCTGTCTTTACCATCTTTTGTGTGGTACGTATACTTTTCTCAGTAAAAACATTATATGCAGTCTCTTGTTTTCCCATTACATGTCCAGACAAAAAAAAACATCTAACTTGCCTCTCTCTAACTCTTCTTCTTCCACGCGTTTGTCCCACTCATTTGTTGTGTCCGCTGTCCTTGCCAACCTTCTCCACGCTGCCCTGTCCGGCACCATCTCTCTATTCCAATCCTCGGGCCACCGTGGTCGGACCGCACCACATCGCCTCCCCCCACCTCTTCTTCTGCCTTCATCTTCATCTCTTTCCTTCCACTTGCATCACTTGCACCTTCAGACCCACATCATTTTCCTGCTGTCTCTCCACATGACCGAACCACACCCAGAGTATTTTCTCTCTCATCTTCTCAGTGAATTCTACCACCTTGAGTCGTCCTCTCACTTCTTAATTTCTCACCCTGCCCTTCCTTGTTAAACCAAACATCCACCGCAAAATCATCATCCCTGTGACTGCCATAGCTTGGTCCTCCCTCTTTCTTGTGCCCCAGCACTCGGCCCCATACAACAGCACTGGACTCACCACCGTCTTGTTCTATACACTACACTATACACTACACTATACACTACTATACACTACACTATACACTAGTATACACTACACTATACACTACTATACACTACACTATATACTACACTATATACTACACTATACACTACACTATATACTACACAATACACTACACTATATACTACACTATACACTACACTATACACTACACTATATACTACACTATACACTACACTATACACTACACTATATACTACACTATACACTACACTATACACTACACTATATACTACACTATACACTACACTATACGCTACTACACTATACACTACACTATACACTACACTATATACTACACAATACACTATACACTACTTTACACTACTTTACACTACACTATATACTACACTATACACTACACTATACACTACAGTATATACTACACTATACATTACACTATATACTATACTATACACTACACTATACACTACACTATACACTACACTATACACTACATTATACACTACTATACACTACACTATATACTACACTATACACTACACTATACACTACACTATACACTACACTATACACTACACTATACACTACACACTTTTCCCTTCAACCAAACTGGGACCCTCTTATCGCACACCACACCAGTCATCTCTCGCCATTTCAGCCATCCAGCCCTTTCTCTGACTATTCTTATTAATGTTCTTGTTGTTTACCTTGCTGCTATCCGCAACAGATTTGTCACTCATCTTGTGTGTCCGTGACATTTTTAAACATAATAATTGCCACAAAATACATACGTCATAAAGCAATGTACAATCAAAAACAATAGCAATGACACAATTCTGCACACACCACTCATATTTACACGTGTATATCATCCAGAATAATGGGCATATTCGAACATCGTTTAGCGCTGTGTATATTACATCCTCTGAGAGGGGTCAGATAGCCACCACTCAGCGGTTTGACCCCATTAGCCACTGGGTAATTTTTATGGGGAGTGGAGATGAACGTCACTGGGTTTTTGGCGGCTGCACTGCGTTGTCGAGTTGTTAGCCAAAGTATCGTTTGGCGTTGGACGTCATACCGAAACGTCGGACGTCAATACCCGAACGAATACGCGGTGGATGCAACCCAAGAACACACGTCAGAGCGCTGTTACAGTTTGAATTCCATGAGCTACCGGGCAATTCCTGCGGTGATTTTGGCCACAGAAAATATTTTTTTCGTGGAGTCAGGTCGAGTTCGTAAAATCTGTGTTGTGCACCCTCCTCCACCCGACACAGCCAAATAAATAAAGTTGTCACGTGATGAATAAGCGCGTCGATGTATGACTGCTTCAGCACAGCAGTGTGTTGGAGACCAAATCCACACCACATTTAACGATTGGGTAACGACGTTTCACTGGCCAGCATCGCATCAGGCAGTTGCCAGAATTGTGATCTGACCGAAATATTAACTTATGATACCATGATATCAGTTGCGAAAGCCTACGAGTTCAATTAACGTTTGATTTCACTCAGTTAATGTTCCTAGAGTGCATGCTCTACAATTTTCTTTAGTGGGGGGAGTTACCTAAACTATGAAACAACAACCGTTTATTCATAATACAGGTTTTTAGGTTAGATCACGAAAGTATAGATGTATCGTAACCCTCCACAACCCGACAGCCAATTAGTAAGAGATTTGTCACGTAAACAAAACGCCAATCAGTTACTACTGCAGCCCACCGAAGGTGCATGGTTTAGAAGACATGCGGTACTGAGTTCACGGAGATGGGCGACGCATTTGCAGTCAACTGCGCATTCATTGCAGCGCCAAACACATCGACAGGCGCCCGCTGTCCTTGGAGCCACGTGCTTGCTGAACGTAAAGAGCAGCGTGATCACTCCAACATCTCGCTGTGTTGTGCGATGAAAAAGTATTGGGCAAATATTGTGCAACCGCACGTGATTTGTTCAGATTGTGCAATCAAAGGAAATCAATGAAATTGTCAGCGTCGTCTGTCCAGCGTGCCGAGCGTGCCTGCTGGGTAGACATGTATTGCACCCGCATGTGTTGTTTAATATGGCCTCACAACCCGGTTAAAATTGGGCGCTTATGTAAATCTTTTGTGGGCTTCTTTTGTTGGTATGCAAATAGTTTAATGCAATTTCCGCGGTTGCGTTCCTAAATATCACATTTGCATCATCTGCAGATGTTGGAGACCCAGCAGGAATATTCAAATTACAGTAAATTTAATTTTTCCCCAAGCGAGGAAGTAAATGTCTCGCCACGTGGCACCCCTTTAATATTTATTGTGCCTTAGCTCAAGGCGCGTTAGATGTTTTAAAAGAGGTACAAAATAAGAGTGATGTAAATGGCAAGGGTGTGCATCGGCTGAGGGATGAATGACCCTTACAGCAGAGGACACGTGGGGAAGTTACGAAATGGCTATTTGGGAAGTACGGGATGGAGTGGAGAGGCGAGGGGAAGAAAGAGGAAGGGAATGGGCGATGGAGAAGAGGCTAGTTGGAGGAACGAAGGGAGGATAAGAAGGGGGACTGCTGAACGTACAGGGGGAAGTTGATATCAGTGATCGGGCCCAAGGAGGGAGGAAGATTGAAAACGAGATTGGGCACAGGGAGGAGAGACAGAGAATCCGACACACTCCGACACTCCTGATGCAATGAAGAACCCGGGTTCAACCGCGCTGATGTAAAACTGTAGTTGCAGCCCGACTTGGTCATCAACGGTACGGTGAGGAGTCAATTTGTTACCAGAGCCTTGTGTCTCCATGAGCGCATTTGAAGATAATCTAGAAATTGTAA
Source organism: Lethenteron reissneri (assembly GCF_015708825.2). Taxonomy (NCBI): domain Eukaryota; kingdom Metazoa; phylum Chordata; class Hyperoartia; order Petromyzontiformes; family Petromyzontidae; genus Lethenteron; species Lethenteron reissneri. The sequence goes on from NC_083781.1 coordinate 5,012,135, forward strand.
TATCATGTTGCAATGTCATAGGGACAAATGTTTATTCTTTATTTATTTGGCTTTTTGAGCCAGCTGGCCAGGATGTGGCAAGGAGCATCGTCCACTTTTGACCGAGGCAACTGGAGATCCGAGAAAGTTCTTAACCCATCGCGATAACAACAACAACATCAATAAACGAGCACATATATTCAAGAACGCACAATTAAAATAAAGTAAGAAATACATAAATATACACCTAAGAATTTTATTTTCAAATGTAAAAAATCTTAAAACCCTATCGACAATTCTCACCCTTGTCTGGGAATCACTGAAAATGATCGAGCTATAATTACAGTGCTAAGAGCGCAACGATTGCGATCACGTGGTTGTTATTCGTTCACGAGCGAATAATCTAGCTGTCCGATGTGTTTCCAGGAGGTAGGGTGGGGTAAGAGGCCCTGCGGTGGGGTAAACACGGCATTGTCCTGGTGCTGACAGAAGTGATGCCATCATCCACGATCAGGCGTAGGGTGCAAATTGGCACCCTCCGCGAGCTGGTGTCTTGCAGTATATAGTTCCAGGGGGGTTAGGATTAGATCGCGTGAATATAAATGTGTCGTTAAACCCGCCACCACCCGACACAGCCAATGAGAAAGGGTTAATTATCGATTTTAAGTTTTCGTGACTGCAAGGATCCATACTCTTTGGTTCTTTCGGTAAAGTCAGGTAGATGTAAGAGGTTAGTAAGGGTTGTCGCGTAAACAATGTGTGCCAATTAGTGGCTACTTCAGCACACCGGTGTGTTGGAGAGTAAACCCACAACATCTACAATTCGAGTAATGTATGCACGTGTGTTGGACTTCGTTCGCACCGTACGCAGCCCGCCGTGTTAACTCGGAGGTTCGGACAAACCACGCAGTTCAACAGACCAAACCACGTGTGAGCACCCTTCACCCTTTGACATTGCGTGCTGGGTTTTTTTGCTTCATGTGCTCGGAGCTTTTTGCGGGAACTTAATTCCTGGAACTATATACCTGTACTCAATTTCTGGGCAAATATCACCCAGCAATAACCGCAAAAAAAGGCTATGCGGTCGTACACGAGAAAAGTCGTTTATTCTGCAAAATAATGCGATGAATTAGCGTGTATTCGATTGCAATTGTGTCTATCCTGTACGTGATTATGTGCTCGATTTCATATTAATAGCGTCCAGCACTCTCCACACATACAGATACGTGTTTAAACTTGCAATGATCTACATCGCAAAACTATGAATCGTTATTTTGAACAAGTTTTCAAAAGGACAAAGAGTATCATTGCATTCCTGAAGTCATTTTAACGACGGCTGATGTGCAGACCTGGAGGGTCAGTTATAATTGCGAGAGTAACGCTGACTGAAATTGCAATTGCGTTGTGATTGCAATTAATCTGCCTCCTGCACAATTGCAATTGCGACTCTCTGCTCTGGCGTAGAACGTCGCCACCACGCGAACGCAAAGCGATCCACCACGCACGCGGCAGCGATTTCGTTTGCTCGGTGTGCAACTGTAAAATGTCTCTGGCAAGGGGTGATCTTAAAAAAAATTTCATTTAATTGTAAATGAAATGCGAGTGAAGTGGCGGGTGGGGCGAGGGGTTAAAGGGTGCAGTTTAGAGTAGCGAATGCCACTGCTTGTGTGCGCGTAATGGTTGGCAAGTCAGGCTCGCGAACCAAACGTCTCCGGTTCGATGCGATCCCGCTCCGCGTTGTTTGACACAACTGTGCAAGGTTTAGTAGTAGGGTTTTATACCCTTTAAATTGGTACAAAAACTGACACCTTTATACAAGGCATCATGTTTGCAATAACCACAACACAAGCAGTCAAAATGCAAACAAAAAGAAACAACTCTGATAATGACATGCAACTTCAAGGACAGTGCATATCATTATCATTGTCAGAGTTGTTTCTTTTTGTTTGCATTTTGACTGCTTGTGTTGTGGTTATTGCAAACATGATGCCTTGTATAACGGTGTCAGTTTTTGTACCAGTTTAAAGGGTAAAACCCTACTACTATATTTTGTCACTGGTAAAGGAGGTCTCATAGTGGTGCAAGGTTTATTAAATTCCCTCAAACCGCTTTCCACCAATATACATACACAGTGGATAGATTTGACCACTTCCCATAGGCGGCTTGAGTGTGGTGCGGCGAAGTGTGGGTATTCCCACCTCTTTCTAAATAAATCCTCACCAGGATAGGAAGAGTAGGCCAAACCTACCAGCAGTGGCATGAGCAAGCAATTGCGGGGTTGGACCTTTGCATGTTTTTCATATATTCAGAGCCGAAGGCAACCGAGTTCGCCGGTCTCTCTTCCTTAGAGCCTATGATGAAGTGCTTAGTCTTAACAACAGGTGTTTAAAAAAAAATCTTCCACAATGGATGAGTTAACAAATTTGCCATATGCTGCACAGAATTGTGATGTGTTTAGAGACGCACAGAGGCCCTGGTTATAAAAGCGCCACTAATTGTTGCCTCTGCTACGGTTTTCTCCAGATAACACCTGCTTTTAGAGATAATAGCCGCAAGTCAATGGAAAATAAAAGGTTTGTGCAAAATAGAGTTACCCAGATGCCAGCAGCAATTATCCACGTTGCTTATGCACTTTCGTTACCAGAATTGCACGGTGTTTTTTCCCTCTTCCGCCATAAACATGAAAAAGGCAAACGTTGAAATTACACGAACCATTTTCATGGTAACATGTTTAATCGACAGCGCTCTATTGATACAGCACGATAACTTACGATTCCCTTACAACAGCAAACCCAGTACTTTGATATTTACCGTAATTGCCCAGCAGTCGAGCGAGCGGGCTCACTGTTGGAAGGTTTTTGAGAGTTCAAAATCTTGGTTGGGGGGCTTGAGTCGGCCCATCATCCCTCTCTCTCCGGGGTTGACAAAATTGGTACCACTTTGTGGGAAAGTCACCTCTGTTGCATTAAACACGACCGGATCAGGGCTGCTTCACAGAAATTTGTTTTTTTTTATCTTCCTCCAAAAGTATTTTACTAACAAAACGATATCAGGTACACAACACAGAGGATATAAAAAGGTGTTGACACTAGCACAACCACACATTACGGATTACAGTTGCAATGGAAACCTGTATAGACTGCATGTTTAAATAAACTGTTTCAATAGATTCCACAACCCCCTGATGTCTTCCTAAGCTCTGATACCCCTGTAGGAATATGAATAAAAGGGAGATGGGGGACGAAGTCTGGGGAGGGGGGGGGGGTGCCACAATGCCCTCACGAATGCTCTAAAAAATCTTTGTGCACTGGAGAAGAGATCGTGAAGGGGCTCCATTTTTGGTGGTAAGCTTCATCCTTGCCTCTTAGTTTTGCACTCAGAGGAGATATTTATTTGAGCAGGAATTGAAATCACTTCGACTTTTGTTATCGGGCCAAATGAATCAGCTTCCTGTCACGTTACTCAAAAACACACCATTTGTTTATATATTTATTCGTATTATAGACTGACTTATCTTGTTCGCCCAGGAAAGCTTAATTGAACCTCGTGACGCTTTTTCAGGAGGGCCCTGTGAACTATTCGCCGTCGGCGGTCGATGCTTGCTCTGTATATTCCCACTCGAGTAATCGCCGGTCAATTCTTTTTATTCTTCAAATTTAGAACCTTCACGCCAGCACTCGATGGGACCGTTGTGTGGAGTGGGGGGGGGGGGGCGTGGTGCTGCCACGAATTCCTCGAGGTAAACCCGAGTGACGCGTTGGAACTGGTCCTGGGTACAATAACTCAGCACGAATGGATAACGTGCAACTGATAACATGGTGGAGGCCTTCGCCCAGCAGTGGAGTGATCATGGCTGCTGCTGCTGCTGATGATGATAATGGTGATAGTCACAACACCATGGCAATTGTACGACACAGATTTACTTTTGGCGCATTGGGATCTATGGATGAAATGCGCCTTACAAATGTAAATCGTCAAAATTATCTTCGGGGGCCACCAGCAGATGCAATAGATACGACGGTAGGGGGGAAAGCGTCAAATTCACACCCGAAATGTTACTCGATGAGCCCAAAATTCCTGTTGGGGCAGTAATAAACACAAGGTCAGCGTTAGTGATAAAGTAACTAAGACAATAATATTCAGGCCTTACGTAAAGCGAGGTGCAAGGACAGGATGCAATGCATTTCGATAGGGAAAGCGACATTATTGCAGATGTGATGCGGAAAGAGGAAATTATACACTAAAAAAACAAAACTATTTAATCCATTTTACCAGTTAATGCCCACTGCGCTATATAGCTCTTTTTTCAGAAGTGACCTGGCCGCAAATGATATGTTAATGAAGTGGCTTATCACGTCGAAATTTGCATCAGTCAAATACTTTAAACGAGGGGGACACTCGGAGGACGCGGAGAAAATCCACGCAACCAAGGGGAGAGAGGGAGAGACAGAAATTCAAACTCCAAACATACAGCAGACTTCAGGGTCGGGAAGGAACCCGCGACCTCGTGCATACCAGGCGAGGTAGTTAACATCTCGCCACCGTGGTGGGTGCTGAGACGTGCGTGCAGAACACAGAAGGACGGAGGAGGGCAGTTAACCGAGACGGGCGTTTGGGTGTCAGCCAGAGTTTGGCGACCAAGGGCAAGAGGCCCGAAGCCAGATTGTGACAATCTGCACCGCGTTGTGTAGGAGCAGATCCTGGAGTTCGGCTGTCAACTTTAAACAGCTGAGGAAGAATCGTCAAGCAGAAGGAAGTGACGGTGAGACGCTGCAACGACGCCTAGAACTTGAACGAGAGTCTCTCCCCAAACTCACTGGGGATACGCGTTGTCTCTTAAAGGGGGGGGGGGGGGGGAATGGACCCCCAGCGTTGACACACCGTACATTATTCGCCCCTGTGGGAACACAGAAGTGAGGGGGGGGGGGGATATGCCTCGTCCTGCCAACGCAATGAGGCACGCCAATCGCCGTACGGGAAACCTCGTAGGCAAAAATAAACGCACGATCTCGGCGATAGCTCAGGCTGACTCACCGCGTTAGGCTGCTGCTGTGCTCGACGGCAGTGCAGCTACCGTGTCGTGTCCTCGTTTTAATTATGATACATTTTAGCCAGTCGATCAGGGCCCAGTGGCGGATTATCGTAGGAGCAAAAGTAGCTACATATGCTGCGGGCCCCGCACTTTCAAGTGCCCCGCGCTAAATGCGTTCAAGCTATCAATTCCGTTTCAGTGATTCTGCACTTGCTCGATTACTATAGTACTATACCGCCTTCAACTTTTATGAACGACTGGGTGCTTAAGGTTAGCGATTTGTCGTATTATCTGGCCGTAGAGCAAATGACAAAATACAATTACTTTACTATGCAAGTTAAACATTTGTGTTTTAATATTTGTGGTTTTTTAGGGCCCCTTTATAACATAATGCTATAGGCCCCGTACTAGCTTAATCCGGCCCTGGCAGGGCCGAATTCCAGAGGATTTGGTGGAGCTCTATAAAATGTTCCACGAGGAATGAGGTCTTTGTCATGCCCATTAGCTCTCGTCTCTTTAGATGGGACGGTGGCGAGGGGAGCAGTACAAGTTCAGATATCATTTCACCGCTGATGTTGACCGTGACCGGCATTGGAACCAAGGTCCATGACAATCAGCAACCCATGGTTTATCCACTGCTGCATGAAGGCCTCTGTATGCTGTCACCACACCTCACGATCCTTGTCTTAGAGTTGCATGCGTTTATAAAAAAAAGAGTATGGTTCCTGCAGTCACGAAAGCTTCAAATCAAGATTGTGTGGAATGTCTACGCATCGGCTATCCACTTTGCTGCATTGAGGCGCTTCCTAGGTAAATTGCATCACAATAGATTTAAAGTGTTGTCCTATTGATTGTCAATACCGATCCAGCTTTTGCGTTTACTCTTTTTCAATTAGACCTATTCCTCTGCTCCACGTGCCTTTTGACAAGGTCTACAATTCCTATTGGGAGGTCATAGCTCTCGGATTGTTATTTGTGAATTCAGAGTCCCTGACCCTCTCTGCTCGCGATCAAGGACCGTCACAAGTGACGGCAGGACCCAGGTAAATCGGCAAGGACAGGAATAAAATGAATGCACTGTTCACCTTGGGGTCTGACACAAATATCCTCTGGCTCCTAGGCTATTTAATAGGGGTGTGCGGTTCAGGGCAATTTTTTGCATGTACGTGGCGGAGGCTAGGTTCTGTGTATCCCCGCGTAAGCGCGATTTTGTGTAAGTTGGGGTTCGCCTGTACGAGTCTATACACTATATACACACTACTACATGCGACTATCTTACTATATACTGCTATACACTACTAGATACTACTATACACTACACTATATAATATTATATTACTATACGAGTGTAGATATTAAATGTAAGTGTATATACAATGTATAGGAATGTACATAAATGTTTAATACAGTACGGTACTGCACGATAAATGATTCACTAATCATCAGCAGCATACAGGTCAGGTGGAACACCATGTTAATATTAACACTATATATTATTAACGCTAGATTAGAACACGATAGTTTTTTGGAATCGTTTCTTGTGTGTCAGGATGAATTGGGGTCGGTCGGTGGCGTATGAGCGGTTTAGTGTACTCTGAGCCCGCGTACCGTGCGATCACTTTGTCCGTGTCGTTTTGAAAAATCCCATTCCAAAAGCAATTCACAATCTAAAATCATAGATTCCATCAAATTATTGATCAGAAACGGCCGATCAATTCTTGAACTAGAATCAGCTCATCAGACTTTTGGTTGTGGGAATTAAATGGCAGTATTTCAGTAACTTAGCAAACTACGTGTAAATGTTACGTGATGGACAATTACAATGAGAAGCAAATTGACAGAAACAAATCAGACGGCGAAAACCAAACCAAACAGAACCAAATTCCCGAGTCCAGTCACGTGATGCTGAATATATGAAAAGTCACAATCATCGTTGAGGAAGGAACAATCATTAGATGTTCCAATGACACTCAAGTATCACACAAATAATAATTTATTGATGAGAATATCCCTCGACATAATATATTATTCATTTTGTGGACGATTACTGAGGAGACAAACATCAATCAACAAGCGTGACAACTGCTGCCCCCTCCCCAAAAGACCAATTGCGTCACTGGCTGTGACAAGACGATGCTATTTATAGTCTTGCGAATGATGGCAGTATGTTCTGGATCTAAATGTCAATGTCGAGGTCTGCTAGCCATGACGAGAGGGCGTCAGGAGAGAGTTCGTGTAGATTTGCTGTTCCTGCTCTGTTGGAGGGACGGCGGTGGTTTTACTCTGTGGTCCATAGTGTGGATTGCATGGGCGCAATCATACTGCTGTGGCTCGTCTTCAATGTATCCCTATGGGTCTCTATGTATCCCTATGTATCTCAATGTATCTCAATGGGTCCATAGCGACAATTGCACCTCTTTGGCTTGTGGCTTTAATTTTGCATTTATCAGAATCACAATATTTATTTATACTGGAGGAATCCGATGAGCTATAAAGCTATTTTTTCACAGATGTCCAGTAAGGGCAGGTAAGAACGTTACAGCAACAAACAGTACAACAACACGATAGGAGTGTAAAGTACAATAAAGGTAAACTGATCACCCAAACATATACAAATACAGGTAGTCCCCGACTTACGACGGTCCGACTTACGATATTTTGATCTTAGGATGGCGATAGCGATATGACAAAATTGTAAAATATTTTACATTTCGCGCGGCAGGCAAATGCAGCAGCGTACGAGGTACAATACTGTACATTGGGACGCTGCCGGGATGTACTGTACGCATATAGTTTATACAGTACGGTACTGTAAATTTCTCTGTTTTGCTAAATTATCACCATCCTTTAAGACTCCTGGGAAGGCTAGGCCATTTTCGACTTACGATATTTTCGACTTACGATGGGGTCGTCATAACGCATCTCCATCGTAAGTCGGGGACTACCTGTACAACACTAAACCATCCCCATCCTACCAGGCAAAGCCCACTGAGGTATAACTTCTATTCAAAAGCGACCTGGCCACAAATTATAGCTCAACAGAGTGGCCCATCATTTGGACATTTTCTAGTAGCAAAATAATCTAAATATTTAAATGCATGTTTCTAAATGTGGAGGGAGAAACCGGAGGACCCGGAGGAAAAAATTCCACACGATCACAGGGACATGCAAACTCCAAATATACAGCAGGCATCAGGGTCGGGATCGAACCCCCAACCTCCGTAAAACCTCCTCCTCCTGCATATCAGGCAAGGAAGGTAACATCCAACCACCGTGGTGCCCCTTAAATAAATACACAACATGTTCAAATTTGCATTACCAATTCCCAATCTTGAAAAAGGCAGTAAAATAACAGCAAAAACAGTCCCAGACCACACCAAGACAACACATAGTCCCTCAATAAAAATTATACATTAAATCTTGACTTAAAGCTTTTGTGACTGCAGGAATTCATATTCTTTGGGTCTTTCGGTAAAGCCACGTAGATAGAAAAATAATAAAGATATACGTTTCGATCGCAACACAAGCAATCGTCATCAGGTGAAAAAAATAGCGGGAGAGCTGCTGAGGCAGGATTTTATAAAGGTTTGAGATGGGTGTAGCCCAAGGGTCATAAGCGAAATTTGCGGGGCTAGAGATGAAATTTGTATGTAAATGTAAGATCAGAGAGCTGAGCTACCTCCACGATGACGAAGCTGTGGAAGTGGCCATTGTATTGTGAGAGATTAGCATGTCAACAATGTAATAAAAACGAAAACCACCGCCACATCGAGGAAAACGAGCAACGGTGGCTGTGTTAGTGAGACATTTAGCCTGTTAATGTAAGATTAGCATCTCAAAACTTTGTAACATCCTTCCTCAGCAGCTCTCCCGCTATATGTTTTCACCTGATGACAATTGCTTTTGTTACGATCGAAACGTCGTGATATTTTTTTATTTTTCTATCTACGTGGCTTTACCGAATGACCCAACGGATATTATACATTAAAGTTGAACTACATTTACGAATCACATTTGCAAATGTGGCTGTATCCAACAACAAGTGTTCCGCTTGAGAATATTTTTGAAGTAAGATGTATGTTGCGAAGCGAGGAAACAAAGGCTGTTCCGTTTATGAATGAGACGAGCACATCGGGGCCTGTCGATGTTCTGATGCGGCTGATGGTTGGTGACACAGGCGGTGTCTTCGCAGCGGTAATGTGAACCGCCAGGAGGTGCGATGTTTGGGCCTCAAATGAGGTGTTCGTTCTGGACATCGAGATGAGACTCAGGAGGCTGAATGAAGACGTGTGGCGAGAGTACGTCCGTGGCATTTATAGAGACTGCGGTGCCCTGAGGAAGTCCATATAGGGTCTAATCGGCAATGCTGCTTATGCAGATAAACATTTTTTACTCACCTCACCGGTGGGCCATACCGATAATGTTAAAGGGTGGAAACATTTCGTGCAACTCACACGGGCATCTAATAGCTTAGAGCACACTGCATTTGTGACTGATTTCTTGTACAGTGCTCGACAAAGACTAAAATAACAAGCCAAATGTCCTCGAGGATACCTTGTCAAGGACTGTGTACAGCCGAGTTTTTGAAAGAAACAATATATACTTACATATGTAAAAAGAGCCAAAGGAAATTCACAGGTTAGGACACTTAACGGACATAGTACGGGTTGTCATCATTTAAAGCAGGGACGGGATTCGAAATTCAATAAATCTAGGAGTAAACCTGGAAAAGCAGTTGCGAGTAGCAACATCATCTATACCAGCTAACATCACACGCCTCACCAAAGAGAAGCAGTTCCAGCCATCACATTAGGGGTGGGTTAATAAAATGTTTGACCAAATATAACAGGCTATTTTTTAAGTTGATAATTTTGTATGGCTCGCGAATGATGCGTTCATTTGTGTTTGCCTTTGTGTATGCAAATGTTTAGTGTATATTTGCGCGTCTGCGTATGGACGTGCTTATGTGTGCACACTAACATCACTTTCCCCAACAGCCTTTTAAGGCAACACGGGAGATATTTTTTATTTGGGAAGATCAGCGATGCGGAGACAAATGCGGCCGGGGATTGCTGTTGGCTACCCCCCACGTCATCTGTTATGCCGGCCTTCATAAGTGCTTGCTACTAACTCGCCCCAATATGCTGACAATGGCTATTTGGGGGATCTTTGCTTTGTCCTTACATTTATTTGCACATTTTTACGAATCGTCGCATATGTTTGTGTGCATATGCATTGCATATGTATGTCTGTTTTATCAGTTTGTTTTGCTCCAGCATTAAACAAGCGAAATATTAGCTTCCGTTGTAGCAGACAAAAATCCTGCCTCAGTGCAACTTCGCTTTTTATGATCAACGTTTATTGTCTTTTAAAAGGTGTTTCAAGACGTAAAATAAGAATACACAATTTCTAACAACATGCTGTTATGGTATTGGAAACACACACATAATTGCCTGGCTTGCATTAGTGCGAAAAGGTGGCAATTCGGGGGAAGTCATGAAGGTTTAAAACAATACACTTTATATAGTTCTCCATGTCTTAAAACGTTATCTCAGTGCTTGAGCATGTGTGTTTTGATGTTAGTCAAATATAGATATTAAAACGCAACTTTCAAATAGCAAGATAATTTGAACAACAATATCAAATCAATGTCAATTTACGCAAAGAAATAACATCTCCAGCATACCTAAAAGTGAAGAAAAGATGCCTTGTTTTTAGTCTTCGTCCATTCAGAATAAGTTCCACGGATGTCCTCTGCTTGTCGTATATGTTGAACTTCTTTCGCGCCGTATGTCGCCAACCGTGCTAATCGAAGGTGCGGGGTAAGGACAATAAACTAAACACAAAAAGCAGTTCTAAAGAACTGCTGTTGTCGGTGACAATTGGCTTCTCTGTTTCTAACAGTAGCACGTTGTCTCGGAAAGTGTAGAATATATGCCAGGCGTCTGACAATTTCAAAACTAAAATGAACCTAACTGAACGGGGGAACAATTTGAGCTTAAACCAGATCACGTTTGCCCCTGCAACACAAGTACGCAGGGCATAGCCGATTACTCTGGACGCTGTGGAGAACACGTGTGGTGGTTGGCGGTGGTGTTGTTTTGTGGAGGCACATATGGCGTTTCCTCTTCAGCGCTCGCAACTATTGGCCAAACTGGAGAGCGCATACAACCCCAGTTTCCTCTTAGCACATAGACGTGAACGCTCGCTGCGCATACCCCATGTACTGGACGAATGTTCTGTTCGAAGCGACGGCAATAATAACTGCGTCATGAAGAGGGCTGTTGTTCCCATTGTCTTATGGGCCGGTTTCATCATCGGAATTTTCATAAATTTCAACGCCCATTTGGTGTCAAGCCACTGCTGGAAGAATTCCCCCCTTTGTGCCATGTCAATCTTTAGGGGGTTTGCATATCTTGAACTTCACCACAGTGGCCGTTGTGTATTGGTGATTGTGTGGGGAGCAAGGACCGGTTCAGATAACACTCGCCACTGATGTTATCCGTGGATAGTAATTGAACTCGGGTATCTTGAGCGCAGAGTGCAGTGTGTGTGAATAAACGCCCCTTTCCACTTCTCCACTCCTGGCAAGGTGTTATATAACAAACACTTCTTCTCAATCCTTTAGCTGACAATCTTGAAAAAATAGAAGACAATATTAAATTGTTAGCAACATGATTGGAGAAACAGATGCGTTTCACACTCATAAGGGCCCATCAGCAAGCCACGCCCCAGCTACGAATGTCAGTGCCTGGTGGCAACTTAGATGATGTAACCCCACACATAACCCGAGGATGAGTTGTGAAGCAACATTGCTTCAGCTCTTTCCTCACGGAAGCGAATCCAACCGTACATGTACAAGAATAATACCATAAGTGCTGTGTGACAATTTACCTGCTGGCTAGAGAAGTTCACTGAGCTTTCAAGTTTGTTTTTCAAAAGTAATTTGTAGTTTGTGAAAGTTACATTGAGAGCAGACATCACAGTGCCCAGAGATTTAAAAAAAACCCTCATAACAACAGCCGGTGAGCATTCAGACGATGCAGATATAGGCCACGTGATTAATTGATGTATTACCGTGAATAGGCGAGGCACTCGGAGCCAGAAAGAGGAGCATACGGATTGGAGAACATACCCAAGTTGGAGACGTATTGACAACTGCCTGGTGATGTTGGTTGTACAACCGGCAAACATTTCGTACCCAATTCTTAAATGTGGCTTTGGGTTGCTCTCCAACACCACTGGGTGGTGCTGAAGCAGGAATAAAATGGCACATTTGTTCATCACGAAACAATGTCATTAATTGGCTGTGTTGGGCGGCGGATGGAAAACGACACATATTTTGCTTACACGATCGCACCCACAAATCAATAATGAATTAAAGCGGATTCTTTATTGCTTGTACAATAGCCTGCAAACTTAGCAGATGATGCCCATTTCCTTCCCTGATCCCCTCTTCCGTTGGACAGAGAAACAGCAGTGCATGAGGCAGGGCACCATTTGCATTATCATACCAGCAAGCATGTAAAGGGGGAACTCGTGTGATAACAAACAAGAGTTGGAAACTCCAACTTCTCTCCCATGAGCCAGAAAGACACAGTTTAGAAATCTTGCATTGTCTTCCCTGCACGATCACACCGCCCAATCAGATCACACCATCGATGCATTTTTGACGGCGACAACAAAGACCAATTTTCCACAAAAGCCACCATCTCTCTGTATTGCACAGGGACACCACAACTGGGCACTTTAATTCGAGGAGACGCAGCTCTCGCGCCTTCGTCATAGCCGACGCACAATTCCGATAAGTTAAAATAATTAAAACCGTCCACTACAACGTCGCATGGTACACACACAATCCACGGTGAGAGTGGTGAATGCTGGAGGGTTAGTGCAGAATGACAACGGATTTTGCTGCACTGCCCTCTACTGCCCAAGACACCTATTGCAACCGTCTCTTGCCACGTGGTTTGTGACCCAAACACAACAAGTGCTGCGCTAACCAGGCTCAACTTTTACTCAGCTTCTGAAAATCTGACGAGAGAGGAGGAGCATTCCAAAGGGATCAGGGTCAGACGTCGCGGGGCTCCGGTTACAGTTGGGAGATTGGCAGATGCCACGGTGACGGATTTGTTGAACAATATTAAAAGTAAAATCTTATCTTGGTGACGTGTTCAAGCGAGCGGCTCGTCACCAAGCCTAACCAGTGATAGTCACGATCCAGATGATATGTGGCTATCCAGATGACACGTCAGTGTGTGTGGCGTCAATCCGGTGTCTGTCAAAAGTGAGGCTAGACGAGGAGGATTACACATATTTAAATAATTTAAAAGCCACTAATATGCAACGAGCAACAAACCATATTTGTTTTGCTCTTTAATTATGTATTGTTTACTAGTTAATTATATCACTCCTAATTAGCACGAGCAAGCGTGCAAAGGGGGAACTCGTGTTGGAAATTCCACCCCTTCCCATGAGCAGGCAAAACGCAATTTACAAATCTTGCCTTGTCTTCCCTGGCACACTACCCTTGTCCAACTCTTGCCTCACCCTCCAGAGAATGACTTCATATTTACATATGTTAAATACTTGAAAATATATATTAAACAGCATTCAACAGCTTTAAAGCTTGTTTAAACTATTGAAAAACTTGAAACTATTTTATTATTTATTTTAGCAGGTTCAGGCCCACTGAGCTATGTAGCTCTTTTTCATAAGCGACCTGGCCACAAATGATAGCTCAACGAAGTCGCTTATATAGCTGACAAATACTCTAAACGTGTGTTGATTCTAAATGTGGAGGGAAAAACCGGAGGACCCGGAGCAAAATCCATGCGACCACAGGGAGAGAGACACAGACACTCCAAATTTACAGGCATCAGGGTCGGGATCGAATCCACAAACTCTTGTATACTCGGCGAGGTAGTTAAAATCTCGCCACTGTGGCCTTGAAAGGAAAAAAATACAAAATAAACGACGTTTTGGGCAATGGCCCTTCTTCATCGCACAAATTCTGTTTCGTTTTTTTTTCTCTTTGCTTCATTGCCTTACTGTATTTGATTATTTTCGTCATTTTTGGTGACCCAGGTAACTCAAGAAATGAGACTATCCGGGTCTCTTGAATTCTCCCCTGTTTATACAAATACAATTGAATTTGAATCCAGTCGTCATCGTAACGAATTGCTTTTTGCATAGTATGTTCTGCCACTTTGCGTCTGTATTGCCGGAGCATATATCACACCGGTGTTAGTGACATCCAAAAAATAGACGTGTGGTGGTGTATTTCATCAAGTGAACATCTTAAATGGCTTCTTTGCAATGGTGTTCTCAATAAATATTGAGTATAGTAACAAATACAACCTGCTCATTTATTAGTAATTCTAGCAATGGGCTGACTTGCCCAACAAATGGCCATTTTCAAACCGATTTCCACAAAGTGGGATATTGCTTGCGAGGTCATGCCCAAGTTTCACTCGTGAGCGAATCACCAAATCCCACTTCCGATTAGAAAACTTGTGTGGGTACTCTCCATCATTGATGGAATGTGTAAATTATGCAATGATCGGATTTCAATCGGATACAAATCACATTGCGATGAAGGATAACCTTGGTTCACATGCGCGCACACCATAGCCCCACAGACGATGCATCATGCACCTCAATGTATTTGCTCTTTGAGTCAGTGGATGGCACATTGGTGTGCAAGTAGAGGTAATAGGTGAAACTAATGTTATTTGACCGTAGATTTGCAACAAAAATTACGTGTAAACTTCCACATGGAAATACCCTTTGCACATTAATTTGCCATTGATTGGGTGACATTAGACCTTTGAGAAATAAAATTTTGCAAATGCTCATAGTTAACACATCGTTCAAACAAAATCCCTTGGGCTCCTTACATTGTAATTAAAGTCGAACAGCATACTTACGTACTTTTATGGACTTTTTTTACTATCCTGGGACAGCATCCTTACTCAATTTTGTTATGGAACATGCAAAGGGAATAGTTTTGAACTAAAACTTGACTTTGCAAGTGCTCAGTTGCAGCCAATAGTATATCAATAACAATGATACAAACAGATGACATTACTCAACATGTTCCTTCATGATTTGTTTAGTGTTTGAATGGGCACTTTAAAATATATATAAATATATAACTGCCTCCCTTAAACCTGTTGAGGTCATTGTTTTTTTTACATCCTTTACATTGCTCAGTGCGGATTAGTGAAGGGGGTGGGGTAGAGGGGGCGCAATGTGTGTGTGGGGGGGGGGGGGGTTATGACAGCACCAATTCTGCTATCACTCATCACTGATGTTAGCCCTGGCCGGAAATCAAACTTGAGTCACTGGGTTCAGAGCACAGCACGCTAACCACTGTCACTGTCCACTCCCCCCACCCCCTCCCCTAAAGGGTGTCTATACTGACACTGGAATCACGGAGCACAGTGGAGAATCAAAACACAAGCTTTTAGACAATGGTGTGGACGTTGAACTTCTTTTGCACCGTACGTAGGCAACCGTGCGAATCGGAGGTGCGGGGGAAGGGCAACACACCGATCACTCACTCACCCACTCCCATTCTCACTCACCCACTCACCTCCTCACACACTTACCCACTCAACCACCCATCTACTTACCCACCCAATGTATGTATGTACGTTGAACTTTTTTTGTACCGTATGTACCCAACCGTGCTAATCGGAAGTAGACAATAAGTGCGTCGACTGGGCGAGCGCCGTTACTTTGTTGCAGGTGTCCCTATGCTTTCCTACTGGAGAAGACACCAGAGCGATGGAAATTTTAGTTGTCCATCTGAGCAGGAAGTGACATGCCTGCGTTTCACAAACAGCAGTGTAAATGCAGAAGTACGTGTGGGTGGAAGTGGTCGCTGTGGCTTGTGATGCCAATTCTGAGAAATGCAAGACAGGGCTTCCAACAGTTATAGGAAAAGTCAGGGTCGCTTTTTTTTACCAAGAGCGGAAACTTCTGGTTTGTAAGTGGATTTTTTTTTCTATAAAGGAAATAAAAATAAAATCGAACTACAAGTAAGTGTAAAAACATAACTAGATATGTGCTGGAACTAGATTGCATGGGGTAGAAATCATTGCTTTTAGCGTCAGCATTCATTTTTGGATAAAAATGCAATGAGATGTTTTAAAACATGCTCCGTGATTGCACATACGTGTGTCTTTGTGCTCGTGAAATGCTAGTAAACACAACGGGGAGCCAGCATAGTATTGGCAGGATTTTGCACGAGTTTCAAACTAACACAATAAAAAAAAACACATTGTAATCTCATTTTCAAAGTATGGTGCAAATTTTTCACGTAAAAAATAAACCTTTTCAGGAGTTGTCCTCAACTCTGCTTCTTATGGAAGGCCTCCCCAATTAGAGCAGGCATCAAAGAAGAGAATGCTTGATTCATGGTTAGCCGAACCACAGAGGCCTCAATTACTCAACATGAAAGCCATTGCCATGGCTCACAAGTCCATGTGTGATAATGCACAATGCAAGTTGTGCCGTCATTGATCTAAAGGCGCCATCCACAGCTGAGCCATCAGGTGCACAACTACATCTCTCCAGAAAATGCGCAACTTCATCATTGCCAGCTGATATAGCCAGGTAGTGGTGGCTATGCACGTGGCCTGTAATACAGCACTGTGGAGAATCGGGTTGGTGGATAGCACAAATGCAAACTCCCTTCCCGTCGGTGTCAATGTGCCATACCCTGTTAAGAGATTTTTTGTGTTAAATTGCATAAGTATAAATGTGTCATTAAACCCGCCATCACCTGACACATCCTATTAGCAAGGTTGTGAATGTTGTAAGTTTGCTCTCCCAACACACCGGTGTGCTGAACTAGTAACTAATGGGCATGTTTTGTTTAAGTGTCAAACCATGCTAATTGGCCGTTAAGGGAGGTGGCGGGTTTAATGACCCATTATATTTACGTTATGTAAACCAAAAAACCTCTATTATAGATATTAGTCGCAAAAGTCTACGTGTTAAACAGCCATACCCTGGCATTCGAGAATTCAGGACAGCAAACATGTGGACTCCACCTGTTTCCGTCTGTATGAGATAGAGTGTTTCCCCCTCACACACGTGGATTTTCTCTGGGTGCTCCGGTTTCCACCCACATGTAAGCACTCATTAATTGGGCAATAACACCTTAATACGTAGAGGACCACAGAGCTTGGGCAATTGTTGACGCCGGCTCACCGCGTGGCTGTCTTGTGTTGTTTGGCTGCGGCTTCGAGCAGCCCTGAGTTGTTGTCTTTTTGTGAGAGTGATTCGTCCCAGAGCTATTTATCCCAGTTGCATGTAACCAAATTGTGCAACTGATCGCTCAGGTGGGGGTCGACCTTCAGACAAAAAAAACAATACACACGAGGGGTGTAACGATGCACCAATTAATATATATTCTTAAGCTTACGATGCATGCTTCGAATCGCGATTGTGTGAATTAAATTAATCTTTGTTGTAAATGGGTTCACATAAATTCAGAGCAGATAGTATTCACCACAAAGTAGAAATATAATAGATTCCTGAATTTAATTCTGATGCCAAGTCACAAAATTCACTAATTTGCCATAGGAATAATTAGTTACATCACTATTACAGACATGTGTATGTGCACAAATGAACATATCCCCCATGTATCTTTAACAGACTGTTGGGGCAAGTGCTGATGGCGAGCACCTACAAAGGACAGAAGGGCACACGATGGGGTGGTGTCGTTAGAATCATGCCCAACTGCCTTTGTCCCCCACATGCTGATGTTTACACATCACAGCAAGTATTCATTTGAGGCTGAGCAGGCCTAGGTGAGGCCCAGGGACCCGCTCAAATATTCATCACTGTTGTTAGTCGAGAGCGGGAATCGAATTCGGGCCGCCGTGTTCATAGTGCATTGCGCCAACCAGTGCACAGAAAACACACATCCACAAAAGACGGCACAATAATTGTGCGTTGTAGGCCGTAGAGAGTGTGCATATCAATCAAGCTGCGTGTAGCTCCATGTGAGACACCTGCCCGAAAAAAAAGGAAATAAATCTATGAATGTAACAAATGAGAGAACTTAAATGGACTGATTTGCCCAGATTATCATATTAAACGTTTCCATAGGTATTTTTTTTTACCACTCGTAATTTAGATTTATGTCAAGCACTGTCAAGTGGGATATTAACATTTATATAGATTCTTCACCTTCAATGTGGCGGAGTGATGTCTAACGAAAGCGTAGACGGGAACAGGATATATGCAAATACACGAAGGGAAAGAAGTTTGTAGGTACACGGAAACACTGTCCCTTTCTGTGGGTTTTCCAAGAATACTTTATTGAATCTAACAATTTACTCTGCACTACACACTCCACAAGTACTGTATAGCGCCTTTAAAATTTGCACTTTTTCACGGATTATTTGCTTAAAAGCATATTTTCAAATGTCAACTTAAAATTTCTATGTGTTGGGTTATCATTGTTTATACATTCACATATCTTCCCTTTTGAATCATAAAGGTTAAATATGCAATACTTTTAACCAAATGCCATTGATTAAAAAGGCAATTCTTAAATGTTTAAAGTGTTTGTAAATTTCACTTGTATGTGTGCAATTCCCTTTTTGATGTTATTTTGCACATTCGAATAACAAATACATCCTGAATGCAAATCACAACGCGCGAACCAAATAAAAGATAATTGAAAACTTGTTAGCTGTTAGGGACGTATATACCACAGTTAAATATGTGCGTTATTCTTTATTATTCCTATTGGTATTTTACTACAAGCAAGTGTGGAAATGAGGTTGTACTTTGCATCATCACAAATCCAACAGGAGGTGTGGTACAGTGGTGTCACGGTAAAGTGAACCTCGAAGGCAAGTAACTTGTGAACGGTTAAACTGTGTTACGGCGGGGCTTGCAAAACATCGTGCATTCTGAGTGAATGTGCATTCTGCTGCTATGCACTAAGACTGTGGAACGCAATCCCTACCTATATCTAGAAATTGTGAAGATTATTACTTTTAAATATAGCTCGAAAACCTTTTTTTTACTGATAGGCTCTTCCTGTAGTTTGATTTTCACTTGGACTACGAGTGTAATTATTATTGGCTTAATCACAGTTTCTTCTTCAACGTATCTTTATTATTATAATATTTTAAAAATTATTTCCATTGGATTGTATCTGCTTGTGAGTGTATTTTTTTACGTACAATGCTTTGAGATATTCCGATATGAAAGGCGCTTTATTAAATAAAGACTGCAATTATAAAGACAACCCTCGTGTTAGTGTGAAGCAATACTCTAACAAATATGTTTCTTATAACTTAAGGAGTACTTCACGGATGGGATCAAAGTCACGGGGCAGGCATTGGCTTATTTTTTGTGGAGAAATTATCAAACTATCGAATTTCACTGACTTTATCAGCTGGAAAATATGGCGTTTCTCTGAATTTTGGGCCACTATTCCACCTTAACTTCATACAACTTTTTTATGCTGAGTGGAAGATTATTTTGTACATATGTATGTACAACATATGTATGTACAACACAGAGAACTGCAAAAGAAAACAATTTAATTAAAACCTGGAAATATGGGTCATTTCACTTTTTCCCATGACCACCATTATTTGCAATTAGCCAAGTATATAATTTCATGAATCTTGTGTAGGAGTCAAAATGTTAAAGCCAATTGTCAATCGCGTGCTGGATGAAAGACTCCACATGCCAGGCCAGTAATAAAGGGCTCTTTGACTACACTTCAGTGTGGGTTGGTGAAATGCTGTTAGTCATGGCTGAGGATTGAACTCAAGTCTCTGGATACATTAGGTCAGGGCAAAAACCAAAGAACCACCGCTTCACCCACAATCTTACGTAATATATTTTTTCAGCTGATATTTAACAAAATGAATTATAATGAAAAACGCGTCCAGGAATATCACTATTTTGATCGAACCCAAATGTAAACTGTGTGTAAATGATCTTGTACGTTTTTTGAGCATGTAAACTGTCCTGCTTCAAATTATACACTCACAATAACCCGTTGTTATGCCTACAATGGTCTTGCCATAGCTAATGTAGAGGACTCTTCATACATGGTTGGGGACACTTTAAAAAAACGTATCAAAGGGACAGGGGCGAGGAGAGTGGTGGCTTCCTAGAAGTTAGTCGATTAACTCTATTAATATAACTAAGCTGTTACCGGGGAGGATAAAGTGTTTCAGGCCATATGGAGCAATCAATATATCAGTTAAGTAATTACTATCCAGGGTTAACTTTTGTAGAGGAGCCTCACTGATTTCTGACCCTCTTACTTTATTTTCAATAGGTGATTGAAATTTTGTGAGCAACTGCTCTGTATTGGTGGGAAATATGCAGAGGATTTGAAATAAAAAGTTGCTATAATTCCTCCTCATTATTTGAGTGGCCTATCTATGGCTATACCTCTTGGGTCAGACCAAATGAACGCGATCAGCATTCGTGTGGCCCCTAACACAGGGGTTCTCAACCGGGAGTTTCTGTTGGAAGTCCCAGGGATACATATATTTTTGTAGTGCCAAATGCTCCCAAATGTTCCTGGACAGGTGGACAACATGTATACAGGTGTCAATAGAGAGGCATTCCACACTGGCCATGCATCGTTAGCATCTCTGAACAGGTCAAGGGACAGTGTCCCCAACAGCCCTTAATTCAACAGGAAAAATCTTATGTTCCATTGTCCACTGCAACTAAATGAGAGACTAAACATGTTCTTGGTATACTGAGATATATATAGATTAATGCCAAACATTTTCCAACACTATCTCAATCAATGAATGATGTGCATTTCTACTGGCAGAAATTACGTTTAAATTTCTGAATTTTTGGTGGCCACTGCAGAGTGCAGACTTCTTACCAAGTGTGAATCACCACACGGGCTGCTTATACTACTGACAATGGAATGATGAGCTAAATTAACGTGAACCATAACTTGAACTCCTGCCCACGTGGAAAAAAGGATACTGCTATGATATGAGTCAAAGCCATCTTATATGAATACGTTATGCTAGAATGGCAAATATTTGTTTTCTTGTTACAACTCTTCCATTCTGCCATTCCAAGTGTGTTGTATGGCTTCTTCATTAACACAGTAAATACCTCAAGAGAATCATCAGCACTTAATTTACGTAACGGAGTACTTGACTCGCCTTAATTTGTAAGTGTGTGAAGTTTGCTGCTCAGTGTGTTCATGTGCGGAGGACGGGAGCGCATCAGGCGGACGAGTGTGGGTAGCGCCAGCGCAGGATGGCGCCATCGGTACTGACACTCAAGATGTGCCAGCGGTTGGGGCAGATGCACAGACGAGTCACGTTGCCGCTATGCCCCTTGCCAACGAACGTCACGTCCCCATCGTTGTAGCTCCAAACTTTGATGAGCTTGTCATCACCACCTTTGAGTACAAAATCCTCGTGTTAAAATTAGTTTCCACTCATTTACATATTCAGCCCTACGGCCAATAAATGCCATTTAGCTCTGACCAATTGTCGCACATTTTTTGCTTTTGGCATCTGGACAGAGTTATTTTTTTGCCCACTCGAGACTGCAAAGCGACGTGTCTTGTTCCGTTAATGATCTGTCAGTGATGCGAATATACTAAGAAAAAACTTTAAAGATTCCGAGCAGGACATGCCCTGATAGTTTCAGATCATATTGAGGTTTTTCTCGGTAAACAGAGCCTTTAAAAGTCTGCATCAGCAGCAGGCCATGCCTTCCCACCTGATGACGGACGCTTGTATTGCGCCGGAAACGTCGTGATTTATTTTATTTTTTATACCTACGTGACTTTACCGAAAGAACCAAAGAGTAAGCATTATTATAATAATTATTACTTCATCTGGGCAGGTGGCAGTGACTATAATATATGGCTCATAATGGGAAATCTTAATTAGGCTCTCATACATCTTGACTTAAAGCTTTCGTGACGGCAGGAATTCATATTCTTTGGGTCTTTCGGTAAAGTCACGTAGGTCAAAAAAATAATGAAATAAACGAAAAAACCTACGACGTTTCGATCACAACACAAGCGATCGTCATCAGGTGGGAAAAAAAACTAAGCTGTGTCTGCGGCAGTAGTTACATTAGGGAAACTAAGCGACATGTCTCGGACCGTGTTCGTGAGCAAAAGGCAGATTTGAAACACACAAAATAGATTTATCTAAGACAAAGGTACTCTGCAAGCCCACTGGCTATCACCAATGATTCGTTCATGAAGCCATCCATATATACAGACACAAACACAATTTCAACCGAGAGGATGGGTACAAACTCAGAAATCATTGTAAGGACGTCATCAACCAGTTTAAGTCATAACTGGCTGTGATGGTTCCATCTTGTCACATTTCGATGTTAGTTTTATCTTACCAAGATGGGACAAGCAATCCCAGTTCCTGCCGTGTCGCTCCTGCATTGGCCGTACCACAAGTGGTTAATTTCTCCACGTCTCATGTGACGCCCCCTCTCCTGTTTCCGATTTCACATTAACATAACCATTGCGCTTGCGCAGGCTCCAGGGCACTTTTGCCCCGTCCACTTCGTTCTGATACCAGGACGCCTGGGATACGCCCATTTTAAACCTTTAAAACAGCTTGTTTTTTAGTATTTCCCCCCATTTTTTCGACCTGATGACAATCGCTTGTGTTGCGATCGAAACGTCGTAGTTTTTTTCGTGTATTTCATTATTGTTTTTACCTATCTACGTGACTTTACGGAAAGACCCAAAGAATAGGCTCTCATACCTTTTGGGGTCAATAAAATGAGCATCATTTTGTGGGAAGTAAACAATGTTTGTCCTTTGCATGAGATCTACCTCCCACAACGGAGATGTGGAATTTCACCTGCTGGCTCAGAGATGTAAACAAGAGATGAGTACCACCCCGATTTCTCTTTTTTTCTGCTGACCTCATATTCTGGAACCTTCTTCCCTGGACCATCTGTGCTCTTGACTTCCTCTTTTGCTCTGCCTATGACTCGTTCTCTGTGCAAAGTAAATAAATAGGCCTCGTATCTGCAGGGTGCCCATCTACCACTGTTCTGAACAGCACCTCCTGAGATGGTCACATTTAGTTGCTATATACATCCAAATGTTATCGTATTGGATTGTATGTTTGTATATGTTGAACTTCTTTTGCCTCATACATAACCAACCATGCTAAGCAGCGGTGCAGGATTGTGTGTGATTATCCACTTTGCTTGATCACGATATATGGTTTCTGTTACACAATTTTCAGAATGTACTCTTGTTAACTTCCACAGCAGTTGTTAACCCTGCACATAACTAATTACAGAAACTCCCAGTGCTGGCCAAGACAGACTTGTGGTTGTGTTGTTGCACTTCTTGGTTGCTGGAGTAACATCACCAAATTTCTACAGGAAATTACGTATTTAGTTCACAAGAATTCACGAGATTGAAACCCATGACTCCGTACTTTATTACACAAATAACATCAATTACCTGGTTAAGTCAGTCACTTTAATGAATGAATTTGGAAATTGCATATTGGAAATTAATAATATAGTATGTGCCGAGAGTCATTCCACCAAAGTTATCCTAACCTCAGTGCATGAAAAGTTTGCAGTAATGTACAAAATATTATTTTATGAAGACCACATGACCTTGTTTATTTTTGTGAGGATTTGTTAATAAGCCATTTTTAATTCATCACAACTTATTTGTACATTACAATTTAATACTGATAATAACCCCGGGGCTCTCTACACAAAATTCAATTTCATAAAGGACTAGCATAACATACGGCAATGGAAATGTGTTCACCATCATACCGTTTAAAAAGTGCAAAGTGCAAAGCGATTATATAGGTTCAACCTATCTACGTGATCTTCTTCTTGGTTCTTTCGGTAAAGTAACGTAGAAGGGAAAAAATAAAATAAAATAAATAAAACATAATAAAAAAAATATCTATCTACGTGACTTTACTAAAAGACCCAAATAATATGAATTCCTGCAGTCACGAAAGCTTTAAGTCAACATTTGATCTCTGTATACTTTAGGGGAACCGGAATGAGAAGTGTTTATTGGATTTATGATGGCGGTCGTGGTCATAGCCAAACATGTAGTGGAAATAGAGTTGGTATGTGTAAATATTATAGCCGTAACAGCATTAGTTGATATAAATGATTGTTACTATTTCTATATTTTTACAAGGCACACAGACCCAACAAAGGGCTTCAATAAATAAGCATTGTTTTCCGAACATTCCCCTATAATCAATATTTTGTAGCTTATATAAATATATAAACACGTACAATATAACCGGTGCCATGTGCAATGGTCTACGTTTAAGCATGTCTGCTGCTCCAGAGAGTAGATGCGATGTCGTGCTTGTAGTACGAGAGCAAGAAACATTTTACCTGTTACAAAGTACTCCCCGTCAGGTGACACATCCATGCCGTTGATGGATCCAGACTGCGAGGCCTCCAGCTCGCGGATGGGGGATCCATCAAACACCTCCCAGAACCCGATCTATGAAGCGCACACGCACGCCAGACATAAAGGGCGACGCGTTACACAACCAAAAACTTTCCCCGAGGCACTTGCAAACCCATTTCACGTTCCCCTATATTCCCTCCATGAGAGCAGAGTTGTTATCATTGGATGGAGATGTTCTGAATAGTTTACGTGATCATAGTATACATGCTGTGCAGGAAAGGTTTAATGAACACCTACTGATGGAAATTAAGAGATGAAAAGCAATATCAATCTCGAGGTGCCCCACATTTCCTTGCTCAAGCAACCGCTGGCAGTATAGACTCTACTAGAGTGAGCTCTCGAGCGCCTCTCTGCGACATCAATAAATTATTACAACATTTTAGTTATATGCAAAATGTAATGGTAATTATAGTAGGTAGTAAATAAATAATTTGTAAAATAATATAAGACTGAATCGCCTAGTGATCGAGTGGTAAGCATGCTTGTCACTTCAGTTTTCATTCATATGTTGTTCAATTCTTACGGATGCCCATACATTTCTATGAGGAATTACCAAAGTACAAAACCAAATCACAAATCTTTACATTGGTGTTATTTTTCGTTGAGTTTACAGGCCATTTAAATGGCTTGCCTACATCACTAAGCTGATCCAACAGTTACGGTTAGGACCCGTGTAGGTTTGTCTGCGTGCTCTTTAACCTATTGGCCGTGTGCCGTGCCGGCCTTCATAGGTTCTCGCTAACAGCATTTTGCTCCAACAGTCTGTTAAGGCTAATAAGGGGATCTTTGCCTTTAATCTATGCATGCCTGGAGTTTGACACGTGACGGTGTGGTAATTCTATACGGCACTTCCTAATTTGTCTCACCAATGAAGTTGGTGTCATCTTGGTCTATACCTCACAATAAAGGCTGATGTCTGTACGTATACCCCCTACTATGTGTGTCCACTCATGGTTTGTTGGTGGCCCCCTACAGCAACACATCACCACCCACCTCCAGCGTGAAACGTGTCCTGGCTGTATGTCACATAGTGGTGCATCGCCATAACTATTGCCACACTGTCTAATAGACACGCGTGTGTGCAAGTGCACAGTTAGTTTCTCCTTTAATGCACATAAAGCACATTCACAGGTATATGTTTTCATTTGACCAGGATGCTCCTCATATGTGGAACAAGATTACTTTTGTCTTACATTTTATAACTATCCCTCCCCATATTCTTGGTTCTTTCGGTAAAGTCAAGTGGCAGATCACTGTTATAATTCAGTGGGCTCACATGACATTGACTTCTCCAAGACAGAGGTTCTCTGCAAGCCATCTGGCTACAATGAGTGATTTGTTCATGAGGCTATCCACATATACAAACACAGAGACAATTTCAACCGAGAAGATGGATTCTGGCTTAGCAATCATTGGAAGGATTTGATAAACAATTTAGGGTCTTAATTGATTGTGTTCACGCTTACAGTGACTTTCAGACCGCATTCCATTCTCTTCTTCTCCCCCCTCCTCTTTTCCGAACATAGATGGACTCGTCCATCTGACCAACTGCCAAATCGCTGCCCGTGGTGCTGACGTTAAGAAAAAAACGCCACTTTTTTCAAATTTTCTTGCTGTGGATTTCACACCTGATGATGATTGCTTGTGTTGCAGTCGAAACGTCGTGAGAATTTAATTGTTTAATATTTTTATTATTTTATTATTTCCCTTCTATGTGACTTTACCGAAATAACCAAGAATATGAATCCCTGCAGTCACGAAAGCTTTAAATCAAAATTGATCCCTCCCCAGTTAATATACCATGAGTTATTGGATTCACTGCTTGGTAAACGAATGAATTAAAGTGTTTTTGGGTGACACGTCAATTTGTAGCCTGATAGCGCCCGATTGACAGAGTTTATTTTTCAGGTGTTTATATAATTCTGTAAATAACGGGAAATACCGCAAATCACAAATATGAAAAGAAATGCCATTTGGCTTTTTTTCAAGAACAATTATGGACATTTTAAGTATTTTTAATTTCTCGAAAATATGACGAGGAGCTAAGAGGGTCACATGTCAAAAGCCAATCAGCTTACTGTGGTGAATTCCTTCCCTTGTGTTCAACACCCATCAAATTCAATGACACATTCCAGGATGTGTTCGTTTCACTGTAATGTTAAATGCTGCGCAAGCGTGTTGCCACTTTTCGTCACAGATTTGTTTTTGCAGCATTCCAGGTTCATTGTTATCTTCACACCTGTATTGTTCACATTGTGATTACTACCATTGTTTAGCCATGGAGCCTCAATTAGTCTTGTTCGTTCGTTTCTCAATCCGCTTGTCCTGGTGAGGATCCCAGCAGCAGCATGTTGAGTAGGGCGATCCAGACCTCCCTTTCCCTGGCGTTCCCAGGCCAGCCAAGTGATATTGTCCTGCCAGCGTGTCCTGGGGCCAGCCCCGGGGACTTTGCCCAGTGGGACATGCCCGCGAGAGTTCCAGGGGGAGTTCTGTCAGGTTTTCACAGTTGGAAGCAATGGTCCCCGTGTATAACATTGAGTAATTTCTGCATTGGGATGTTTGGGCAATACCAGTTGCATTGGATTTTTTGTTGCCTATGGAAGTATTTTATCTCCCATTCCTGTGCTATCTTATTTCTCAATTTGTCGTGTTATTTTCCGACTGTGGTATTGGAACTAAAGCAGTGAGAAAAGCAATTGGACAACAGATCAATGTGTGGAATGCTGAAGGAATTGCCCCAAGAATATTTTGTGTTCCATATGTTCAAGTGGCTCTGAATGCTCTGAAGGCAAGATGTTTATTTAATCTGTCATGTGTTTAATCAACGGTTTGTTCTGTAATTATCAACTGATATAAAGCTGAAAAACAGAGTACACTTAAAGTTGTTTTAAGCAAAAAACTAAATTACTGTTGTGTTTGGCTTAAACCACTGGCTGGCCACCAGAGACTCAAACCCACCATGCCATTGGTGCTGACTCATAATTTTGTCACACATCAGTCCCTTGAGCCACCCAGTCGTCATTTTCATTTACTGTTTCGATTTGGAACTGTATTGTTATTGGAGCTTCGTGGCTAATATATATCGCCTTTCTAGAATGCGTGTTGTGCAAGTTTTGTGATGCTTTTGGAATGGAAATGCGTGGCACAAACGTGCCCTCCTCTGTCCAGAGGGTTGGCAGTGTGTAGCTCCTCCCTCCACTTATCACTGTCCTCCACTAGTGTCACTGCATTGTGAATCTGCATTTTAATAATGATGTGTAATGATGATGGTGAAGAAGATGATGACATTTTGTCAAGTTTTTTTGTAACGACGACCTTTGGTCAACTTTCTGTGAACACGAGCGATGTGCACACACCTTTCGGTCCGTGCCGCTGGTAATGATCTGGAATTCCTCTGGATGGTAGCATGCACACTTAAACAAAGTGTTGGCCATCACAATTTGCTTCCTTACAAATCGCCTGCAATACACACAGACAAATAATACATTTATGAAACATACCACCAATGTTGTCAGTTCTGAGAAATACCACAAAAAATGCCTCTAGTTGAAGTTACTTAAAACGTTTTAGATATCCACTTGTAGGAATGTCCTGAATTCCACGCACTTGTCAGATGGCAAAAACCCATTGGCGGAGTTTGACATATTTGGGGTGGGGGGGATTCGCTTTGTCCCTCACATTAGGAATCCGTGGGTGCATATAATTAAATAAATTTGAGTTTTTTCTTCATTGTAAACTACTGAAAATCAATTATTAAAGGTGTTCCGTTTGGGTGGGGCGTCACCCCCCCCGTGCCCCCTCACAAACTCCACCCAATATGACCATGCCATGCCACATACAAGCCGGCAAACAAAGGATGCCAGTGCACAACGTCGATGTGTTGCCTTTTGAGGGATGACCTCGGTGGGAAATATTTTAGCAAATTAACAAAAAAAAGTGCACAGAATTGATGCAGCTAATAAATGATTATGGGCCCGCTTATTGAATCTTTTAACCATGATAGAATGCTGGCCCTCGTTCAACGTGGCAGCAGGTGTATTGAAAATAAGGGAAAATGAAAAATAGCCCCAATGTACGTGACATTCTCATGAATATCAAACATTTTGTATCAGTGCACTAAAAGTTACTGAGATGAAAACAAAATACAATGCATTATTTTGAAATTTTATATTCAAAGGTACAGTTTCAATTTATATCACTGTGTTCGCTCATCCATGTTCCCATCATACTGCCTTTAGCAGCTAAAAACAATGTGACTTCTGCGACAAAAACAAATTGACAATTTGATAAAATAGCCAAAAAATAAATACAAATTCAAAGAGTTCCCAAAAGAAATACAAATTCAAAGAGTTCCCAAAATAAATCTCTGAAATATTAATATTCATTTAATCATACATTTGTTCATGAAAAATCGCAATTTCACATGAAAGTTTGAATTTTACTGTAAAAAATTTACGTATTGCATTCATTGTAACTTTCTGTATCATATTATAATGCTGTAAAATGCTTGGATGGGAGACCACAATAAACAGCAGGTCGTTATAGGCTGTGGTATTAGATGAGGGGTCCTCAAACTACGGCCCGCGGGCCACATGCGGCCCGCCGAGGACATTTATCCGGCCCATGGTCACTAATTGGGCTGTGCTTGTGAGCACTAATTGGGCTGCGCTGGTGAGCACTAATTGGGCTGCGCTGGTGAGCACTCATTGGGCTGCGGTGGTGGGCACTGATTGGGCTGCGGTGACGAGCACTGATTTGGCTGCGCTGGTGAGCACCGATTGAGCTGCGGCGGTGGGCACTGATTGAGCTGCGGCGGTGGGCACTCAATGGGCTGCGCTGGTGAATGGTTCAATGGGCCAATTGACTGGACTTGCCCCCCAGGCCCGAGGCTGCCAGTCCTCCCCTGGCTGCGCTTGACTGGCTCTCCCTCCCTCAGCTCCCTCACTTGCCCCTCGGCTCCACTCCCAGTGATATTCCTGTGTGCTGGGGATGTACTGCGATCTGTGAACAAAACTGCAGGTGTAATTAACTTTTTAAAGGCACCCGCACCAGTGTGAGCCTGGGGTAAAAGCGGAGTTCCCCCAATCAGACTGCATTGATGGGCAGTGCAGTCTGTATGTCTCTGTGTGGGCAAAGTTATTGCTGGTATATTGTTTTTGTAGCGCTGTATATATATTGGTATTTTACTAATAGCAATTTTGACTCACTAGGAAACTGATGTCAAGAAAGAGAAAAATTGACTCGGAGTGTAGGATCTTCAAAGAACAGTGGAATTATGATTACTTTTTCCTGCAGTATAAGGAAAGAGCTGTGTTTGATATGCCAGAATATAGTGTCTGTGTTCAACGAATACAATTTACGTCGACACTATGAAACTCAACATAAAGATAAATATGATTGTTTGGTCGGAGAAGTGAGAAAAGATAAAATATTAAAACTGAAAAATACATTAACAACTCAGCAAAATACTTTTGTGAAGCAGAAGCAGCTAAATATTTCATCACTACGAGCAAGTTTTCAAGTTGCTAAGCTAATAGCGTGCACTGGCAGACCATTCGTGGAGGGAGAATTTGTTAAAGAATGCATTATTTCTGTTGCCAAAGAGATGTGTCCAGAGAAGGCCGATTTTATTTAGTACAGTGAGTCTTTCAGGACCTACAATTACACGGAGGATTGAAGAAATGGGAGACAATTTGCATCAGCATTTGCAAAACTCCACAAAAAAACTTTCCTATTTTTCCTTGGCACTCGACGAAAGCAATGATGTTCGTGATTCTGCACAACTTCTAATTTTTATTCGTGGGATGAATGACTATTTCGAAGTCACAGAAGAGCTTGCTGCACTGCAAAGCATCAAAGGAACAACTACAGGAGAGGATATCTATGAAAAGGTTTGCCAAACTGTGAATGGTTTGGAGCTGAATTGGGCTAAACTCGCCAGTGTGACAACTGATGGTGCTCCTAGCATGGTGGGGTCTAAGAAAGGAGTAATTGCTCGCATTAACCAAGAGATGGACAAACATAACCATTCTCATCCAATAGCCATACACTGCCTCATCCACCAACAAGCGCTGTGTAGTAAATCACTGAAGTGGAACTCTGTTATGAAAATTGTGGTATCTTGTCTTAACTTCATTCGAGCTCATGCACTAAACCACAGACAATTTCAGGAATTTCTGTCTGAACTAAATGTTGACTATGAAGATGTTCTGTACCACACAGAAGTCCGTTGGCTGAGTCGAGGGAGAGTTTTGAAACGTTTCTATGACTTACTTCCACAGATTACAGCTTTTCTGCTTTCAAAAAACAAAGAAGTACCCAGAGCTCAATGATACAGAATGGAAATGGCACCTTGCCTTTCTGACAGATGTAACAGAGCTACTCAACAGTTTCAATGTGCAACTTCAAGGAAAGGGGAAGCTCCTCTGTGATATGCAATCACATGTCAAAACATTTGAAGTAAAATTAGGCCTCCTCATCAAACAAGTTAAGGAGGAAAACTTCCGCCATCTCCCCACAACTCAAAATCTGTTAGCGGAAAAACCATTGGTTGCAATTCCCAAACAAAACATGTGTAGATTCACTGGAAAAATTGCAAAAGGAGTTCCAATTTAGATTTAAAGAGCTTCATCTCCATGAACAGGACATACAGCTTTTCCGTAACCCATTTTCTATTGTCATTGAAAATGTGGATACAATTTACCAAATGGAACTGGCTGAACTGCAGAATTGTGACTCTCTGAAAGATGCATTCAAGTCAAGCAGCCTTCATAATTTCTATGCATCTCTCCCCTCTGAGACATATCCTCATCTCAGGAACCATGCACTCAAAATGGCAACCATCTTTGGCAGCACTTATGTCTGTGAACAGACTTTTTCCAGAATGAAACATTTGAAATCTCCAACCAGATCTAGACTAACGGATGCACACTTGCATCACTTGTTACGACTAGCAGTGACAAATATGGAACCGGACATTGACCATCTCATTAGCCAAAAGCAGGCCCATAGTTCCCATTGAAATACTGGCAAGTTTGTTGATTTAACTTTACTTGTTCTTCATTTTAAATATTGTATTTGTTCCCGTTTTATTTCTTCACTTCAAAATAAGATATATGCAGTGTGCATAGCAATTTGTTCATAGTTTTTTTTAACTATAGTCCGGCCCTCCAACGGTCTGAGGGACAGTGAACTGGCCCCCTGTTTAAAAAGTTTGAGGACCCCTGTATTAGATGGTGAGTAGCAGAGGGCAGTGGAGCAAATACATTGATGCACTTTCTTCGAAGCTCCCATGCTGCCTCCTTTACCAACTTGCACTCACCAGCGTGGTAGTGTGGCACATTAGGAATGGACCACTCTTTTAATAAGTCCGTATGTGCAATGCACGTGTGTACACCAGCATGTGATGACTGAGTTGGGCCTGTGTGGAGGCTGGCAGGGTTGATGATTAACCAGACGTGTACACCAGTCACGTGGTTAATGGCGACTCGGTGAAGATTACTGCGTGTGACACACGTGCTGTTGCATTCTACAGATTAACCACAATAAATGTGTTTGCCCTCGATTTGGAGCAGGTACAGTAAAGTAGAGTCACATAACCTCCACAACCTGTATGGTGTGGCGAGGCCCTCACCCATCAACTGATTGACATGTGCATGATTGGCAAGTGGATTTACATCTAATAAACAACCCAGAGCTCTAGTCGTATACATTAAGGGAGCATAGGCTCCTATTACGGTTTTTTCAGGCTATGCCGTTTATTTATTAATCTACATTCGCACACTTAAGGGTATGTGCTAAATACTTAAATATGCCCTGCATATGCCCTTACTTACAATCCTAACAATACATGATGTATGTTGACTTCATGCATTTCCTGTGTTTTTTCTCTTTAAAATCATATTTACCAATGGACCTTTCACTCTGATTAATATATATGCCCTAAGTTTGTGCGCTTTCCTTAGAATGCATGCAAATGAAACATATGCACATACATTTGTAAAATATCTTTGCTCTAAGCATTTCTGAATCTTGTTATCTTTGAATTATTGTATAGATTAGAGCATATAAAAATGCTTTCTCGCACAAAAATACATCGCCATGTCCATTTCTGGAATGAAAACTCAGCTATGAGAATTTCAGTAAAAACAGTCAAGTCAAAGTGAGTTCTTGATTAAATGAGAATTGAGCGACTGCTCATCTGTCATTTACAGCCCTAAGCCAATGGTCAACACTCCACTTTCCTTTGGCGGGAGTGGGTCTGTACGTAGGACAGCCATTGTTGATATTCCCACACAAAGCGGCACTAATTTTACCGACTCCAAAGGGATTGATGGGCTGAGCCAATCCCCCCCCAATCGTGATTTCTATTCGCAATCTTATGTGAGCTGTTCGCTCTGCCGCTGAGCCACCAGGCCGGCGAGTGAAACCGTAAACAATAAAATTACGTAATTCTGATGTCCTTGGTTTATTTTGGCAAAAGGTTTTATTTATAATTCCAGTTTTTTTCTTAAGAAACAAAAACATAAATGTACAGTAAGCTAATGAGCTGAAGATACAATCTTCAATCATGTCCAGCTGAATCTGTGTTTGTTGTTACATCAGGGTGTTTAAATAACACTACGTGAATCATTCATATAATTATATAATTGTTGTAACAAAAATATATATATATTGCTTTTGTTCATAGGAACAATTTTGTATTTGGCAGTTGTGTTTCACAAGAACAACAGGGACTGAATCCGGATGTACCAAGTTTGGTAAGGCACTGCCTTACCAATACTTACTTCACCTGGAATGGTACATTCTACAAACAAAATGAAGGTACCCCAATGGGTTCTTCCTTACTGCCCGTGGTAGCAAATGTTTTCATGGAGAAATTTGCGACAGATGCCATCCAGACATCCACCCTCCATCCTTCCTTGTGGAAAAAATACACACATGCTATTTTCCCATGCCAATCTCTTACATTAACGCAGCTGCTGTGCGTGAGTGCGGCGACGGTGCTCGTGTGCGACGACTGAGCTCATTTCCAATATATTCGTTTACATTAACATACCAATCTCTTCCTTTAACGCAGCTGTTGTGTGTGCGTGCGGCGACGGGACTCCTTTCCATCTCTGACCCCGCCTACTTACCCTTGGGTGACACCCACCTCAAACCTATATATAACCTCTTGTTGGAGCAGCCCTTTCTTGTTCGGCAGTTCTACTGCTGTATCTTTCCACCTGATGACGAATGCTTGTGTTGCGATCGAAACGTCGTGATTTTTTTTCTATCTACGTGACTTTACCAAAAGAAACAAAGAGTATGGATTTCTGCAGTCACGAAAACTTCAAATCAAGATTGAACAATGTGAAACTTCGAAGTGTTTTCCGTGAATATTGTATAACACAAAAACATAGAATCAGATGGTGGAATGGATGATAGTGGCAATACAAAGTACACTTTGTAGGAAAAAATGCTTGTACAACAGCCACTTACTTGTACTCCTGTTTATAAATACAGAAATTACAATTTGCATGGACAGAGGCATGAGTGCCGAACGTGAGAGGAAAATAAACATGCTCTGTTAAATGCTCCTTTCACTGTAAAATGCCTTTTGCATAATTTTAGTTGCATAACTATACTTTGGAAATGTATAAAATGGTTTCCAATAAATAAAATTAGAAAATATATATAACTTAAATATGCTTCATATTAAACAACAAAAGTTGGACCAGCAACATAACTAAAATGGGCTGCTGGGTAAAGGTGATTGTTTTGACCCTACTTGACCGTTAATAGTAAACATCTTCATATATAATGTATAACTAATAAAAAAAGGAAAATAAATGATTTCAACTAGATTTTATTTTACTTATGAAACCTGGATAAAATAAATAGGAAAAAAACTAACAAATCGTATACATTGGCTTTCACGACCTATATTACGATTCATAATTAGTTTATTTTGGGTTAGATCATCTTGTTGGCATGTTATTTTTTTACTTTAACTCTCTACCACCCGAGAGAGCAAACCAAAGCCAGCTGTCACGTGGGCAAATATACCAGTTCGAGATTTGAAGCTTTCGTGACTGCAAGGATTCATACTCTTAGTTTTTTTCGGTAAAGTCACATAGGTAAAACATTTAATTAAAATTAATAAAAGTAATAATAGAAATATAATAAATGTACCCTATAGTAGTAAGTATTTTTTTTTATTTTATTTCTATTATTACTTTTATTAATATTAATTTCATTTTTTACCTACGTGACTTTACCGAAAAAAAAAACTAAGAGCATAAATATGCCAGTTGATTTGGTTCACTAAAACTGGAGGAATGTTAAAAATCAAGCAACATGTTGACAATTATTTACGACATTTCGTTGGGGGGATTACATCCGGCGTCATCAGACGTTCCCCAAAAGCTCAGCTCTCCTCTTCAAAAATCTTCCTGATCCGGGTCCTTCAGTTAGTGCCATGACAACATTAGGACATCCCATGCAGGTGAACCTATTTAATAATTTATAGTTGATTGCTGGTTGATTTGGTTGTGATTGACTGGTTATATTAGTGTAGTAGTAATAATAATAATTTACATTTGTAAGGTGTATTTCATCCGTCGATCCCACCAATGCGCGCCGTGCATGGAAATCAGGAGATAAACATAACCCTGCAGGGTAAATGGCCAGAACTAGGGCGAGGATATTTTAGTTTTCAAGAAAGATGTAAATTGCTCGAACGACTCTGATTGCCTTATTACCAAAGCATTCCATAGTCTGAGAGATGCCCTGGCAAAAGCCCCGATCTTGGAGTACTTAGGACAGGGGTCGGCAACCAAAATAACAAGAAGAGCCATTTCTTTCCAATTCGGTACAAAATTCAGTATTTCAAGAGCCGCAATGCATCTGAGTACATACTGTACATACGTACATATCGTCAAGAAGCAGCCCGTAAAGAACCGCATGCGGCTCCGGAGCCGTAGGTTGCCGACCCCTGACTTAGGAGAAGGCAATCCGAAGATCTCAGAGACATCGTTGGAGTATAAATATGTAACATTTGCTGCAGATATTGTGAGGCTAACCGACAATATAAGAAGTTGAATATATTACGCGATTGGTGAGAATAAGCTTTCCTTAATTATATTAAGGTGTATTCTGCTGGTTATAAATCATCTTTAAGGCGATTGTAATGCTCGTGAAGCGTCAATTGGTTCAGTGTAATTAAATTAGCGTTTAAGGGGATTATCACTTTCAGATAAAATGTAATGCTACTTTCATTTTATATAGCGTCATTAATCTCAACAACATCCCATAATTTTGATTTAAAGCTTTCGTGGTTGTATAGCAACTGCAGCTACATACTATTAACATTCCTTTCCTTTGTTAATGTTACCCCCCTTCCCCCTCCCTTTGATGCTGCTAATCCTGCATGATGCACGGGCATAATATTAATTTGAAACCCCCCCGCCCACCTCCTACGCATTTTCCATATGCTAAATTCCTCTTGATATGCAAATTATTTTGTCTAGGCGCTCTTCTTCCCACCTTCCCCCCTCCAACCCAGCTTAAATATACGCTCCAAGCTTGGTGGTGTTTCATTCTTCACCTGAGGACGGCTGCTTGCGTTGTGGCCGAAACGTCGTGAGAATTATGTTATTATGTTTTATTTTTATTATTTTATTACTTCCCTTCTACGTGACTTTACCGAAAGAACCAAGAAGATGAACATCCCACAACGCTGTACCATAATTTTATAATTAAAACCCGACTACTACCGAGAAAAAAAATGAATACAAAATGGCACCAAATCAAAAAGATAATTAATTAGTAATGGAAGTCCAATGAAGAGATTGTTGGTGCTACATTATTAAAGTAAATGATCAATTTATTTTATTTAAATGGATAGAGTTGTTTACCGGTGTTATGAATTCTAGATTTGAAGCTTTCGTGACTGCAATGATTCATATTCTTAGGTTTTTTCGGTAAAGTCACGTAGGTAAGATGTGATTAACCATGCAAAAAAGATTTAACTACACTTATTTGCCAATCTTATTTGACAGACAACCATCACTGTTTTACCATGTTTAGTGGTGGTCTCCCTGTTACAGGTTGAGTCACAAACCGCACCTTTGTTATGCAGTCTATTCTTAGTCTTAAGCCTCACCTTACCATATTAATAAAAGTATGCGGCCCTTGCCCCACCACCTTCTCCAACCATTATATAAACGGAGTGGTAGCTTCTGCAATCTCTCATTTACTTGATACAGCTGTCGTGGCTGTGACGGTACCACCTGAAGACGGAAGCTTGTGTTGCCTCCGAAACGTCGTGATTTTTATTTTATTTTACTTTTTAATGTTTTTACCTACGTGACTTTACCTAAAAAACCTAAGAATATGGTGTTATGAATTTAGTCAAGTGTTATTTAATACTATGAATTGAATTAGCTCAGAGTAGGTGACTCGGTTCCCACACACCAGGCATATATATGGGGCCTAAGGAACATCTGGTCTACTTCATGGGACCTCCTTTTCCAGTACCAAACTTTGAGAATAGGTTTTCCCCTTTTTTATGGCAACACAACAGGTGTTAAGATGTTAAAACACCAAACTGAAACCTTTTACAAGGAATCATGTCTGCATTAACCACAATACTTATGGTCAGAAACTGATTGGTCCACACCAGAGACAGCTTTCTTTCGAGCCTTGTCTCAAACGGTGTTAGACCAGAGGACGCCAAAAGGCTAGGCTTGAAAGAATGCCGTCTCTGGTGTGGACCAATCAGCTTCAAAGACAATGCATATATTATCAGAGTATGAATCTTGACATAAAGCTTTCGTGACTGCAGGAATTCATACTCTTTGGGTCTTTCGGTAAAGTCATGTAGAAAAAAAAATCACGACGTTTCGATCGTAACACAAGCAATCGTCTTCAGGTTAAAAAATACAGCAGGCAGACTGCTGAGGCAGGAAGAAATATAGCGAGAGAGCGACTGCAGCCATAGGTTATAAAGGTTTGAGATGGGTACAACCCAAGGGTAAGTGGGTGGGGCTAGAGATGGAATTTTCAAGTAATTGTAAGATCGCAGAGCTAGGTATACCTCGGCCATTGTGTTGCTATAGATTAGCATGTCAATCTGTTAATGTAACCCCACGGTTACGGTGCTGAAAAAGCCATTGTATTGCTCGAGATTAAAGATTAGCATGTCAATGTGAGACGGTTCCCGCAGCAGCGGCTGTGTTAATGAGAGACATTCAGCCTATTAAACAATGAGCGCCACCGCCGTATCGAGGAAAAGGGAGCAGCAGCTATGTTAGTGAGACATTTAGCCTGTTAATGTAAATACATTTACAAGGTAATGTAACTCAGAGAGTCGGAAATAACTGCAAACATAGGCAGGTAGGATGGAAGCATCACAGCCAGTTATGACTTTACCTGGTTAATAACGTCCTTCCAATGATTGCTCAGTTTGTACCCATCTTCTCGGTTGATATTGTGTCTGTGTTTACATATCTGGATGGCTTCATGAACACATCTTTGCTGATAGCCAGTGGGTTTGCACAGTACCTTCGTCTTGGAGAAATCAATTTTATGTGTGCCCACAGCATTAATAAAATGATCAGCCACGGCAGAGGTGTTGGTCCTACCATGTTTCAGATCCGCCTTGTGTTTGTGAACACGGTCTGAGACATGTCGCTTAGTTTCCCCAATGTAATTACTGACGCAGGCAAAGCTTAGTTTGTAGACACTGGGGTATTGAATGTCAGGGTTCACATCCTTCACAGATGGGATCAGATCACGAATTTTATGTACTGTTGAATCGGACCTGATTTTGGAAATCTTTGTGGTGACCCCTGCTATGTATGGCAAGGTGAGGGTTTTGATTTGGTCCTCAGGTGGTTTTCTCCCAACGGTTGGGTTGACAGCTTTACGGATTGTGCGATCCGAATATCCATTCATCTTGAGGGCTTGGTGTATGTGCTCCAGTTCACTGGCTAGGTGGTGATGGTTGGAAATGCAATGAGTCCTATGGCGTAGAGTTTTGTTGAGGGAATTTTTCTGGGCTGGATGGTGGTGAAAGTCAGGTTTTAGATAGGCATCCGTGTGGGTGGCTTTCCTGTAGACAGAGTGCCCAATGAGCCATCTGGTCTCTTTTCGATTAAAACATCCAAGAATGGTAACTTGCCATCTTTTTCCACCTCCATGGTGAATTTTATGGCTGGGTGTATGGAATTGATGTGGTTGAAGAATTGGTTCAGAGCTGGCAGGCCATGTGGCCAGATGACGAACGTGTCATCTACGTATCTCTTCCACAAGGAAGGACATAGGATGGATGTCTGGATGGCATCTGTCTCAAATTTCTCCATTAAAACATTTGCTACCACTGGCAATAAGGCAGAATCCATTGGGGTACCTTCATTTTGTTTGTAGAATGTACCAATCCAGGTGAAGTAAGTGTTGGTGAGGTAGCGTCTCACCAGGGCCGGTACATCAGCATTCAGTCCTTGGTGCGTTCTGACCACAAGTATTGTGGTTAATGCAGACATGATTCCTTGCAAAATGTTTCAGTTTGGTGTTTTAACATCTGAACACCTGTTTTGTTCAAACTTGATTTGAAGCTTTCGTGACTGCAGGAATTACTCTTTGGTTCTTTTGGTAAAGTCACGTAGAAAGATTTGTTTTGTTTTATTGCCAGAAAAAAGGGGAAAACCTATTCTTGTCTGGTCTAATGTTCCTGGGGGGTTGAATAACTGTAATCATGAAGCTGGTTCCCCTGCATGCCTGTCCTAATGAGGTTCTGGTATCTACTTAAGGACCTGCTTCAGGAAGCTCTCTCATGAAGAGCTAAGATTTTGTTAATACCTCGTGACATTGGTTGTAATCTCCAGCGAAATGGCATTAAAACATGTCATCATTTTGCTTGCTTTTCAACATTCCTCCGGTTTGCTGATAAACCAAAACAATCGGCATATTTGCCCACGTGACAACATGATTTGATTTTCTTTGTCAGATGGTGGAGGGATATAGTTAAAAAGAGTTACATTACACTGACGCAACATAACCAAAAATAACTTAATTATGATTGAAACAATATCTCATTGATATATCTGCCCCATCATAGCTAGTATTTGTTCGTTGTGAGTTTGTCAAGTGACATTTTCTAACAAAGTACTGTATTGCAAGGACTCTTAATTTGCTTTGCGTGAATGTTCAATTAAAAAAAGACTCCAACTAAATGGACATGACTCACATCTGTGTTAAAAACACAAGACACCCTTAGCCATCCTTCCTGGCTACCGCAAAACATCAGATTCAGATGTGCAAAATGCAGTGGGTGGTAATTAAATCTAAATAAAGTCGTACATTTAGTATTTTGCACCATTCTTTAAGCATGGGGCCATCAGGAAGGTTCTACGTTTCACAGAGGATGCAGTTGTCTCACAGTAGAGGACGATGTTGCTATGTGGCCTACAGCAATTAGGTAATTTGCGAGAAATTTAAACAAATGCCCGTGATGCCGTCATCGATGCGTCGTGAGGCCTTTAACGTCCACTGTGAAGCAGGCAAGTATATTTTTGGTTAATTCACTCACAACATTTACCAAGGTGGTCGCTGGCCTTGAACGACAAACCTCTTGCAACAAGCTGTAAATATGCTACACCCGTTCAGCCATGTGCCCCGCCAAATTATTTGCATGCTTCCTTAAAATACCTGCCAGTAAATCACACACTTGGGAGGGCATTGCCAGGTTCAACCACAATATGTATGTTTGTGTGTGATTCACCATGGCTGCAAAGCCCTTCCTGGTGGCACTCATTCCATTGTTTGCAACGGTCACAGAGACGAATGTGGGAATTGGCCATTCAATCATCTATGACAGCTGGAATTTCCTAAAAGATTCTGCCTGTTGAGTGCCTTAAATATTAAAGCAAAGAGGATTTGCATTTGTGACAGCTTAGATGTTTTTCTGTATGTTTTTGTGTGACCAGAGTTTCTCGACCGAAAGAGACTTTCAGTGTCAATGTGCACACACAATTCAATATATCAAAAATAGTCAGGAGGTACATAAGAACTGCGATAGAATGACAGCCAGAAGAGAATGACAGGACAGAAAGTGGGCAATTGTTCAGAAAATAGAGAATAATCACTTGAACAAGGATATGAATTTGCACAGTGAATCAATATATCTTGTTCTCATAATGTCGAGACTCTCTCAAAAAAGTCAAGAATCGTTTATGGCAACATAAATTAGAAAGCTATTAGCTTACATGGTGATAGAGTTTCAATTTAAATGGAGCTGTCTAGGGCTAAGTTCCTGAATTATTGCCCCCCCTGCCCCCCACCCTTGCACCGGGTACTGACGGATAAAGCGGGCTGGTATCTAGGGGGTTAGAGGGCCCCAGAAAATAGTCTGTGAGAAATTAAGTCCTGGAGATACGCCTGTAGAATATTTATTCATTTGGAGACACTTTAATGTTTTTTTTATAATTCCCATAAGAGAGCAGTTTGGCATTCAATAACGTTTCAGAGGATATAGAAGCCTGGAACGGAATATATGCATGTGGGCACATGTGTGTTTGCATCCAGAGAGGGGAACGGTGGCCCAGTGGTTAGCACTCTGCGCTACGAGCCTGCCCATCCGAGTTCGATTCTCGCTTACAGCTAAAACCAGTGAAGATTACCTGGACCGATCCTGTGCCTCCCCTAGGTCGACTCAACCTCAAGTGAGTACAAAGGCAGCAGGGAGTAATGCTGGCCACCCACCACGTGTGCTGTGCCAGCCTCCATAGGTGCTCCCTAACAACACTTGCCCCAACATGCTGTTCATTTCTTTGTCTTTGCATCCAGAGGCTACGAATCACAAAGTAACTAATTTTATTTGAGATTCCTTTCATATGGTTATAAACCATTAGGAATATTTATATTTTTAAGGGGAGCATGGTAATAGTTTGCCTGCAAAATGGGTATTTATGTATTGATAATCCACAAATGTGTTGTTTTGAATTCTAACCAATTCGATCTACCATTCAATTTTCCCCCATCTTATCAACAGCATCCACACAGCATTCATCGATTTGTAATAGTGATAGCTGGTTGGTTGTGGGTGTCCATGTGTGTGCATTTTCATGACTCACTCGAGATCCCATATGATGCAAGTGCCATCAGTACTGGCACTCACACACTCCTTGTCATTGTGCTTCAGGCGGATGCAGCTGATGGACGACTTGTGTTCCTTCATCGCCTCCACCAGCCGCTGACTCTGGGTCCCAAGCTCCCAAACACGAACCTAGGAGCATGAACCATCACGCAAACTCTGGTCATTCTCACAGCAGCTTGTGGCTAACCATCGAACAAAGATGGTCACGGCATCGCGTGCTTCCAGATGTGCTTCTGTGGCCGTCTGGAATGATTGTCCTTCCAATATTAAGAAACCACTGCAGCTATGCACTTTTAAACCTAGATTGAAAACTGATTTTGTTAAAACTGTTGTCCCTTACCTGCACATCTGATTAACACGGTTGGCTAGTCTGAAATAAGTTCAACCTATATACATAACAAAATAATAAAAATAAAACATAATAAAATAATTCTCACGACGTTTCGGCCACAACGCAAGCAGCCGTCCTCAGGTGAAGAAGGAAACACCACCAAGCTTGGAGCGTATATTTAAGCTGGGTTAGAGGGGGGGGAGGTTGGGAAGAAGAGCACCTTGACAAAATAATTTGCATATCAAGAGGAATTTAGCATATGGAAAATGCGTAGGAGGTGGGCAGGGGGGTTTCAAATTAATATTATGCCCGTGCATTATGCAGGATTGGTGGTTTTGGCTGTCCATGGGATTTTCAGCATTCTTCGATACAGCCACATTTCGAAAGCTTCGAGCCTTTTTGTTGCTGTTGTTGTCAGTGTCCACGTCTCTACTCCGTA
The DNA here is from genome assembly GCF_015708825.2 of Lethenteron reissneri. Lineage (NCBI taxonomy): Eukaryota > Metazoa > Chordata > Hyperoartia > Petromyzontiformes > Petromyzontidae > Lethenteron > Lethenteron reissneri. The sequence goes on from NC_083781.1 coordinate 5,054,545, forward strand.
CAGCAAAATTGACCAGATGTAGCATTTCAGTGTGCGCAGTTTCAGTGATGTACTCAAGTTGCGGTCTGCAAGGTGTGTTTTCCATTTAATAAATGCTTGCCTTGCTTGTTCAATTCTGCTCTTGATTTTGACTTCATGGTTCAACTGATCGTCAATGATTACACCAAGGTATTTAAATCAGTGTACTTGTTCCAATTTTTCGCTGTCCAGCTTGATTGTTATTTCGCTTGTAGTTCGGCTGACCTTCATAACCTTTGTTTTCTTTTTGTTAATTCGTAAGCCCCATATTTGACTCTCTGCGGCAACCTCGTCCAAGATTTGTTGTAGGTCTTGTTCCGAATCGGCCAGCAGTGCAGTGTCGTCGGCATACCTGATGTTGTTGATGTATTGTCCATTAACTTTAATACCGATGTTTTTGTCTGCTAGTGTTCAATCAAAATCTGCTCCGAGTAGATGTTGAAAAGAATCAGTGACAGTGGGCAGCCTTGTCGTACACCTTTTGGTATTGGTGTTGGGTCTGTCAATTCGTTGTCATATCAGAGTTGGGCTGTTTGCTTCCAATAAAGAGCAATGATGAAGTTGATGTCGTTTTTATCTAGTCCCAGTTGTTTTAATAGAGCTGCTAGTCGGTCGTGGTCTACTGAGTCAAAGGCTTTCTCGTAATCTATGAAGCAGATGTACACTTCTTTCTGATGTTCGTAGCATCGCTGTAGTAGTATAAGCAAAGAATGATTATTTTTAGAATTACAAGCAGACACGGACGCTCACAGCACAACGGAGAAGGGCCAAGCAATGTTATTCCTGTCATTACAGGCTCCTCTTGTCAGGTATCACGATGTTGCGTGTCATCGTGTTTTATGCTGTATGTATGTAGGACTAAATTGATTACAATGAAAACTTTTTGGTGATCTGGATGAAACCACCATATTTGCTACAAATGATAATCTTTATCCTTGGTTGATGCCCAAAAAAATAACTCGGTGGTGTTGACATAATGCTCTGCAGGCATGAAGTCAGTTCATGAAACAGATGTTCTCATGTTTGTATCTAAAATCCACTCCAATGGTCAGCTTAATAAGAGGGACCTTTTCAGGTCGTTCAGACGTAAAGTGTCATTTGTGGGCTAGAAACAATTTGGAGAGAGGCTTTTGCCACCGCTTGTTGATGACAGGAAATGGTCAGAGACGAAATAGCACAAAGAGGTCAATTAGAGCAACGGTCCTGACCTGGCCCTCTCCTCCACCGCTGATGATCCGTTTGCAGTCACCGGTCAGGGACACTGTGGTCACTCCCATCCCGTGCGCGTTGTCGATGATGTACATCAACCGCCCGCTTTCTGGTGTGAACGCTCGGATCTTACCATCGTTCCAGCCTGCAAGCACAAAGCATCCTTCGTGTGATTCGCTCAAAGCAGCTAATATAAATATACACGTGTTTTTGACCTGGGCCGTATCAGCATGGAGCGGCTATATTTTGTGCCAACGTCAGGGCTTAATTTATCACTCGATATTTTCGGAAACACTGCTGCGCTGGCTAGGAGTGAAGATTTACGTGCATAGGGCACTATCACTGGAGTACAATGTACGACTATCCATTATAATCCTATATTATTGTAACCTGCATTCTGATAATCGTATGTACAAATTTGGGACTAAATAAGGTGAGACGAAAATGGTGTCAATTTAATTCTATAAATAATATCCAGACTGGTCCAGATGGCATTAAGCACAGGCTAACATGAAAATCCTTGAGATATACAAGTATATGTAGTAAAACATTGTGTTGGTTTTAGAGGTCAGTATCGGAAAAATTAAGCATGACCACGATGGTACACATCATTTGCTCTTCGTTCGGTTAATGTGCAGTCACATGTTTCTCTTAAGGAAAGCAGAGACTATAAAATGGGTCAACGATACTCCTGGCAGCATCTGTTAACCCATCACTGGTCGTTGTTGGCACACGGTAATAATTTTAATCCAGAGTGGACCTAGGTAGATACCACAGCTGGTTCAATTACATCACTGAGCATTGCTTGTCGCGTACATTGTAAAATATTGCTGCAACGAGACTTGGCCACAGTAGCAGGCAAAACATAAAATGCTTGAATTCAGTTGAAATTGACAATTATGTTGAAATGTTCCCAAAATTCTACTTTCACGATAGTAAGTGCAGGAGCCATGGTAAATGTCTTGTTCAGTGGTCGAAATTCAAGAAGTATCAATCAGTCCAAAATCACACCAATTTTTTAAAATTGCTCTGTCACATGGACCACTATAATAGCCATTGCGTTATATGACCGCAAATAATAAATGAGTAAGATTTTCAATTGTTATAAAATAAATACTCTGAGAAAGGAGAAAGGGGAGCTGTTTTAATCAAACAAATTCAAGTCGAGAAGTCCGTGCTATGTAATTGTGTCCCTGCAAAGCCCTTTCCTCAGTTTCCAAAAGGATGCAAGTCAACATTTTCCAAGAGAAGTCCAAAACCTGGTATAGGGCTTTAGTGCTCCCTATTCTAAGATGCTCTGAATAGCATTACGAGTACAAGCCATGATGTAAACATTTATGGGTATCCCCATATGGCCCTGTTATATGATCTGGGATCCCATAAAAGGGCCATATGAAGTGGACTTTAGATAAAAAAACAGCAAGAAGTCTAACTGAATGTGGGTGGTGATGGCTTTACAATGGCAGAATACTTCCAGAAGCATACATTTTATGAAGGTAACCATTTTGTGTTTTATTCGCATATACTATCACTTTCACAAGGCTGAAACTAGGTCGTGTTTTTGAGTAATTTGAGTGTCAATTTTTTTTCATGTTTAATTCTATTGTTACAGCAATACTGTGCAATGTTGTATACATTGCATTGCTAAAATTTTAAATAACAGCTGATTATAACAAATATTTTGGGAAAGAACCATCTGAAGACCCAATCAAAACCATCACGTTGCCATACATAGCATGGGTAACTAAAAATATTTCCAAAATCATGAGCAAACACAAGATACAGGTTCGATTCAACACAGTACATAAAATTCGTGATCTGATCCCATCTGTGAAGGATGTGATCCCTGACATGCAATACCCTGGTGTCTACAAACTAAGCTGTGTCTGCAGTAGTTACATTGGGGAAACTAAGCGACATGTCTTGGACCGTGTTTGTGAACATAAGGCAGATCTGAAACACGGTAGGACCATCAGAGTATGAGAGCTCGGGGTAAGCATTAACACCATTGGAACCTCCTTTACCAGTAGCAAAATATGATAATTGTTTTTTTTTACCCTTTTATCTGGCAACAAAACTGACACCTTTTTTACAAGGAGTCATGTACATTTTCTTTGAGTTTTGTGCCTTTTGGCGTCATCTGGTCCAACACCATGTGAGACTAGGCACTAAGAAAAGCTGTCTTGGGTGTGGACCAATCAATTTCAAGGACAGTGCATACATGATCAGAGTTGTGTTTTTTTTTTGCATTCCAACCGCAGGTATTGTGGTCAATGCAAACATGACTCCTTGTGATAAAAAAGGTGTCAGTTTTGTTGCCATATAATAGGGTAAAAAAACATTTATCATATTTTGCTACTGGCAAAGGAGGTTCCAATGGTGTAAATGCTTACCTCGAGCTCTCATTCTCTAATGGTGCATTGTCTTTGAGTTGTGCGCTGTTTGGCGTCATCTGGTCCAACACCATGTGAAACTAGGCTCTCAGTAAAGCTGTCTCGGGTGTGGACCAATCAATTTCAAGGACAGTGCATACACTGATTATCAGAGTTGTGTTTTTTGCTTGCATTCCGACCGCAGGTATTGTGGTCAATGCAAACATGACTCCTTGTAAAAAAATGTGTCAGTTTTGTTGCCAGATAAAAGGGTAAAAAAACCAATTATCATTGGAAGGACGTTACTAACCAGTTTAAGTCATAACTGGCTGTGATGTTTCCATCCTACCTGCCGATGTTAGTAGTTATGTTCGACTCTCTGGTGTTACATTAACAGGTTAAATGTCTTTACATTAACAGGTTCAATGTCTCACTAACACACCCACTGTTGCTCGTTTTACTCGATGTGGTGGTGGCTCTAGGATCGTATATGGACATGCTAATCTCTCACAATACAATGGCCACCTCCGCAGCTTCGTCGTCGTGGAGGCAGCTCAGCTCTCCAATCTTACATTTACATGCAAATTTCTCACTAGCCCTGCCCACTTCGCTTATGACCCTATGTCGTGATATTTTTATTGTATAAATGTTTATATGTACGTAATTTTACCGAAAGACCCAAAGAATATGAATTCCTGCAGTTACGGAAGCTTTAAGTCCACATTGTACGTGTTTCAAAAACAAAGCAGTGAAACAATGGACAACAACACCACTCTTCTATGCTAAGAGCAAAACTGTGTTTCGCAGTATGCCTCTCGTATAAGTATCTTGGTATTTTTGTTGGTATATATTTTCCAATTTACTCCCATTGTGCTACTGAAAACAAATTCCCATCAGCCATAACCTATCCCCTGCCGGATGAAGGCCTTCCCAAGTAATGACAATTTCTTATGATCTTCAGATAGAAAAATCCACCTCGCCTCCTGCATATTAGCTGATCTCGTTGTTCCACCTCCGCGGTGGACGAGCTCTCAGGTGTGTTCGCTCCTTTTGTTTTGCCACTCCATCATCAGTATTGATCACCAGCCATTATCCGTCTTCGGGACATATCAGGCTAATCCACGTCTCTCCGTGGAGTTCCAAGCATGTCGGCATGTAGACTATAGAGAATCTCGCAGTCTGTGGAATGGTATTACTCCACACGCCACTCTCTAATGCTGCACTTGCGACCTCACATCATAGACACGTGTGCACCTCCCCAACCAAAACATGTTTTGTCCCGCTGCCCCTCGGACACATTGCACTGCTGATATTCGATAAGGCTCCATTTAAAATGTGAAATTGCTGATCTTAACTCGCGTGTGTCAAGGTAGATGTGTCTCTGTGTGTATAGACTTTCACATATCCCAAGATAACAAAAAAAGCCTTTAATAAGAGAGTGCTGCAAATTCTATTTAAGAATCGTGTAAAAAACATTCACAATTGCGGTTGGGATAGATACTTATATAGCAACAAATGTAAACAAAGATCCTTACCTATAATTGGTTAGATATTAAGCTAAGAGTTATAGTACAGATTAAATGGTAGGCATGATTTAAATATTCATTTCCAAATTTATTTTCGAATTTCCACCGTGAATTGCTGTCCTGCATGCACACTTCTTTTTTTCTAGCTCTACTGATGTGCCGCCAAAGTTAAGTGCCTGTCGCATACATTGCACGCTGCTTCTCCGATTTTCCATTACCAGTGGTACAAAATCTAACGGTAAAGAATGAACATGTGTGACCTAGAAAGCAGTAAGCTTGTTTCAAAACACATGCTTAACTTGTATGCATGTCGCTACTCTGGATGTAAAGGAGGGCTTGGAATGCCCAACACATTCCCAATATTTACACGCTAATATCTGCTCAGCTCTTGATCTGTTTTGTTTATGATACATGTGTCACTGCAGATAATACATGGTGATCAACACGTATTTTTGTTCAGGTACATTGGTACGCCCTTTTCATTCAGTTTTGTTCCGTTTCTCAGAAGAACTCCGGCCTGCTCTTGCCAGCCTCTACAGTTCATAATTTTGACCCCGGTCAAGCTTGAATAATAACTGTCCTGTACCTACAATCTGATATATTCCGTGTCTTGAATGGTTTAGTGAAGGTTGTTGTGCATGATGCCAAATATCGCATGGTTCAGTAATCTGCAAGCTCGCTGTTAATGCAAATTTAATAAGAAAAATATGATTAGAAACACCAGTTTTAGGAGTGGCGGACTGAAAAGTATTGGGAAGTAACTCCCAGCAACCTCTAAATCTGTCCATCTGTATGTTTTATTAATTCTTTCTAACAATGCCTTTATGGTTATATTCATTGTTATAACATATTGTTTTTCAAATTTTACATGTGTGAACTGCTGAAAACAATTTGAATGTTTTTTTTTTCCACCAACATATCCATAGTAATAATATTCAGCACTGCTCCCACCTTTTTTCCAATTCGGCACAATACGGATTAATGCTTTGACATGTTATGAAGGCCTCTGATTGTAGCACTCCCTTGCCTGTGCTTTTTCCACTATAAAATAAAAAAGCTACACTTTTCATACAACACCAATATATATTTATGAACACTTTGCCTGCTTTGAGCTTCTTCAACATCCCTATCCTTTTTTAGCAACCTAAGTTAATGCACATAGCCAAAACGCATTTGCCCAAAATGCACTTTATAGTCTGTTTATGCGAAGTATATTTCATGTTTACTTGCTTGAATGAACTCACACCGATTTCACATTACTGCAAACAAAGACATTGTATATTGTATTCAGTATACATTTACTATACATGTGTAGTGACATCACGGATGTCGTTGTGTGGTGCCGGCCCTAGAGAGGCACGGCGTGCGATGTACTTACATCGCGGACACCCGGTACATGTGGGTGTAGTACCAGCCCTAGAGGGGCTCGGTGAGCGCTGATAGAGAGTGCTGAGTAGCACCACGCTCGGCGTCCAGTGCTGTCCCCTTTCGGAGGGGGTGTGAGGGTGCCGGCCATGAATGGGGTTAATAAAGGCCATGGCACTCTAGTTGACCCTGGAAGGCACGTGACGGGTAAGATCTACACAGGGGCCCCAAGTGGGGGGCTAGTGGTGGTCACGTGTCGGGGCGAGATCCTGCTAGAGGGTTCGAGAAGGTGGTCGTGGCCAAGGGCGGAGCCAGCCACGACAAGTGAGGATATATACCGGGTCCCCAGAGGGACTGGGGTTCAGCGTTGCTGTTATCCTAAAGATCTACGTTCCATGTTCTACGTCCGAGAAGAGTCACCAACACATGAACCTGGACCCAAGCCGGGGTCCTGTCCGTTGTAGCTACTCCCAGTGTAATTAGTGTAGTTTGCCTGGTGGTCTACCACCATAGGTTGTTATCTGGTAAAGGGGCAGCTACCCCTTTGTGTTGGTATCAATAAATGTTGCCTCCAAAGAATTGAATCCACTACACATGTGTAATAACAGCCATAGAGGGTTCACGTGGGAATGGGCTTGCCGGTCCTGCTTGTAGCCAATAAGGGTTGAGATAGGGACCATGGCCCATGCATCATCACGACAGGTCATCAGGAGTGATTGGCCCAGCCATTCGGGGTCCCAGCAAATGGGGAGCCGGATGAGGGGCGTGGTCCCGGGATTGACAGGGAACCATCGAGAATGGTCAAAGCTGTCCATGAACGATTGGCTGGGGGAACCACGTGACGGAGGTGTTAAGAGCGAGTGAGAGAGAGCGATCGCGAGCAGACTGAAACTAACAGGAGCAGGGTCACGCGCGGACGGGGGCTGGGGGTTGCCACGTGCGCGGAGAGGACTCAGTGTGTAGTCTGTCCTCTCTCCGTTGTCTGCCAGCAACGGAGAGTGAGTGAGCCAGTGTATTGGAAGTGGAAATAAAGGACTGATTCCGAAGCCGTCTCCGGGAGGATTATTACATTGGTGTCAGAAGTAATTCTGCGACTGTTTGGACGATCGTCAAGATGTCTAAGCACCTCAGAAAAAAGAACCTGCCCGTGCCTCTGTCGGAGGAAGAGGTCGAGACGGATGAAGATGAGCTGTTGGGAGCTACAGCCCTGGTGCCGCCGGCTGATGACGCTCGCCTCGACGCCTCTCAGCGTCGACCGGGGGAGGATGTCACCACCGTAGGACCAAGAGACGAATGGCGGCTGATGGCGGAGCAGATTGAGTCGTTGCGCGCAATTCTGCTAAGTCTGGTGACCGCGGTGGCGTCCTCACCGGCCGTGGGTCGCCAGATCGCCGATCAGCTGGACGCTGCGGGAAGGGATCCTGCTCTGGAGGCGGGACCCGCCATTGTTCCTGCCACGCGGGAGGACGCCGTCATCTTGGGTGGGGCGGCTGCGCCAGAGTCGTCGGCCGCCATTTTGGGCGCGCCTGCCACCACGCGGCCGCCGGACGCCATTTTGTCTGCACTGAGCGGAGAGCGGGAACGGCGGCCGGAGACGCCCGCGGCACGCGCCTGCCTCCGCGGACATCGCCTTCCACAAATAAAAGAATTTATCGCCGGGGGCGATTGGAGTGCTTTTACGTGGCGCTTCGAGTCAGCTTTTAGATCTGTCAACTGGACGGAGGAAGAAGCGCTGGGAGCGCTACCTACGCTGCTCGATGATGTGTCTCTGGGAGTCTTTCGCTCCATCCCGGCGTCCAAGAAGAAGACGCTGCGGGACGCGTTCACAGAGATGGCGGAATTTTACGACCCGCCGACATCGGCCACCAGAAAATTTATGTCGCGTCGCCGGGCACCGGAGGAATCGCCGTTGGCCTATCGGGGGGCGTTGATGGCGATGGCCATGGCCGCCTACCCCGACGCGACGGCCGAGCATTTAGATCCTCTCATCCTTTCCCGTATGCTGGAGTTGTCTCAGGAGCTCAACATCTCTCTACCAGTGTGCGGCCACGAACCGCTTTCATCGCGGTGGGTGGCGCGCTGCCTGGACGCTAAGTTTAATATCAAGCGGTGGGACCAGATGGCGGCGTGGACGGGGAAACCCGAGATCGATGGGCCGCCTCTGGGGTGGTCTCCGCGACTGGTTGTCCACTGCTCCGACGACTCGGGCGACGACGACATGCTGGCTGCTGCTGTTCCGCATAGGGTTCCGGGCCGGCGGCTGCGCGACCAGCGGGGCGACTACACGGGCCGACCGCGTGCGAGGGCCGGGTCGTCCGACCGCCCGCCGACATCGGCCGCGTGCTTTAAGTGCGGCAGACGGGGCCACTTCGCCCGTGACTGCCGCTGCCGACCTCTGCTGTCGTCTCCTCCGCCAAGGGGACCTTCATCTTCTCTACCTGCCGCGGAGCTGCAACAAACTCGGGCGAGTCGGCACAAATCGGACACCCGGCAGGTCGTGTCACATCACTCATCCACTCGCATTCATTCTTACACTCCTAAGGGTAATTTTACTTCTCCTGATCCATTGACACGCTCTGCTACACAATGGAAGAAATTGGCTCGCAGGATTGTGGCAGCGGCGTCGGGCTCGTCGACGGTACGCGGTACCATCGACGGCGTTGACGTCCGTATCTTGGTGGACACGGGCGCATCGGCTACCATCATTTCGGATGTAATTTTTCATTTGTTGTCCATTCCTGCGTCCAGAATACGCAAGGTTAATGATGCGTGTGTTGCCGCCAATGGGGGGAGCATGGGCATCTGCGGACAGGTGGATGTGAGCATCGCTATTGGAAATATTACCGCCGCAGGACCTGTGTTAATTTCTCGCTCACTAGCTGTTCCATGCTTGTTGGGTACGGATTTCCTGCGCCGAATGCCGTTGCGAATACGGGTCGACCAGGACTGTTTGGAAATGCCGGGGGGTCGTAGGATGGCGTTCCTGCCTTCCCTGCTGGCCACAGCGCATACAGGTAACGCAGTTACTGCTGTAGTTGCGGCTACGGTCGAGGTTCCATCGGGAGCGCAAATGCTTATTCCGCTACGTTACCGAAAACCACTTCAGATGGCAAAGGGTGCGAAAGGCGTGCTATTATCCCCATCGAATTCCGTATCGAAATCTTTTTCTTTGGCGGCGGCACAAACGATCGTGCGCCCAGGTCAGGCACCTTTCATACAGGTCTTGAATGGGGGACCTGATCGCGTTGTTGTTCTGGAGGGATCGGTGCTGGCTCACGCCACTACCGATTTCGCCTCTTGTAATAAACCGCCGCGCGCTCAGATGCCCGCGGATGGGCCTCCGCACGATCGTTCACAAGAACGTTGGATTGCGGATTTATGCGGAGAGAATTCCTCTTTGTCAAATGAACATAGGAACGCCTTGCGTTCGCTATTGCTGCAGTACGCTGATGTGTTCAGCAAAAATGATTTGGACCTCGGACGCACGTCGCTTTTGTCGCACCATATTGAAACCGGTGCGTCGCCGCCTGTCTGTATGCACCCTCACCGCATGAGCCCGGCGGAAAGGGAACACGTGCGTGGTGCGGTAGATGATTTGCTGGCGGCGGATATTATCTCGCCATCCAATAGTCCGTGGGGCGCGCCCGTCGTTTTGGTAAAGAAAAAAGATGGTGGTACGAGGTTTTGCGTTGATTTCCGCCGGCTGAACAAAATCTCGGTGGCGGACGCGTACCCCTTACCGAGGATGGATGACTCATTGGATGCTTTATCGGGTGCTAAATTCTTTTCCACCCTCGACCTGTCCTCGGGCTTCTGGCAGCTTCCCCTCGATGACGAGTCAAAACCCAAAACGGCATTCCGCACGCCGCAAGGCCTCTTTGAATTTAATCGGCTGCCGATGGGCCTGAACGCGGCTCCGGCCACGTTTCAGCGCCTCATGGAATTGGTGTTGGCGGGACTGCAGTGGGAAACGTGCCTCATATCTAGACGATATAATTGTCTTTAGCCGCACGTTCGAGGAACATCTGCAACGCCTTGAGACAGTTTTTCAAAGAATGCGTACGGCTGACCTTAAGTTTAAACCGAAGAAATGCCACCTCCTGCAACACTCCGTCCGTTACCTGGGTCATATTGTCAGTTCGGACGGTGTATCCACTGACCCTCTGAAAACGAAGTGTGTACGTGAGTGGCCCACACCCACTTCAGTGGGTGATGTTCGGCGGTTTATTGGATTCGCTTCCTATTATCGCCGCTTCGTTAAGAACTTTGCGACGTTGGCAAAACCGCTACACGTTCTGACTGGGAAAAATCAAAGGTTTAAATGGGGGGCGGAGGAAGAAAGTTCGTTTATGGCACTTCGGAACCACCTCGCCACGGCGCCTACGTTAGATTACCCAGATTTTTCACAGCCGTTCATCCTTGATACGGATGCTAGTGATATCGGCATTGGGGCCGTTTTGTCGCAACGTAAAGACGGGATTGAGAGGGTGGTGGCGTATGGCAGTAGGGTTCTCTCCCCTGCGGAAACACGATATTGCGTGACAAGGCGGGAACTTTTGGCAATTGTCCATTTTGTTCGATTGTACCGACCGTACCTGTATGGACGGAAATTCCTGGTCCGCACTGATCATGCGGCTTTGCAATATTCCCTCAAATTGGATCAGCCGTCAGGCCAACTGGGCCGGTGGTTGGAATCGTTACAGGAATTTTCCTTCGATATAACATACCGAAAGGGGGCCCGTCATGCGAACGCTGATGCGCTCTCGCGGCTGCCGCCCGTTCCTCCGTGCACTTGCCTGACGGGCACGCACCGCTGCGCCGCGCCGCCCACGTCGCCCTGCCCGGTTATGGGGGCGATAGCTAATGAGGACGACGCAGGGGCGAAAGCGAAAGAGGAGGACCAGCGGGTGCCGGTGGACACCGATGATACCTTACGGCTGCCGCACGCGGTCTGGTTGCGCGAGCAGGAGGCCGATGCCTCGCTGTCTCCACTACGCAAATTGATTGGGAAACAGAAATCGCAATTGGCGGGCTGGAAGTGGCGGATGTTTCGGGGTAAATCGGGATTGTTAATGTGTACCGACGGGGTGTCTGACCAACCACGCTTGGTGGTGCCTACTTCGCTTCGCTACGACCTGCTCCGTGCTCTGCACGCTGATAAGTTGATGCACCTCGGCGTCCAAAAGACTGTGGCCGCGATGCAAAAGGATTTTTTCTGGGCCGGTATGACGGCGGACATCAATGATTTTGTCCGCTCGTGCCATGACTGTGCGAAGAGGAAACCGCCTCGGAACCACTATGTACCACCGTTGCGTTCCATTGAAGTGTCCCGTATCAACGAATTAGTGGCTCTCGACATTCTGGGGCCGTTTCCCCCGTCGGCTAGGGGCAATAAATACCTTCTGGTCGGGGTGGAATATTTTTCTCGATGGCCGATGGCCTGGCCTCTACCCGACCAAACGGCAGCGTCCATCACCGACGCTTTCCTGAACGGGTATGTCATGGACAAAGGGGCACCTGAAAGGCTGCTCACGGATCAAGGTCGGAATTTCTCCTCTAAGTTGCTTAAGGAAGTTTGTGACGCGCTAGGTACAAAGAAGGTTCGCACCTCCCCATACCATCCACAAACAGATGGTATGGTGGAACGATTCAACCGTACCCTTTCCGCTATGCTTTGTCACACGGTCAGTGAAAAGCAAACCGATTGGGACTTGCACATACCAGGCGTTTTGGCGGCATACCGCATGGTTCCGCACACGTCCACGGGATACTCGCCGTTTTTTTTGATGTATGGCCGTGAAAATGTTCCACCCATCGATGTGCAACTGGGTACGCCGAGTAAACAACCGTCCCGCTCCCTGCCTGACCACGTGCGTGACTCGCTTGAACGAGTAACGGAAGCGCGAGAGGCTGCCCGGTGTGCGACGGCCCGTGCTCAGGCAAGGAACGAACGGTACGCGCGTCGATCGCATACTCGCATGCCTTGGTCAGTGGGAGACCTGGCGTAGCTCCACTGCCCCCAGGTACCGGCGGGCACATCCCCTAAATTGCACAGGCCATGGCGGGGGCCTGTGACGCTCGTAGATGTTCGGAACTCGCAAAGTATCCGCGTTCAATACGGCAAACGTCGGTGGTATGTTCATTCCTCGCGACTTAAACCCTATGTTGACGCGCGTGTCGGTCCTTCATCCCCAATATCTGACCTGCCGGGTTCTGCTGGGCCGACTGCGCCGCTTGACACGCCCGTTGATCCCAAGGGGGACTGTGTTGTGCCTCCTGCAGATGAACAGGTTCTGAGGGCTGAGGAAGCCCCCGCTGCCCCCCCTCCAACGGGGCCCGCCCTGGACGTGACCATGCACCAACAACCTACTTCTTCTTCGAGCCTGCCACCTCCTGTTCATCCGGAAGCGAAGCGACCTTGCGCTGGGAGCGGAGAGGGTCCCGCGTCGCGTACGCGGTCGAAATCTTTTCCGTTTCGTTAACGTTCGATCATTCGCTAATTCCCTGTCGTTAACGCGCTGCAGGGGCGCCCTAATGTATGGTGTGATTTTCTTAGAATTATTATGGGTGACTGTTATACATGTTGTTAGGCGCACGAACGCCGGTTCACCCTCAAATCGTTAAACGCACCTTGGTGCCCTAATAAGATGTCGCGGAATTGGTTCTTCACCCTTTTCCCAGCCGAAACGGCTGAATTTTTTTCACCAAGGGGGGGGGTGATGTAATAACAGCCATAGAGGGTTCACGTGGGAATGGGCTTGCCGGTCCTGCTTGTAGCCAATAAGGGTTGAGATAGGAACCATGGCCCATGCATCATCACGACAGGTCATCAGGAGTGATTGGCCCAGCCATTCGGGGTCCCAGCAAATGGGGAGCCGGATGAGGGGCGTGGTCCCGGGATTGACAGGGAACCATCGAGAATGGTCAAAGCTGTCCATGAACGATTGGCTGGGGGAACCACGTGACGGAGGTGTTAAGAGCGAGTGAGAGAGAGCGATCGCGAGCAGACTGAAACTAACAGGAGCAGGGTCACGCGCGGACGGGGGCTGGGGGTTGCCACGTGCGCGGAGAGGACTCAGTGTGTAGTCTGTCCTCTCTCCGTTGTCTGCCAGCAACGGAGAGTGAGTGAGCCAGTGTATTGGAAGTGGAAATAAAGGACTGATTCCGAAGCCGTCTCCGGGAGGATTATTACACATGTATGAGGGTCTATCTATTATTCCTTATCAGAAAAATCATGCGTGTCGTGGGGAACATGATTAACAAAAAAGATAATTATCTCAATTGGGATGTGTGATTATAATCACACAATATTTGCGTTCTATATTTCTCTCCACATACAATAATTAAAGTTTTTTTTGTACACGACATTCTGGGAGTTAATAATTCCAGCAGCATTGATTCAGTGCAAGCAAACTCTAGACTGGTTTTTACATATATTGTTGCTGATATTATGCCTCTCAGAATACTGTGGGGGCAGATGGGTTGTGTAATCATATTTTTACGCAGAAACATGAAGGAGACATTCTCTGATTGTCTATTGTGTATATTTGTAAGTCTGCTTTTGTGCATTCAGATACCTACGTGTTTGCACTTTAGAATACATATAAATAAATACATTTACATACATACACGGCATTTTATTTAACAGATAATAGTTTCAGATGACACATGTGTAGATATAACCAATGTCCTGCACAATATGAATACAAGAGGAAGCTCCAGAACTAGATGGAATAACTGTGGACATAATTAAACAATAAGGACCAGCTGTTGTAACAAAATTAGCGTACCTATTTACTAAACGTTTCTACAGTCTGCCACTGCTGCCCGAGCCACTGCTGTCATTCAATAACTCACCTGAAACCCACCCCTTCAGGAGCCACGAGTGACACCACATTGATTTCTCGCTGCAGTGGGCTCATGACAAATGTTTAATGGCTTTTTCAGTATCCTTGTAATAACTATCCATGTTACAGTGCTATAGATTTCGTCATTATTATCATCATAAAAAAAAAACTATTTAGAAGTATAAAATAAGATTTTCGTGAACCCACGGATAATAGTAGATAAATGTAAGACAATTTCAATGAGTCGAAACTAACCTTAGTCAATGTTTGTGTAAAATCTTGATTTGTAGCTTTCGTGACTGCAGCAATCCATACTCTTTGGTTCTTTTGGTAAAGTCACGCAGGTAGAAAAAATAATAGATCACGACGTTTTGATCGCAACAACAAGCGACCATCTTCAGGTGAAAGAACCAAAGAGTATGTTTTTGTAAAGATAACACTGTGTGTGTGTAGTGACATAAGAAGGGAGGGGCTGCTGGGGGCTCTGGGTTCCCGGGCGGGTCCAGACGCTTAAGCCTCTGGGCGCCAGGCGCTGGGTTCCCAGGGCGTCCAGACGCTTAAGCCTCTGGGCGCCGCCAACGGGGGGGGGGGGGGGGGGGGGGGGGAAGGGGGCTGTGTGTGCTCTGTGGGATGTCTGGTGGCGCACACGGCCCCAGCCCTCGTTGGACCAGGCATAAAAGGAGAGCTCCCTGGACAATCGGGGTCCAGTTGTAACTCAAGACCCAAGACCCACGACCAGCCATCTGAAGACCCTGGGATGTTGTGAGAGCGAGTGGTGGGACTCTGGAACTCCCGACTCTACGACCTTGTGAGGGCGAGTTCCGGAGCGTAGCCAGAGTAGAGTATCTAGGCTGTGTAGCTAAGCTGTGTACCTAGGCTGTATTAGAGTATCAGGACTGTTGGAGAGTTGGACTGTTGGAGTGTTGTATTGTAATAAAGAAGTTACCTCTACAAGTGTCTCCGGAATCCGTTACATGTGTGTTGAGCAAGGCACACTCTTTTAAATCACTAATCAATTGGAATGTGTAGAACACTATCTTTCACCTTTAAAGTCCTTAACAAAATAAACAATAATGCTTTAATTGCTGTTTAAATGAAATACTGTCATGATTAAACAAAAGAGATTAAATAACAGTTTTTGGAGCTACTACATCAGCAATACACACTAACCATATAACTCAGTTGTCTTATCCAATATCCGCTGTCCACTTAATGTTGTCAGAATAAAAGGCTTGTTGGAAATTCAACCGTAAAATGTTTCAGACTGAAAGACAGCCTTTCATGTTGCTCAGAATTACACTTTTGACAATAGTCTCTTGCCTCATGACATCAATTAAATCTGTCTTTCCAAGCTCACAGCACATGGTAGTGTGTTATGTTTTATTCAGATAACTGATGTGCAACCAGCCCAGTAATCAATTATTTGGGGTACGATGCAGTCTAATGTGAATACAAAATGTCAAAGAAAACTAAAAATATATTACACGATCAACAGAATGAGTTATAATATAATCGTTATTCACGAACTTGCTATCCGTGACTTTGGCTATCAGCGAATGGCATCTGAAACTCTACGCGACTGCATCGAGAGAGAAAGTGATGAGAGAGAATGTGACGAGAAAGTGATGAGATAAAGTGATGATGTTGCGTGCAGCATCATCATAATTTAAGGTGAGTTAATTTATAAACTATTATTAAATATTGACTTAAAACTTTCGTAACTGCAGGCATTCATATTCTATGGTTCTTTCGGTAAAGTCACGTAGAAAGGACCAATACTTCTGCCGTGGCTGAACATTATTTTAATGCAGCTGGCTCACACGAAAATTATTTCTCTAAGACGATGGTACTTGGCAAGCCTACTGGCTATCAACAAAGATTCGTTCATGAAGCCATCCATATTTATAGACACAGACATAATTTCAACCGAGAGGATGGTTATAAGCTCAGCAATCATTGGAAAGATGTCATCAACCACTTTGGGTCATGACTTGATTCGTGTTTTCTTGTCAAACTCCACCGTCAGCAGTGTGAGTGTGTGGAGCGAGATGCAATGCTTTGATTGGTGTAGACCTACTGCCCGTGTCGGAGCCCTCTCCAACATTAACATTAGCTGCCCCGCCCATCTCTAAACCTTTATAAACAGCTTGCCTTCATAAACAGCTTGCGATCGAAACGTCGTGATATTTTTAATTACTTTAATTTTTCATTTTTGTTTTATTTTTGTGTTATTATCTATCTACGTGACTTTACCAAAAGAACCATAGAATATTATTAAATACTTTTATATATTTTTACTTTGTATATCATCACCAATTTCTCGTGTTATTATGATACATTTGTATGTATTTAATAGCTTACGTATGTGTAAAGGTGTAATTGGGCGAAGACGCGTCATCCCCATGCAGTTAGCCGGTAGTGACGGCCACATGCCGACAGGGGGCAGAAGAGGGGCTGAGCCCCAGTGCTCAGAGACTATGGCCCATGAGGGCCCAACGGTAACCCTATGGAACGGTATGTTTAAAGGGACAGACCCCAGGAGGGGGGCTGGGGGATGACATCACCCCCAGATCCTTCTGGAAGGTTCGGGAAGGAAGGTGTGGCCGGGGCAGGGCGAGCCACGGCACTGCATAAAAGCCGGACCTCTGAACGGTCCCGGCAGTCGTCGTCCAGCTGAAGACAAGAAGCCTCCTGAACAGAAGAGCCCCAAGGGCAGAGCAGTACCCCTGGCTAAGGTCGGCTCAAGCTAACCAGTGAAAACTGAAGAGAAGAGCCCAGGGGCAGAGTCATACCCCTGGCTAGGGTTGAATCTAGCTATAACCAGTGAAGACCCAAGCTTCACTCAAGGAGGACTTGAAGATTAGCTAGTAAAAGACGTATTAGTCCGGAGGGGCTACCTCCTTAGGGTATCGGGTGTGAGGGGCCGCTACCCCTCTGTGTTAGGGATTGCTGTTAAATAAAAACCGTGTTGCCTCAGATAAACTCTCTTCTAGTTATACAATCCACTACATATTTATAATTTAAGGTAACTCATTCCAAAGTTATGTTTCCGTAGGCCAAAATCATTATCCGCAAAATTTTCTATTCACAAGCATCTCCGGAATGGATCCCTCGCGAATAATGAGGGAAAATCGTATGTGAAGGCTGAATAAACACAGCAAATGCAGTTTATATTGCACCACCAGCCTTGCTCGCTCAGTGTTTTAACTCCTAAACCACCGAGCCATTTTCATGTAACTGGTGATTTACACCTTAATTGCCAAGCCATCCATCTGGGGATTGGTTTGGAAAAATATACAGAGCTACCTACTCTTTCAGTGCTTGTGTTATAATATGTGCTTTAAATAGACCTATAAGAGATCTTCGTTCAGAATATATTACTGTAAATATATGGTTGCTCCATCGTTAGCTGTATAGCTTAATTGTCTGTCCGGAGCTTCAAATGATAAAAAACACCTTTGCTCTAACCCTTGGTGCTTGTCGCTTAATATAAATATAACGGGCAAAAATATTCAAAAACGAATTCGTAAAAATGTCAAATCAGATTAACTATTTAGGAATGCAGTAAGCAGAGAGGTGGTACAATATGCATCATGCTGTTGCTTTTGAATGCAATTGCACAGCTATGTCTAAATAACACGACATCGCGTGTATGTGAGCTTATGCACGTAAGCATTGCCGTAAGTATGCTTACCGCTCACGATGCTCTTTCCATTGCGCGCAAACTGGATGGAGTGGCAGGTCATGTTGGGCACAGTGATCCGCAGCAGCTCTTTGCCCGACTGTGTGTGCCACACACGTATGTCCTGACTTGAGCAGGTGGCGAACAGCTCCGATGTGCCACTGGTTATACAACAAGAAAGAATCAGTCATCTTTTTTTTATACTACCGTATTATTCAAATTATAAGACGCAGTTATATCCGCTGTGGTGTACTAGTTATGAATACTGGACTTACAATCCAGAGGTCACCGATACGATGATCTCCCAGTACGGCAGTTAAATCATTGGCGCAAGTTTCTGAAATCTTCAGCCTCTGACCATTCCACGAGTATAAATAGGCATGCCACAGTAAGTTGATCGGCAGGTAATATGGTGTAGCACAGTATGTATACTCCCACCTCTTCCAAATGTCTGGCCAGCATGGAAGCGTAAACCAAAATACCCTCAAACTCTCTCTAGTGGAGGGACTTCTGCCAGGAGTGGCGTGAGCAAATATTTGCAAGGCCGCACCTATCCCATGATGTAATTGAAAGCAAAAGTTGGGGGTGCATCTGTAATCCACTAGTTGCTTGTACGTAACCAGATTAGTACAACGTTATTCAGATTCAGAACATTTATTTAGACTGGAGGAATCCTATAAGCTACAAAGCTCCTTTTCACAGATGTGCAGGAGGGGGCTGGCCAGAGAGTTACAACAACAAACAATACAAAAAACAATTTGAGTGCAAAGTATAGGAAGGCTCAGCAAGTCACTAAATATAAATGGAAACTTTAAACGCGCATGCCCCCTGCATCAGTCAGTTTGTGGAACTTTTGTACCAAACTGAAACAAGATATGGAGACCTCGTCTTGCACACTGAAGTGTGCAGGCTTCGCAGTAGTAAAATACTGGGCCACTTCTTGGCACTACTACTAACAATCAAGTAGTTACTTGCTCAGAAATCATTGATACTGGGAACAAGAGTGCACCTTACTGGAGAATACGTTTTTATCTTAAATCCCACGACAAAACGAAACGTAGGCTGGATACATAATATTCTGGTTACTCACGTTTCCCTATAAAAGAGAGACAGCTACAATAGGCCTTCTTATGGTAAATTGAATTAAGGTATCATTCATTTTCTTGATTATTCATTTAATGTCTTTAGACATCGCATCCCAACTAACGTATTGACATCGGAGCTCAGAACGTAGGATTTCTTCACCGAGCTCTTTCCAGGGACGAGCACGACACATCATGCTGTGAAATGGCCCACAAGAGAGATGCACCATCTCTTAAGGGTCATTTCAACAGGTCTCTCGTATTGCAACCACAAGAGCCACTACATTATGTAGACAAATGCTTCCGCTCTGTGAGAGTCTATTGACACATTAAGTCATTAGAACTGTGAAAAAAGAGGATGCGAGAATATTACTTTCACAATATCCAGGGATCAATTTTAGCAAAAATTAGGCTCAAGCCCATGATCTCAGCAGTTTTCACTCAGTGCTCCAATAAAGATCGCAGCCTTCTTAGCACCATGGTGGTGAGATGTTAACTACCTCGTCTGGTATACAAAAGGTCGTGGGTTCGATTCAGACTCTGACACATGTAAAGTATATTTGGAATTTGCATATTCTCCCTGTGGTCGCGTGGACTTTTCTCCGGGTCCTCCAGTTTTTCCCTCCAGATTTATAATCAACGTGCGTTTAGAGTATTGGCTGCTAGAAATGTCCACGTGATAAGCCACTTCGTTGAGCTTTCATTTGTGATCAGGTCGAATCTGAAAAAGAACTGAAAAAGCTCAGTGGGCCTTACCTGGTAAAATAAAAAAAATATTTTGTAGTTTTCATAGAAACATCAAAAGATATATTATAATCTATAACGTTATGCCTAACACATCTTACAGGCCACAAGCTTCAATTAATAATTTGTATAATCTCGCCACGTTTTGTGTCATCCATGTGTAATGAGATGAAAGCATTTTCTTGGTTGGTATTCAGTATTTAAATAGATAGGCATTATTTTCCTGTAATAGGCATTACAGGAAAATAGCAATTCAAGACATGGTTGTCCTGTACACACTAAATATAAAGCTAGTGTTACAATAGCCTTCATGTGTAAGGTTTATAATATGATAGTGAATTTCAGCAATTATATACAAATTATAATTCAATATGAATTATGACTAATAAGCTTTCATGTTTAAGTAGACAACAAAGCAAAATTACATTTAAATACACAAAAGGCAGTCATTTTCTTCTTAAATGAGCATTACGATGATGCTCATCTCCTGTTTACAACCCTGAGCCAGTGGTGGGAATTTCACGTCGCTATTGCAGGGGTGAGTCTATCCGTACGAGAACCACTGTTGACTTGCCCACAAATCAGTATCCTTTTTTTTACTCAAAATGTGAGCCTGCTTGCTCTACTATTGAGCTACCTGAATGACAAAAAAAATTACATTTACACGTAAAAAACTGGATAAAATAATATACATCCCCAGTATTATTGCGAGCGGCTCGTAATGTGTAAATGTCTTAAATGTTTTTTACAACATGCAAACATAAAGATAAGTATCTGTGGGTGTAGTTGATATAAATGCTTTTGCCTTCACCTTGATAAATAGAATGAAATACTGTATATCCATTGAATGGCTACAAACAAAATCCCATACAGAGTATTACAAGACTCACTTCATACTGCTATGCATTAAAAGGCTACATGATATATAAGATAAACATGTTTTGGATTTGGATCATTCAAGCAGCTGAGGCAAACTGAAACATGTGTCTCCAAAACGGAGTGCATGTGGATCGTGTACCACCTATCCATCCTTTCTATTTTTTGAAAGGAATTGCAACACTATTAATAGGCAGCCGTCGTGACTTATTGTCAAACAGCACTAAAGACTGATTGCTTGGAGATCAATGGCGTGTCCCCGGAAGAACATTGTGCCATGCTGTGTACAGCCGCAGCTGCTAATTGAATGCTACAATCCTGAATGTAAACGTATTCCTGCTAAGGGCGTGGCAGTGCCTGCATGTTCAGGGATGGAAGGTAAAGGACATTTACAAGATATGCTTCCTGTTTGCTTGCAAACAGACTGTAAACAATGCGATCTGGCAGCCCAGGTCAAAACGTGTTTAGAATGTTGATATACTATGAGACCTCCTTTACCAGTGGCAAAATATAGTAATAGGTTTTTACCCTTTCAACTGGTACAAAAACTGACACCTTTATACAAGGGATCATGTTTGCAATAACCACAACACAAGCAGTCAAAATGCAAACAAAAAGAAACAACTCTGATGAGGATAATGATATGCACTGTCCTTGAAGTTGATTGGTCCACACCCGAGACAGCTTTTCTTAGAGCCTAGTCTCCATTGGTGTTGGACCAGATGACGCCAAAAGGGAGACTAGGCTCTCAGAAAAGCTGTCTCGGGTGTGGACCAATCAACTTTAAGGACAGTGCATATCATTATCATCATCAGAGTTGTTTCTTTTTGTTTGCATTTTGACTGCTTGTGTTGTGGTTATTGCAAACATGATCCCTTGTATAAAGGTGTCAGTTTTTGTACCAGTTGAAAGGGTAAAAACCTATTACTATAATGTTGATATAATTTAGGTGACCGATGAATATGCCACAATGCCATCAATTAAATTTGGTTTTACACCAGTCACTTTATTCCCACTGAGAGATGATTTACATATACGTGGATCAACATGAGAATTACCCACTGATCTACAAAAAAAGTGCAGTAAGTAGCAAACTGAAAACATTACAAGAGGAGTTAGAGATATTTTTTATCGTTTGAATGCTCCCTGATGGACACTACTTCAATCTGTGTTGACATAACTGGTGAAAAAACAGAACATGTACAGATTACACTGCTAGTAGTTTGTGGCTCGAGTTTGGAAAATAGCAAACGCTGCCTTGAAATTCACACTTTCCAATGAATATAATTCTACTTAATAGGCAGCCATGTCACATTAAAGAGCACATTGACATTCCATTTAACAAGTAAACCACTTTGTATGTGTTGCCTGAAGCTGAACATTTAATATTACAATCCCAGGAAATTTCAGTGTGACATGTGGGGCATACTAACTTTTAGTTGCTGATTTTATCTGAATTACGTATTGTTTTATATTATCGACAAACATATAGGCCCTAGAGCTCCTTCACCTCACTCACGTGAGCACGTGCTCTAAAGCGAGTGCTCACACTGCTGTTCTGCCCACACTGAACCAAAATGGCACGAAATGTATCGTCATCGCCCAGTTTCTAATGAGAACAAAAATTCCAGTGGATCATTGCAGATCACCTGCAGGTGTCCCACGATAAACATGACTCGACCCACACTTGAACCGCAAGCCGTATAAACGTCTTCGGATCGACCTGACACCGCCCTGCTTCACAGGTCAGCTGCAGGTAGCCGCATTGCTGGCCTATTGTTAAAAGGTGAAGCCGTGCAATTACTTGAAGCTCTATAGAGCCCTTCTAGGGTAGTTTGACCCACTCTTTCACACTGGTCAGACTTTACCCCACAGGATACAACATGTTGATCTACTGACTATGGTGTACCCATTTATACTGCAGGGTGGACAGAGGTGTGGTAAATTTTAATAAACTTGCAACATTATTTCAGCTGCCGTGCCGGCAGATGAATTGAACTGCTGACTCTAGATTTGAAGCTTTCGTGACTGCAAGGAACCATACTCTTTGGTTTTTTCGGTAAAGTCACGTAGATTTCTAACGATCAATTAAATCACGACGTTTCGGAGGCAACACAAGTCTTCAGGTGGAACCGTCACAGGAAAAATTACTGTAACAGAAGGGAGCTCCAAGAAACACGACCTTAAATACTGGTTAAGGGAAAGGGAGGAGCCAGGATGGGCACAGCCCAGTATTTAAGGTCGTGTCTCTTGAAACTCCCTTCTCCTGTTACCGTAATTTTTGCTGTGACGGTTCCACCTGAAGACGGAGGCTTGTGTTGCCTCTGAAACGTGATGATTTAATTTTTCCTTTATTAACCTACGTGACTTTACCAAAATACCAAAGAGTATGAACTGCTGACCTCTGGATTACAAGTCATGTGTGCTACCCGTTACACTATGACAGCATCCCGTTATATTAGTATTGTAAAACAAAAAAACACACGATTGAAAGCAGCCTTACAATGGAAAGGCAACGTCGTTGACGGGCTCGCTGTGGCACGTGGCGATCATCTCATGAGTGAACTCGGGCAGGTTGAACTGATAGATCTGAGCCACTGCTGTTCCAGCAAAGAACTGGTGACCCTGACCACGCAGGGAAATGGATGTCACTGCACCCTCCAGTGCCACCTTTCTGAACACGAGAAGACAAAATGCATCAGTGGGGAGCCAGAACAAAAAAAATGAAAGGCACAGGTGCATTCTAAAATTATTACCCTCAACTGCATTCAACAAATGTTTTGTATTAGCTTGCTTGGAATATATCTATGTATATAATTATGAATGCACCTGCACACCACTTCACACTGTGATACAATACAATTCTCAAGTGGATTCTACCCGCACAATAGATGCACATTGGTAGGTTCACTTAAAAGACAAAAATACAAGGGATAATACATCAATTGTCAAATTATTTTGTTCACGTGTTATATATTTTTGGCAAATGCATGTGACTGGCATGATTTCTGCTCATTGATAAAACATTTATAAAACTGATGCTGTCTACTTAATTGATCATTACTAGAAAAACGAATAATAATACATAATATTAATTTAAAGCCTTTGTGACTGCACTCTTGGATGCAGGCCTCCTCATACAGTGTCAGCCATGAGGGGATTGTTTGACCACACTTCACTATTCTGGGCAAAAAAAAGGGGTTATTGTGAAAGACAAAAGTACAGAATTGATTAGACATCACTCACGAATGATGCCAGCTGTGGCTGGGTATCGAAGTCAGGTTACCTGATTTGTAGCGTAGTGTGCTAACCACTGTACCAGAACTTAATCCGTTAAAGAATAACAATTAGATTAATTTCATATACTGTATGCTATCATTGCATTAAGAATCACAGTAACAATAAGTATCCATTCATAGTGGATTGTTGGTTTAGGCCAGGGGTCGGCAACCAAAATAACACGAAGAGCCATTTCTTTCCAATTCGGTACAAAATTCAGTATTTCAAGAGCCGCAATGCATCTGAGTACATACTGTACATACGTACATATCGTCAAGAAGCAGCCCGTAAAGAGCCGCATGCGGCTCCGGAGCCGTAGGTTGCCGACCCCTGGTTTAGGCCACAGAATAATCTGGCCAAATGTCTGTCATAAGGCCTACCATCACCTGACATTGTCAAACAATTTCAACTGCCATGTGTACAAGCATTTAATCGCCAACTATATATTTTTTCAACTCGCCGGTAAGTTGAAGAACAATTTTCACAACCATATGTATAAATCTGATACTACATCTCAGTTGTTGACATATGCCAATGGTGATATGTCAATTAACCATTGTAAATGTTAACACGTCGCGTAATGTTAAGGTAACATGATACTGCTATCCCACTACAGGTGAGTAGATTAATAGGTAGCATATAATGCTCATCATTGGCGTGGGTAAATTACAATACTGCACAATTTGAATATATTAATTTGTAAATGTTGTTCATCTGATGTCGTAAAGAAGTCAGATCAGGTGACACGGTTATTCTGACTTCTTGGATTTACTCTCGAATTCCTGGATTTTATCCTGAAGATGCTTGGTTGACATCATTTCAATTAAACTTTGTATCTAATTGCAAAGTTTGAGTGTGAAAATTGTTCTTCAATTCACAGGTCAGCTGAAACAAAAATAATCGGAAAAGTAAACACTTGTACAACAAGTTATAAAGTATTTTGTTTGGCTATCTCAGGTGGTGAAATGTCTTACAGCAGAAATGTAGCCAGATCATTACGTAGCCTAGCCCAACAATCAATTATGAATCATATTGGCTGAGAAAACCTATGTGTCGGGTGTTAATTGTATGAATGTTAATATTTAGCTAATATTTAAAATTCAGTTCACAACATTCTATATCATTAAATAATACAACATTTAATGTTCAAACTGTATACCTACATACCAAAACAATGATAAAACATTATGACATCTACATAAAAGAGTGGTACTTGAACAGTGAACATGATAACAAATATTGGCAGCAATTTTAGTTTGATGCTGAATTCAGAAGATGATCCAGATGCATGTCACCAACATGTGAAACTCACTGCACTCTTAATGTAGCTATACACAAATTGAGCCTTGTGGTGCTTTGTTGTAAAGCTCAAGAAAAACAGTCCAATTATCCTGAACTGTTGCACAAAATAATCTTGTTGTCCATGTTGCTCTTGATTAAGCATTGGCTTTCATATGGAGTAACTTTGAAAGCCGAATAATGTCAGACCTGCATCACGCACCTTTTTTAAAATGCCTTTCAAATGTTTTTGTTGGACAAGCAACAAGTGGTCTGATTGGCTGGCTGAGGTAAGGTGATCATCATGGCAATATGACACAACACATTAACACATTAACAACATCTTGCGGACTCAATGAGTCGTTCTCAGTAACCTCGTAAACGTAAATCAAGCAAATATTGACAAGTATATTAAATTTCGATTTAAAGCTTTCGTGACTGCAGGGATTCATCTTCTTGGTTCTTTCGGTAAATATAGTATAGTAAAGGTGCACTTGACAAATGTCGTGCGTAATACTCGGCCGTTTCACTAATGCTGCTGAGAATGTGACTGAGTTGCTATGGCTTTTTCTGAAAAGAGAAAAAGTTGTACAGGGGACAGCGATTCCGCTATAGACAATGTATAATGATTATAAATCACATGAGTGACACTTACTGCATTGTCTTGAAGTTGGCTTCCTTGCAAAGTGCAACCACACCATCTCCTGTACCAACCAAAAGCTCTCCAGACTTGAGGAGACTCAAGGCTGTTACTCCCTACCAGGAACAAACAGGAATTGGATTGTTTGTTAATGGAAATGCCCGTTAGATTTTTGCTTGAATCAAATACAGCTCTTTGGATCCATTCAGAATTACAATGACAATTAAGCACACGATGCAACATATAATTGGACATGTAATGCTCACTAACAAGAACACTGTTTTATCAGGATACATTGCAGGATGATGAGCGATGAATAACACTGGTGACAATGGCAGCCAAATAATGTGAATCTAATCTCTCTCTGTGTGTCCTCGTGTTGTTGCTTTATTATTTCCTGCAGTCACGAAAGCTCCAAATCCCTCATTGACATGCTAATTTCTATACCCCCCCCCCCTCTCTCTCTGCCCCCCTCTCTCTATTTAAGGCTTCGACACAGAGGCGTTGTTTCTATGTGTGCCTATGTGTGTGTCTCTCTCTCTGTGTGTCTGTGTTATCTCTCTCTGCTTATGTGTCTGTCTATGTGTCTCCGTGTCTGTGTTTTGTCTCTCTCTCAAATTTAGCAATCTTTGGAAGAACGTAATCACCAAGTGGGGTGTTGACTGTTGTGTTAGCCGACTCACTGTGTTGTATTGCATTATATTTCTAAGTTTACTAGGTTTGTTTTCTCTTTCATTTGTACCTGATGATGGTTGCTTGTGTTGCAATCGAAACGTCGCATGCTATCATTTTTTTTCTACGTGACTTTACCGAAAGAACCAAAGAGTAATTCCTGCAATCACAAAAGCTCAAAATCAAGTTTGAAACACCTCTACGGGGAGGTTTTAAGTTTGTTTTCTCTCTCTCTGTGTGTCTCTGTGTCTCTGTGTTGTCTTTCTCTGCTTGTGTGTCTGTCTTTGTGTCTCCGTGTCTGGGTCTTGTCTCTCTCTCAAATTCCACACTTAACTTCTAATTTAGCAATATTTGGAAGAATGTAATCAACTAGGCTATGCGTTAATTGTGTGTTGACCGACTTTCTGTGTTGCATTGCATTACATTTCCAAATTATTTTTATTAAGTGTGTATTTCTCTCTCTGTGTGTCTTTGTATTGTTTCTCTAATATTTCCTGCAGTTTGGTTTATCTCTCTCTGTGTCTCTGTTGTCTCTCTCTGCTTGTGTGTCGGTATGTGTCTGTGTTTTGTCTCTCTCTCACATTTAGAAATCTTTGGAAGAACAATCAACCAGGTTGACTGTTATGTTAACCGAATCTCTGTGTTGTAATTGCATTATCTTTCTAAGTTTACTAGGGTTGTTTTCTCTTTCATTTGTACCTGATGATGATTGTTTGTGTTGCAATCGAAACGTCGTATGCTATTATTTAATTTAAAAATATTTCTACGTGACTTTACCGAAAGAACCAAAGAGTAACCAAAAGGAAAGTGGAGTGATTCCATAACAGCCTGAATGTAAGAAATACATTGTACTCCAGTATATCAGCTGACATAAATGTGTACGACCTTATGTGGAAAAGCCACCAAATTGAGACATTCTTAATGAAACACTGATATGATAATTTTCAATAGTGGAAACTGAATATTTCAAATGTTATTTCTTAAATGACATTCAGTAGCTGTTACAAAGGCAAGTGAATAACAACCTCTTCAAGCAGAAACACACCTAGAACAATTGCCTTTGTTCAAGAGTCTCAACATTGTTTGGAAAGATATTGCATTACAATGCATGGGCAATTTATTTTAGTTAATCTAAATATGTTAACCAGATATAAACGTCTGTGATGTCTCACGAGAGAAATATATCATTTTTGGATAAACATTAAATTTTTAGCTAATACATTCTAAGTTTATTATATTTTTGTCAAATATCTCTAAATTAGGTTGCAATGACAGAGCGTTTGACTCACACTTGGCCATCAAATCTCCAGAGCCTCTAAAATAAATAAAAAAACACTTTGTTGGATGTCCACAGTAGTTGTCATGTGTAAATACTGGCCCCATCATGTTAATATGGAATTAATATTATTGACTCCGGTACGTTAATGAAGATGAGAATTGCCCTATACTTGTATGGCACCCTGTTATTTATCCGAGTTATGCAGGCCTGCCGCCAATGATCGGAAACAACAACACCTTAGATCTGCTGCTCTTGGTAATCTTGTTGTTGTTACACAAACCCTGCCTAAAGACGACTCATGAATGCGTTTCAGAAGGTGGGCCCTTTCACATGGATTTTACTACCCGACAAACTCAAGAACACAAAACCTTGAGTTCAACCACTTCAAGAGAGACCTTAAAATTAATTTAAAAAACACAGTGTGACGAGTCAGAAATGCGCATTAGAGATGCTATTAGCATGATTTTGCATTTGTTAAATGACTATTTACATTACGTTACATGAGCAGGGGGATGTATTTTCACGATCTAAATACAAAATCCAACAACAGATTATTAAAAAGTATTCATAATCAACGTTTTTGGGTTTAGATCGCGTTATTTATAAATGTGTCGTAACCCTCCACCACCCGACACGGCCAATCAGTAAAAAAGTGTCACGTTGACAAAAGACAATTAGTTCACTGCTTTAGCCCACCGGTGTGTTGAAGCGTGAAACCACAACAATTTACAATTTGAGTATGACGTCTCGCTGGTAATTGCGATTTAAAGGTTTTTATTAACTTCTCAACGGGTACAAGGAAAACCAAAGAGAGTACTGAAAACCACTCCTTCCCTTGCGCCCCGGTTGGCCCCTTCGAGTCTTCATCACATCCGCGGGCTCCACCCACATACAATGCAACAAAAAAAGCTCGCCGCCATAACGCACACCGCCCCGTTCCCCTTATTTACATTCATCACCACCATTCACCCATGCGCTGCTCCATCACATCGCCTTCCCCCGATCGAACACGTACATTCCTTGCCCACACGACTTAGCAGGCCGGCTAAAATGTGCATGGCCATCCTTCACTATCCCTTCCCTATACCCGCCGGTCCCCTCGCTACCCCACCCCGGGTAGGGGCCACTTCCACTTCACACCTGCGGCCTTGTATCCCAGCCTAACCCGGTCTACTTCCATCACCCTTTCTAGCAACCTCCTTGCCCAGTAGCACACCTCCAACGGTGATATAGGGGACCCATCCAACTCTTTTCTGCGAGCTCCCCACAAGGCCTCCTTTGTCGCGCCTATTATGGCCGACGTTCGATCTCTGTCATCTCCCCGCACCTCCCTTAAGACTCCCCACATAATGTCCCGACTTATCACCTGCGACGGGTAAAACCAGGACAACAGCGGACTGCTCAGTCTCCACACCTCCTGTGCGAAGGGACACTTCACCATGACGTGCACCGCGTCCTCATCTGTGTTGCAGCCCCTCGGGCATTTGGGCGAACGTGCCATTCGGCGAGAAAACATGAAGCCCCTCGTCTCCAATCTATCCCACACCGCCAACCAGGACAGATCTCTCTGTTCTTTTGTGAGCGCCGTTGATGAAGTGTTCCTCCACACTTGACGGTACATAGTCCTCTTCGCGCCCATCACCCCCTCGCAGGCCTCCCCTTCGTTTACTTTGGCCAATACCTCCTTGGAGTTCCACGGTCCCCCTCTCTGACTCAAATTGTACACTTTTATGTAGTCACCCACCGCCGCATTCAGCCATCCTTGTGGCCAGGCCAAGGGCGTGCCCGCCGGTAATTGGGTCATCCCAAGCTCCCTCAGGAGCCACATCAGGCGATACCTTAAATAACATGCGGCCTTCCCCCGGGGCTCTTCGGAAAAGAATAACCTCAAAGTGTTGCACACAAAAATTGAGGACAGCACACGTGCAATATTTGGGGCACCCTTCCCCCCGTTCTCGACGCGTTTACACATCACCACCCTCTTCACTCTATCCATCCCGCCTCCCCAAATGAATTTAAACAACAGCGATTCCAGGATTCTTGCCTCCCTCCTACCTGGCGGGTACACATATGCGAGGTAGTTGAGTGTTGGTAAAACCACAACCCTCACTACCAGAATCCTCCCTTCCATCGTGAGCCGTCTCCCGGCCCACTTGCCTAACTGTCCCTTTACCTGCTTTATCCTCCCGCCCCAGTTTCGTTCCGCCGACCTCTCTCGGCAAAAGGACACTCCCAAGACCTTGACTTCTTCCGTCTTTATCCCCAACTCAGGCGGCCTGCCCTCAAATAGTCTCGGGTCCCCGAAGGCCATCAATTCGCTCTTCCTCGCATTCACCTTCAAGCCGGAGGCCAGGCCAAAGCGGTTTGTCTCCTTCATGGCCCCCCACACTGATGCCACGTCCCTACATAGCACGACTACGTCATCCATATATAGCGCCACCTTCCCCTGTTCCTTATTCCCGGGGATGGTCACTCCCTTAATCTCCTCATTGTTTCTTATTGCCTGTGCAAGGGGTTCCATACACATTACAAATAGAACCGCGGACATCGGGCACCCCTGTCTCACCCCTGACTCTACTGGAATTGTCCCTGAGAGCTCCCCATTTATCAGTAGTTTGGTCTTGAGCCCTTGGTAAAGACGCCTCACCCAATCGACCAAGGGTCCCCTCACTCCTATTTTTTCCAACACTGCGAACATATACTCGTGCGAGAGGCAGTCAAAAGCCTTCTCAAGATCCAGGCTAAGAAGCCCTAGGGGGCATCCCCTCTCTCCTTCTACCTCTATTGCCTCCCTTAATAAAATCAGGGAGTCCGAAATCCTTCTTCCTGGCACCGCACACGTCTGGTCGGGTTCGACTACTCCCTCCACCACCTTCCCCAGGCGCGTCGCAGCTATTTTTGCCATAATCTTGTAGTCCGAGTTCAGGAGCGTAACTGGACACCAGTTTCCCAACTCTCTCCGGTCCCCCTTCTTATACATCAGTATGATGAGCCCCTCACACATTTCTTCTGGCACCAGTCCACCCTCCAGCATTTCCCTATACATCTGCAGCATGTCCCCTTTCATTAAATCCCAGAATGTAATATAGAATTCTGCTGGAATTCCATCCAGTCCTGGCGTCCTATTCTTATTCTGCCTCCTCACTGCCTCCTCCACTTCCTCCATCTGGATCCTCCCTCCCAGTACCTCTGGGTTCTTAACCTCATGTCTTAGCTCCCCTAGTAGTGCCTCCCTTATTCCCCTATCCGTTCCCTTCCTCCCATACAACTCCCCATAGTACTCGTCCGCTATCTCTATCATACCCTCTGTTGTTGCCTGCCTGCCTCTGACCGGACTCACCAATTCCCTAAGTGTGTTGTCTCCTGCCTTGCATTTCTTAAAGAAGAAACTCGTACATTTCTCTCCCTGTTCCGTTGCCTTGACTCTTGCCCTGTATGCCATTTGTTTGACTCTTTTCTCCAATACCGAGGATAACCTTCCCTTCAATCTCCGTATATCCTCACCCACCGGGAATCCCAGCTCAAGTAACCTGTGCTTCTTCTCGATTCTAGCGTTCCACAGCTGCAGTTCCCTGTTTACACTCCTCCTTCTACTATGTGTCTGGAAGAGGGCCTTTATCCGGCCCTTCACCATGCTCCACCACTCCACCCTCGTGGCAAAGCATTCCTGCAGGGTCGTCCAGTCTTCGTACTTCCTTACAAAGTCTTCCACGACCCTTCTGTCTTCCAACAGGCTTACATTCATTTTCCAGGTTCCCTTCCCCATCTTCAGGCCACCTGGAATACCGAGCTTTGCCTTCACCAAATTGTGATCTGACAAGGGGAAGGGTTCCAGGTCAGCTCCATCCACCTTCACATTGGCAGACACAAAGATGAAATCTATTCGTGATTGCGTTCTACCGCCCTTATCCGACCACGTGTATCCCGGTCTCACCGGGTGTACCTTTCTGAAGGTGTCAGTCATTTTAAAATCCTCTATCATCTCCTTCAACTTCCTAGAGGAAGGGTCGAGCCTCCCTCCTCCCAGCCACCGATAATAGGTCTGCCAGGCACAACGGGCAGTTAAAATCACCCCCCATTATGACTTGCCTTCTCGTCACGAGCAGGGTCGCTACATTATTCCATAGGTCCACTCTTTCTGTGCACGTCGTGGGGGCGTACACATTTATTAATCTCAGGTTTGCCTCTCCATAAGACACGTCCACATAATGGAGGCGGCCCGGGACCACCTCTTGGGACCCGACTATCTGTATACCCCTCCTGCCTAGGAGGGTAACTACCCCCGTGCATCGATTTTCATTACTCCCGGACCAAAAGTAGTAGCCATCCCAGCTCTCCAACAGCTCCTCCCGGCCCAGGGTGTATGGTAGGTGGCATTCCTGGAGGAAGACCACCTCCCACTTGGTAGCCTGTAGCAGTTGTATTATTGCTCCTCTCCTCCCCTTTCCCTTCAAGCTCCTCACATTTACGGACGCCACAGAAAGTTCCATGTTAGGATGTGTCTCAGTCCGAAGTGGCCTTCTCCGCTCGCCCTCCGTAACCATCTTCATTCGCCAGTTCCCGCAATTTCATTTTGCCCCTTGTTCTCAAGGGTTTCCCCCTGCGCGGGCTCTCCACCCTTTCCTCCATCCCCTCCCTCGAGGCCTCTGTGTCCAGCGAGGAGTCCGAGGATTCCGTGCTGCCTAAAGGGGCGCCTCTTTTTGGGGCTCTCCGTATCCTCCTTTTCCTTCCGATTGGTCCCTCCCATGTCTCGCTACCGCCTTCCTCATGCTGTTGTTCCCCTTTTCCTTCATCCTCCTCCACCGCCTCCGCCCAGTCTTCCACGGTCGTCTCGGAGATGCTGCCCATGCCGTCGCTCCCCTCCCCCGCCAGCCCCTCTTCCTGCTCGCTCGATGTTGATTCTGCTCTTTTTGCATGCCTCTCCCCTTCTCCCCCTCCATCCGTCGCTGGTGGCTGCTGCTCAGCCACCTCCCCACGTCCTTCCCTCACCAGTTCCTTATCCAGGTCCAGTTTGGTCCCACCCCCTTCCTCATCCCTCGCTCCTCCTACCCTATATGCCCTAACCTTGTTGGCGTACGACTCCGGACAATTTTTGTACAGGTGTTCTCGGCTACCGCAGAGGTTACATTGTGCCGGAACACTGCATTCTTCTACCTCATGGTCCAGTGCCTTGCATCTATAGCAGACTTTTGTCTTGCACACTGCAGCCAGGTGACCGCTGCCCCCACACCTCCTACACAGTTTAGGTTGTCCGGCATACACAACATATCCCCGGTTGCCTCCTATGTTCAGGGCACTCGGGATGTGTCTCAAGGTCCCTCCCTCTGTTTTCAGCCGCACCCTCCATTGTCTTGCCCCTGTCCATATCCCCACTGAGTCCCTCACCTTTTTACAGCCCGACAGTACCGAGCAGTGCTGTCTTAGCCAGACCTCCACGTCGTGGTCATGTAGGGCTTCATTGTATAGGAAAATAGTCACCACCTTCGTGTCCAGCTCTGATAACAGTTGTAGCTTCATTGACATCAATGGCTTCTCCTCCGCCTTTTCCTCGAAGCGGGTCATAAATCTTTGTAGCAGGGGGCTTGAGTTGAAGCTTACATCAAACGCCCTCCCTCCCGGCAGAGTTATCAAACAGTACAAGTCTGTCGGCTCTATTTGTAGCAAGCCCATCATTATTGACCGTACAAAGGTCGCTCGGTCGATGGTCACTTCTTCTGCTACCTCGTCCTTCATCATTACTCTGACGCAATAATGTCGTTTGACATGAGGTGGTGTCAGACTCACCCCTGCCCCGCCTCGCCATTTCCCGTCTCGTTCCCGGGGCCTCCCAGCTCCCACCGGTCCAGCGTCCACTGTCACGTTCTCCCTCCGGGCCTCCCCCTGCC
Source organism: Lethenteron reissneri (assembly GCF_015708825.2). Taxonomy (NCBI): domain Eukaryota; kingdom Metazoa; phylum Chordata; class Hyperoartia; order Petromyzontiformes; family Petromyzontidae; genus Lethenteron; species Lethenteron reissneri. The sequence goes on from NC_083781.1 coordinate 5,088,299, forward strand.
CCAGGGTTGCTGGCGTCTCTCTGGCTTCGTTCCACACCCTCCACTCGGGGGCACCCGCATCTCTGCGTCCGGACACCGTACCTTTTTCTCCTCGGCCTCCCTCACCCACTCCATCAGCTCACGCCCTCCCATCCAGTTCCTCCATCCTCTCCTTCTGCCGTGCCTCCGCCACGTTCCCCTCCATCCGTCTCCATGCCTCCTCCACGCATCCCCCTGCTGCCAGCGGGTCGGTCTGGTTGCCCCAGTCCCCTCCGGCAGCGTAGGTGGTGTCGGTGGCCCTCTGCTTTCGCCGCGTCTTCTTCTTGTCTCCTGCAGTCACCGTCTGGCCGACTCTGTCGTCCCAGGCTCCCTCAGCAGTGCAGGTGGCATTCATTTCTCTTGACGCACTCCCTGCTTCCTTTTCATCTGCTGCGAGCATAAGCTGGGCGGCTCGGTCATCCCGGTCTCCTTCAGCAACTCGGGTGGCCCTCGTGGTCCTTGACTCTCGCCGTTTCCCCTCTTCGTCTGTTGCAATTTCCGTCTCCATTCTCCAGCAGTCCCCGCTTCTTGGCAGCGTGGTCATCCCTGTCCACACGGTCAGGGCCCTCGCAGGCCTCGGGGCTGGTGGCTCGGTCTCACTTGAGATCCGGACGGGCTGGAAGGGTCACCTGGATGCTCCTGGTGTCTCCCCTGGCAAGCCAGGGTGGTTTCCCCCTCATCGGGCAATTCGCCAGAATGGTGAGGCTCTGCTGTGTCTCCCGTTCTTATATAGAGCAGCAGCAGGGTGACGTCATAATTAACTCATTAACTCATCAGGTGCAAAGATTCAAGGGGGGAGTGATTGTAATTATATACTAGATTAGTAATCAGGCTATTGTTACGATGCGAGTTGTAGATTAGTAATCATTTGAAATGTGTTTTATTGTGATTATGCTACATTAGTTATCGGTTAGTGTTTGTTTCCCTTATAAGGAATTGTAATGTATCTTATTTAATAATACGCTTCCAGGCCGCACGAAGCCTGTAGCTGTCTGAGCGATTAAAGTTATTTCTGTTTCTCTCAATTTCAATCGATTCTCTAATTATTCTTTGCCAGTAGTAACTAGTTTTACACAACACTTCAACGTTGTCAAAATCAATTGAGTGTCCCTGTTGGCATGCATGTTCTGCCACTGCCGACAGTTGTGTTTGCGATAGTTTAATATTTCTCTGGTGTTCTTTTAGTCTTACACTAACGTTACGCCCTGTCTGTCCAATATAGCATCTGCCGCATACACAATTAATCCGATATACACCTTCTGTTGATAATTTAGGTAATTCGTCTTTAGTGCACGTTACTAGTTGTTGAATTTTGTGTACTGTACCAAATCTTACTATAATGTTTTGCTTTTGCAAAACACGGGCTAGTTTGTCAGTTACTCCTGAGATAAATGGTATTTTTATTGTTTTAATAATCTGATCGCTTTCAGCAGTGTTGCTTTGCGATCGTGATTTGGCATTTAGTGCTCTGTTAATTTGAGCATTATTGTAGCCATTCTGTCTTAGTGCTTCTTTAACATGTTTAATCTCTCTCTCTAGACTTTCAATATCTGACACTGTTTTAGCCCGATGTATGAGCGTCTTGATAAGAGAGGATTTCTGAGCTGGGTGATGATGCGAATCTGCATTCAGATAGGCATCACTGTGCGTTTGCTTTCTGTAAACGCTGTGTGTTATTTTACCATTTAGGCCATGCCCAAGTAAAATATCCAGGAAGTTGATTATGATTATAAAAAGTTGATTATGAATAATATTGGTCGCGAAAGCCTACGTGTTAAACTATTAAAAAGTAACATTATACGAACCGAGTTAAATAAAAAATAAATGTTAAGTGGTGTAATGTTCTGAAAAGAATATACACAATGCCATTGAGAATATTTGAACGGTCCCCGTCAGACTGCTGAATTGGTTAAAAGAACTGCAGGAAATGTGGATGAATTATTCACCGTGAAGAGGATTATTGATGAGCGTGTCAAATCATGAGGAACGAACTTCAACATTTGCAGCATGCCACATGATCGAATCCCAGGGGTCACAACACCAAACGGTGACATGAGGGCAGTCGGGAGCCCAACAATTTTACAATACCGATGGCTTGGAATAGATGCATTACCAAGGCGATGACATTTAAAAAAAAAAAATTCGAACACGTGGATTGGACAGTATTTTCTTCAAGTTTTAGAATATCAAATCGTTGTTTTTTGCTATTACCTTCATTAAAAGTATATACATTTGCAACTTAATAACATGAACATGGAGTGGGATTGAGCATCATTGGCAGTCTTGGTTAACATTAATTCAGCGTGATATCCAAACCAATCCTGGGCCCCTCATCTCACTGCACCTGCCCTACGAGCGTTACACAACCTCCATTACCAAGGGCGTTTAAACAGACTGTTATCAAACTGTGGCTTCAAAAAGAGCTATAAAAAGATTTGTTTTAATCCATGTTGTTATTAATCATAACAATAAAAGCAAGTAAAGCAAAGCATATAGTCAGTATACTATGTATTTTTGTGATTCCAGGCGGTCTAAGGTTTTTGGTCATAAATATTACATTCAAGATGAAAAGGTCATCACAGCAAGTGCTACGAATGGCACTGCACCTTGTCATCACTTTCTTCCTTTTTCAAGATCCGACAATTAATGTAGAGTTGACCCCCAACTTTTGAATTCAGCTCACACAATATCCCACCACCTTCCCTTCGTCACCAACTTCTGTGTCCATGTATCAATGTAATGTCTCATTCTTATTTGTGGATCGGGCATTGCGTCAACACATAACGACGCAATGCCCGATCCACAAAAACGAAGGAGACATTACAGCGATACACTCCGCTGCTCCTAACGCGGTTATCTGGCTTGACCACTTCAATGTGAAATTGTAGTTGTTGCTCTGCATCTCCGTCAGCCATACGAAAGAAGATGTGTCCACTCCAATGTAAGTACATTCATAATCGTGTAACAATTATAACCTAACTCAAACAAAGGTTTTCATAGCCAACACATTGATGCGTATATTCTATGAGTCTTTCGGTAAAGCCACATAGATATAAAAATAATAAAAATATCATGACGTTTCGATCGCAAAACAAGCAATCGTCTTCAGGTGAGAATACGATTGCTTAAAAAAAGCTGTAAGTCAATGATACGTATGTTTTTGGCTTTCACCACATTGTAGTTTTATGCTATTTTTGTCAAAAGCACCCATAAAATCATATTTACAGATATCACTTATGCTTGCCAATGTATTGATCAAAATCTGACCAATATCAAGCAGTGTGCTTAAGCAGTGTGCTGCTTCAAATGAAACAGCACTAAAAATATGCCCTGTTCCATGCTGCACACGTATCTCACCCACCGTGACATCTTTCCGATTAAATCTACAATGCGTTCCTATCATATTTTGTTGTGAACTTCACCATTGAATTACAAGGTGTAGGATTAGATTAACGAGTGTGGAATTTTCTTGTCAACATTTGTCTCCAAATAGAAATGTACGTATTAATTACAGCATGGAAAACATGTTGAATTAACTGTAAAGCAATAAAGCATCATCAGCTAAATCAGGATTTGAATTTGTAAACTGGTAACTTAATAGGGTCACCATCAGTCTCTGAGCACCCTGAGTAATATAATTTACGCATTTTTTTGCCTGAATTTTTTGGTTATCTGTTACTGGCACGTACTACATTTCTAAAGAAATGCAATTATGAAGTCCAGGATTAAATTAATAACTGGGAAATTTAAGCTTTTTTTCACCATAAAAATATATTTGTAAAATTAAGTCTGGTGAATATATAATATTTGTGTTAAATAATTAAGATATGTGTTTGGGTACTTGTTTTGTGTATTTATGTTTAAGCTCAGTAATCTTTTAATGTTTCCTTTGAAAGAGCCTTATTACTGTAAAGGCTCGAGGTGATTTTCAATTTCATATGCGAGTGGTTCATCTACTGGTCCTTTGATTACAATCCCCATTCACATGGCAGAGGTATGGGCAGAACAACCACCACTGACTTCCCACAAATTGCTTCTCATTTATCAAGCCTGTAGGCTAGAAAGGTTGTCTACGCTTGACTGCGATATAAACTTGCACCTTCCAATTGTGAGCAGCATATTCTAACTACTATTCCCCCTGGGGCCTTCATATATATACAACAACCGCCATTCGCCACTAAGTGGCGGTGATATCACCACGACGTTTGTGCCAAGCTATGTGCACGTTGAGGCCAAGTGAAGTGTCAAACGCCCGCTGGCAGGAGGTCACGAGGCAGACCCAGGTGCCACGGGTCGACTGACTGAGATGACTGGCTGATGCACTACCTGTGCCCTCTACTGTGCCAACTTGCTGTGCTTTAGCCACCTGGCGCTCCGCTCGTTGTTTTGAGCGTCACTCCTCCCGCCTCCGTTGTTGTTGGAGGGCGACTGCCTCCAACTGCCCAGTAGCGTCCTTCACGAGCCTCTTCTACAGAGGCCAATCTTGACACTGCTGGTACCAGTCATCGACAAGTCCACTCAGCTCCACATCTTCCTGTACCACATCACTCCATCTCTTCTCTAGCCTGTGCTGCGCCTGTTTAGCCCCCTCTATCCGGCCGAACAAAAGCTGTTTAGGCATGCAGTGGCTGGGCATGCGGGCTATATGACCCAGCCAATGCAGCCTTGCCTGCCGTAGGAGCTCACCGATGAGACTTTGTCCAGATATTTCAAGGATACGTGAGCTCCTCACACAATCCAGCCTGGTTAAACCCAGGATGGATCGTAGGCAGGCAAGCCTAAATGTTTCTAACCGGCGAAGATGTTCCATTAGGGGGGTCCACGTTTCGCAACCGTAGAGAAGGGAGGGAATGACCGATGAAAAGATAATGCCGCTCTACTGATTCGGAGTGAGACCTCTGCTGTCAAACCGGAGCCGGTCATGAGCACACTGGCCAGATATGGGAAACTCTCCACTCTCTTCACAACTGCCCTATCACCAATTGGGAGTTGTGGGGGTGGAGTGTCCAATGCTACAAAATACCCAGGCAGGTGCTTAGTTTTGGTGGGGCTGATGGTAAGTCCCCACCTCTTAGTAGCAAGCTCCAGGTTCAGCAGCAGCGTCTCCATCTCCTCCTCTGAGTGAGCAGCAATTACCAGATCATCGGCATACGTAACATGGTTGAGCAATAGGGAGCTATCCCTTGACCGCACCCAGGCATCGATCAGTCTCCCATTGTATCTGTACCAGATGGAAATTCCTCCGGTACAGCTATTGAAGGCTTCACGAACTACGTGGTCGAAATAGATGTTAAATAATTAATGTGGGAGCCAGAGGACATCCCCGTCGCACCCCAAGGTGAACAGGGAATGGCTCCGACTCCTAGCCACGTAGTTTTACCCGGGCCCGCTCACCATCATGAAGGTCCTTAATGATCATGAGCAGCGGGTCAAGGACTCCGAAAGTACGAAGAACAACCCAGACCCCAAGCCTACTGATGGTATCATAGGCCTTGACCAGGTTAATAAAACAGAGATGTAGGTCTTGTTGGAATTTCCTACACCTCTGCTGGTGGCCCCCCTTCTTAAATAGGGGGGCCACCAGGGCATCCTTCCAATCCTGCGGAACCCGTCCAGTGGTCCAGACTGTTGTTATGATGTCATGTAGGGCAGTCTGTGCACAAATGCCACCCTCCCTCAGCATTTCGCTTGGGAGATCATCTCTGCCTGGTGCCTTTCTCTGGTCTCAGGCTCTGGATCGCCTTCAGTACTTCCTCAACAGATGGCACCTCAGCCAGCCACTCATAGCGGGTGACGTCTTCCAATATTTGAGGCACCGCAGCCTCAGCAGGGTCATCCCCACTTGTCCCATGCTGTTTTCCACGCTGAGGGATTTCCCCTCCCCCAGGACCTCACAGAAATGCCCAGAAAATCTGCAAACCTGTTCCTGGGGGTCGGAGATTGGATCACCGTTCTTTCCCCTAATGATGAAAATAGGTGTGGCACTGCAGGTTACTTTTTTGATGGAGTTAAAGAGCAATTTGTGATCGCAGGCCATTGAGGCAGACTCCATCTCCTCAGCAACCCGCGACCACCAACTATCACCTCACGGCTCTCCGAACCTCTGAGCGAAGGCTGCGGTAAGCCTCCTCATTTTCTGATGTGGGATGCTGTAGACGATGATAGTGGGCCTGTCGCTTTTTCTCAGCCAGCCTGAACACCTACTCTGTCAGCCAGGTTCTCTGGGGAGGTCTGGACCGTGTACCCAAAGCAGCCATTGCAGCTGCATGAGCCACAGTCCTAAACCTGGCCCATTTCCCCTCGACATCAGGAGGAGTGGGGGACGATGCCAACCCCAGCAGAAAGTGATGATGAAATTCTAGCTTGCAACTTTCATCACCTAGCTGAGACCATGCCACTATGGGTTTGAATGGTGTCCTGGGTGTACACCCACCGGAGTGGAAGAATGGCAGACACATCTTACAGATGACAAGTTGATGGTCAGTGGACATATCAGCTCCATGGTAGGTCCTGGTGTCAAGGACATGGGCCGCATCTGCTGTTTCGTCACTATGTAGTCCAGCAGATGTTCTTGCTTGGACCCGGCATGCATCCAAGATGTTGTGTGGATGCGCCGATGCCGGAACAGCGTGTTGGTAATTACAAGCCTATGTGCTGCACAAAAATCAAGCAGCCTCCTACCATTGTCATTGAGCTGATCTGGCCCATGCCTTCCAATCACTCCAGACCAGGTGCTAGCATCATGACCAACTCGGGAATTGAAGTCACCCAACAAGATGGCTCTATCCCGAGGGGCCGCTTTAGCCAGCACCTGTGACAGGAGTTCATAGAAGGAATCTGACTCATCGGCCTTGCTGCATCCCTCCACGGATGCTCGTCTTCGGTGGGGGCATAAGTAACCATGACCACCACTCCTCGCCTCTGGTTGATGGGAAGGCGAGCCCAAAGTAGTCTGGGGCTTATATCTTCCCACACCTCACCGCCACGCTCCCACACCCCCTTCACTCCCTGTTGTTTATCAGTCTCCTGCCCCGAGTCAAGGACTGCCCACCCCTCGTGGTGGCAGGAGCCAGAGCCGGCCCACCGGACCTCCTGAATACCACTGAGATCCAGGCAGTACCGGTCCAGCTCCTGACAGAGGAGTGGCAGCCTCTCCTCCGCAGTGAGCATTCGAACATTCCACGTGGCCATATGTAGTGGCTTTTTGTTACTTGTGGAGGAGCCCCAAGGGTAAGGATTCAGTCTCCTGGCTCTGCCAAATGGGGTTTGGCCAGGAGACGTCATAGACACCTGCCACCCCGGGGCCTCCGGCACAAGCTTAATACACTTTTTTTGTCCAGCAAAAACAACCTCCTACCTCTTCATGGTGCCAGACGGCAACGCTGTGGTGGGCAGTGCCGTGGGGGGAGGGCCAATTTAGATTGGCCTTTCCCTTCATGGCCATTGTAACCACGACAGCGGCCAAATGGGAGCTCTGGACGGGTGTGAGGGGCTGGTAACCCCTCCACCTTCAATTAATTACCACCAAAACACAATTAAAATATATATGTACATATACAGTATTTAACATGCATGCGTCGGTGTCTTGATTAGCCTGTTTTATTATGCGGTCTACTATAGACTGCATATGTTTTTACGATTGTGATGTAGGGCTCTCCGATGTGTTTCTGGGTTGTACTATATTTGTTGTTCGGCATTTAGGTCCGACGTTTGCTCCTGAAGGAGCTCCCAGCAAGTGGAGTGAAACATTGGACATCGTGCCAAACAACACACGGTACAACCCAGAAACACATCGGAGAGGTGTAAAATAGAATACAATTGTAGATTTGTGTATTTTAAAACGAGGTTAGAGCCCAACTGCTATATATATGATCTAATATATTATATAACGGTCATATTTATGCACTCGTATTTCCATGAGTCCAGACCAGATATTTAACTCATCAGTACCACCCGGGGTGACATCACTTTCGTGGTTTCAATGTCTTTAAATGACCAACAACAGTGAATAATGTGATAACAATTTGAAATGAGTGTGGTTATCAAATAATTTATTTGTATTACACATTGGTATCGCTAACGTTTTACTACCTTAGGTGATACCAATTTCTGCTCTGGTTCACGGACAAAATCCATACTTGATTTGAAGCTTTCGTGACTGCAGAAATTACTCTTTAGTTATTTCGGTAAAGTCACATTTTCTACGCTTCTATACCAACAAGGACTATTTCCACTTATGCAAGCCGTGATTGAAAACCAAACTCAGATCATTGGGATCATAGCACAGTGCACTAACCAGAATGCCACCACTCCACCCAAGTTTCACCAGTATGACAATACAAATTCCATCTCAAGCATTACAATAATAAAAAAGATAGTAGGTTAATATTTTTGGCCAGTGTTGTTTAATGCAGAGTTGTAAATAATTTAGATGGAATGACTCATAGCTGGAGACTCCACTTAAAATACATTTGAATGCGTCAGGGGACCACGTATCAAAGTGACATGCATCTATGAATCAAGAGAGTGAGATCTTATGTCATAAAGAGGCTGGAAAGATAATTTATGTAGTTCAGAGCCAAAGTTGTTTCATCACCATTTATTTTTGAAAACATAAAGTCAGTTAAGACTATATTACCTATTGTCCACGATCTGCAACACCATCCGGTGATTTCCACTGAAACTGTGTATATTGAAATACCTCTGATACGTGACACTCTTTTCCATGATTTATAATTTCCCAGTTCTTTTGGCTGAACCGTTAATCTTCAATATTATCAATTGATCAGCACTCCCATTGATTCACACATATTCCAGATGAGGAGTTAAAGATAGGCAATATTTTTCCTGTTTTCCACAGCAAGATGATGAAGATGATGCTGATAAAATTATGATGACAATGCTAATGAAGTTGACACGGTCACCCATGGATAACAGGATCAAGCATGGAGAGGAAGAAAAATAATAAATTGACTATTGAGATGATATACATGTTGAGCTTCTTTTGCACCGTACGTTGCTAACCGTGCAAATCAGGGGTGCGGGGGAAGGACAATACACTAAACACACAAAATTATGATGAATGTGCAGGAAAACATGAGATAATCATGATAACAGGATGATGATGATGATGATGATATTGATGAAGAGGATGGATAATGATAAGACAATAATGGATGTTGGAGATGCAGATAAAAAAAATGAAGGTGATAATGATGTATGATGATCCTTTCAAAGATGAAGGGGTCACAGCAGAAGGGTAGAGCTGTAGTTTCAGCAGTTTCATGCATGTGTGTAACAATGTTAGTGTAAAAGTGGATTGCACTTGGTTTCTGAGGTCAAGACCAGTCGATACGGTAAACATTTTACTTTGCTTTTCAGTAGCTTTATATTTTATTTAAAAACAAAGACATGTTACCAGCGTGAACTTGTTCTTCTCCGGACCATAGCTGTTGAGCAGCTTCGTTTTGAGATTAACCTTCAAGATGTCTCCACTTGTGGTGCCACAGTAAAAGAAGCTGTCATCTGGTGCCACCTAGACTCGGACAACAAGCACCACCACCACCATGACCGTTGAGGTTTTTCACAAATAACGGTTTATCCAAATGTAATATTTGTATCCAAGAACAAACGGGCGACAATCCTCCATTCTGGATCCCTCCACACATCCCCAAGTTCATTGACCCAGATAGGACATTACAGCTATGAACCATTTTAAAGATCTTTTTTTTTACATAAGCCATTGACAATTGTGCTGAGGCCATCACACTTCAAATGCACGAGGACCAGCCTAAAATCCAGGAAAGGTGTCACAAGGGAAGGTGGAGGCTTTAAGTTATTGGAAAAATCTGACAGTTAAATTTCATATATCTGGCTTTTGACCCACTCTGTAGGAATGTTTAAGTAATGCCTGAACATAACAAGGCTGGATTGGCAATGTTAATAAAATCACATGCAGAGCACAGTATTAAGCAAATGTTTGTTGTGGAAGAATTAAAATTAATTCTAATTCATCATATAAATTTGAGTTTATTCATTACCAGCTGAATAAGTCAGTAAAACAGATAATTGACATCAAGGCAAGCCCACACAAAACAAAAAAAGGTTTAATTACTTTTCCATAACTGTTTATCGTAAATAAGTGACATCGTAACTGATCTGAGGCACCCTGCCATCCAATGCGGTGCAGTAAGACAATACAAAATAAAACCATACAAACTTACATGGAAAACCTGAATCCAATCGTGGATGAAAAATGGCTGTAATTATTATTAATTTCAAAGGAACATCATATCATGCATATAGGTGTGGTTGAACATATACATGATTTGTTCTGCCACAAATGCAAGAAGGAATGAGTACAAGGATGGAGGATATCTACTTACTGCCACACACTTGATTATCCTCTTAAGTTGACCTGTCTGGCAGTCTGTGGGTCGAATTTTACGGTTGGGGACGTCCAGTTGCCATACCCGAATGGTGTCACTGAGGAATATTATAAGAAGCACATAAAAGTTGATGAGAAAAGTTCAGTTTGCAAAATATGAAGAATGTTTGTTTTGCATTTTGTGTTTCACTCTCACGACAACATATCAAATGTTATTCGATGAGAAAATTAAGCAATTTCTCTTTCAGTACCTCGATATTGTTATTCAAAAAAGTGTTTTTTACAATAATAGCATAACTGTAAATATGAGAACACTTTCTAGCAAAGACTGTAGTATCAGTATAAAGTTTGGAGCACGTAAAAAACTAAATGTTTCACACACCTCAAGAACATGTGCAAACCTTATGAGATACTAAGTTACCAAATAAATTTGAAGGGGGAAAATTGATGCTTCATGCTAATGCACACGTACTCGTGAACCGCTGTGCCAGTGCATCAGTGGCGTTCACTTTAATCAGCCACAGTGCACATGGCAGTAGTGACCAAACAACCCATCACTAGGTGCAGCTCAATAATAACATTTCAGGAAAAACGTTATTTTGAAGTGGGAGCAGTTCCGGTAACTCGGCCCTGGCAGCGGAGCCAGACACGAGTACTCCCGGGATGCTCTTACAAAATGCTAAATTTAAAACTCCACAGCCAATCAGGGTGAGTGAACCATAACCACCCGAGATGACCATCGCGTGTGACCCACTCAGCGCATGTCTTGTGGCTCTCAGCCCTGTGAATGCGATGTCGCTCATAGCATCTGAATGTTTGACAACCACTGGTACATATATAGCGAATGAGTCATGAGTCATAATGTCAATTGAAAACATATTGTACAGTTAATATGTCGTAATTTACATTGAAAAAACGTTAAGTTTATACATTCTTGCTTAGGAACAACATACTTCGGGTTATCAGAACTGTGTTGAATTATGTTGTTTGAATGTGTTTTTAAAAGCAATTGAATCTATTAAAATTTTACTTTGAACAGATTTTTTTTGGAATGTATTGTATTTTTATAGAATTACCATAGTAATACACAAATATTATTTGGGTCTTTTGGTAAAGCCACGTAGATAAAACAAATATTAAAAATATCACGACGTTTCGATCGCAACACAAGCAATCGTCATCAGGTGAAAAAATATAAAGGTTTGAGATGGGTGTAGCTCAAGGGTCATAAGTGAAGTGGGCGGGGCTAGAGATCAAATTTGCACTGTAAATGGCAGATCGGAGAGCTGAGCTACCTCCACGACGACAAAGGTGTGGAAGTGGCAATTGTATTGTGAGAGATTAGCATGTCAACAATGTAAGGAAAACGAAAACCACCGCCACATCGAGGAAAACGTGCAATGGTGGCTGTGTAAGTGAGACATTTAGCCTGCTAATATAAGATCAGCATGTTAATGTAAGAAAAACGAGAGCCACCGCCACATCAATGAAAACGAGCAACGTTGGCTCACTTCGCTTATGACCCTTGGGCTACACCCATCTCAAACCTTTATAAAATCCTGCCTCAGCAGCTCTCCCGCTATATTTTTTCACCTGATGACGATTGCTTGTGTTGCGATCGAAACGTCGTGATATTTTATTATTATTTATTTATCTACGTGGCTCTACCGAAACACCCAAAGAATATGAATTCCTGCAGTCACGAAAGCTTTAATTAAAGTAATAAACACATTTCAAATATACAATTTTATTATATTTTCAATACAAATTTTTGTTATTTTGGTAACTAGCCAAGTCTTTATATTCTTCAAAAAATATGTTATGCCTTCACATATTGTAATTTCTTCCAAACAATACAAAATGTTTATTATACACTTCGTCTTTGGAAAACAGGCATGTCTGAATCGACTCTAAACTGAAAAAAATGTCATATTTATGGATACCATTCTGTGCAGATATACAATGATACATATACTGCATTCAAAAGTTAAAGGGGGCCCAATCCATATATTTAGAGATGGATTGGGCCCCCAAATTCTTTGGGGAATGACAGCCAAAGGAAGAGGGGTTAGTGTGATTTGGTGGCTTGGGGGTTGGTGGATCATTAGCGATTGTAACAGCAACATCACCGCGAGTCATCATCAATCAGCACTGTTTAAATCCGAATCATGGAAAAGTTTGCTTCCACACTTTTGCAAAATTTCGATGTTATGTGGAAATTCCCCAAAAAAAAATGATTACAACAAATTCACACGGCAGTTGTTGGCCCGATTCTCCATGACGAATGGGTGGTCCCATTACAAAAAAACATCCGGCAGCCAATCAGGAACCGGCGGATTGCCCAGCAACCAAGACCACCGTCCCCCCCCATGCAGCCAACACCATCATCAGCACCCTCTGGACGAGCAGGCCAACCCCCACCACACCCCTCATTACAGACCTGGTCAAAGAGACTCAGCATCCCCGGGTTTGGAAGGATTAACTAATATTTGTTCCCGCTGTGTTATGTATGTTGGCTTTCGATATGCCTGTTTAGATGAATGCTTTGCACATTGCTAATTTTAGTCATTGTTTGCATTTAGGCAATTTTTTGTTCCAAAAAAAACATCATTTTTATATTTGTACCAGTACTGCAATTTCAGTGCCATGTTTGTTCAGGTGTGTACCCCCACATCAACACAAATTGTCTTCAGACCCATGGGTGCACATACATCATCACCAGCTATCAGTACCACCACCATATCATCATCATTATCACATTTATCGCTACATCTTTCTGCACGTGCACCGTGCATGCCATTCACACAGCAGCACAGATGTTGCCCCCTGTAGCCCAGCTGGTGTCTATGAGGGTTACAACTGCAAGTGTGCATGCACTGTGTGGTATGCTGGGGTGGCAGTGAGAATGGGCATTGGCAAGTATAAAAGGTCATATAGACAAGCATGTGGAGGACACTGTACTCTTTGGTTCTTTCGATAAAGTCACTTTACCGAAAGAACCAATCATGAAAACTTCAAATCCAGAATGGAGGACACTGTGATCAACGCAAGGCAAGAAAGATTGGCCAGCCAATAACTGCTCGGCATGCCTTGTGACCTTCAAAAATAGTCATGGCTGGTACATGCACCTCCTGCCTCGCTGCATTGTGATGCATGGTGCAATGGATGTTATTTCTCTGGAGCAGGGGATTCCATCCACAATGTGGAACACAGCAGGCAATGATAATGCCATTGATGTACTGCTGGGCCTAGATTAAGCTGCTCTCAGATCTGACAAACTTGAACTAGCGTGCCTTTAAAATGCCAATTGTATGCTCAATCACATAGCATGTGTGGCGATATCATTGTAATGCTTCTGTGGGCACAGCTGCACGGAATAGGTTCCGTGACCAAAATGCCTTTCACTCCCTCCATATTGAGCACTGAAGTCTATTATATGAGCCACGATTGATTAGGCTAAAATGAAAGTGGAATGTTTACATTTTATCGAGGTGAGCATAAAAACATATGTGGCACATTTACAGAATGGGACCCTTTGCACTTCACGAAGCTGTCACCTACGAGTGTGGTATGATTGCCACTTGTGTCTACCTCTCTAAGGAAGTCAGCAATAGCATGGAAATAATTCCGGGTTATGGCCTTCTGCTGCTGTGTGACTGGGAGCCTGATGCAATGGTCTGCAGCAGTTACCAATGCACAAGTGACCTTCCAAATGTGTGACAAGCAGATAAGTGTTGATTATGATGATGAGTGATGACAATAAATGATGATCATAACGACATTGCTGCTGCAGGTGATGATGATCAAATCAACTCTCAATCCATAATGGCACACCAACCTTCATCTTGCGGTGATCCATCAAGAATTGCTTCCTAAGCTCTTTACTACTAGTGCACACCCTGAAATTGGCTGCAACTTAAATATATTTCTCAGAATATATCCGATTTTTTGTGGAATTGGCAGTCATTCCACCAAGGAATGGCAGAATGACAATGAAACTAGCTCGACAAATCGAGCTCTTAATCTCCTTTGGACCAATGTCAGTCAGCTGTGTGACCAGATTCTGCTGTTTACTTCCTACAATGCAGAACTCAGATAATGGGTTAACCGCTGTAGGGATTTAATTGTTAGGCAATAACTCTGCCATAGAACCACACACCTAAATTCTATACATAAACACACAAAGTATATGGTATCTTTAGTGCAGTGTATGCGCTACATGAGTTCAGATCCAGTTGGGCGACAATCTTGAAGAGCACTCAATTCCAAGGTCATAAGTGAACATATCACTTGTGAGTGTACTCCGCCCATTGTCTCCCTCAGAATGCTAAACATGTATCATTTGTGGGAAGTAAACAATGGTTGTCTCATGGGTGGACTTGTTTCTGCTGAAGAACTGTGTAATTTTCACAACTGGCCCACACTCATCATTGGAGATGATCAGCTGACCAAGCCAATATACTTATCCAATTTAATATTTTATTCACGCGTGAAGTACATATTCATACACAAAACATTTCAAGGCTTGTAGTATGCATTGCTACTGTGATACTCACTTTCCAGCTGTAATGAAGGAGAGGTCGCTGGTGTTGGTGAAGCGGACAGTGTGTGTGGTGCCAGCCGTTGGCAGTGAAACAGCATTGCCACACACAGCTTCCTTCTTAGTCACGTTCCAGATCACCACACTTTAAAGAGATACACATTTTTGCTTGGCTTGGATTACATGGTTATCTACCATCCTTTCTCTTTTGAAGTAAATTCAATGATGCAGGCCAATGTCATTGATTAATTGGGAGATATAACAGCTGAACAGTCGGTCTCATTTGCAACACTTATTTGGTACATCTGGTTCCAATGTCAGTATCTAGCGATAAAAGCTAACCCGACTTCACAACCTGTCACATCACATTGTACAAAAGGGGTAATTTAATTATTCAAGCCATTTCAATTTTGATTAATACAGTGTCTTGTCTAATTTAGAGTTAACATATTCAATGTTTGGTTGTAATTTTTCTCAGTTTTAGGTGACAAGATCATTGACTATTTTTGGGGATTTAAATGTAAGTAAAAATGAACACCAAATAACAAAAATACCTGCCATCATCCTGGCCTCCCAAGGACGCCAGGTAGAGGTCATTCGGTGAGAAGGCCAATGCTTCCACCTTCACCTTGTGCAAAGTGAGCCGGGCATGTAGCTCACGCTTCTCAAAATTCCACAAAATCACGTCCGCCTGCATTCAAAAGACCATTCAAGTACAGGGAACTGTGTGCATGTGGAATGCAAATGAGATTTCTCAATTCTATTTTCAGTTACTATGGCTCTAAAGAAAGCTGTCTCTGGTGTGGACCAATCAGCTTAAAGGACAATTCATAAATTATCAGTGTTGTTTTTTTGTTTGCATTCTGACTGCAAGTATTGTGGTTAATGTAAACATGATTCCTTGCAAAAGGTTTCAGTTTTGTCGCCAGAAAAAAGGGGAAAAACCCTATTATTACAATTACACACATTAATGTTGAGAAGGCT
The DNA here is from genome assembly GCF_015708825.2 of Lethenteron reissneri. Classification (NCBI taxonomy): domain Eukaryota; kingdom Metazoa; phylum Chordata; class Hyperoartia; order Petromyzontiformes; family Petromyzontidae; genus Lethenteron; species Lethenteron reissneri. Next base: position 5,104,228 of record NC_083781.1, read on the forward strand.
TTTGTAGATATTAAGAGACTTCCTTTTTTTGTTGACAAATAAAAACAATTCTGGAGAGACACAACTGCTCCTTTTCCTAATTAACACAAAGCAGCATATGTATATATCAGGAAATTAATAAAGGTGGACCAGGATGAAAATTATGAAATTACAGTGTGTGTGTGAGTTATTAAGTGTAACAAGCTAAAATTTGAGTTTATGGGTTTTAACATTAAGCTCGACTTGATTTAATCTCGGTCCGCCTTCACTAAATGGCATAAGAATTCAAATTCTTGACAGTGAATTAAAATTAGAAATAATAATGGAAATGTTCAGCAACAAAAAAAATAATACTGTATGTATGAAGATAACAGATTTCAATCAGAATATATTAATTTTTCAATCAGAGTATGTTAGTGAAGGACGGGACCAGAACAAGTTCAGATATCATTCGCCATAATATTAGCCATGGTTGGTAATAATCTCAGGTCGCCGGGTTTGTACTTCAGTGCAATAACTAATTTACCAGCATCCCGCCCCAATGATTTATATTTTGTACCTTAAAGCCCATGTAGGTAACTTGACCGGATGCAACATAGCGACCACTGTTAGACACAGCCAGACAAGACACGTTGTTGGTATGTCCATGCAGAAATGACTGACGGGCCCCCTTGAGGCTCCGGATGACCACAGTACAGCCCAGTGGATAGAGCAAGTGCTCACAATCGGGATGGGAAACCAGACCGGATGGCACCTGCCCTGCTTAACAAAAATACACACACACACATCCAAAATACAGATGCACATACCATCTATATAAATCTTAATTAGTGAATAGAGTACCGCTAAGATTAACACATACCGTTTTATACCAAAATTTCGTGTTGTGGAATACCAATACCTAAAGCCAGCTTGGAAACATTTGTTTACACACAATCACCCAGTACTCGCTATAGTTATCAAGTAGAATTGCTCAAAGATAACAGGTAGACCGATAGACATTTTCGGAATTTATATAATCGGTTCCAAAAGTCAGTAACCGGTAATTGTTTCCAGTGGATTTTTAGTCATGCACTGATTGGCACGTGCATACGTACAACGGTACTGAGACCTAAGCCATCACGTTGTACATTTGCCTTCGCTTCTTAGTTAATAGGTAATGGCCAACCCTGCAATTGCTTTTCTTACTCAAGCCATTGCTGACAGAAGGGCCTCCACTAGAGAGAGTTTTAGATGGTATACGATCTACTACTCTTCTACCCTGACCAGACCCCTTGAAATGTGGGCTTGTCCCATACTTCACCCCACCACTTACAATATGTCATTCAACTGTGGGTGTACCCATGGTTAGTGCTCGGTAGCCAGAGACAGATGAATTCAAGACACTTTCCCAACCAATTATTTCAACTGTTGCGCCGGGATATGGAGTCGAAACGGCAACCTCTGTATTGCAATTCCAGTGTACTAACCATTACACTGCAGCAGCACCCTTCATTTCTCAGTTGAAAATGGAATGTTTTGTTTATTAATAGACATCGTTTATCTGCAGCAAACCAGTAACTGCTATTTAACTATTTTATTTCATGCGGTTACGGGTAATGAACAAAAGATTGAAACACCTTCTCCCAGCTTTCCTTTGCAATTGCAATAAATGTAAAAAAAAAATCTGTAACCTGGTTCATCCAAATTAGTGTTTGAAAACGTAGTACAGCAAAGATGAGTGAATGTTAAGATGTCATAAATCAGTAAGACATTGTATCGTGTCAATAAAATATTTATGTAATGTTATTCAATATTTAGTCTCTGAATTATATTTTCATTACGGCTCTGTATAATGTAATGGTTTGCCTGAATTTGCTATTAAATTCCTCTCTGTTTTGTACAATGTAATTTTCGATAGAAGAATAAGATACTAGTGGCGCTCAGGATACATTATTCATTGACCCTCCATGCCATGCACTAGTCCTTTTATGGAAATGTAGCTGTGGAGAATTCTGATGAATTGGACAGAAAAATTCAATGATTGCTGAACATATAATACGGCTATATTAAATAGCGATGATCATGCTTGACAAGTCATCATGACAACCAGTAGCATTATCTCATTAGGTGATAGCCTATGGGCATCTCAAACCGGTACCTAACCCTAATCTGCTCTTCGATTGTCACTCAACAGAAATAATTATTTTCGCAGCTCTACCTTTCCTTACTATAACACAAGTAACCTTGTTAATCTTTACACATTATTTTATTTAAAAAAACACACTCTTGGGGATCTTTGTATGTGAAATCCTATCCGTACATGTTAAATACCATGGACAGGCAAATTATGGATTGAGGTCAGTACCACCCTAAAATTTAATTTCAGCAATAAATAAAGGAGATGGGAAACATAAATTAGCTTTTCGTCAGCTTAGTGGCGCATTAATATGTAATGACCAACGCGATTTATCAGGGACAACTTGCAGTCTTCTCTTTCAATGTAGGGCAGTTTTATTCTAACCTCACGAACAATGCATGTTGAACTTCTTTCACACCGTTCGTAGCCAACCGTGCTAATCGGAGGTGCAGGGGAAGGACAACAAATAAAGACACAAAACATTGGCGGTGACAGCGCCAATGGAGGTGTCCATTTCTGCACAATTCTTTAAATCTAAGACAGAATAAGAATGAACTCGTTTTGCACCCGTTTAGCTATCGAAAAGAGAAGAATAAAAAAAATATAAAGTCAATTCCTTTGTCTGACTTAGCGAGTAGCTCAGGAAAGACTTTCACTTTGCTTTATTTAATAGAGCATAGCAGCTGAATTGTCTCTTGGGAATGAGACATTCTGGAAAAGACAATTTGTGGAATACAAACTAAACACAAAAACAGTTCTAAAGAAATTCGTTTTCAATCTGGAGACGATAACGTCAGCAAAGGAATATAGTGTACCACGGCTAACTCGGTGATGCGTAAATCCTCATCCACACTCGACCGCTCTCTTGTACTCTTCACTTCATCCCCCTGGCACCACAGGGCCCTATGATTATTCACTACTCGTCTGCTCTCCATCCACCTGCCACCCGGTAACTCCAAATCTTCCGCACTTATCATGCTGTCGCGCCCACTCCGTCGGCCCGCGCCAACCTCCTCCGTTCGGTATCTCTCTTACGCGGCGCCGTCACTGCGGCTTGACACCGCTCACCCGGGGCCTCCTCCCTCACGGACTCTCCTTCTACTTTAATCCTTGACTTACAACTTTCGTGACTGCAGGAATTCATATTATACTAGCTGTACTACCCGGCTTCGCCCGGGACTTGTATCTACCACGGCCGGCCGCCTTTGTCTCCCCAGTGGCGATGTTAATACGCTACAGCAGTTACTCGTTTGAGGCTGAGTCGACCTAGGGGAGGTTCAAATAATCGTCACCGGTGGTGGCCGTGAGCGGGAATCGAACTCGGTTCGCCGGGTTGGTAGCGCAGCGTAGCGTTAAGCACTACACCCACCGCTCCTCACACACCACACACGCACAGACACACACACAGACACACACAGACACACGCAGACACACACAGACAGACACAGACAGACACACACACACACAGACACACAGACAGCACGCTAAGCACTACACTATCGCTCCCCACACACCACACACGCACACACACAGACACACACACAGACACACACACACAGACACAGACAGCACGCTAAGCACTACACTACCGTTCCCCCTACACAACACACGCGCGCGCGTCCATAGGTACACATACACGCGCTTGCTGCAGACACACACGACTTTCAGGGTGCGTAAGGCAGTAAACGACTGAAAAAATAAAGCGGCAATGCTGTGCGAGGAACGCCTTAGACCAGCAACACATTTGTGTAATGCGAGCGTAAACACACAAACACATACAAACACATACACACACATACACACACATACATACACACAGACATACACATACACACAAACACACACATACATGCACACAAACACATACACAATACACATACATGCAGACACAGACAGACACATAACACACATACATACACACACATACATACACAAAAACACACACACACATACATAGACACACACATACATACACACAAACACATGCACACACGTACATACACACATACATAGAGACACGCAGACATACACATAAAGACATAAAAAAAAACCCACATACATACACACACACATACACACAAACACATACATACACATACATACACACATACATAGAGACACACAGACATACACATAAACACAAACACACATACACATGACCCGGCTTCGCCCGGGACTTGGATCCACGATGCCCCGCCGCCTTTGTCTCCCCAGTGACGATGTTCACACACGACAGCAGTTACGCGTTTGAGGCTGAGTGGACCTAGGGGAGGGCCAGGTCCGTTTCAAATAATCGTCAGCGGTGGTGGGCGTGAGTTGGAATCGAACTGGGGTCGCTCAAGCAGCTTAATGACTGTTTGCACAAAGAACATATAAAGAATCGATTATAATAACCAGGCTAGAGTCCACATTATAGACTGCCAGTACACGCAGTCAGCTTCATAAGCAGGCTAGAGTGTACATGATAGAGTGGCAGTACGCTCACCGAGCTTAATAAGCAGGCTACAGTGTACATGATAGACTGGCAGTACGCTCACCCAGCTTAATGAGTATTTGTACAGTGAACATTAAAGTAATCGATTGTTGGCGCGTTGGGTTTAAAAGTAATATTAATAGCACACATTGTGGTGGGGGTGTAGTGAAGAGTAGGAAAAACTTTGATGAATTTACCTCACAGTGGCGTGGTGGGTGTCGAGGCCTAGTAGCGTGCAAAGCCTGCGGCCTCGCCTAAAATAGTCGGCTTGGAAGAGGCAGGGTACGGGTGGCGTTCCTTCCCCCCCCCCCCCCCCTCAGCGCTCCAACAATACTGTGTAATGGCTATTATTTAATTAAATACGGAGCTTATGAAAGTGGCGAAGGCGTGGCTAGCCGTTGGCAGAAGCAACCGCCGTCCAATGAAACTGCAGCCCTTGGCGAAGGCGTCGCTAGCCGTTGCCAGGTCCAATGAAAGCGGCGAAGGCGTGGCTAGCCGTTGCCAGGGGCAACCGCCGTCCAATGAAAGTGCGTATGGGCCGAAATACACACACACACACACAGACAGACAGACATGAACGATTTTATATATATAGATGGTTCTTTCGGTAAAGTCATGGAGATAAAAAAAAAGGAATAACAATAAAATAAAAAAAAATTAAATGAAAATAAAGTGAATATTATTGTATTGTTATTCTTTTTTCTATCCATGTGACTTTACCGAAAGAACCATAGAATACTTTAATCCTGTTACCCGAGCCACGCCCTCCATGATATCACCCATTATCTCCTACACCACCCCCTGTCCCCACCATGTTTTCATCCCCATTGGCAAATCGGGCCATACGACCCCTGGGGCATCCCATTGTCCACCTTGCCACGACCTATTCATCAAAGCTTGGTGCCTTGACAACTCTGGTCAGTTTCCTCGTCCCTCCCAAGCTGTCCTCGAAGACCCCAACTCCCCTTGGCTGGCTCTATAACACTTTGTCCTCAGTTGCCCTTGCTCCCTCCATGCTGTCCCCCGTCTGATTACGTAATCTCCATACTGTGTGTGCGGGTGCCCCAAGACCCTGGTAGTGTGGGTCATTGCACATACGACTGATTGGTGGGTCACTGCGCAGGTAGGGGATTCATTTCCCGCAATCATAACTGGCAGAGAAATAACATAAATAACACACTCACCATAGTTATTTTGCTAATTTTCCTAATGTAAATGCTCACATTTATAAAATGACGATTATTTAACAATATGCCAAGCTTTCTCGGAAATCTTGAAGAAATCCATGGGCCTTGGACTTCAGGTTAGACGGAAGCGGAGAGGGTTAGACCATTACCTATTCTGTGATACTCATGATCATGAGAATACAATGTTCATTATTGAAAACAAAACAAACATAATAAAAAAACAATACAGCACTCTTGTTATTAAAAAAACAGCAATGGAATGCATGCACATGTACTGTGTTCGGGATGTACGTGTCAATCAACTGCTGGATGAATGCCTCCCTAAAGCGTGCGCGTCGCACGGGTTATTTGACCATACTTCACCCTTGTAGGATAATGGACGTTTGCTGCACTGCCCTCTGCTGCCCACAACATACTGCGGATTACCTATAACACCTGTTATGCATGCTCTCCCATGTGAGCACTCCCAGGGCTCAAGCCCGCTTAGCTTCCAAGGTCGGGTGCATTTGGGATGATTTAGTCATTGGCATTGCTGTGATTACAATACAGTACTGTATTATTATTCACGACAATACATAATTGTGAATCATTACTGTAACAGTGCAATGAGCTATTCGTGCGAATATTGTTACTGCATTACTTGTGACTTTAAAATGTTGCACAGAGTGCAAGAGTTCAGGCGTTCCTACTATTATCATCTATTTGACTACACGAAGTCTTGCATTCTTGATTCATTCATATTCAGCCACGAATAATCCACTGCTGTATGAAAGTCTCCCGAAGTCACTATCTTTCACGGTCCCCATCATCATCAGCCATGGCCCATCCACTGCCGGATGGTCTCCCCAAAGTTGTCGCCATCTCCCATGATCCTCATCAACAGTAGCCATGGTCAATCCACTGCAGGATGATAACCACCCCTCAATCCACCTCTAGCACCTGCACACATCATCACCCGATTCCATCGCTCCATATTTTCGGCGGAGGTCCTCTCGAACCCGTCCTTCTCTTTTGGCTCACACCACCGTTATCATTCTTGCCCATCGTCCATCAACTCTTAATGTAGCCAAGAACACGTTCTACCCAGGACCCAAATATATTTCCTAACAATTTAAATGGTGCCATTCACCTGTGAACGTTGTCTTATCCGCAATGGGTTCCTTCTCTGTCTTCCGTGCAATCCCAAACGTGCACCTCATTATTATCAGTGTCACGATCTCTCCACTGCTGGATGAAAAGGTCCAATGGGAACGTCAACTTTGATGGCATGTCTCAACTTTGCTGGCACGTCCAACTAAAAGCCTCTTTCCAGCACCGATCATGCGCCAATCTCATTCGCCACGTGGGGTTGACCGCCCCCAATGTGACATTGCAGCCGCTGCGACCTCTTCATCGAGTCTCCGTCGAACGCAAAGAAGGTATAGCTCCCCGCCACCACCGGCTGAACAACGGGTATCGATCGCCGCTCATGTCGGTGACCGAGAATCGATCTCCTTACCGTTGAAACCAATCACCGACTCCAGCTCCAGTCGCGTCCCTTGCCCGTCAGCCATGGTCCGCCTCTCTCACGCGACAGCTTAAACGCCTGCCCACGGTATGTCTCGTACAATCTTGATCTCTTGTCGTCTGAGCGACGCCACCGACTAATTGTTAATGTATCGTAAGAAAACCCCAGACAAAAACTATTAAATGAAGTGGAGAGATTTGAACTCCCGTTTCGGTGCGTTCGCTGCCCGGGGATTGTTTACGCGTCTCGTTGCCATGGAGTCGCTAGGGGCAACCGCCCCCTCCTCACCCCCCTTTCAAGCCTCCAGCCCCGCCCCTACCCCGCCCCTACCCCGCCCTCCCGCACCCTCCCCTCCACCCCCCTTTTAACCCCCACCCCCTCTGCCTCACACCTTTAAAGGGGCAGTGTCGTCTCACGCGTGCCATTCATAAAAACACAACAGTCGTGACAATTCTTGTATTGCGTATGGCTGCAATGTTAACTCGTAGCTGTCAACCCCTTATCAGCGCCCTACCTTATCACAGGCCAATTCAGTCCTTATTGGTCACCCCGTATCCTTAGAAAGCTCAACGTTCACCCTACAATTTAAGTCCCATTACAAGGAAAAAATACAAATAGACACTCACCACTAGTACACTCACCAACACTATTACTATCAACCAATGCACTCACCACTACATACCTGTCAACCCCTTGTCAGTGTCCTACCTTATTACTGAAAAAATTAAGACCTTAATGGTCCTTATAAATCTCGACGTTCATCATACAAAGTCCCATCACAAGGGAGAAACAAACAGACACGTCTTTTGCCCGTATTGAAACGGCTGTATGCCGTATGGACCTGAAAACTCAATTTCCCTGTACAAGAATATGGGTAAACCGTATGGGTTGGCAGGCATGTAAACTAAACGATACTTTTTTAATTTTATTTCACCAGAGGTGAGGTACACTGAGCTGTACAGCTCTTTTTCAGTAGCGACCAGGCCACAGATGATTGCTGAAACAAATTGGATTATCGCGTGGAAATGTATAGCAGCGCAAATTCTCTAAACGCGTGATGTTGATTCTAAATGCCGATATGGAAAACCCGGAGGACCCGGAGAAAAATCCACGCGACCACGGTGGGGGGGGGGGGGGGGAGACATGCGAACTCCAAATATACACGTAAGCGTCAGGATTTGGTTCGAACCCACGACCTCCTGTATACCAGGCAAGGAAGTGAACATCTCCTAGCCACCGTGTGCTCAGGAGTTAAATGCCGGACATCGAGGTTAGCTGCTAGCCACGACGAGAGAGGCTTCAGGAGAGAGTCCTTGTAATGTTATTGTTCCTCCTAAATGCCCGTTGTGTAACAATGTTCAAAATAACATTTAATTTAAAAGTTTGATTGAGAATTTTAAGGAGGAAGTAATTGCATTGCTCCATTTGATTTTTACAAACTGGATAATTTTTTCAGTGTTGCCGCCCCCCCCCCCCCTCGCAAAGTTAATTGATTTAGTTATAAAAACCTCTTCTTAGTTCTTTCGGTAAAGTCACGTAGAAGGGAAATAATAAAAAATAAAACATGATAAAATAATTCTCACGACGTTTCGGCCACAACGCAAGCAGCCATCCTCAGGTGAAGAACAGGTCTGTCGGAAAGACATTCAGACGCTGTCTTTCCGACAGACCTGTTCTTCACCTGAGGACGACTGCTTGCGTTGTGGCCGAAACGTCGTGAGAATTATTTTATCATGTTAATTTTTTATTATTTTATTATTTCCCTTCTACGTGACTTTACCGAAAGAACCAAGAAGATGAATCCCTGCAGTCACGAAAGCTTTAAATCGAAATATAAAAACCTGTCGTATGTAGTTTTCGCGGCTGCGCTGTACGGCTCTCAGATCTGTTTTCGCTTTGTCGTAATGTGTACCCCGTGTTGTTAGGCACGGTGCGCGCTTTTGGCTGGAAGATTTGCCAGAAAGGCGCCCGACGTGCTGAACCAAACATAAACTGACTTGTCCGACGTTTTTGCCCCACGTGATTTGTGTCATCATGGTGCAGAGGGAAACATCAGCCGTCATACTGGACAGCATGCGGTAACAACCCGACACACAGATCGGGAGACCGTGTTAATTTGATTTGAATATCGAAGATGGCATTCTCTTTCTCCTGGACAGAAATGACTCACCACCGCTGCTGCTGCACAAACATTCTATAGTGTGTTTATAAAAAAAGAGGCACCTCAGGGAGTCCTCCATGATAATTAGTTGTATTTAAATTGCCACTTGTGTAATGAATGGCATAACGGATCCCTTTATTGCTGCTGATTTTTGTTCCTCTCGAAATACACAAGGTTTTGAATTGTTTAACAGCCTGGTCATTAAAGACCGTATTATATCATTAATAGTGTGTGCAAAGGCGGTCTGATGTATTTTGCCGCTCTCACTCCCGCTAATCTTTTCCCTCGTCTGATTTTATTACTCTTCGGCACTCTTTAAGCGATTTATTTCCCCATACATTTGCAATTAAAACACTTGTTATCGCTTGAGTGGAGGTTATCAACGTGTTAAGTCCCTTAAGTTCAACGTGCACCTAGTTTTAGTGTCCTCTACCTTAATGTGTTGCCACCACATATAGCCCGGCACATAGAAACGTACATATGCCTTCAGAAAAAAGGACACTCACATTTTTAATCACATGTAAAAAAAAATCCCCCCAAATAATACACATAACGACTTGAAATCATAGCAGATAAAATGCAAAAAGGGTGGGAGTATTTAAATTATGTAAAACACATCCTCAATATGGGAGCATCCGCAATCACCCTTTCACCATAACCACACAATGCTCGGTGCTATACACCCACTTTGTTCATGACTGTTTCTCGTGCGAAATATAAAATAGCCTTATTTAACCTGGTGAAAATATTTCTTTTACAAACAATGGATTGAAGAACTAAAGGGCATCAAGATAAATGGTGAACGTATTTACAGATTTACTGTGGAGATAAATCTCAGCAAAATTATTGAATCGCTTCATAAAGAAGACGTCAATGCTTAGCTCAAGATACAATGTGAGCGAAATAAATAAATATGCCTGTTGAACATAGGCACAAATGGAAAACACAATTTGAGTATGCACACTTAGGGTAGTTATTGAAGTTGGAGAGGGACATAAATTATTAAATGAATAGGCAGACGACACGGTGGCGAGATGTTAGCTACCCCCCCGGTATGCATGAGGTCGTTGGTTCGATGCTAACCTTGATGCCTGTATATTTGGAGTTTCCATCCTCTCCCCGTGGCCGTGTGGATTTTTCTCTGGGTCCTCCGGTTTTCCCTTCACATTTAGAAACATGCCTTTAAAGTTATTTTGCTGTGATACATTTCTCATAAGCCACTCCGTTGAGCAATCATTTGTGGCCAGGTCGCTTCTGAAATAAAAAAAAAATGTCTAAAGCTTAGTAGGCTTTGCCTGGTAAAATAAAAAAAGATAATTTGTTTTGAGTTTAGTTTAGAGAGTAGGTTGGAGTGCTTTTGAACATTGTTGTTTATTTGATCGTGTAAAGAAACACATCAGTGCCAACAAAGGAAGGTTTTCAATCAGTGGACTGCCGGGTATGACATGCAGATTTGAAGCATATACACCGACAAAGAAAATGGAATAAAGGCACGGAGATGTGACTCTTTTTGTCTCTATATTTTTACATATAGCATGGATCAGAGAACCAATGCAAATTACAGACATCATATTGACTATTAATAGAAGTAGTCATTGGTAGGACACATCGCTAGAACGGATAATGACCGGTGGTCGAGACTGATGATGGAGTGGTAGCCAAATGAGAAGACATGTCCGAGAGGACGTCCAGTGCGGAGATGGAGCGACAAGATCAGTTCGTGCACAGCAGTGAGATGAAGTTTTGCATCGCAAGATCGATCACGGTGGATGACAACAGCTTGTGGAGAGGCCTTCATATAGCAGTGGATAGATCATGGCTGCTGATGATGAACGTTATATTGGAATAAATTAGCTTGTCCGATTTTTTTTACCCGGTAAGGCCCCACTGAACTATATATTTCTTTTTCAGAAGTGACCTGGCTATTACTAATGATATCTCAAAGAAATGGCTTATCACGTGGAAATGCATAGCAGCTAAAAACTCTAAACGCAGGTTGATTCTAAATGTGGAGGGGAAAACCGAAGGATCTCGAACAAAATCCACACTACCATGGGGGAGAACATGAAAATTCCAAATATACATGCGTCAGGGTCGGATCGAACCCAAGACCTCCTGCATACCAGGCGAGGTAATTCACATCTCGCCATTGTGCAATGTAATATTTGTAGTTGTTACCTCGTATTCTTTAGCGTGTGTTTTGTGCTGAAAACAGGTGCGCAGTTTCAGAATTTCAACCTTACGGCGGGACCCCCAGGTCCCAAATAAACGGAAATCAAAATCGTAATAAATGTATTTTTGGCGACTCCGTCCCACCGCGCACATAAACGCCGCGACCCACCTGGCACGGATCATTCTGTTGTCATGCCGTCCAAGAGCAGCAGCGAGGACGAATGCGCAGAAGAGCTGAACAAGCGAATGCTGCACTCCATGCTCGGGTATGGGCAGGATCATAAGTCTTATCCAAAGCTGCTCAAACTGCCTACAAGACTTAAGTCGTATATTTGTCATCACGGTATGCACAATACAGTGAAACTGCTCTCTTATCTTCATTTTTATTTGTCGCCTACCAATGTCTGCAGCCACGATCAATCGATTACAATCCTATTACCTGCAGATATTTAACAGATGAGTTGCGTTGCACCGTTAATTCCTCCTGTTTGATAATACTTCTCTTGTCCGTATGCATCTGTGCAGATAGTTTTTTTTTTGCGGTTAAGCCATAGTCCCCACATATCAATGCGGATAAGAGGAGTGACCCACTCACCTGTAAAGTAACATTGGTATTAACGCTTGTTACAATTAGAACAGTGCATTGAAAACGCGTCCTATTTCATGCACTGTTTACAAAGTGTGTTCACAAATCCACACTGAAAAACACGATGATCGACAGAGGGGTGTAAACAATTTTTTCGATAGTGTATTTAAATAGAGGTACTGCAGGTAAGTAGTTTTCAGTTTTAAAGGCATAGTTTAACAAGACAACACTTGCCACCATCCTTCAAACCCATTGGTAAAAAAGAGCAAACTTTTTGTTTACATACCTACTACAATCACCCAGGAATGTCTGTCTTTAACGCTCGTGACGTCACTCCACATCGACCAGCCCCCCTCATTAATATTCAAAAGCAGGTGACGTCCTCCAAATGGACACCCCCCCCACCCCTCATTAAAAATCATGAGCGGGTCACATCACTCAATATGGAGTATTCCCCCCCCCCTCACTAATAATCATGCGCAAGTGACGTCCCTCCACATGGACCAGCCCCCCTCATTAATATTCATGAGCAGGTGACGTCCTCCAAATGGACACCACCCCCCCCCCCCCCATTATTACCTACTTTAATGAGCCAAGAATGTGTGCAACGCTCGTGACGTCACTCCACGTCGATCAGCCCCCATCATTAATAATCATGACCAGGTGACGTCTCTCCACATGGGGGGCCGAGGCGCCTCCTCCCCCCCTCCTCGGCGTCAACTCACTACAAAGGCAGAACCCTCACGTCACGCGATCTCTGCCACGCTATTGAGACATACAGTGAGGGACAAAAGTATTTGTTCTCCCTGCTGATTTTGTACGTTTGCCCACTGACAAAGAAATGATCAGTCTATAATTTTAATGGTAGGTTTATTTGAACAGTGAGAGACAGAATAGCAACAACAAAATCCAGAAAAACGCATGTCAAAAATGTTATGAATTGATTTGCATTTTAATGAGGGAAATAAGTATTTGACCCCTCTGCAAAACGTGACTTAGTACTTGGTGGCAAAACCCTTGTTGGCAATCACAGAGGTCAGACGTTTCTTGTAGTTGGCCACCAGGTTTGCACACATCTCAGGAGGGATGTTGTCCCACTCCTCTTTGCAGATCTTCTCCAAGTCATTAAGGTTTCGAGACTGACTTTTAGCAACTCGAACCTTCAGCTCCCTCCACAGATTTTCTATGGGACTAAGGTCTGGAGACTGGCTAGGCCACGCCAGGACCTTAATGTGCTTCTTCTTGAGCCACTCCTTTGTTGCCTTGGCCGTGTGTTTTGGGTCATTGTCATGCTGGAATACCCATTCACGACCCATTTTCAATGTCCTGGCTGAGGGAAGGAGGTTCTCACCCAAGATTTGACGGTACATGGCTCCGTCCATCGTCCCTTTGATGCGGTGAAGTTGTCCTGTCCCCTTAGCAGAAAAACCCCCAAAGCATAATGTTTCCACCTCCATGTTTGACGGTGGGGATGGTGTTCTTGGGGTCATAGACAGCATTCCTCCTCCTCCAAACACGGTGAGTTGAGTTGATGCCAAAGAGCTCCATTTTGGTCTCATCTGACCACGACACTTTCACCCAGTCGTCCTCTGAATCATTCAGATATTCATTGGCAAACTTCAGACGGGCATGTATATGTGCTTTCTTGAGCAGGGGGACCTTGCGGGCACTGCAGGATTTCAGTCCTTCGCGGCGTAGTGTGTTACCAACTGTTTTCTTGGTGACTATGGTCCCAGCTGCCTTGAGATCATTGGCAAGATCCTCCCGTGTAGTTCTGGGCTGATTCCTCACCGTTCTCATGATCATTGCCACTCCACGAGGTGAGATCTGCATGGAGCCCCAGGCCGAGGGAGATTGACAGTTCTTTTGTGTTTCTTCTATTTGCGAATAATCGCACCAACTGTTATCACCTTCTCACCAAGCTCCTTGGCGATGGTCTTGTAGCCCATTTCAGCCTTTTGTAGGTCTACAATCTTGTCCCTGACATCCTTGGAGAGCTCTTTGGTCTTGGCCATGGTGGAGAGTTTGGAATCTGATTGATTGATTGCTTCTGTGAACAGGTGTCTTTTATACAGGTAACAAGCTGAGATTAGGAGCACTCCCTTTAAGAGTGTAACAAGCTGAGATTAGGAGCACTCCCTTTAAGAGTGTGCTCCTGATCTCAGCTCGTTACCTGTATAAAATACACCTGGCAGCCAGAAATCTTTCTGATTGAGAGGGGGTCAAATACTTATTTCCCTCATTAAAATGCAAATCAATTTATAACATTTTTGACGTGCGTTTTTCTGGATTTTGTTGTTGTTATTCTGTCTCTCACTGTTCAAATAAAAATACTATTAAAATTATAGACTGATCATTTCTTTGTCAGTGGGCAAACGTACAAAATCAGCAGGGGATCAAATACTTTTTCCCTCACTGTATGTGGGTTCTTTTTTCGTACCGTACGTAGCCAACCGTGCTAATCGGAGGTGCGGAAGGACAACAAAACTAAAAACCGCTGAGCAGTGCCCAGTGAGGGCGTCGAAGATCAAACCCAGGCACGCAAATCGCGGGGTCGCTCACAAGGAAGAGGTTCGTTGTTGATGATGAGAGGAGTGATTGCCATACCACCTGGTGAAATTATTATTATTCTTGTCAGCTACATGTATCTATTTTGTGTAAGCCTTAACAGTAAGAATGTACAGTTAATGATTTACTGAATGAGAATCACTTGTAAAAAGTGCATGTAAATGCAAATCACGTACAAATCACAGATTAGTAGATATTCAATGCAATTTTTTTCCTTTAAACCTAAAAGCCTTTGACTGGTTTTAATCGCTTTGAGTATCTTCAGGAGCCAGGCATAGCCAGTTGTTGAAATGTCAGGTATCTGCATTGAAGTGGGAAACTGTTGGCAAATAAGGCAATGATAATTATATTGTACTCTGCAGTATATTATAAACGATTCTATGAGTCATTTGCCATGCCACCTCACTTATTTATGAAAAATCACAGATAATAGTATATGCCGGTTATCTTACTATACAGTATACAGTTATTTCCTTGCATTGAGATGCGCAATTGGTGTGGTGCAGTGGTTTAGTGCAGTGAATTGGTCTAGTGCAATATGTATGTTGAACTTCTTTCGCACCGTACGTAGCCAACCATGCCAATCGGAGGCGCTGGGGAAGGAAACAAACTAAACACAAAAGTCAGTTCTAAAAAAATAGCTTTCAAAAATATGACATGGCCAGAGAAGCCAACAACAGTAACTGGTTTTTGTACCAGTTGAAAGGGTAAAACCCTATTACTATATTTTGCCACTGGTAAAGGAGGTCTCATAGTGAACAGTAACTGGAGTTTTGGCAACAATATAACCATTCACATACTCATCCATCATCATTTAGTCATTCACTATCATCTTCATCCTCCTACTCCATCATCATCATATTCTCTTCATATAATCGTCAGTCATGGTCTCTTCACTGCTGGACGAATGCCTCCCCCACGTGAGTCACCATTACTCGCGGTCCTGCGATGGCACAATCTATTCGTACTCGCGAAATCGATCTCATCACTACCATCTCCGCAGGTGATTCTCTCTCTCTCTCCTTTCGGCTGCCATTCCGTTGTCCGTCTCAGCTGCGTGCGTTTGCTGTAAAAGCAATCAAAATGAGCGCACGTGCGCGACCACGTGTGCTCGCACGTGCTCGACCACGTGTGCTCACACGTGCGAGACCACGTGTGCGGGGTGGCAAGGGACAGTGGTGGCGGATGACAAACGTTTGGGCTGCCGAGATGGCGAGGAAGATGGCAGGTCGGGGACATTACGTTCGCGAATGCTGTTCGCGATGACCTTTTTGACGGTTGCTTAATATGCAACATGGTTTGTTATTCACGCACTCCTGTAACCTACGTGCAATAACAACAACAAAAAACACCACCCATTCAAATGGAATTGGTTAAGCATCCAAATGCACGATCTCTTCTGAAATGGGACACTCGCTCCGAAGATTTCCTTGCGTAAATAGATGACATCGTCATTGTCATCAGAAAAAAGCAGCAGCAATGGCACGATGATGGAGATGATCACTCTTGTCGTCAGCATCATCAGCATCAGCAAACAGCGTGACAACGACATGCCTGTCAACCCATACAGTTTACCCGTATTCTTGTACAGGGAAATTTAGTTTTCAGGTCCATACGGCGTACAACCGTTTCAGTATGGGCAAAAAATATCATATTTTTGTCTATTTGTTTGTGTTTTTTTTCCCCACGGGGTGACCAACAAGGTCTGAATTGGTCTGTAATAAGGTAGGCACTGATGAGGGGTTGACAGGTATGCAATGATGATGATGTCATCAGTGTCAGCATGATCGACATCGTCAACACTTTGCCTGGAACATAACTGGTTATCCTCTTAACCTTCAAATATGAAACATGTGATATTATTGTATATACTGTACCACGTTCATCCTGGTCGATTATCTGAGCCGGTCCTGGGCCTCCCCTAGGTCGACTCAGCCTCAAATAATTACCTGGTGCGTGTGTAAACATCACCACTGGGGGCGGCCGGGCGTGGTCCTGACCACCCACCCCCTCGTGTGCCGTGCTGACCTTCATAGGTGCTCGCGAACAGCACTTGCTTCTACATTCTGTTAAGGCTATATGGGGGATCTTTGTGCTATTGTAACCTAAAAACACAATTGACAGCTGCGCACGAGATAAGACAAAAAAACCAAGTAGTAGGGTGCCCCCCCCCCCTTTTCTCTAATCTTGCCCCCCCCCTTTCCTCTAATCTTGCCCCACCTACATTGAGAAAAGGATTGCATCTCCCATTGGGGATGTTTCCTACCCCCCCCCTTCTCCCCACTTCACTCCACCAGCGTATAAACCCAACTCCTCTAATCCATAAGCCCGGTGGATAATATGGATTCATTTATTGCCAGGTGCAATCAATTGTTGGCGGGAGAAAAAAAAATAATTAAGTATACCGCAGAGGGATGATGGCTGTGTTTTTTGTTGTCGTTGCATAAAGGTTCAGACCCACGGATAACGGGGAGTGGCAAGTGATGGGTAGGAGGAAATTCAACGTGCTGTCCATATAATGCACGTCAAAGGCCAGTTAAAGGCACGAGTACACACCGCATGACCTTTTCACGCACGTTCGGGGATTGAACCTTTTCTCCAGAGCGACACACGAAAAAAAAAGACCCCGTTGGCTCGCAGAATTGACAAAATGCCACCCCATACCTCTTCCCAGAGTCAACAGGACATGTCATCACAAGTGTAAATACGTCGTGCAAACTATGTGTGGAAGTCTAAACGTGAATGATGTTTTTACAACACTTGCACATATCATCATCATTAATCCACATGCAATGGAGAGTTACGCTGTTATTTCTGATTTAATTAGATATCCAGCTGTGTAAAAAAAAAACACCGCACATTCAGCATGAAAATTCCTGATAGCTAATCTTATCAGCCACATACTTTCATTACCATACATCCCAGTGACGTAATGGGTTGTACATTGTGAGCTGAGTTTGATTCCTGCCTCACATCAGTGGCGTCGCTGCAATTCAATACGGCGTCTACTGCTGCCTCCTTGGATTGGTTGAAGAAACTTGCCATTCAACTGTAACACGTTTCAAAACGGTGGCTTTTCCCTTCCTGCCATGTGAGAGTGAGAGGGAGCATGGTGCGTGACGAATGATCCAGCTCAGGGTTACCAACCCGCACTGATCACAAGTGTCCGTCATCAGGTGGGAAAGCTTTCCCACCTGATGACGGACGCTTGTGTTGCGCCCGAAACGTCGTGATTTATTTTATTTTCTATCTACGTGACTTTACCGAAAGAACCAAAGAGTATGGATTCCTGCAAGTCACGAAAGCTTCAAATCAAGCTCAAACAATCCGCCAAGACCGACAAGGCATGTGGAGGTATTCATCCAGGATTGGATGGACACATTATTTTGAAGCCAAATTCTTGCCTTTGAGCACGCACATAACGCAACATTTGAAACACTGGATAACAATAAATATTTGTAAAAATGTAATTTCGACTTGCGTCTGAGCTCAGAGCCAAACAAAATGTATTTGTTTTTTACAGCCTTCCTTTATCTTGTGTTTTCCCCAAAGAAGATGTAATGCTATGAGCTAGGACTTTCAGAGGGGCCTTCAACTACGAGCTCCAAAGTACACACAGAGTTCAACACGGTTCAAGTTTAATTTCGTTTAACCAGGCAAGAACCCAAGAGACAAGGATATCGTTTTAATTTCCAAGAGTGACCTGGGGCGATTACAGTTGATCATCGAGTATCAGGCTGCTTCCAACATTATCCGGCAGTCCCTGGCCGATCCGGTGAAACCGCTCCAAAGGCTGTAACCAGTCCGGCACCATGTTGTGACAAAAAAGTAGCTATGCTTCATTTCAGTGTGAAACATTATATACACGACATTATACACTACACACAACTTAAACAATGCGAATACTGCACGTATATACATCACCCCATGCAGTCTTCGAGATTGGAGTGGTAAGCACGGTACAGTAAATAAAGTAACTTTATCAAGTAGGATATTTATTTTGTGTATTTGTATTTAAAACACAAAAAAATAATGATTAGTGATTATTCGGCGTTGTTAAAAAAATCCGGCGCCCCCTCCTCCCTGAATAATCAATTGTTCTACTCTATCTGCCAGTCCGTGGCAATGATTGCCATATATATATAATCCCAATTGAGTGATTATTAGAGGGCAAGTACGGATTTGGACAAAAATTTGGACCCTTGATGGCCAGCTTTTGCGAATGACGTCAGGATTTTTGTTGTTGTTGTTTTAACATCCACTTTAAAGCAGACGGCACATATTATTCTTTTTACGATGATTATTACACAGCACGGTACTAATCAGGGCGGCCACCCAGATTCGAACCGTGCACCTCTGCAACAACAAACGGCGAATGCCCTACAGCAACAGTGACGTGCAACAATTATAAATACATAATAAATGAATTCTGTTAAATGTTTAAGTGGATGCTTACACGGTTTAATAAAAAAAGTCGATGACTGTTTGTGACTGAAGATGATGGTGATTTATTTTAATTTGATATTAGTGTTCGAATACAATATGTAATTTGCTTTAATAAACACTGCAGAATGAGCCTGGAATTCAACACAAGCTTCAAGAGAGACACCTGCTTCAGTTCTGAGAATCAAAACGAGCCACAAGAAGCAATGAAATTAATCAAAAGGGGAAAACAAATCCATAAACGAGTACTAATCAGTAATTACACATTCATTAAAAGCCAATTCTTCTTGAATCAATGTGTGGTTATGTGCACTGTGTTGGGAATTGGAAAGCAAAACACGTGAAGGTGAATCGACAAATGTGAAATCTGTGTGCATACGTGTATGTATGTAGGGAGTGGTGGAGCAGTGGTTAGCGCTCCGCGCCTCGAACCAGGCCACCTGAGTCGAATTCCCACTCACGACCAACAACAGTGGCGAATATTTGAAGGGGTCCAAGGTCTTCAACTAGATCGACTCAGCCATAAATGTGTACCTGGTGCGGTGTGTACACATCAAGGACTGGGGAGACAACGGCTGCCGGGCGTGGTGTTGGCCACCCACCGACCCCATCGTGTGCTGTGTCAACCTTTATAGGCGTTCGCTAAAAGCACTTGCACCAACAAACAGTCTGTTAAAGGCTAAAATGGGGATTTTTGTCTTATAAGTGCATCGGCTATATACGTACAGCTTTAAACGTTGATATATACATCAACAAAGTCCCTAGGCAAAGCAGTGATGATGACAACCGTATAAATTGTAACCTGTATTTGCCTATTAAATGCAGCATATGCTGGCACAAAGGAGTGCTCATTGATAAAAAAAAAACCTTCTCATTTATTTTACCACCATTAAATTCTGCCTTGGGCGACCTGCCATATAATAAATACAATTTTTAAAAAATAATTAGGATTACACTTTCGATAAGAATAAACTTGCACTATCCTCTACTGCTGGCTGTTCATTTGTGTTGACATTTTATTTTTTGTTCCACAAGAAACGATATAAAAAATTTAATATATATTTTTACAAAACCCACACCTCTTCCCGCAGACCCACTCGCTCTCTAAACCCGCTTTCCCCGCATCATATACGTGTGGGGGTTAAGTGTGAAGTTCACAACAGGCGTGGGTGCAATGCGTTGCAGTGAGCATGGGAGGAGGCGGCGGGGGGGTTTATATAGCACCTCGGCCGCAAGCGCCTTTCACACAAGCGTGCAGTGACGCACATTTGACACAGAATTTAATATAACAATAACTGATACGACTATTAAGCCCTCCCCGTGCTGTGCGCTCACAAGCCCCGTTGCTTCCCCGCGACCCGGTGTTCAATCCTCTCTCCCTCCCTCCTCCTGCCTGCCTCATAAATCTCCGGTTTCCGAGAGCGCCTTGCGGCTCTCTCTCTACAACAGCTTCGCTATCATCCGTGCGTCGTTCCCCTCTGCACACAATTCAATGCAGGTAGAGTTTTAACCGAAGGAGGAGCAGAAGCAGCGCTCGTTGGAACATGGCTCTTCAGAACGCAACAAGCATGGTGAATTCTACAGACGAGCAACGTACGTTGGCGAACTGGTCTGGAAATGCATCGCAAGAAGGTAGGCGATTCGTCAATTACACAGCATCCATCATCACGTGTTTTATTTGGTCGATAGTTTAAACCAATGTCGTGTTTATTGAACCAGAGCCAGAATTCCAACCGAGGCGTATTTCCGCTTTTGCAAGGGCTTTCATAACAAACGAACGTACAGCTTCGTTCGAATGTATTTGTGAAAGGAAATTAAGGATTGTGATAGACCACTGCGCTGTAACCACGCTCAGAATAACTGGTTACGACCCTTAAGAAAGGGCACACAATTGTTTACATTGCTGAATGTAATGTGGTCTGCTCGTTAAGGACACGACGATAATTTGTTATTCGGGTGCAAATTACTCACCTGTTGGACTCAAAAGTCGAATGTCTGTACTTAAAAAAATATCAAAATGGGAAGAGGACATTTTAGTGACAGTGGAGAGAGAAATGTTGATTGTGCAATAAATTCAAATGAGCCAGATAATGCAGTCAATGTTTCGGTTCCCATAGTCGGGGTGTTAAAGGCGTCGAGGGTTAAACATTGCCATGAAAGGTGTAAGTGGACGTTAAGTTTGTCCACTTCACAGCAGGCGACGTGGGTCAACACCCAATACATCTACGATGCAGGGGTCATTGAATTAGTCCAAAATAAATGGTAAGAAAAATGTATTACTGGGTGTTACCTACACATCATGAAACTTTAATGGGTTCCAGGCAAGTTAAATAAAAAAAAACAGAGGGGTAATGTTTACAGAATACAGCTACGTTGTTTTTAAAGATTGGTTATGATGCAGGGTGCAGGTGAGGTAACGTGGGTGTTAGCATGCTGCGCGATGGACAGAGCACAAGACCCTATTCAATCTCCCGGCCACAGTGGGATGTGATATCAGATATCAGAACCAGTTCTGAGCCCCCCTTGACCATACTTCGCAATGCCGACAGCATTGCGAAATATGGTCAAGCAATCCCCATGACAGGCACAGAGTGGGGAAACCTTTCATCCAAAAGTTGGTGACGAAAGGCTATTTAAGAATTTTGCACTTATTTACAACAACTCAAGGTGCCACATCTCAAAACATTATTATTATTATAATAACAGCGCAAAGGTTTATTTCAATCGCATGCTGTTACCACAATGGTATTATGCGATGCTTGCAATGCATTGATGCGAGGTTTTTTGGATCACATCAGTTTCCAAATTGGTTCAAATTCAGGGTGGCAGGGTTGGCGCATTGGTAACACTTGGGCAAGAAAGTTGCGGGTTCGATTCCCGACTAGGGCACTTCTCTATGTGGGGTTTGTATGTTCTCCCTGTTCTGTATGGGTTTCCTCCAGGTC
This sequence comes from Lethenteron reissneri, assembly GCF_015708825.2. NCBI lineage: Eukaryota > Metazoa > Chordata > Hyperoartia > Petromyzontiformes > Petromyzontidae > Lethenteron > Lethenteron reissneri. The sequence continues at coordinate 5,126,368 of NC_083781.1, forward strand.
CTCAGGCTTTCTCCGATAGTTAAAAAAAAATCATACAATGTTACTGGTGAAAAAAATGAGGATAGTTTTTTTACCCTTTCTGGCAATAAAACAGGTTTTAAGATCTTCTTGGTTCTTTCGGTAAAGTCACGTAGAAGGGAAATAATTAAACACAATTCTCACGATGTTTCGGCCACAACGCAAGCAGCCATCCACTGCTTGCGTTGTGGCCGAAACGTCGTGAGAATTGTATTTTATTATGTTTTTTTTTATTTCCCTTCTACGTGACTTTACCGAAAGAACCAAGAAGATGAATCCCTGCAGTCACGAAGCTTTAAATCGAGGTTTTAAGATGTTGAAACACCAAATAGATACCTTTGCAAGGAATTAAAGCTGCATTAACCACGCGTATTTGGTGCAAAACAAACAAACAAAACAAACATGTCCTGGTAATATATGCATTGTCTTTGAAACTGATTGGCCTCCACTCGAGACACTGACTTCAAAGGCAATGCATATAATTATCAGAGCATGTTTTTCCAAAAGTACGTGTCGTTAGTGCAGAGTTGATGCCTTGCAAAAGGAATCTGTTTGTTGTTTGAATATCTTAACGCCTGTTTAATTGCCAGAAAAGGTAAAACCTATTCTTATTAAATCCTTGATATTAAGTTCACTTGCGCGCTTGCTTGCTTGCTTACGACCGTGCAAATCTTTCGGTCGTTTTTTAACCCACTTCCCGTGATCCAATCGAGCTGAGATTTTCCACACAGACTCGTTGTGCGTGACAATTAATGTTCGTGAAAATGTTTTTCCAAAATTTTACACTTTTTAGGACAAAAATATTATATTTAATTACCAATTGCTTAATGGTGCCATGCAATCATCTGACCCATAGGTGGCAGCCATCTCAAGCCAGAGGACGAGAGGACTCTAGCCGCCACGCATATAAAGGATTTATAGTGAAAAACTTTGTTTTTACGGGTTATATTTTTTTAAATCCTTTATATTAAGTTCACTTGCTTGCTTGCTTGCGCGCTTACGACCGTGCAAATCTTTCGGTCGTTTTTTAACCCACTTCCCGTGATCCAATCGAGCTGACATTTTGCACACAGACTCGTTGTGCGTGACAATTTATTTTCGTGAAAATTTTTTTCCAAAATTTTACACTTTTTAGGAATTTTTTTTATATTTAATTACTAATTGCTTAATGGTGGCAGGCAATCATCTGACCCATAGGTGGCAGCCATCTCAAGCCAGAGGACGAGATGACTCTAGCTGCCACGCATATAAAGGATTTATAGTGAAAAACTTAGTTTTTACGGGTTAATTTTTGTTTTCCATCATTTTTGATACTGCCAAAAAAACGTCCCATAGATGAATGTGACTGGTATTGACCAAACCCATCCCAACGCTGAAATTTACCCACAAATGACTCAATTGTGATTACGCGCAGTCACGTGGCCACCAACTGAGACAACGTCGCAGGACCCTCCTGAAATAGTCTTGAGAGGCAATGAGGCTTTCCTAGGTAAACAAGCACAATAATAATAATAATCATCATCATCATCATCGTCATAGAAAATACCTACACAGCATTGTGATGTATTTGTATGTAGCTTGTTGAGAATGTGAATAAAAGTGGAACAAAATTCATCAAAAAATGTAGGCTGAATCACTTTTCAATCATCAAACCCAAGTTTATCTTTGCTGACGCAGATGGGCGTGCAAACAAACGTTCAATTTTAGAACGCGGCTAAATGAGATTCTGTTCTCGCGTACATCGCAACACATGAAGGAGCTGTGGCAGTGCAGGGGTGGGCAACCTGCAGCTTCGAAGCCGCACGCGGCTCTTTAACGACTGCCGTCTCGTATTCACCACAGTGCATTGTGGCTCTATAAATATTGAGGGGGTTGTTTTTTTTACCGAATTTGATAAAAATGGCAGTCTTGTTATTTTGGTTGCCGACCTCTGACCTCGGGGGATGCCCAGGACTGGTTCAGAAACTCTCCGTCGCCGTTGTCACCAATGTTGGCCATGGGTGGGAATCAAAGTCTGGCTGCTGGAGCACTCATGTACAAAGACAAAGATCCCCCCCTATAGCCTGAACAGACTGTTGGGGCAAGTGCTGTTAGCAAGGACCTATGAAGACCTGGACGGCACACGAGGGGGTGGGTGGCCAGCACCACGCCCGGCCGCCTTTGTCTCATTGTGGCGATATTTACACACCACACCAGGTACTCATTTAAGGCTGAGTCGACCTAGGGGAGGTACAGGACCAGTTCAGATATTCGTCACTGGTGTTGGCCGTGAGCGGGAATCAAACTCGGGTAGCCAGATTCGTAGTGCAGCACACTAACCGGTACGCTATCGCTCTCACATACACATGCATGTGCAAATTAGCGATACTAACACACACATGTGAGGTAAGCGCATTTACTGAACACTTGTCACAGCTGTGCATACGACAAAGTATCCGGAACCCGATCTTGGGGACTAAGCAGCGTTGAGCCTGCAGTGCTTGGAAAGGTGACCAGCATGAGTGACAGGTGATATAGGCTGTGTGCTAGATGGTGGGCAGCAAACAGTAGTACGGTAAATAACGTTATTATAATGTATTTCTATGCTCCCCCTACAGTGACCAACCAGCATGGTGCATTGTGGTCCAACCACAATAACCCCTCCCATGACCCCTTAGGGGCCGTCCATAAATGACGTCACGCGATTTTGGATGATTTTTTATCCCCCCCCCCCTTCGTCACACGGCGTCACAAAAAGTCAGACCCCCCCCCTCAAATATGACGTCAGAAAGCTCTGCCTCCCCGCCTCCCAGAAAAAATAAAACATGCTTCAAATCGCGTTAAACTATTGTCATTGTAGTGCAATTTAATGTGGCGCGGCACTCTGATGTTGTAGGAGAAAACATTTGTAATGTGAGGATATATCCGGCTCACTGACATATCACAACTCGTCATGATGATTGGCTCTGCCGGTCCTGGTCCATAGCCAATGGGGGGAAGCCTAGGGGCGTGGCCCTGACATAATGGAAAGGTGACAGCTGTAAGTAGAGGATTGGTTGTGCTGGCTTTGGCCACAGCCAATGGGGAGATGAGTCAGGGGCGTGGTCCCGGGAGCCTACGAGGGAGTCTGGAATATTCCATAGAGGCTAACCAGGATTGGTGGAAACGTACCACGTGACCCAGGTATTAAATAGGGGTGGAGATGAACAACACGTGGTCAGAACTGGAACGAACGGAGGAGGAGGCCACGCGAGAGCGGGGCTCCAAGTTGCCACGTGGCTGCGCATCTCTCTCCCTCTCTATCCCTCTCACACTGCCGGTCAGCAGCTTGAAGGAGAGCTGTAATGAAAAGTGAATAAAAGACCGGATTCCAGAAGTCGCCTCAACGACCTTTATTACACATTTATTTAAACGTATATTTAATGAAGTAGAACGTGTTGTCTATATTTATTTAAAGTTGCACATTTTGATGTAACGTCACATTTATCAAACCCCACCCCCTCGTCACACATTGTCACAAATGTCTGACCCTCCCCCCCTAGGTGCGTGATGTCATTTATGGATGGCCCCTTAGGGTATACAGTGAGGAAAAAAAGTATTTGATCCGCTGCTGATTTTGTACGTTTGCCCAATGACAAAGAAATGATCAGTCTATAATTTTAATGGTAGGTTTATTTGAACAGTGAGAGACAGAATAACAACAACAAAATCCAGAAAAACGCATGTCAAAAATGTTATAAATTGTTTTGAATTTTAATGAGGGAAATAAGTATTTGACCCCTCTGCAAAACATGACTTAGTGCTTGGTGGCAAAACCCTTGTTGGCAATCACAGAGGTCAGACGTTTCTTGTAGTTGGCCACCAGTAGTGTGTTACCAACTGTTTTCTTGGTGACTATGGTCCCAGCTGCCTTGAGATCATTGACAAGATCCTCCCATGTAGTTCTGGGCTGATTTCTCACCGTTCTCATGATCATTGCAACTCCACGAAGTGAGATCTTGCATGGAGCCCCAGGCCGAGGGAGATTGACAGTTCTTAAGTGTTTCTTCCATTTGCGAATAATCGCACCAACTGTTGTCACCTTCTCACCAAGCGGCTTGGCGATGGTCTTGTAGCCCATTCCAGCCTTGTGTAGGTCGACAATCTTGTCCCTGACATCCTTGGAGAGCTCTTTGGTCTTGGCCATGGTGGAGAGTTTGGAATCTGATTGATTGATTGCTTCTGTGAACAGGTGTCTTTTATACAGGTAACAAGCTGAGATTAGGAGCACTCCCTTTAAGAGTGTGCTCCTAATCTCAGCTCGTTACCTGTATAAAATACACCTATGAGCCAGAAATCTTTCTGATTGAGAGGGGGTCAAATACTTATTTTCCTCATTAAAATGCAAATCAATTTATAACATTTTTGACATGCGTTTTTCTGGATTTTTTTGTTGTTATTCTGTCTCTCACTGTTCAAATAAACCTACCATTAAAATTATAGACTGATAATTTCTTTGTCAGTGGGCAAACGTACAAAATCAGCAGGGGATCAAATACGTTTTTTCCTTCACTGTAGGGAAGCCCTAATTCCTTCTTGCACATGGCAATTAGTTCAGGACCTAAATGCCAATGTCGAGGTCTGCTGGCCATAAGAGGGGCTTCAGGAGAGAGTTCGTGTAGTTTTGCTGTTCCTCCTCCATTCAAGGAGCGCAGACTGCAGTCGTTTACTAAGCAGTCAGTCTGTAGTTTTAGCTGCATGGCCACGATCGTACTGCTATGGCTTGTCTTTAAAATTCCCATTCATTAAGGAGATGTGCGCATCAGCTTGTTTATGCTGCGCTGTGGTTGATGGTTACAGCAGTGGCTTCGAGCTTTGTCAAAGCCAGGAGGTGCGATGTCTGGGTCTTCAATGAGATGTTAATTTTGTGCATTCGTTTTTTTTTCCCACTCCGCTCGCCGACATATGACAAGCAGATACGTGTAATTTCAAACCCCCATTTTCAGACAAAGATAAATTACTTATGCAGCCCTCCTAAATTATTCGGACAATGGCTTTGTGCGCGTGCGCTGTATGCTATGCAGTGCACAATGGTGCACGTTTATTACAAATCTCATTGTGCATGTCCATGCTCAACAGCCCTTTATCAATCGACCACTGGATGAGGACCAGTGCAGGTTGAGGGAGGTTCATTTGTCCATACTTTACCACGCTGCTCAGTGATGGGATGGTGGTGGTGAGGGTAGATGCATGCGTACAGAAGTTCAACAAAACAATGGATTTTTCTGCACTGCCCCTCTGCTGCCCACAACGAAGCCCTACAGCCTGTAACACTTGTTATGCATGGTGGTTACACTTGCCACAATATATCAGAAATAATAATGCCCTTAATCCAAAGAGTCTCATTGAGTCTCAAGTCTCTTTTTCAGGAGGATCTGTTTTAGATAACTGGCTAATTATTCAGTATATTTTGCTGTGGAGTCGAACTTGAGTACCCGGAGAAACCCCACACACAATATAAAAGTGGATAACACTAAGGAATCAATAAAAGATAGGTCGACAGGAAACATACAATGACGACACATCGATTTTTCTAATAAATTCCCGACCCGTGCGTTTAATCATGCATATAAGAATTCACTATTTTCGGTATACGACACATTTATATTTAAATATATATGCTGTTACATTTATGCTTAGGGAGCTAAGTAGCAATACAAAGGAGATGGTTAAAACAAGGCCAACGATATTGAGTACACGTATAAATATTCTTGAATGGAATTGCCATCGTAAATAATTGTCACTCAGAATCGCCTTTTACGCGTGTAATAATGATTAGGCAGTGTTCTCGGAATATTTCTGCAGAGCGACATTTGAAGGCAGCAGAGGGCAGTGCATAATACATTGTTGCCCTGTAATACTCTCCCACATCAATGCTCCCCGCTTTCACCAATGCTCAGTGCCGGATTATCCTAGTAGCAAAAGTAGCAAATGATGCGGGCCCCGCACTTTCAAGGGCCCCGTGCTAAATGCTTTCATGCTATCAATTCCGGGTCAGCGATTCTGCACTTGCTCTATCACTATAGTAGTATACTGCCTTTAACTTTTATTAACAACTGGGTGTTTAAGGTTAGCGATTTGTCGTATTATCTGGCTATATCGCAAATGAAAAAATACAATTACTTTACTATGCAAGTTCAAAGTTTGTTTTTTAATGTTTGTGTGTTTTTTTATTTCAGGGCCCTTTATAACATATGCTACAGGCCCCGCACTAGCTTAATCCAGCGCTGCCAATGCTCATTGATCAGCGTGGTGAAGTATGGTAAATTTATCCCCCACAATCTGCATGTCGTGGTGAGGCCCTCATGCCAGCAGTGGATTGACAAAAGGGCTTCACGTGGATATTCTATTTGCACGAATCACACCATACGCATTAAATCATAATGATAATAGTTATGAAGTATGGTATTCTGGCGAGATGTTAACTTCCTCGTCTGCTATGCAGGAGGCCGTAGGTTCGATCCTGACCATGACACCTATATATTTGGAGTTTGTATGTCTCTCTCCTCATGGTCGTGTATATTTTTCTCCAGGTCTTCTGGTTTTCCCCTGCACATTTAGAATAAACATGCGTTTAGAGTATTTGGCTGCTATAAATGTCCACACGATAAGCCACTTCGTTGACCTATCATTTGTGGCCAGGTCACTTCTGGAAAAGAGCTATATAGCCCAGTGGACCTTACCTGGTAAAATAAGAAAAAAGTTTAGTTTAGTTTTAGAAAGTGATGGCAAAAATAGGCTCCGGCCTAGGGGTAATGGGACTCCTCGTGTAACAGATAAAGGTGCAGCCGTGCATTTACCTGCTCATGTCACTGTAGGCAGAAGGTTCTCTACTAGGGGGAGCTCTATAGAGCCCCTTATAGAGGATATCAGGGTTTCGGGGGTGAGTGAGAAAAACTTGGCGGAGTTAAAACATAAAATGCCTTCTGAAAGAAAAATGTCTTCAGGCGAGACTTTAAAGATCTCAACCGAACCAGACACCGCTGACGCTGTTCGGAAGAGAGTTCCACAGTCCAGGTGCAACAGAAATGGACAACCTTAGGCACCCACGGGCCTAGTCTTCCACGCTTATCCCACCAATCAAACTGCTGGGTAGACAGAAGCGTGGGCGGAGGAAGAATGAATAACAGCCACGCTGGGAGATTGAAGCGGAGACATTTTTGGATGTACGTCCAGTGGGTACAGGTTAATTCACTTATTATAGCACGTTAATAACGTGTAGAGGCAAACGGTGATGTACACTCAGGATGATCTCATAACAGTAAAACTCTTTCATTTTGAAAAAGATTGGAACAACCATACAACCACTTTTCAGACACACACACAGGACAAAGATCCCCCGTGTAGCCTTTAACAGACTTTTGGGGCAAGTACTGTTAGCAAACACATATGAATGCCAGAATGGTACACGAGGGGGTTGGTGGCCAGCATCACGCCCGGTCGCCTTTGTCTTTCCAATGGAGATGTTTCTACATCGCACTAGGTATGGTACTCATTTGAGGCTGAGTCGACTTAGGGGAGGCCCGAGGCCGGTTCAGATTTCGCCACTATTATTCGTTGTGAGCGGGAATCGAACTCTAATCGCCGGGTTTGTAGTGCAGCGGTGCTCACTGCTACACTACTGCTCCTCACAATACACACACGCACAGAGACACACAGATATACTACAAATGTTTAATCATTACCACATGACAGCTTACCTCGTGTAGCACCGAGCAGCCCTTCTATCAAATCACGACCCCGGACTCGTGCCAATGAATAGATTCACTGGAGAGGTGAATTGGTAAGACAGACGGCCGTGTTGGCTAACCAACCTCACCTCCCAGATTGCGGATTTTACTTACATACAGGTGTGCACACCCAACGCAGTTGCCAACGCAGGTTTGGTAAAACGACAAACACAATTTACACCATTGGTACCTCATTTGCCAGTAAAAAATATGATAATTGTTTTTTTACCCTTTTATCTGGCAACAAAACTGACACCTTTTTTTACGAGAAGTCATGTTTGCATAGACCACAATACCTGCAGTCATAATGCAACCAAAAAACACAACTCTGATAATTTTCGATTTAAAGCTTTCGTGACTGCAGGGATTCATCTTCTTGGTTCTTTCGGTAAAGTCACGTAGAAGGGAAGTAATAAAATAATAAAAATAAAACATAATAAAACAATTCTCACGACGTTTCGGCCACAACGCAAGCAGCCGTCTTCAGGTGAAAACCAGGTCCGTCGAGGCGACAGAGTCTGAATGAAACAGCACACGAGCTTGGAGCATATATATAAGCTGGGCGCATTGACAAAGGAATTTGCATATCAAAATGAATTTAGCATATTTATGGGAAATGCAGGAATGTGATTAGTACTGCATATGCATGTGCATTATGCAGGATTAACAGCATCAAAGGGAGCTGCAGTTACTGCTGCTGCTGCAGTTGCTGCTGCTGCAGTTTCTGCTGCTGCTGCAGTTGCTGCTGCTGCTGCAGTTGCTGCTGCTGCTGTTACTGCTGCTGCTGCACTTGCTGCTGCTGCTGCAGTTGCGGCCTTATCCATTTTAATATAACACTATGTATTATTCTACCCACCCTAATGTGTATCACACTGCTATATGTTTACTATACAATTACGACACCATACATTACTCTGCACACTGCACCATGCCAGTGAGTGGAACGCGGTCTGAAAGTCACCGTAAACGTGAACACAATCAGTTAAGATCCGAAATGGTTTATTACGTCCTTCCAATGATTGCTAAGCCAGAATCCATCTTCTCGGTTGAAATTGTCTCTGTGTTTGTATATGTGGATCGCCTCATGAACGAATCTCTCATGAGAGCCAGATGGCTTGCAGAGAACCTCTGTCTTGGAGAAGTCAATATCATGTGAGCCCACTGAGTTGTAACAGTGATCTGCCACGGCTGAGGTGTTTGTCCTACCGTGTTTCAGGTCTGCCTTATGTTCACGGATGCGGTCCGAGACATGTCGTTTGGTTTCTCCAATGTAACTGCTACCACAGAGGCAACTTAGTTTGTAGACGCCAGGGTACTGTATGTCTGGAACCACATCTTTTACAGACGGGACCAGATCACGGATTTTACGTACTGTGTTGAATCGGACCTGGATCTTGTGTTTAATCAGGATTTTGGAGATCTTTTTTGTGACCCCAGCAATGTAGGGTAAGGTGATGGTCTTGAAAGGCTCCTCAACAGGATCCTTCTTGATGGTTGGAGTGATGGCTTTGCGGATTGTGTAGTCAGAGTAACCATTAGCCTTAAGAGCTTGGCGTACGTGTTTGAGTTCACTGGAAATGTGTTCATGGTCGGAGATGCATTGGGCTCTATGATATAGAGTCTTGATGAGGGAATTCTTCTGGGATGGATGGTGGTGGGAATCCGGTTTTAGATAAGCATCCGTGTGGGTGGCTTTCCTGTAGACAGAGTGGCTCATTGAACCATCAGGTCTCCTTTTGATTAGGACATCCAAAAAGGGTAGCTTGCCATCATTTTCGACTTCCATGGTGAATCTGATGGCTGGGTGTATGGAATTGATGTGGTCGAGAAATTGGTCTAGAGCAGGCCGACCATGTGGCCAGATGACAAAAGTGTCGTCTACGTACCTCTTCCATAAGGTCGGGCGTAGAGTGGCAGTCTGGATGGCGTCCGTCTCAAATTTCTCCATGAAGATGTTGGCTACAACCGGAGATAAGGGGGAGCCCATTGGGGTGCCCTCAATTTGCTTGTAGAAGGTTCCATTCCAGGTGAAGTATGTATTGGTTAAGCAGTGTCTCACCAGGGGGGGTACCCCAGCATTCAGTCCTTGATGAACCAAGTCTTCAATGATTGCGATGGTGTCAGGCACAGGCACCTTGGTGAACAAGGAAACCACATCAAAACTGACAAGCAGGTCGTCTGGGGACAGGGCAATCCCCTTGATTGTCGATACCAGGTCAGTAGAGTTTAGTACTGCAGAGGTGGTTTTTCCAGTGAAAGGCCGTAGGATTTCGGACAAAAAACGAGCCAGTTTGTAAGTGGGGGAGTTGATAGTAGAAACAATGGGACGAAGAGGTGTATCTTCTTTATGTATCTTTGGCAAGCCGTACAATCTTGGTGGCCTGGCTGCAGAAGGTTTCAACGAGAACTGTTTGGTCTGATCAATTAATGCGGTTGAAGCAGAAATGATGTTGTTGGTTTTGGAGACGAGGCTGTTGGTGGGGTCTCTTTTTATTTTTGTATAGCTGCCATCGTTGAGTAGTTCTTGAATTTTGTTGTTGTATTCTATTTTGTCCATGATGACAGTGGCATTGCCTTTGTCGGCTGAGAGGATGACAATGTCATCCCTCTTTTTTAATTGAGCTAGCTCAATTTTTAATTGAGCTTTTAAATTAACTGATTGTGTTCACGTTTACGGTGACTTTCAGACCGCGTTCCACTCACTGGCATGGTGCAGTGTGCAGAGTAATGTATGGTGTCGTAATTGTATAGTAAACATATAGCAGTGTGATACACATTAGGGCGGGTAGAATAATACAAAGTGTTATATTAAAATGGATAAGGCAGCAACTGCAGCAGCAGCAGCAAGTGCAGCAGCAGCAGTAACAGCAGCAGCAGCAGCAACTGCAGCAGCAGCAGAAACTGCAGCAGCAGCAACTGCAGCAGCAGCAGTAACTGCAGCTCCCTTTGATGCTGTTAATCCTGCATAATGCACATGCATATGCAGTACTAATCACATTCCTGCATTTCCCATAAATATGCTAAATTCCTTTTGATATGCAAATTCCTTTGTCAATGCGCCCAGCTTATATATATGCTCCAAGCTCGTGTGCTGTTTCATTCAGACTCTGTCGCCTCGACGGACCTGGTTTTCACCTGAAGACGGCTGCTTGCGTTGTGGCCGAAACGTCGTGAGAATTGTTTTATTATGTTTTATTTTTATTATTTTATTACTTCCCTTCTACGTGACTTTACCGAAAGAACCAAGAAGATGAAACTCTGATAATCTATGCACTGTCCTTGAAGTTTATTGGTCCACACCCGAGACAGCTTTCCTTAGAGCCTAGTCTCACATGGGTTGGACCAGATGACGCCAAAAGGCGCACAACTCAAAGACAATGCACCATCAGAGTATGAGAGCTCGGGGTAAGCATTTACACCATTGGTACCTCATTTGCCTTGAAGTTGATCAATCAACTTCAAGGACAGTGCATACATTATCAGAGTTGATTGATCAACTTCAAGGACAGTGCATACATTATCAGAGTTGTGTTTTTTGTTTGCATTATGACTGCAGGTATTGTGGTCTATGCAAACATGACTCCTCGTAAAAAATGTGTCAGTTTTGTTGCCAGATAAAAGGGTAAAAAAAACAATTGATAAACACAATGTCAAGGACTTAGGCTGAAAAACAAAGAATCGTGCTTGAGAAAGTAGCCCAATAATGTGTATACCGCATGAACACAAAATACATCCTCACCACCTTTACTCCATATTCTACATTACGATAGAAACAAAAATAGTGTAGTGAATGATAAAGTAATCTTACAAAATGCTGCCGTTGTATACTGTAAATTGGACTTGCAATTCGTTTCGATCACCTGGTGCTGTAGTTACAACAATATTGTGCGTTTTTCAGCCCCCCCCCCCCCCACCTCTGTCTACTCATCAGTAGGAACTGTTACACCACAGTGAGTCGATCAGTAAGGTCGGTCATGTGTGGTGGGGTAAAGTGTGGGTTACTCCCATTACTCTTCAAAATATCTTCGAGAGAAGCTCCCATATTGTGGTAATCCTGTCGACAATGTTGCTCCGATAATGAGAATGCAGAATTTCAGCCACTGGCTCAGGTCCACCAATAATGATGAATACCAAAGCCTTTATTCAACGCTTTGGCAATGATTTGTTTCAACATGTGAATATATTGCGTGCACTGGGATTTGTACTCCCTCAAAGCTGATGATTGGAGTGACTGCATGGAATAACACGGCCAATTTAACATGAACGCTTTTACGATGAATACATTTTTGCGTCAGATCGTGTAAATAAAATGTGCTGACATAATTCTTGTGACAACTGCCTGATGTTGGTCGTTATAACTATCGGTGAAATGTCGTATCCAATTGTTCATTGCTGTGGATTGCTCTCCAACACACCAGTGTGATGAAGCAGTAATACACTGGTACGTTTGTTCACGTGACAACTTTATTTATTTGACTGTGTCAGGTGGAGGAGGGTGTTCGACACACATCTTACTTTCACGATCTGACCCAAAAATTAATCATGAACATGGCCAAGTTTGGGAGGATGAGAGTGCGGTGGGAGAGAATATTAAAATTGTTACCAGTTAATGAAATCTCACCCGTAAATTGGTTTAAACTTCCAAGCTTCGCGGTAAAATAGATACACAAAATAACTAAACAATACATTCTAAATATTAGTAATGTAGCAAAATAATGGAATGTACACGAGAGGACGTGGACCGTGAAGATGGAGCGATGAAATCAGCTCGTGTGCCGGTGATGGCTTGTATTAATCTGGCAGTTTATTGATCATGGCTGATTACAGTGATAATACTTTTTGTTGTTGTTGCTTCTATAGCATTTTCAATCAGATGAGTTTTTGTCTAATAATTTGTGAATTTGAATGTTCTCCAAAGTCGATGGCATTTTGACTTTTAAAAACAAAAAAACAAACAGCGACAAATGATTCGCATTTCAAAAATTGCATGATGCGCAATAACAAAATGGGCATGTGTCTTGTATATTAGTAAACAGTACGTGACATACCATTTATAAAATGTCCACGTCCTGAATGGATGGATACTGGTGGGTCCTCAAAGCAGATCAGCACCTGATGTGAGCATATTCACTTGGATAAAAAGGCTACACAATAACGTCGGTGTTCATGAAGAACCGGGTTCCGTTTGTCCCCATTGTGAGGAAACACATTTAAAAATGTCATTTACACCAAGGGTCGAACCAACATTGAACCATGTTAAACCCAATAGCTCACTAATAAGAGAAATAGCTGCTACTCGTTACATTTGTAGTGCGTTACCCTGTCAATTACATTAGTGCAACCTCTGCCAGTGCAATTTTTTAAATCAAAATATCGTATCAACAATAATTTATATTCTAAACGCACAGTGAACACAAGCTGCTGCCAACTTGGATTGTGATATGAGCTGTGCTGGTGTGGCCCTGCGATCAGTATTCCTGGAGCCCTGGATGGATGGCTGGATAGGGCACTGAAGTGATAGATGCATTCGGAAACTTGGCCAATTTGCACAGCATACTATCAACACCCCAATGGATTCAAATGTATGGCAGCTCCCCCACACTGTTGTCTTATCGGCGAAAGTGGCCCCCCTCTAAACATTGCTGAAAACTGGATTAATCGAACGTAGCGGCCTCTACTGACTAATGAGGTCACATGAACCAATTACATCGAGCACGCACGAATCTAGAATAACCTAGACGGAGAATCTTGCGTGCGTAAGTCAATGCATGTATAAGCGGCTTTTGGCTAGCCATCGAACAAAGATGGTTACTGCATTGTGACCTTTCATATGTTCTTCAGATGCGCTTTATCAGTTGTGAGCATGAATCGGACTCGGGTAGACGGATTCATAGCGCAGTACCACTACATTACCATTCTTTCCCGGTTACACACGCACACAAACTGCACGGGTAAAAAATAACAAGTTATTGAAATGCTGTGTAAAGGTAAGTCATTCCGTTATGTAGGGACAGCATAGCTGAGATGCATTGGCTAATTGCCTGCAGAGTGTGAAAGGTTGTCTTCTGTTGTGTCAACCCCTACGCAATCAGGGGCTGGTTTCGAAAGCCATCTGGGTACCTTTTATATTTGACTAGTGGTAAGTACCCGGCGTTGCCCGGGCGAAAAAGACAAACACACACATCGACTTACACACACTTTCTATGTACATCAGTTTAGTGGAAGAATATTTGATAACATACTGCTATACATCGCTGATTTCGTTAAGGAGAATAAACCATTGCGCAAACTCCGGTCATCCTCGCAGCAGCATTTGGCTAACCATCGAACAAAGATGATCAATGCAGTATGTGCTTTCAGATGCGTTTCTGCGGCCGTCTGGAATGCTCTTACTTCCGAATTTAGAAAACCACTGGAGCTATGCACTTTTAAATGGAGAATGAAAACTCATTTCTTTAGAACTACTTTTGGTGTTTAGTTTGTTGTCCCTCCCCGCACCTCCGATTAACACAGTTGGCTATGTACGGTGCAAAAGAAGTTCAACATACACACAAACATTAGCTTAAAACTTGACAGTATGTAATTGATTTGATGCATCGTTCCACCCGTATATACAGCATATGTGTCACTATGTAGTCTCCCAAAATCCCACCAATAAATACAATTATTATTTATATTGTATAATTTTAACACGTAGGCTTTCGCGACTAATATCATCCATAATACAGGTTTTTGGGTTAGATCGTGTAAATATATAAATGTGTCGTTAAAACCCGCCACCACCCGACACAGCCAACTAGTAAGGGTTGTCACGTAAACAGAACATACCAATTCGTCACTAGTACAGCACACCGGTGTGTTGGAGAGCCAAGCAACAACATTGACAAACTGAATACGACGTTTTGCCAGTAATTACAACTAGCTTCATCAGGCGACAGCCAGAATTGTGGAGAAGTCTTACTGTTTCGTTCCTTATATAGAGGCGTAGATGTGGTGACCACCCTTTTGCGCTCTTGCACAATGTTGGGGGGGGGGATTACTGAGTCAACGCACATTATGCATGTGCATTATGTGAGCCCTTTGAAGTTATCCTTCCTGTCTATTGTGTTTATTAAAATAGCCCTACCAACGGTAATCCCTAATGAAGTACGTAGGCATGCATTTAAATAATGTATAATTTGATAATTCGCTTCCATGCAGCACTAAGACGGTAGCTATTGTATCATTATTTGTATTAAAACATATCCTTCGGAAATTCTATATAAGGTTAGAACTATTCAAGGCTAGCGGCGGTATAAAACATTCAGAGATGGAGGAAGTATTTTGCTACAATCCCACCACCACTGGAACGTGGGCTGAGTGCAGCCCAGGAGCAGCACCACATGAGCTCCATTCACTGTTCCAGGGTCACAACATGAAGCAGTTCTGTCCCCATACTTGTATGAGCCACGAGGCTCCCATTGGCCCAGTCGCTCCCGCTCCACTCCCCCCACCTCCCCACATGTTCCCTCCCTTCCACTATCCTCCACAGCCGGAGGGAAACGATCTAGACAAAGCAAAAACTCATTTGAGAAGCATTTAATGAAGGATTCGGTGAGGCTGGCCCGACCGTCTAAAAAAAACAGAAGTGGGAGTAACTGACAATTGACCGTGTTGTACCCATTTAAACCGCTTGGTGGACAGAGGCCAGGGAGGGGGGATTTCTCCACAACTCTGGCTGACGCCTGATGAGGTTGGTTGTAATTACCGGCGAAACGTCGTACTCGAATTGTAAATCTTGTGGGTTTACTCTCCAATTGATTGGCATGTTTTGTTCACGGAGACCACGTCACCATTGAGCAAAGTACAAACAATTTGTTGAATAATATTGGCAAGCATGGTGAGACTGGGTAATAACAAATCAGTGTCTAAAACACGTAAATACAAAGTTTGGTCCATCAGCCTATTCCCATTTTTGGGACCATCGTTTTCCAGTAATATTTGTTGACCACCAACCCTTTATTAAAACAGGGTTAATCCCGCTGTGCATGATTCATGCACAGGCACCAACTGCTCACGTGAGTAATACACCTGTAGCCCAAGAATTTCCCGCGAGTACTGAAATACATAGGTAGGGCATAACGAACAGAAGGAGGTGTTGTGTCAAAGTCAGAGGCACAATACAGAGCCCTGTGACAGGCTTAAATGACCCTCAACTGACACGTTATTCACCCTCGTTAAAGTACATTGACCACAATACCACAATATTGTGGTCAATGAAAACATGACCCCTTGTAAAAAAAAAAGTGTCAGTTTGTTGCCAGATAAAAGGGTAAAAAAACAATTATCATATTTTTCTACTGGCAAAGGAGATTCCAATGATGCATGTGGATAGTTACCTAAAATTAGCTATTGAATAACAAACCTCTGCTTCTCTTGCCTTCCCTCAGTCTCCAGTCCAGATATAATTGTCTCTCCTGTGAGTTGTTATCGTGATGTGACCTACCCATATCCACTTTACACCATACGATTCTGCCAAAGTTCATTGTCCATCGCCATTGTGAGGGGTCCACTGATCTGTGACGGTGGCTAGGAGATGTTAACTACCTCGCTTGGTATGCAGGAGGTCGTGGGTTTTCTCCCGACCCTGACAACTGCTCTATATTTGGAGTTTGGGGTGTCTCTCTCCCTGCGGTCACGTGCATCTTCTCCGGGTCCTCTAGTTTTTCCCTCCACATTTAGAAACATGCATTTAAGAGTATTTCGCTGCTATAATATCCACGTGATAATAAACTTCGTTGAGCTATCATTTGTGATAGCCAGGTCGTTCCGGAAAAGGAGCTATATAGCTCAGTGGGCCTTACCTGGTAAAATAAAAAAGTATAACGTGATCTCCCCCACCCCCGTCGCCTCTCCCACAGACCAAGCTGCAGACCAATACAAGGACTTCGTCATGCCAGTGGTGTTTGCGGTCATTTGCCTGTTCGGCTTGACGGGCAACGGCCTCGTGGTTTTCACGCTGCTCAGGTCACCTCGCCTGGGGCATCGCGGACGGCGGGGGCGCGCCGCTCTTGCGGGCACCGGGGCCGGCGGCGCCCTCTGCGGCGGCGGCGGGCGCGCCGCGTCGGGCCCCGGCGCAGGTGGCGGTGGAAGCGCCGTGCCCGACATCTTTATGCTGAACCTGGCGCTCGCCGACCTCCTCTTCCTCCTCTGCATGCCCTTACTGAGCCATCAGCTGCTGGGCCACAGCTCGTGGCGCTTCGGGGCGCAGCTGTGCCGCCTCATCGTTTCGCTCGACGCAGCCACGCAGTTCGGCAGCACGTACCTCCTGACGGCGCTCACGCTCGACCGCTACCTGGCCACGGTGCGGCCACTCGGGGCCCTGTCGCTGCGCCTGCGACGGCCACGCACCGCAGCCTTTGCCATCGTGGCACTGTGGCTGCTGGCGCTGTTGAGCGCCACGCCGTACTGGCTGTACGTTCGCCTGCTGCCCGAGGACGACGAGGCCTGCAGCATCGTGCTGCCCGACCAGGAACGCGACATTTACTGGTTCACGCTCTACCAGGTGTGCGATTGCAGGGGCGTGCACCTGCTGCTACTGCTGCTGTGGTGGCGGTGGCGGCGGGGTCGGCCGTAGGGAGCGCGCAGTGGCAAAAGTTGAGCCTTCAGAGAATCGGATCAAGTGCTCTGACACGTGGGGAAACTTGGGTTTTCCCGACACAGTTAAGACAAACTAGGCACATTCAGTTAACGCGTGGGCTTTCGCGACCGATCGTATTCACGATAACGTGTTTTTCGGGTTAGATCGCGTAAATATAAATGTGTCGTTAACCCACCACCACCACCACCAAACACAGACAATTCAAACGGTTTGTCGCGTAAACAAAACGTGCATCACACCGGTGTGTTGGATAGTAAACTCACAACATTTACAATTTGAGTAACGACGTTTTGCTGGTGATTACAACCAGCTTCATCAGGCGATTTGCCAGAATTGTGAAGAAGCCTTTCCGTTTCCGTTCGACGCATTTGTCAAGAACATTGCAACCATGAGTCTCCAGTACAGACAATGGTACAGAATTTTAAGCGATGGCTTTTCTTCATAGCTTTCCTAGGACGTCATATCATTGAAGTAGCTGCAGTCCTGGGAAATCTGTCCGTTTTCCCAGGACGTTACAAGTCCCAGTTTTTTTTCTTCCAGTTGCATAATAATACTAATCCACGGCTCAAGCCAACATACATTTTACACGCAGTTCTCCGCACTTCTGGTATTGCGAGATAGTAATTTTGCCACGTTATGTTCCCGGGAACTGAGTACCAAACGGCTTACACACACAATAGGTGTCTCGGTCATGACCTCAAAAAAAGCAGAGGTCGGCTATATTGCAGGTGCTTGATATTTTTTATACTTACTACACCGAGGTGTGCACTACTTACTGCGACATATACACATATACACCATACACATATAGACTACACAATATACACATATCGACTATACATAACATACTATACCAGGGGTTGTTAGCATGTGGCTTCGAAGCCGAATGTGGCTCTTTGGTTGACCCCTTTGTCGGCAGCCAGTTAAAGAAAAAAAATCTTAAACATAATGATAATTAATTAAATATAGCAGGGAACGGGTCATTGTGGAATATCTTGGTGACGACAACATTTACAAAAGTAAAACTGTATTGTTGAAGAATAACTAAGGGAGGGGGGGACACCCCTAAATAGACAAGTTTATTCCATCAGCTATTTTATTTATATTTAAATAAAATTGTGTTCGTCATCTGTTGTATACCTGTGTATGTGTACAAGTAGCTATGCGTGTGATGCGGCTCTCGAACTATTTGGTGAAGCCCTGGGCTTCACCAGTAAGTAGCGTTCTGAGCGTGGGGCTGGTAGGGGGTGCCTTGGCCCCACCGGGTGGCCAAAGCTACGAGTTGGGGGCCCCTTGACAACCAATCATGAGATATGTGTTCAATATGAGTGTAAAAAGAACAGGAGTTTCCGTAACATTGCAATTAGGCAAGAGGAACCGCGATATATAACAATAGCGTAGCTGCGACCGTGCGAAACGAATCAAAGATTGGGGCCCCACCTGACCGATTGCCTCACGCCCTGAGCTGACAATTTCAGTACTACGCCGCTGCCATCAGTGCTTCTCAAACGTTTTCATTCCACGATATACACACACACGATGAAGCTTACTCCATCTTCGCAGGACACGCAAACCGAAAACTCGCTGTTGGCCCGGGTGAGTGGGTGGGTGGTGGGGGGTAATGCGTTGCAGCTTGGAGAAAATTCCCAATACCTGGTTCATACTGATCTTATACAGAACAATGGATTCAAGTGGCGCTGTCAAAATCCGTGACGAGAAGTTGCTCAACTGTGCGAGTGTCTGCGTGTATGTATGAGTGTCGACGTATCTACACGTGTATCCGTGTCTCTGGGTTTCTGCGTGTCTCCATGTGTGGTAGTGTCAATGGCGGAGCCAGGATTTTCAGGTAGGGGGGCAACCCCTCCAGCAATGAAAAATGATAGAGGAGTTGTTACTAAGTAAGGATTTGTCCGTTGCTTTTTATTCGACGCGTGTGCGGCGATGGCACAGCCATCGATCGAGGGTCGAATTCGAACCGTGTTGTGTGATCGGCATCGCGCTCGCTGAAGGTGAATGTCTTCAGGGAAGTCGTGTACTGTATACGCAACTGCGCACAATTCTGAGTCACTTATAACTGCTTTGCCTTTACTTATTGCCAATTATGGACTCAGACTATTGTCCTATCATCTCATAGAGTGCCGGTCACATAATATGCTACACAGTGGCAGTGGGGGGTCGCAAAATGCCGATTTATTACGAATAAACCCCAATGATCCAAACGAAATTAGGGATTTCGTTCGGATCATTGGGGAGGCACGTGCCACCCCCCCACTGTCTCCACCAGTGTGTAGTGTAGCAGTTAGCGCGCTGCGCTACGAACCCGGCGACCCGAGTTTGATTTTCGCTCACGGCCAACACCGATGACGATTATCAGAACTGGTACTGGGCCTCCTCGAGGTTGACTCAGCCTCAAATGAGCACCTATCGCCACTAGGGAGACAAAGGCGGCCGGGCGTGTTGCTGGCCACCCACCCCCTCGTGTACCGTGCCGGCCTTTATAGGTGCTCGCTAACGGCACTTGCTCCTCGAGTCTGTTAAGGTTATGCGGGGATTTTTGTCTTCGTATTTGTCTTTTTGTGTGTTTGTGTCTCCATGTCTATTTTCCCAACTGCTCACGCACGACCGAGGGAGTTGAGAGGGCCGGTGGTGAGGGCTGACGGCTGTTGGCCGTGCTGCGCCGCAAGCAATGGACAGGGGAAGGGCGGGAGGTGCGGGTAGAGGGGCTGGATCGGCCACCGAACGGCACGGAGGGTTATGTCTCTCCGTGCCGAGCAGTGAATTCGAAACTACCGCGTCACACCTGACCACGCCTGGCCGCCTTTGACTCCCCGGGTGGCGATGTTTACACACCGCACCAGGCGCTCATTCGAGGCTGAGTCGACCTAGGGGAGGCCCAGGACCGGTTCAGATAATCGTCACTGGTGTTGGCCGTGAGCGGGAATCGAACTCGGGTGGACAGGTTCGCAGCTATACTTAGCTAATTCATTCCATTGTCAAAATCCATGAAACCTCAGGCGTCCATATAATTGCCTTTTTACTATCCCAAGAACAAGAATTGGAATAGGTGACAAAGCCTTTGCTGTTGCAGCATAAACGCTTTGGAACAACTTTGTTTCCTCACTTAACATCATAAACCCTTCAAAACATATTCTGACTCAGAATGCTGGATACAGCCACATTTTCAAATGTGATTTGTAAAAGTAATAATTAACAATTAATTGAGTTACATTTGAATGTAAAACATTTCTGGAGGGGCTGTGTGTTGTTTTGGTGTGGTCTGGGACTGTTTTTGCTGTTGTTTTACTGCCTTTCCAAAGATTGGGAATGTATGATGCAATTTGAACGTGTACATGTCGTGTATTTATTTATAAGAGGCACCACGGTGGTTGGATGTTATATTCCTCACCTGGTATGCGGGAGGTCGGGGGTTCGATCCCGACCTTGACGTCTGCATATTTGGAGTTTGCGTGTTCTCCCCGTGGTCACGTGGAATTTTTATCTGGGTTTTTCGGTTTTTCCCGCCACATTTAGAAACATCACGCGTTTATACTATTTAGATTATTTTGCTGCTATAAATGTCTAAATGATAAGCCACTTTGTTGAGCTATCATTTGTGACCAGGTCGCTTTTGATAAATAAGTTAATACCTCAGTGGGCTTTGCCTGGTAGGAGAAGATGGTTTAGTTTTATTTGGATGTGTTGTTACCCGCCCCTTCTGGACATCTGTGAAAAAGAGCTTTATAGCTCATAGGATTCCTCCAGGATAAATATTCTAATTGTGCTACACAACCGCTTCCCAGAGACACACACAATCACAAATACATACAGAGACAAACTCACTCACATCCACACGCACTCATCAACACACAACCACATACACTCTCCCCACACAGACACGCACTGACGCAAAGACACAATGAAAAATATCCCTCGTATAGACGTTTAACAGACTGTTAGCGAGCACCGTTTAAGGCCAGCACGACACACAAAAGATACGTGAGAAGAAAAAAAAGCACGAAATATAATGTTTTATTTTATAAAGCGCCTTTTATATCAAAATATCTCGTTGCTATAAAAATGCCATAAAATGTCTACTCACATATGGGTAAAATCCAATACAAAAGCAGTAAATACCAAGGTTACGTAATGACTCGACTCGCAATAGAGACAGAATGCGGACAATATACGCAAGAAAAACAATAATTACACTTTGTGTGTAATTATATCAAGTACTTTCCCCTGTTTAGTATTATTCCTTCTCATTAAAGTGTGTACTTTGTGATGTGTTCAGAATTTACATGTTGAGTATTGGGAGTGCTGGGAACACATCTTCCTGTATTTGAGTTAATTATCATGGGAAATAGCTGATCAGTTCACGTCGTATCAGTTGACATCATGTTTTCCAGGAACTTCACCCTGACTTAAATTGATCATTCTCACGACAGCATATACTTATTATACATGCACATACAATTATAAATAAGCCTGATTTTCCGCAGACAATGTTAATTTCCGCCAGTCATGCTTTATCTGCACAGTAGGTTTAGTCTAAATTGCCTACTCATCCAATTCACGATTGAGAGCCGTACATTTTCTGGACAATCAAATCGATTGTTTAACCTTCAGAATAAATTGGCTAGAAATTAAAATGTGATTTTTGTACAGGTATACAAGTGGGGGGTGGAGGTGTTGAGCTGGTTAATTTGAATCCTGATTTGAAGCTTTCGTGATTGCAGGAATCCATATTCTTTGGGTCTTTCGGTAAAGTCACGTAGATAGGTTCCAAATTATGGCCACATTCCATCTTCAAAAACTTTATAATTACGATAGGAAGCACAGAGTCATTTTATACTCTTAGCCGTGAAGCTTCAAATCATCTTGGGCTTGTAATTAAGAGAATATTTGTACTTTGTTGGAGCCGAAACGTCGTAAGAATTTTATTTTATCATGTTTTATTTTTATTATTTTATTATTTCCCTTCTACGTGACTTTACCGACAGAACCAAGAAGAATATTTGTACTATCAAGCGATCACCTTTGGCAAAAACGTGTGGACTTTGAGATGATGAGCTGGTGCATTTTATCCATATTTAGGTTTGGACGCCAGCATGCTTTGTAAGCCTACAAATTTATTTTTTGAGGACAAATGTAAATACGGGTTACCTTTAACAGACAAAGATCCCCCGTATAGCCGTTTCAACACCTCCAATTAGCAAAGTTGACTACCTACGGTGCTGAAGAAGTTCAACATACATACATTGGTGAGCACTGTTGAGGAAAGTGCTTTCAGTGAGCACCTATTAAGGTGGGTATGGCACACAAGGGCAGTAGGCGGCCAACATCACTCCTCAGTGGTGATATTTACACACTGCACCAAGTACTCATTTATGGCTGAGTCAACCGAGGGGAGGCCTAGGATCAGTTCAGACATGTTGGCCATAAGCAGAACCGAAATCCAACCAAAGGAGTTCTCACAAGGACAAAGATCTCCGTGTAGACTTAACAGACTGTTGGAGAATGTGCTGTTGGTGAGCACCTATGAGGGCTGGCAGAGCACACGAGGCGGTTGGTGGCCAGCACCATGCCTGGCCGCCTTTGTTTCCTGAGTGGCCATGTTTACACAACGCACCAGGAACTAATTTGAGGCTAAGTCGACCTAGGGGAGGTCCAGCACCAGTTTAGATAATTGTCACCGGTGCTGGCCGTGAGCAGGAATCGCACCCGGTCAGCTGGGTTCATAGTGCAGTGCGCTAACCGCTACACTACCGCTCTCCCACAATACATGCACAAACACACGTACATTAGCAACACTAACACTTGCATGCACATGTGAGGTAAGTGCAACTACTAAACACTTGTCATGGCTGTGTTGACAACAAAGTAGCCAGGACCCGATCTTGCGGCCTAAGCAAGTTTGAGCCTGCATAGTGATTGGATGGGTGACCAGCATGCGTGACAGGTGGTATAGGCTGTGCACTGTATGGTGGGCAGCAGGCATGTTAACTACCTCGCCTGGTGTACAGGAGGGTAGAGGCCGATCGGTTTCGGTTTCGGCGCCGAAAGTTGGCAATCTGGCCTCTTTCGACATACTTTCGGTTTTGGCCGAAAGTCAATTTTTTATTTTCGGTTTACTTTAGGTTTCGGCCGAAACCAGAAATTCAGTTTCGGTCGGCCTCTACAGGAGGATGTGGGTTGGATCCTGACACTCACGCCTGTATATTTGGAGTTTGCATGTCTCTCTCCCCGTGGTCGTGTGGATTTTTCACTGGGTCTTCTGGGTTTTCCCTCCGCATTTATGTTGAACATGCATTTAGAGTATTTGGCTGCTATACATTTCGTTGACCTATCATTTGTGGCCAGGTCTCTTCTGAAAAAGTAAAGCTCTATAACTCAGTAGGCCTTAGCTGATAAAGTTAAACATTTTTTTACACGTTTTATTGTCATTAAAGAAACCAGAATACAGCTTTCTAAAGGAGGGGGAAACAACAGATAACGTGTAACAAGCTCGACATAAAAAAAACATTGTTTCTGGTAAATAGTTTGTTCATTAATTTGCTCCTATACTGACAAACCAGCATGGTCCATTGTGGTCCAACCCCAATAGCCTCCCATGGCCCCATAGGGTATAGAAAAGCCTTCATCCATCTGTGGACTTTTCTTTCATGCGCATGGCAAAATAGTCACAAGCTAAATGTCAATGTCGAGGTCTACGAGCCACGAGAGGCCTTCAGGAGAGAGTTCGTGCAGTTGTGCTGTTCCTCCTCCATTGCAGGAGCGCGAGACTACAGTGGTTTACTACACAGTCTATGGTTTTGTCTGAATGGCCACAATGGCTTGTCTACATCACCGCCAGTGGCAAGGCGGTGGCAGACGTGTTGTGCCGGCTACGTGCACCAAAGCCTGCAATCGTTTTCTCCCGAGAACCGATGTACACACATCCCACCACCAGATGTGGATTTGCACCCAAGTTGACCTTGCCGGGTATAAATATAGGCGCAAATATATCCTTTGCCACCAATGCGCATTATTATTATTACCATCAGGCACAGGCAAAGACAGCGACCCTACCCCCCGTATACCTACATAGCATGTTGATACAAGTGTCTTTAGCGAGCACCTATTATGGCCTGTGGAAAGGGGAGTTGTGTGGTCGGTACCTCACCTGGCCACTTTTGTCTCTCCATTGCTGAGACAAACAGCCCCGGTTCGCTCATTTACACCACACCAACACCGCACTGACCAGCGTGGTGAAGTGTTGGGGCCGCTGGTCGCCGAAGTCCCTCCCTGCTCCGTGCCTATGGCAGGGGCTCCACCGTTCGCCGACCCCTCGCTACTCTGCGAGCAGCTGCTGCCGTCGCTGGGCTCATCGCCCGACGGCTCCCCTCCCTGGTCCGTCCCTCCGCGAGCTCGTGTGAGAGGCATAGCTCGCCGCACGCTCTCGTTCACCTGTGTAGAGGTGTAATTGTGTATGGGCACGGATGGCTAACAAACACAAGGGGCGTGGTTAGGGCCGTACACAGAGGAGGTGCTCACACCGACGTCCGCACCTGCATCCCCCACGGGCATCTCCCGGGGGCCGAGTACTATAAAAGGTGGTGAGCCGGAGGGCTCGAGGTCGAGTATTAGCTTAAACCAGCGAAGACTGAAGACCAGCTAGAATAGGCCCCGGAGCTCCCCTGGCTCGCTGTCCTTGTCAGGGCCGACCAGGGCAAGCCGGTGGCGTGGCCCCGAGAGCCCAGACTGACGTTCTTATAAGAGCCGGTCTGGAGACTCAGGGTGCCGGGATCCCAGCTTGACCAGGGCTGGGATAGGTAGCCTCCCCTAGCTCCGTAGTGGAGGACTTGGGCGTAGGTTAGCGGGGTTAGATGTTGTGTCTCCCTGTAGCCGAGTGAAGGGGACGATACCCCCTTAAGTACTGTGTGTACCCGTTACTGTGCACAAGTTGGTGTTAATAAATAAGTGTGCCTCCGACCCCGTCGTCAAAGCCTCCTGAATACTTACTACATCTGGCGTCAGAAGTAAACGTTCAACAATGGACACACGAGGGACGACATGTACCAGGGAGTCGGAGATGGAAGACACCACGGCCGAATCGCCACCAGAGATGGCCGAGGTC
The DNA here is from genome assembly GCF_015708825.2 of Lethenteron reissneri. Lineage (NCBI taxonomy): Eukaryota > Metazoa > Chordata > Hyperoartia > Petromyzontiformes > Petromyzontidae > Lethenteron > Lethenteron reissneri. The sequence goes on from NC_083781.1 coordinate 5,151,890, forward strand.
GGATCGGAGCAGCCGGGGCTGAGTACACCCGCGCTGCTACGACAGGAAGGGGGGATGCGTCGGCCGAGGGACTTCGGCTGGCTCACTCCCGCCTGGCAGCGCTGCTCTACGCTGCGGCCGCCGCGTTGGAAGAGATCACGCGGCTGGGGGCTGGAGGGGCTGCGCGGGACGACGACAGCAGCCGACGCGCAGCGACATTTCCCGCCACCCCGACGCGGCTCGCGGTTAAATTTCCCGCCATCACTACAGTGCGAGCAGAGGGCGGGGCCGGCCCGCGTCAGGTGACTGCTGAGGGCCAAGCACAAGCCGTGACATCATCAACACCGGCCAGCGCGTCAACAACGGAGCGACCGGCGATGCCATGCTCGCAGCCCGCCCACACTGTAACGTCTGCTGGGAACGACGGAGCGCGATCCGCAGCCACGGACGTCGCGTTACAGCAGCGTCTGCCGCCTCTCAAAGAATTCGTGGGCGCGGACGGAGACTGGGGCTTCAAAAGGCGGTTCATCGCTCATCAGGAGATGGCGAACTGGACGGACAACGACGCCCTGGCTACTCTCACCTCGGCGCCTAAGGAAAAGCGCGCCATGCTGCACTTGGCGCTGCAGCTGCTGTCAGCTGTCTATGGCCCGCCTTCGGACTGCAGGCAGCTATTCCACGATCGTCATTGGGGTGCCAACGAATTGCCCCTGGCCTTCCGGACGGCTCTCCTGGCCCTGGCGAAGGCAGCTTTCCCGCGGATGGACGAGGAGGGAGTGGACGCCATGGTGGCTGAAAAGCTGCTGCTACTCGCTGATGAGCTGGACGTCGCCGTCTTGGCTCAAGACGACGCAGAGATGTCGTCCTTGCTGGTCGCGCGCCACATCCACGGGGGCTTGCGGTCCCTGCGTCGCAAGGCCGCCAAGAGGGTGGCCGGCCATGCCATGACGGCCGCCACCCTCCCATCAGAGGAGGTCTGCGGGGTGGAGTGGCGGGGGGAATGGAAATCGGCGGCACCACAGGCTCGGAACGGACCGAGCCGCCAGGAGCAGCCCAGGCCATCTGGGGCGCTCACACGGTGCTACAACTGTGGCCTTCAAGGCCACGTTGCTTCAGGATGCCGGGCTCCCCGTCAGCGCGGGGCGACACCTCGTCAGGACGCCGCGCCGTCTCCACCCAAGCTCCAGCAGAGAAATACGGCGAGTCGTGGCACCTCACACGTTTGGCCCATGCACACATCCGACACACACTCACGCGCTGAAATGAACAGGGTTCGAAAATCGACGGCCGTTGCATCGGATTGTTCTGAAATGCGGCGAGCGCTCCAACCGGGTCAGTGGTCGGCGCTCGCCCATCGGGTCGTTGCAGCGTCGGCGGGATCGTCGGTCGTGGTCGGTCATATTGATGGGGTAGAGGTGCGGATTTTAATTGACACAGGTGCATCGGCGACCATTATATCTGATTTGATTTATAACATCCTTCCCGTTCAAAGTCGTCCCTTGCTCCCCGTTGACGTGCCATGCTATGCTGCTAACGGGGGCTCGCTGGGCATCATTGGGCAAATCCGCGCCAAAATTTGCATTGGAGACATTAAATTATCCGGACCTGTTTTGGTTTCCTTCTCACTCGCGGTTCCGTGCCTGTTGGGGACGGATTTCTTGGCCAAAATGCCCATTCGTATCTTGATTGACCAGGGGTGCATCGAGCTCCCGTCGGGCCGACGTGTTACATTTTTGTCTTCCCCCGCCACGGAGCGTCGGGCATTTGCCACCGTGCAGGCGCTCGTGACAAAAACTGTGCGCGTACCCCCGGGGGCTCAGATGCTCGTCCCTCTTAGGTTGCGTCGGCCGTTTGCTGAAGGGGTTGCGGATCGGGGGGTCTTGTTGGGACCATCTCGGGCCGGGGTCAATGGACCCGATTTGCTAGCGGCTCAGACCATGGTGAAAGGGGATGGGGACCCCTTCATTGCAGTCCTTAATGTAGGATCGCGAACAGCCGTGGTTCCTCAAGGGACCGTGCTTGCACACACAACGCCGGTACCCTATGAGGAACCACTCGTGGGTCACGTAAGCACCGACCCTCCGTCGCGACCGCATTCGGACTGTGATGACGGATGGCTGGATGCGCTTTGCGCGGGGTCAGTGGACCTGTCCGACTCGCAGCGTGCGCAGCTGCGAGTTCTCCTGAACGAATTTTGCGACGTTTTTAGTTAACACAAATTTGATATTGGTTGTACTAAATTGCTGCGACACCATATTGACACGGGTGACAGCGCGCCAATCCACCAAAATCCCTTTCGGTTGAGTCCCGCCGAAAAGGATCATGTCAAATCGGCCGTTGATGACATGCTAGCCGCCGATATCATTTCCCCTTCCAACAGCCCGTGGGGCGCGCCGATCGTTTTGGTGAAAAAACACGACGGCTCACTGCGGTTTTTGTCGACTTTTGGCGATTGAACAAAATTTCTGTGGCAGATGCGTACCCGCTTCCTCGAATGGATGAGTCGCTCGATGCCTTGGCAGGGGTGCGATTCTTTTCCACCCTGGATTTACTTTCTGGATTCTGGCAGCTTCCTCTGGATGACGAATCCAAACCTAAGACGGCTTTCCGTACACCGCAAGGCCTCTTCAAATTTAACCGCTTGCCGATGGGCTTACATTCTGCACCGGCAACTTTTCAGTGGTTAATGGAACTGGTCTTGGCAGGCTTGCAATGGGATTCGTGTTTAATTTACTTGGACGATGTCATCGTCTTTAGCAAATCATTCGATGAACACCTCCAGAGGTTGCGTGCTGTTTTTCTCAAAATGCGGGCTGCCAATTTGAAATTTAAACCGCAGAAGTGCCATTTGCTCCGCGAATCGGTGCGGTATTTGGGTCACATTGTTGGGCGCTCGGGGATATCCACTGATCCCGCCAAAACGGAATGCGTCAGCTCCTGGCCAACTCCCACCTCGGTGGGAGAGGTCAGGAGTTTCATTGGGTTCGCGTCGTACTACCGACGGTTTGTGGCTGACTTCGCTACAATCGCGAAACCATTGCATGCCTTGACGTCCAAGGGAGTCAGGTTTCATTGGGGGCCGGAGGAGGAGGCTGCTTTTCGCGCCCTCCGGAATGCCCTGGTGGGGGCTCCGCCGTTGAATTACGCCGATTTCTCACAACCCTTCTTGCTCGATACAGACGCAAGTAACACAGGCATTGGGGGCGTGCTTTCCCAGCTCATTGGGGGCGTAGAGCATGTGGTGGCTTACGGTAGTCGAGTACTGTCTCCGTCGGAACAACGGTACTGCGTTACCCGTCGGGAATTATTGGCAATTGTTTATTTCATTCAGCAGTACCGCCCGTATCTGTACGGTCGGCGTTTCACCGTCCATACAGATCATGCCGCTCTACAGTACGCCCTGCGGGTTCAACAACCATCGGGGCAGTTGTCTCGATGGTTGGAGATTCTCCAAGACTACGACTTTGTCACCACATATCGTAAGGGCGTCCGCCACACGAACGCTGACGCCCTGTCGCGGTTGCCACCCACTTCGGAGTGCGCCTGCCTCTTGGGTTCGGGGCGTTGTAGGCCCCCGAACGTGACCACCGATTCGGTCTTCGTGGCCGCCGCCGATGCGCCTTCGGCTTCGGGTCCTATCGAGCAAGAAGGGAGGGATTCGTTGCTGGGGTTGTCGGTTGCGGAGTGGGGACGCCTCCAAATGGAGGACACCTCCCTCCTCGCTCTGCGCCGTCGCACCGGGGGGGTTGGTCAGGGGGTGGCGAACGTTGACTCGTGGGGGTTGTTCCAGGGGCTTTTAATGCACTGGGACGGAAAATCCCGCTGCCAACGGCTCGTGGTGCCTGCAGCATTGAGGGGTAAGGTGGTATGGGCTGCGCCTGAGCAGCTCCTGCACTTGGGGGTTCACAAGACCTTTGCCATGCTCCAGCTCGATTTCTTCTGGCCGGGCATGGCAAAGGACGTGGGGGATCTCCTGGGGTCGTGCACGCAATGCGCGCAGCGGAAGCCACCAGCGAGGGGGTCCAACCCTCCGCTGCAGTCCATAAAGGTTTCCCGGGTTAACGAGCTCGTTGCTCTGGATATTCTCGGCCCATTTCCCGCTACACCCAGGGGAAATAGGTATTTATTGACAGGGGTCGAATACTTCACGAGATGGCCTATGGCCTGGCCCCTGGCCAACCAGTCGGCAGCAGCCATCGCGAAGGCCTTTGTCCAGGGCTATGTCTTCGACAAGGGTGCTCCGGAACGGCTGCTGACTGACCAGGGTAAGAATTTTTCGGGAAAACTCCTCCGCGAGGTGTGCGACCTCTTGGGTACGGAGAAAATTCGGACCTCCCCGTATCACCCACAAACTGACGGGATGGTGGAATGGCTGCATCGGACTGTCACGTCCATGCTGTCCCAGCAGGTATCGGAATCCTAGACAGATTGGGACCTTCGCATTGCCGGTGTGTTACAAGCCTACAGGATGGCTCCCCACGCGGCCACCGGATTTTCCCCTTTCTTTTTAATGTATGGCCGCGAGGCTAACCCCCCTGTGACGACCCAGCTGAAGCTCTCGGCTCCTCAGGCGAAGTCTGCCTTGTCCGAACACGTTAAATTTAACATCGCCAAATTATCTGAGGCGCGGGAAGCGGCCATGAAAAATTCTGAACTCCGCCAGAAGGCGAACGAGAGGCTTCGGCTGGGGCGGGTACATGTGTTCAAATGGAAACCAGGGGACAGGGCATGGTTGCACTGTCCCCAGGTGCCGCTGGCGACATCGTCAAAGTTGGTACGGCCGTGGCGGGGGCCCGTGGAGGTCGTACAGGTCTTGTGGCCGCAATGCGTTCGCGTCAAATGGGGGAGGCGTCGGTGGTACGTGCACCCCTCAAGGTTGAAACCGTTCATTGCGCCGCCCCGTGGTTCGCACACACACACGCATGGCCAAACGTGTGAGGGGTCCGCCGACTCCCCGACGTCGCTGCTCTCGCCTAACCTGACATCAACTGTTCCATCTCCAGGTGCAACAGGAGTGACGGGTCCACGCCCGCCAACCCCTCCCGGAGGGGTCGGGGGTCACTCGGCAGCGAAGCCAGACTCTCTCGCACCCGGACCGTCAACAACCGCCACTGAGCGTGCCGGGACGGGCCCTTGTGACGGGCCCGCCGCGAGAACGCGCGCCAAAACGCGCAGACTATTGTGAGTTTGGCCGTTGGGGGGCCCTTGCGGACAGTGGGGGGAGGCGTCCGGAGTGCGTGTATATATGTTGGTTTTGGGGAATGGGGTATTTATTCGGGGGGGTGCGTCGGGTTATTTTTTTTCTCTTCCTATTGTTGTTGTTGTTATAGTTGTCATTGTTCTTGTTAAAATTACGCGAGGCACACACACGGTTTTGGGGAGGGATGCACCTTTATTCTGATTTTTTTTGCAGCCGGGGACGGCTGCGAGCTGTACAGGGGGGGGTAATGTAGAGGTGTAATTGTGTATGGGCACGGATGGCTAACAAACACAAGGGGCGTGGTTAGGGCCGTACACAGAGGAGGTGCTCACACCGACGTCCGCACCTGCATCCCCCACGGGCATCTCCCGGGGGCCGAGTACTATAAAAGGTGGTGAGCCGGAGGGCTCGAGGTCGAGTATTAGCTTAAACCAGCGAAGACTGAAGACCAGCTAGAATAGGCCCCGGAGCTCCCCTGGCTCGCTGTCCTTGTCAGGGCCGACCAGGGCAAGCCGGTGGCGTGGCCCCGAGAGCCCAGACTGACGTTCTTATAAGAGCCGGTCTGGAGACTCAGGGTGCCGGGATCCCAGCTTGACCAGGGCTGGGATAGGTAGCCTCCCCTAGCTCCGTAGTGGAGGACTTGGGCGTAGGTTAGCGGGGTTAGATGTTGTGTCTCCCTGTAGCCGAGTGAAGGGGACGATACCCCCTTAAGTACTGTGTGTACCCGTTACTGTGCACAAGTTGGTGTTAATAAATAAGTGTGCCTCCGACCCCGTCGTCAAAGCCTCCTGAATACTTACTACACCTGTAAATGCTGCGTTGTCTCTCCACCAATCACGCGCTCTAAACGGGGGTCAGGGGTCGGAGGGCGAATGACGCTGCCCTCACACCGCGCGAGTCCCTGCGGCGGTAGACGGAGCTGGTACCTGTGGACGCGCAGACCCATTTCCCCACGCTACGAGCGCACACACCTGCACACACGCGACACCCACTCGTGTGCCACTCTACGCAGCGCTCCCACGTGGCGAGCCGCTGTGTACACAGCACCACACGCGTTCCCACTTCTCAGCGAGATCACACGGAGACACGGTCAGCTATTAAGGATTTATTGTTTGCTACCTAGGACTGGTTTTTGAGTCAGTATGAATCGACGAGGCTGGCCTATTCTACTACCCCTGGACCTATTCCCTATTTATCGGCTACGATCCTAATTCACCTTCTTACTCACTGTTAGGTGCTCACGGCATTCCGTTGATCCCGTGCTCGCAGCATACCTCGATGCGTCTCATGGACGTCCGGGTCGCTGGGCTGGAGAGCGTCTTGTCGCCTGGTGCTGGAGTAAGAGAGGGCGATCTCCCCTTTGCGCCCCCTTTTTATCCTCCCTACATCAAAGGGATGCGGCTCCGAGCGTGGTGGCGGCCCCCTCCCAGTTTTTCTTTAACAATGGGCGCGCGCCTGTCAGCACGCGTACGTTGGTTCCGGGCGCCCTTGCTATGCTAATCAGATGCGCTGCGTGTTGCGGAGTTTATTCTAATTAATCCCTTTCTCATGCATGGCGCCTTGGTCTTGCGCATTATGCAGCGGCGTCCATCACCACGGCCTGCTGTGGAAGTTAAGCGCGGAGCCTCCGCATGTCTCCACCACCTGCCCCATCAATTGCGCACTATGCGTCCGAGTCGCCTCTCTGATTATTTGCATTTCCAGCCCTATCCTTTAACTTCCCTAACAATGGCACCTACGCACTCGAGCCTGCTTTGGCACGCTAAACTATGCCGCCCCGTCCCTCCTCTGCCTGTCTCGTCGACCCGTGGGGGTGTGTGTGGGGGGATGCGTTTCAACCGCGGTGGCCAAATGCCCTTCGCCGCGACCATACCATCTTAAGGCCGGTCGCAGCGCCGCGGTGCAAAGTAGCGTCGGGGGAGGTCGTCCAATTCCCTGGTCGCTGGAAACCGTGAAAGTTAATCCCGATATGGGTTTCTCGGATAAAAACCGGTCGGTCAGGTGACCTCCCCACGGAGCTCTATGGAGGGGGGGGGGAAATGCGTGCGGGTGTGTTCATGTGAGGTGAGGTGAGGGGGACGCGGGGTCGGCTCCGTCGCTTGGTGGTGGCGAGGTCGTAGATGGGGCGCCTGCTGAACAGCTTCGTGGCGGCGGCATCACAGAAGTATGGTCAATTAACCGACTCATTGAACAGGTGCATTGACAGAAATGGCTGTATCCCGACCATGTACTCGTTTAAGGATGAATGAACCTAGTGGAGGTCTAGGACCAGTTCTTTTACCACTCGCCCGACAGGTGTTAGCTGTGGCTGATAATAGAACTATAGTGATCGGTTTCATAATGCAGTGCGAAAACAAACAATTACCACCTCTGCTTATGCATCCACAGGACTTTAACAGATTTTTGGGGCAAGTGCTGTTAGTGAGCACCTTTGACAGATGGCACAACAAACGAGGGTAGTGAGTGGCCAGCACCACGCCCGGCTGCCCTTGCCTCCAAAGTGGTGATGTTTACACACCGCAGCAGGTATTCATTTAAGGCTGAGTCGACCTGGGGGCGGTAGAAATAATTCGCCACTGTTATTGGCCGTGAGTGGCAATCGAAATCTGGTCGCCGGTTTTCGTGGTACAGGACGCCAAGCGCTATACTACAGCTCCTTCGCATATGCACAAACACAATTGGCTCATGTCGAGAAAAAAAACCCGAGCGTTTTTGGGACAAGTCCACTGTGGCACAGGTGGTGCCTGTAGGGCCCAACTATACAAATTTAACTCGTGGACACCGAGCGCCAAAGGGGAGCTTGGCGCAGGCACTGGAATCATCATTGGTCATGGCATGAATGAGTAATGAGAACCGAATGTAAATTCCAGCCGAGCTCTAAATACCTCACCATTTTTTTAATACAATCACAGCAGCGTGCTGTTATTGCTTAAGTAGTTGTGTGTTTTTTTTACGTCGGAAATTATGCAGATGAAAAAACCGTGGTTATGATAATGTATTTCTGTTAAATTTGGCACATTCATAGACACGTGGCACAGCGTTAAGTGCCCTTGTGTTATGAACTCGGTGACTTGGGTTAGATCGCTGGCTTCAGCTAACTAACATCGGTGTTGTGTGGGTATATCCCAACTAGTCGTGTCTCTCACAATAACTTGTTAATCTGGCAGCGACTAAAAAAAAACACAGGCTTGCAATAATACAAATCTTAACAGCTATAGTCAAGTAAGCCAAATGACGGTCTGGTTAGCGCATTGCACTGTGGGTAGGATATGATGGGTTTGAATCCCGCCTGTGACGAGCGATATCTGGAGAAGTTCTGTGCTGCTTCTAACTTCACCAATTCGTGCTCACCACGTGTGCGGGTGAAGGTATAAGAATAGGGGTTTTACCCTTTCTGGCAATAAAACAGTTGTGTTAAGACGTTCAAACGCCAAACAGAAACCTTTTGCAAGGAATAATGTCTGCATTAACCACACGTACTTGTGGTGAACATGCAAACAAAAACATGCTCTGGTAATATATGGTGCATTGTCTTTGAAACTGATTGGTCTACACCATCAGTTTGATTGGTCTACACCTGTTTTATTGCCAGAAAGGGTAAAACGTATTCTTATCCTTTGATACTGGCAAGAAAGGTCCCATGTTGTGTGGGTGAAGTCTGCCCAAACAACTCCCCCTTCAGCAAAAAGGCATGAAAAAAATAAAGAACTTTTTTGCATAACATAAACTTGTGAGGACTTTGTTAGGCAAGAATATGTGTTAAAAGGTACAACTCATTAAAGACAACGGCGGAGAATACGCGAAACAAATTTATAAGAAAAAAACATGTTAAAGCAATACAGAAACACTTCTAAGCCTGGAAGGAAAGTAAAAATAATAATCGGTAACAGTTACCTCGTTCAAGTTGCGTTTTTTTTTTGCCATGGGAAACCAGAATACAGTGCGCAGAAACTACGTGGGAAACCATTTTGAAACTTTGAAAACTGCAATGTGGTGCACACGGATAAAACTTTAATTGAAAAAAATACATTCTCCAGCTTATAAGATGTGCTCCCCCCCTGTATTTTAGAACAAAAGTTAAAGGTGCCTGTCATAATCTGGTAGGTGTGTTTGTAACTATTTTTTATTTTAACCGCATTGCACTGGGCACAATTTTGGGGTGTGTCTTATTTTCTGGGGTATCTTGAAATCTGGAGAATGTTGCATTAGTAATTCATGAACGCGTATGTTCACGTGACAACTTTATTTGTTTGGCCGTGTCGGGTGGAGGAGAGTGTACGACACTCATTTTACTCACACGATCCGCACCAAAAAAAATCAATCGTGAATCATAACATCGGTCGCGAAAGCCTACGGCGTGTTAAATGCTGCTGGATTTGCCAGACGTTACTAACGAGATAAATCCATTGACATTATGTGGTTTTATTTCATGTGCATGATATACAATGGCAATTTGAAATCTTAATATATCTCCTGGGCATTGGAGGCGGGGTGGAGGGGTGAAAAAAACTCTTGTTTTGGCTCCCCATTGCCCGTGCCTCTGATGTGGACCGTGATACCCATGCGGTCACCTACTGTGTTGTAAACTGCCTCTCTCTCTTCACGGCACATGCTGCACGGATGGTGATTCCCTGCTGAAATTACAGGCTTGGCTGCCGGAAACCAGCTCTTGTCTGCATGCGGACTGCTCCAGCTGTGAGCACACCAATTGATGAACAACCCAGCTGGTTATTTAGTTTAGACGAATGCATTCAGAGACAACAATCCGACTCAGCGGCACCCTGGTGCAATGGAGCAAATGATGTGACATTTAAGCGCATCCTCTCATGTCCTGGACCGTACAGAATACGGATATGAAATGTGGTGTTTATATATTTCAAACAATAATGGCCATTCATAATTTATACAATTAACAATTATCGTGGGAAAACATTTTTAGCAATTAAAAAATCCATTGGTTGATGAAGGCCTGCCCATGCTTTTTGGTCATGGGGGTTGTTTGACTGTGCTTCACCACAATGATCAGTGAGAGCTTGTGAAGGGAGGAAGGCCCAGGACTGGTTCAGATAACATTCACTAGTAATGTTAGTCATGTCTGAAATTCGAACTCTGGTCGCTGGGTTCATTGTGCGGTGCGCGAACCACGACACTCCATGGCGCAACTTTGTACAACTGTCGGCCAATAATTCTTCTGTGGTCAATAAATTATCACTGCTCTGTGGGTTGTCAACGATGGTTACCTGAGAGATGGAGCGTAGTCCTCAGCCTAAGAATTCGGGATTTACACCACTGGCTTGGCCCACTTCGAGAAATGAACACAATCCTATCTATGCTCATTTTGAACAATAAGATACTCGAAATATATATATATATATGTTACGATATTTAAACAAAAATTACTTAATTCAGCGTTTTATTAAATTGTCAGGACATTGTTCGCCGTTCACATTGATGTTTTGTTCATTCATATTGCTCGACTCATTTTTTCCCATCTACTATATATGCGTGCATATTTCCATATACATATGAAACTATACTCTTTGGTTTTTTCGGTAAAGTCACGTAGGTAAAAAATATAAAATAAATTAAAATGAAAACAAATAAATTAAATCACGACGTTTCGGAAGCAGCACAAGCAAACCTTCATCAGGTGTAGCCTGCTCCAGCAAAATTACTGAGGCGTATGAAGAGAGTTATTAAGAGACAACGTGTTTATATAGGGTGTTGGAGGGGGGAGGAATCAAGGGGTCGGGGGGGGGGGTATGTGGCAGGCCGTGTGGACGGTCGGGCACGGGATTAGCATGAGTTAAGCCGATAGACAACCATCTGTATTCTTTCGTGATGTCAGGGGAGGGGAGTTTGTGCATGAGTGCAGTGCCTGCAACGACGAGTGATGGTGGTGTATCAGGCTGGGAGTAAAAAACTGGAAGAAATGGATATGGCTGTAAAATTATAAGGCAGCTAAAGTTAGACTTGGTTGATGACATCTTTCATATGAAACTGCTCATGACGTGCAAGACAGGAGGATTGCAGCCATCTCGTAACATTATGGAAAATCATCGAAGAAACACGAACTTAATAATGCAATGAGGAACGTTGTTTTCCCCCAACACATCCACACTGACACGCACTGCCTAATTAATTGGCTGCTGTTTTAAACCCCTCTTGATAATTTGTGACAAACAGAAAAATTTCAACCTTTTATCCAAATTGACATTCTCAGAATTTTCCCTGAGCAAATCCAATTTTCCCAACACGCAGTTCTCGTTTGCCAATTAGCGGTGCTTTAAATATTTATTTTTATATTCACGAAGGTCCTTTAAAAACGATTTCATTAAATAAGTAAATAAATAGCTGACAAACATCCCCCTTAAAGGCTGTTCGGGCAAGTGCTGTTGTCGTGTGCAGTGTTTATGAAGGCTGGAACAGCGCATGGGGAATGGGTGGTTTGTCCAATACCACTCCCGACCACCTTTATTTCACTAAGTGACGGTTACACACCACTCCAATATCTAGGGAGGCTCAGGACCGGCTGGTGAGGATATAACTCGCCAATGATGTGTTAGCCATGGCTGGAAATCAAACTCAGGTTCGACATGTACACAACGCGAGCGCGCTAACCACGGCACCCCACTGCCATCTACACACGCACACACTCCATACATATGTACTGCGGAAATATAATTGCACACCACACATGACACATATGCGATTTACTCAACGCTTGTTAACAAAAATAAAATATGTGCTATAAATGTGTAATACCTAGAATGTATTATTAACGAGGCATTCCCGCTGCCTGACAGTACACGTTTCTGTTGTGTGTCGGCATCATGCTCAATTGAGCCACTTGTTATGCACAGCGTTTCCCAGCGCTCGAGCAAGACAGCAGGATCTCATCCTTACAGGGTTTTAAAATATCAGTCGTCCACCCGATAAAAAAATAAAAATTACAAGCCGTGTATAGACGTTTTTATCGATCCACTGCTGGATGAGGGCCTCAACGTTCCACGCTGTGGTGGGTTGTTTGGCCACATTAAAACACAATTATTTGGTGATGCTGCTGCGTTTGCAGTGGCGCACGAGCACAATTAACTAAAACTTCAAACACACTCGTAAACAACACCTTACAAGACAATATATAATCGGCAACGTTTTGGCCAATGGTGCCTTCTTCACAGCACATGAAGGCTGAGAGCACAGATGTTGGGGCATAGTACAGTAAAAATACTTTTTGGTGGTACAATATTTACTTTTAACTATGTAAGACTGTATATATATATAAACAATGTGAGAAACTATTCTTAATACATTTGGAAAGAGAGCGGCCAGAGTAACAGTGTGCGCACCTGAAAAAATAACTATAATCGCACGCATACGGTAGGGGAGAAAATTAAACACGTGCATAAACGTGCCTATCTATTCCCCACAATGACCTTCACATTGGTAATTATTTGAGCATTCTCTGATTCTCTTGGGGAATCAGGGAGCACCGACCGGAGCACAGACTTTCAACTTATAATCGGGGTCAATGTTAGCATTAAACATGCATTTTCTATACATCACCGTCAGCTGCCCTCTGTGACCTGGTCTAAATGGGATTCATCCAACATTACCTGGCCACATGTATCATTGCGAAGAAAGCAGCCGGAGCGTCTGAGAACGGAGAGACTCGTGTGGCATGAGGGACATGGCCGAATATGGTCGTGTTGCAAGTGTAATGTTAGGGAACTTTGTCAACGAGAGTGTAGTGACATAAATGGAGTCACTATGGTGGTTAGCGCAAGCTACCATCACAAGAATGGAACTGTGGGTCTTGGGCCTCTCTCGGGCACCAGAGTGGGTATGGCATGGAAGCAGGCCCTAGGGGGCATGGTTCTAGTGACAGTGAAAGAGAGGTCGAGTGAGGACATGACAGTTTGGGTTAGAGGCCAACCGCAACTGAATTTCTGGTTTCGGCCGAAACCGAAAGTAAAAAATTGACTTTAGTCCGAAACCGAGAGTAAATCGAAATTAACTTTTTGGCTTCGGCCGAAACAGAAACCGTGCTGAAAGAGGCCATTTGCCAACTTCCGGCGCCGAAACCGAAACCTAATTTTGGTCGGCCTCTAATTGTCAGACTTAGAATCTCGGTATCAACATGCGTGTAGACTGAAGCGAACGCAACACATAAGCTAAGGCGGGCAGGCGGCTGGGAACAGACAACAGAGGCACTTTGTTGTCATTCCGCCAAAGAGACTCCACCCACGGATGGAGATGCAGGCTGCCGTTTGTTGACCGGTCGTATATACATTAGCAGACCATGGTTGCGGCTGTAACCTCGCTCCCAAGCTGCTGCTGCTGATGTGTGTGTGTGTTTGCAGCCTATCGCATAGGATTGCCTAGCGCCGACTGACCAGTCGATAGGCAGAGTGATAGACGTAGCACTAGCGTTATATTCTAAACATAGATCTTCGGTTGACGAGTGACGACCGAAAGTCAATATCAGTTTCGGCCGAAACCGAAACCAGACCGAAAGTTAAAAATGGAATTTCGGCCGAAACCAAAAGTATGCCGAAAGAGGCCATTTTCCAACTTTTGGCGCCGAAACTGAATTTCGGTCGGCCTCTAGTCTGGGTGACCCCAAGAGGGCACGTGACCGGACGAGGTGGCAAGGGGGGCCCAAAAGGGGGAGAGAGGGACACGTGATGTAGGGGCCAGAGTCTTCAGGAAGGATCTGGAAGGAGGCGTGGCCAAGGGCGGAGCCCGGCCACACCACGGCCGATAAAGTCCGAGTCCCGAGCCCCAATCGGCGCTGTTCTCTGGAATCAACCCTCGGTGCTACGTCTCTCTGATCTTTGGTCTTCGCTCGGCATCGTGGGTCAGTCAGAATGTTACTGACAGACCCAGTTATGTAGTTGCCTCGTTGTGGCTTAGTTAATACTCAAAGTTGCTATCACCTATGTTATTCAATACGTTTATGAATTTACCCAGTTGGGGTGTTGAAATAAACGTGTTGCCTCCAAGTCACGTGTGTGCCTCCGAGAAGAACACTACAAGAGTACTACCATGGTCGAATGGGCAGACAATTGGACTTGTAATCCAGTGGTCGTCCGTTCGATTCCCCTCTTCACCAGCACTCCCCACTCCCCCCCCCTCCCAACTCTCTCTGTCAGTGTGGGAACCACAGTCCATTGGCAGGTCACATGTGGGTACCTTAAAGCTCCGATTGGCACGGTTGGTTACGTACGTTGCCAAAGACGTTCAACATACGCACTTATACGGTACGTAAACTCGTCGGTACTCCCACCTCTTCTAAGACATTCGGCCAGTGTGGAAGAGGAGGCAGAGCTACCTCGGAGTGGAGGCCTTTCTATCAGCAGGAGTGTGAACATGTGACTACAGGGCTGCACCTTTACCTTGAAACGTATGAACATGGTTCGGTTTGAGACCCCCCCCCCCCTTCCAACCCAGCTTATATATATGCTCCAAGCACGTGTGCTGTTTCATTCAGACGCTGTCGCCTTGACAGACCTGGTTTCACCTGAGGACGGCTGCTTGCGTTGTGGCCGAAACGTCGTGAGAATTATTTTATTATGTTTTATTTTTATTATTTTATTACTTCCCTTCTACGTGACTTTACCGAAAGAACCAAGAAGATGAATCCCTGCAGTCACGAAAGCTTTAAATCGAAATGTAATAAGTTAATCGGCTAAACATGCAAATCGCATCCAAGGATTTCCATGCTGTCAGCTCAATGCTCTAACATGGGAATTATCCCTCGGAGATAATGAGCCACCTCCAAATTCTTTGTTATTTATGTGACTTTCAAATTTTTCTGGACGACCGTGGAATTAATCAGTGTGCCTAGATGTTCCATTCAACACACATGGTTATAAAATATGGTTATACAATTGATATAGATTTCACATCAACAAATTAGCACCACGCTTTTACATAGCTAATCTACGACGTAACAAGACAAGCCAAAACGGCCTGAACATAAATATTGTTTTGACATGTGTAGTGTAGCACAAGTTGGAGACGAGGTATTTGCAGGAGGCACCTTCTTTATTGACACTCTTAGGTTCACATGTTCCTTCGGATGTCGTATACCCTCGCCTAGACGCAACCCTGACCGTGTTACACTGACGGCGTCGACTGAGACAGCCAACAATTATCCGGCCGTGCAATGATCTAGTGAAGACGACAGCGACGAAGGCGGTGTAGATGACAGCGACGACGTGACGAGTCCACTCCCAGAACCGCTGCTTTTATTCTACTCGGCGCGGCCTGGCTCCGCCCTGGCTCCGCCCTGACCACGCCTCCCTTCTCGAACCCACTAGCGGGTTCCAGGGACTTCCCGATGAGGTCTTCCGTGACCCCTGCCCCAGTTCCTCCACCCTGCCGGCACATCCGTGTATATGCTCGACGGGGTGTATGCTAACTGTCCACCGCAGTTGCCGCTGCTGGACAGCAGTCGGCGCTTTGTCACTACACATGTATAACAAAAATAAAACACATTTAGCCAACATAGTCTGTCAGGGCAAGTGCCATTAGCACCTATAGAGGCCGGCATAGCTCACAAGGGCGTAGTATGGCCAACACCACGTCCGGCCGCCTTTGTCCCCCCAGTGGCAATGTTTACACATTGCACCAGGTACTCATTTGAGGCTGAGTCGATCTACGGGAGGCCCAGGACTGGTTCAGATAATCCCTAACACTGGTGTTGGCCAGGAGCGGGAATCGAACTCGGACCGCCGGAGTCGTAGCGCAGCGCGCTTACCGCTGCATCACCGCTCCCACACACACGCACACATGCGCTGGCGGTGTTGGGTTTTCACTATGGCAACAGCCACGTGGCCTTTGTGATTGATGCGCATCGGAGGCCGGCCGCATTGTGCGGCGTTCTTTGAAAATGTTAATTACACGACTATTTACAGGATTTTCACCGTCAAAAGTTTTGTAAATAAAATGGATTAACATTTTTCTTTAAGACTGCTACTGCTGATAAAGAGAATGTTACCATTCTATTCATGACACCTTTCTTTTTTCTTTCATGAAAGCCCCATTGGAAGTGTTTTTTTGCAATGGAGTTTCGGTCCTAAATATGACTTTCTATCTTTGACTTTACGCAAAACTCCACAACAAGACAATGCATCTCATATAACAGAAGTGCATCATTATTCCTATAAAAAAATTTGTTTTACTTTGTTTGGTGAAAAGTCTAATGACTTTGCTGCTCCACGTTTCTGGAGCACCCTTATCTACAGCTTTGTTCTCTCCCTTCACTCCCCCACTCTATGTCCCTATTAGACTCCATCATAGGGCTTGCTTGCACCTGCACCTAACTTTTTCCCGTCACCTCTTGCTCTCACATTATTTTAGCGCATTCTTTTTCGATTTTGCGTGCGTTTCCTTTTACGACCGTTAAATACCTCGTTTTTTCGCTGTGGAAATATTCCTTAAGGACCCTGTACTCATTCTCTGCAGTATTGATATTTTAGTTTATTGCTGCTGCTCCACACACCACAGATCTCATTTTGTAAAAATCCAGGAAACTGGCTAAACGGGACCGCCCGTGAACTCAAACATACCAATCAGGAACGTTGCTTTCACTTGGTACCGTTATGCAGCCATAATTTAAGGCCACTCGACAACACTTCCACCGAGATCTTCAGATGAGCGATTCTTTGAGTGCCTCTCTATCGAGGATGAGTCTTCGCACTCGGAGATCGTCAGATTAAGTGTAAAACCCACATGTTCTGTAAATTGCTTCGCTTGTGCAAACACAATAGCACGTCAATTCGTAGGAGTCTCACGTGACAGCCCAGAATTAAAACCGAACAGCTCAGTGACAATGACCCACAACTGTTACGACAGCATTAGATCCATCCGTGCGCCACTCAGCCACCTTTCACATTTCACTTTCTCGGCTTTGCAACTGTGTAGCCTCCAACTGTTTATCCTGCGATAATTTATCCCTTGTTCTCGTCGCTCCCTCATACAATGCCGCACAAACTCATCTGCACTGTCCCACCCCACACTTTCCCTCCACCTTCCCCGCAGTTCGTGCTGGGCTTCGCGCTGCCGCTCCTCATCATCTCGGCCGCCTACTGGCGAATTCTGCAGCGCCTGCACTCGGCCATCGTCCCCGCCGGCCACAACCGCGGCGTGCACGCCCGCACGCGCAAGGTCACCTGCTTCGCCATCGCCATCTGCATTGTCTTTTTTGTGTGCTGGGCCCCCTTCTACGCCCTGCAGCTGCTGCAGCTGCAGAGTTCCTTGGCACCGAGCGGCTCGGACGCGTTCCTGCGCGCCTACAACGTGGCGATCAGTCTGTGCTATGCCAACAGCTGCCTCAACCCCTTCGTCTACATGGCCATGTGCGCCGCCTTCCGCCGCCGTGTCGCCGCCGCCGCGTGCTCGTGCCGCCGCAGGGCCCACGGCGGCGCCGACGGTGTCGGAGCCGCCGCCGCTGGGCGGGGCGCGAGGGTCGAGCGCCGGCAGGGGGGCGGCGAGGCGGAGCGCGAGCCCGACAGGGAGATGGAGAGCCTGCCCAAGGCGGCGGGCGAGCGGCCGCTGGGGTCGGAGCGCACCGAGGGCCGGCGCGGCTCCTCGTGCGCGGAGGTTGGCGGAGGAGGGGGACGCTGCGCGCACGGCAACGGGGAGGGGGAGGGGGGAGAGTCGACGCTGCGGTTGGAGAGCGTGACGGACGAGGCGCGCTGGGCGGGCGCGCGCGAGCAGAGCTCCGGCCCCTGCTGCCACTGCCCCCTGTCCTTGGAGGTGCGGGCAAGCACCGGCGCTCGGGGTGGTGCGTTGTGAGCGGCGCCACTGCCGCCGCGAGGATTGACGCACTTGCGGGTGAGCCGGCGGAGCGGCGTGACAATAGGGACTTGAGGATGCGCGGTCGCCAAGGCCACGCCGGCTTGTGCAGGTGTTGATGTTACGGGGCCTTCAGGAAGCGACGCTCTAGCCTCCCTATATTCTGCCTAGAATAATGCATGCACAACTTCAATGTATAGCTTACAAACCACATGAAGAAAGTTTGATGGGCTTTAATTACGTGAGAATAATTTTTATTCATAGCGAGAATAACAACGTGACGATCGTTTGAGAACCCCCATATTGAAAACGCGTTTGAGTAATCAAAATGTTCACAAATGTCCTGTTGTCTTTTGCGAGCAATAATTTCGACGTATATATTATTTTCGGGAATGCGTCTCGTGAAGACACACACCCCCAACTGGTCCACCATGACAGAGCGTTCTCTCGTGCTACCGGACACCACAGCAAAGCAATTTATTTTGATAGATGAAAAATTGTAACACTGAGTTGGGCAGTAGTGCACAAGCGATTTTAATAAAACAAAAAATTGAAGACCTTCATAAGTTTGGTGAAGTGAGGACCAGGACCTCTCCTGATATCACTTGCCACCAATGTCAGCCGTGGCCAAGAATCAAACTTGGGTTACAGTGAGTTCATGGTGGGTTCATAGCACAGCACAGCACACGAATCACTCCACTACTACCACTTCCACCCAGCTGAATAGGAAGGCTCAGTATATAACCTATAAAATAATGTATTTGTCTGTCTGTCTATCTGTCCGTCCGTCTGTCTGTCTGCGCACATGCGCTTGCGAGGGATTTGGCTCTCAAATGGTGGGGTTTGCGTAAAAAAATTTTTTCCAGCTACCACGCGGTAAGCCCCGCGGTGGGCAAGCGCTATTCCGTTTTCCCATCCGTTACCTTTACATTAGTTAAAATAGCGTTTATTTGCGATTAATCTTTATTAAAACATTTAGATTTGAAATTATTGATTTATTTCCCTTCACCGCTTCAGGAGTGCCAACGCAGCAGGCTGCACTTGCGCACAACGCCCACTCGGTAAGCCCCTAGCAATCCACACGCACCATCACCGCAGGTAGCAACGCACACACGACCGGCACAAATTTTCATTCACATCACACATGCAGCAAAAACACACTAAACAGTTTAGTTATTTTCTTGGTTCTTTCAGTAAAGTCACGTAGAAGGGAAATAATAAAATAATAAAAATAAAGCATAATAAAATAATTCTCACGACGTTTCGGCCACAACGCAAGCAGCCGTCCTCAGGTGAAGAACATGTCTGTCGGAGAGACAGCGTCTGAATGAGCACCACCACGCTTGGCAGCGTATATTTAAGCTGGGTTGGAGGGGGAAGAGCGCCTTGACAAAGGAATTTGCATATCAAGATGAATTTAGCATATTTATGGGAAATGCAGGTATGGGATTAGTCACTACTTGTGGAATGCGTAGGAGGTGGGGTGGGGGGGTTTCAAAGTCATATTATGCCCGTGCATTATGCAGGATTAGCAGCATCAAAGGGAGGGAGTAGGGTTAGTAGTAATAAATGGAAGGAATTTTAATAGTAAGGAGCTGTAGCAGCTAACCCACCACGTGAAAAACTAAAATATAAACTACATCTGTATCATTAATATACTAAATATACTATCCAATAAGCTGAGCTACTAACAGTAAGTCATACATTACAATTCTATGTCGCAAAAAATATAATATGCCTCCAGCTAAACTCGTTCATGAGGCGATCCACATATACAAACACAGAGACAATTTCAACCGAGAAGATGGATTCCGGCTCAGCAATCATTGGAAGGACGTAATACACCATTTCGGATCTTAACTGATTGTGTTCACGTTTACGGTGACTTTCAGACCACAGTCCACTCACTGGCATTGACTATATATCTTTTATTCTCCGAAGGGAATGGTTAATGTTCTCCGCTGCACGTCTCCTATCACCACTCTCCCATTGACATATTTCGTTGCCTCCTCTTAGTACATTTCACGCGAAGGTCAATGGTATAGTGTATAGCAGATTATATAATGATAAATAGTATAAAAGTGTAATGTTTAATATAATGTATAAGGTAATATATAGTTTCGTAATTGTATAGTGAATATACAGCAGTGTGGTATACAGTAGGGTGGGTAGAATAATACATAGTGTAATATTACAATGTATAGTCTGAGGTATGGGTGGTGTATACTAATGCAGTATATAATTAAATGTTGGGTTTGTCTATGGCAGTATATAGTACGGGGTAGACCCGTGTGATGTAAGAGAAAAAAGTTTAGCTGGAGGCATATTATATTTTTTGCGACATAGAATTGTAATGTATGACTTACTGTTAGTAGCTCAGCTTATTGGAGAGCATATTTAGTATATTGATGATACAGATGTAGTTTATATTTTAGTTTTTCACGTGGTGGTTTAGCTGCTACAGATCCTTACTATTAAAATTCCTTCCATTTATTACTGCTAACCCTACTCCCTCCCTTTGATGCTGCTAATCCTGCATAATGCACGGGCATAATATGACTTTGAAACCCCCCCCCCACCTCCTACAAATTCCACAAGTAGTGACTAATCCCATACCGGCATTTCCCATAAATATGCTAAATTCATCTTGATATGCAAATTCCTTTGTCAAGGCGCCCTTCCCCCTCCAACCCAGCTTAAATATACGCTGCCAAGCTTGGTGGTGCTCATTCAGACGCTGTCTTTCCGACAGACATGTTCTTCACCTGAGGACGGCTGCTTGCGTTGTGGCCGAAACGTCGTGAGAATTATTTTATTATGTTTTATTTTTATTATTTTATTATTTCCCTTCTACGTGACTTTACCGAAATAACCAAGAAGATGAATCCCTGCACTCACGAAAGCTTTAAATCGAAACTTTCGTTATTTCTTCACAGTATGATTTCCTCTTCTCCCCACCCCACCCCAATGCATCCTCCAACTACCATAGAGCCCCTAGATATTCTTATTATAGCGCTTAAATTGTATTATTGTAGCGTGGACGGGGGGAGCGGCCCAGCCCCCAACCTGCCAAGGTCACACCTCGCCCGGCTGGGAAATCTAGGCGCGGCCGAGGGCTCTGCACGGGACTAGGCCTCACCATGCCAATGTTAGGCACAATATCCTTTTCTTCTTTCCCTAACCTCGCCTTGATAGCAACCCCGTTATTTTTCGAATAACCTTCCTAATATTACATTACCTACGTTTGTGTTCAGACAACTTCTTTTTTTGACAGCTCACAACTCATTTTTAGAAAATCACTTGGTCGTTTATTTTTTATTTGTTAACTCGCCTTCATGGAAACATACGCTTTCCATTACTACCTTGCAAATATTACATTAATACTGTTTGTGTGCAGACAACTGACATTTCTATTCCTTGCTTCTTTCACTAAACTCACGAACATTGTAACCTATGATTACAATTATCACCTTACAAACATTACATTACGAAAGTTTGTGTGCAGAAAACTATGATTTCTCCTCCTTGCTTCTTTCGCTAAACTCACGTACATAGAAACCTGCTAATTTCATATTCACCTTGATAATATTACAATGTTTGTTTTATTTTGGGCGCATATGACATTGCTTACTAACCTTGCCCATTATTAAGATATTTATTTCAGTGCAAAACCACGTGCACAGAAACCTCTTCTTTACATACTCACCTTCCTTTTATTACATTGATAATGTTACGTGCAGAACACTATTCTTTCCATTCATTGCTTATTTTGCTAAACTCACGTAAATAGAAACCTGACATTTAAAAAAGCACCTTGGAAATATATTTTGTGTACTTACACCTAATATTTTACATTGCCCTTGGACATTATTACTCTTTGTTTGTGTCAGCTAACGTTGCTAGAACCATTAATTTTAACGATTCACCTCGCAAATATTACATTCATAATGTTTGTGTGCTGACTACTACCATTTACCTTTATCTATATTTATATATTCTAAATTACCTCTAGGTCCTTGTCTGCGTGTGAGTCCCTGTCTGTGTCTGCCACCATGTGTGTCGGTCTACGTCCATGTGCGTGCGTGTATAAGTCGATGTGTGTGCGAGTCGATGTGTGTGTGCATGACTTAATCTATCTGTGTGTCAGTCGATGTGTGTGTGTGGCTCCATTTTACTGTGTAAATCCATCACTTTGTGTGCGTGTAGGTGCATGTGTGCATGTGAGTCGATGTGTGTGTGAGTCAATGTGTGCGTGTGCCTCCATGTGAGTATGTCAGCCCATTTCCTTGAGTATGTGGAGGTGCATGTGTGTGTGCGTCGATGTGTCTCTGCATGTGTGCGTATCTAAAGTCGATGTCTGTGTGTGCGAGTCCGTATGTTTGTGTGTGCGTTAGTCAATGTTTGTGTCTCAGGGTCCATGTGTGTGTGTGGGAGAGTCGATGTGTGCATGTGTCGGTCGATGTGTGTGCGTGGCTCCATGTGAGTGTAAGTCCTTTTCTTTGTGTGTGTGTACGTGCATGTGTGTGTGTGAGAGTACATGTGTTTGTGTTACTCCATGTGTGTGTATCTGAATTCGGTGTGTGTGTCAGTCCATATGTGTGTGTGTGTGTATAAATCGAAGTCTTTGTGTGTGTGGGTCAATGTCTGCAAGTGTGTGCAGGTCGATGTGTGGGTCTGCCTTTTTCGCCCGGGCAATGCCGGGCACTTCCCGCTAGTAGCATATAAACTGCGTTATTTATTTGAAATGCAATAGGCCACCAAAAACCAAACCCTTAAAAAAATTTCATCGAATATCAATTCATCATTTAATTAACACAAACTGTTTATTGGCAGATTCATTAAATAGATGCTTTATGTTCAAATGCACTAATTTAACCCTTAAATCCATTGTCAATATCGTGACTTAATAGTTTGCATCATTATTATTATGATTACGTCAGAGAATTCACATGTAAATGAAATTATTTGCAGGTTTTAATTTGCCGTACATTCATCGAAGCATGACGTAAACATCTTACATTGCTGCAAGGCTCGCGCTATTCCCACTATTTGGTGGCTCAAGGTTGGCTCAAAGGTGGTGGTTCTGTGATAACAAATATATGTAATTTAAACAGCGGTGGCTGCCCAGAAAAATGACTCAACTCCTCCTCGGGTTTTTTTTTTATTCTTTTGTTCATTTATATTTGCTCTCTGCCTGCGGTGGAGTTTCCCCTGGACGAGAACGTGGCCAGCCAAACTCCTTATACCAACACCGCTTGTTGAAAAAAGTTAACGCCTACGTTGCCTTTGGAGTTGCGAGCAGGTTACGGGCTGAGCTGCAGGTCATTAGTCGGGTGGGTCTGCTTCTCCAGTGAATAGCACCCCAGGCCTTTTAATAAATGTGGTTGGTCAAAGGACGTCGTTCAATTACTTTGCGCAATAAAAACCCTGACCTTGCGTTGTTATTGATGGGCTTATTTATACCCTGAGGTTAATGTTAAACATTGTTTGATATTGGTAAAGTCGCCGCCCTGGAATAACTTGCTCATGCTACTGCATGAGACAGCTAGCTACACTCGTGAGGGTACTGTGGCCTCCGATCATCATCCTTAATTTGATATGCAGTGTCCTAATATGTTATTGGCTGACTCGTTGGATTTAGACAGAATCGGCGCCCGTGTTAATGTTCGGGCCGAGGCACTTGGTGCTGCGGATGTCTTTCGGACCGACACCAAGTCTGATGACGTACGTGCGATAAGAGTTTCCTTCTGTTGTCTCAATGGTGAAGGACCCATGAAAGATTGTTCACGCGTGATGTTAGACTTGTAAGTGGCAATTGAAGCCAGCCGTTAGCGAGCCCATTACTGTCCATGGATTTGTATGGGGTAAAGTATATGACCGCATGAGACGGCTTCAAATTGAATGTATATCAATAGACAATGCACCGTTGTTATTGGGGTGGGGGGACCTTGCAATGAAATTTGAGTGGCCATCGTGTATCCTTGATTCCAACTGGTGATATTTGAATGCAGCATGTAGGTACACTTTGGACAAGGATGAAGGCAGAGCCTGGCACGCACGCAACGGAGGCTGAGGATGCAAGTCAAACGAAAGGAGCTCCATGGCCCGGTGTTATTGGAGGACTTTCAAGGTCAAAGTCTGTTTGTCTCGTCAGCTGCTCCGCCGGGCCTTCATGGGCGCGGCGAGCGAGACACGGTGGAATCAGAGGAGGCATTGGTGGAGTGCATTCGTAGGCTCCAGCCTGACCCGTGGCCTCGGAATGTCGAGGTTGGGTACAGAGAAGTCGACGGCTGGTGCAAAGGTTTAGTTTCGGACTCGGAAGTATGTATGTTAAACTTATTTCGTACCGTACATAACCAACCATACTAATCAGAGGTGTGGCAAAGTTGCGAGGAGCAACTTAGATGAATTTGTATTGTCCAGAGGTCGCGAGAAGGGACAGTCCCTATGCAAGTTGTCGTCAGTGATTGCAACAATCGCTGTGCGAGTGAGGTTTTGCTACGATGAGCATTTTTGCCAGCCCGATCTGTAACAACGTCGCGAGGGGTCATTCGTCTTAATTTGATAATGAAATTAGTGCTGTGAGCTCAACATAAGCGGTCGATCTGCTGCCATCCACTACAGCAAGAGGGATAGAGAAGCCTCCGATGATATGCATGTCTGTTGAAATATGTGCAATGATTTTTATAGCTTTTCTTTTATGAGTGGACATACCCTTGTCATTATAGCGGGTTGCTTTTGCTTGACATGTCATTCTACTGCTGCGTTGGTGTTTGCAGTTGTGCTTCTCTGCTGTGTGGTTCGCCTCTGAGATTTCAAGTTGTTGTCGTTGTTCGGCATGAACGTTCTGATGTTTTGCTCCTCCACATGCTGGCAACTATTTCAGGACCCGCACTCCAATTGCTGGGAGGGAAAAGGTGTGGGGGTACCCAAACACCTCTTTTAAGATGTCCCGGCCGCATGGAAGAGTAAACCAAAAGAGGCTCTAGAGAGGCCGTCTAGAGCCCCCTCGAGTGGAGGCCCCTTTTGCCAACAGTGGTGTGAGCAAGACGTTGCAGGGCTGCACCTTTAACTTGTTATTTGTCATAACATTTTATCATATATGAATATGTACTGTATATGTGCATATAACTGGTCGTGAAAGAATGAGTGAGCGATTTTTAAGTCCCATGATGTTCCAGGAGGGCTGAATAAGTGTCGAGTCGATGCTTGTAAAATGTACACATGAAGAAGAGAGAAAAAAAAACACCGTAACTTTTTAAACCTAGGCCTAATGAAAAGTTTGTATCTGGAAGTTTTGAAGCGTGCTGAATCTAAATGTCTAATTTTTATCCGATTGCAGTTGTCCCAAGTTGGGTCGCGTACGAAACATATATTTTCTCAAATCTTTCACCACGCTCTATTGCGTGTTAAAATTACTACTTTATGGAAGAGTGCTGCTAAAGTCAATGGAGCACGGCCATGTTACCATTTACTGGTACATTGTATCACCATTGAAGTGCGATACTTGGCGAACACAATCAGTAGTTTTAGATTTTTCCCCGCATGTAAATATTGTTTCTGGAATAATTATAATTCTGTTGCTGTGCTTAAATTAAAATGTCAATGAGTTCAGCATCTCAGTTGTGTGTGTGTGTGTGGGGGGGGGGGTCAAATTAACCTAACATCCCTCTTGGATTGTTAAAGTGAGTAGAATGTTGTGGTTGTTCTACGTAGATACATATATACACGAATGTGGAATTTCCACTCCTGCTGCAGGGTATAAAAAATGAATGAGCACCGCACAAGGCTCATTTAACTGTCGAGGTTTCCCTCGTTTCATGCGGCGGGTTCGGTTTGTGGGATTTCGCATACGTGGGACGAACCTATTTCTGCCGGAAATTCGCTCTGTGTGATTTGGATTTGCTCATATGCGGCGACTATGCGGTCAGATGCGGAACAACATTCCGTGTATACCATTGTTCGTGTACCGTGTGTATGTACTGTGTGTGCTGCATGCGCTACTCGGCAGGCCAGCTGTCACGTGCGGTTTTTCTTTGTGCGCCCGTTATTTGTTGGAATGTAGCTACTACGTACGAGATAAACCTGTGCAGATGTTAAATTGCCTGGCTATGTTGGCACAGTCATTTTATTTTTGTGAATTGTGTCGTGATACGTTTCAGCTTAATGTCATATTCAGCTTCCGGGTATTCATTTACTTATTTTAGATTTTATGGCTTCAGCGGCAAGCAAATGGTACAGGTACAAACAAAGCACGCACAGAGCAACACAAAGCAACTAAACAAATATACACAAAAAAAAATCACAAATGGGTCTTAAACCAGATTAAGCAGACATCCTAAACCTAGACAACAATATTCAACAGAGTGTCTTGTTCATTATCTAATAAGTAACATTGCTGTAATTAGAAAGTACAATATATTCTTGATTGGAAGCTTTCGTGACTGCAGGAATCCATACTCTTTGGTTCTTTCGGTAAAGTCACGTAGGTATGAAATAAAATAAATCACGACGCTTCGGGCGCAACACAAGCGTCCATCATCAGGTGGGAAAGCATGGTCTGCTGATGAGGCAACCTTTTAAAACAGTCTGCCTCAGCAGCAGACCATGCTTTCCCACCTGATGATGGACGCTTGTGTTGCGCCCGCAACGTCGTGATTTATTTTATACCTACGTGACTTTACCGAAAGAACCAAAGAGTATACAATATATTTCGATCCGAGTCATAATAATGAAATCAAACTTACTCCAAAACTCAAGGGGAGAGATATGAAAAGGAGAGGAAGCAACATACAGCATTCGGCAACAAAAATATATAACGCTCGCGTGTAGTAATAATAATAATAACCTTTGCCATCGCACCTAATATCTACACTGCTACCACATGGAACATTGGCTGATGGAAACGGTCCCCATGTGTATTTGTTTGTATCTGTTCATCCAGGGCCACCCGGAGGTTCCTGGAGGCCCTATTTGGGGGTCCTCTGTTGTGTGAGGCCTGAGGCAAATTGCCCCCCACCCCCCTCCCACTCTGCTTGGCCCTGTGTTCATCTCTCCCAAGGTAGCCGTGCCTCCGGGTTAGATGTTCTAGAGCTGCCGCTTTATGCATTTAATTAAAGCGAACGTCGCACGTTGAGAGTTTACTGCCGTATGAGTCGAGCGTTGCGTTGTCACGACGCGCAAGCGTTTAATGCGCCACGTGCTATTGTTCGGATTAAACGGTGAATTCTCACAGTCGTGAGATTTGGCAGCGAGAATCGTGCTTCAATTCGCCGTTGAGCTGAAGCAATAACAATTTGCACTTCGTAGGCTTGCACCCGTGACATTTCATTTGTTTCACAACGCAATCTATTTTTTAAATAGTAAAACGACACGTAAATCACACTCCGACTACTTCTTAAATATTTATTCTACTTCTTAACTACTTCTTAACTTTCAACTTAGCATACTGGCAGTGATGTCAATACGCATTTGTCCGCGATCGCGAATGACATCAAAGAGTGTTTAACAGCCAAATTACATTTTGATTTAAAGCTTTCGTGACTGCAGGGATTCATATTCTTGGTTCTTTCGGTAAAGTCACGTAGAAGGGAAACAATAAAATAAAAAGTATTTTTGATATTTTTATTATTTTATTGTTTCCCTTCTACGTGACTTTACCGATAGAACCAAGAATATATAGCCAAATTACAGTTGTATGTATGTATGTTGAACTTCGTACGTGCCGGACGTAAGCAACTGTGCTAATCGGAGGTGCGATTGTGAGAGCACGGTAAATTTGACCATGACACGAGAAACTTGACGTTGTACTGGAGGTAGGCGGCTGCTGCCAAGGTGCAACGGTCAATGC
This sequence comes from Lethenteron reissneri, assembly GCF_015708825.2. Taxonomy (NCBI): domain Eukaryota; kingdom Metazoa; phylum Chordata; class Hyperoartia; order Petromyzontiformes; family Petromyzontidae; genus Lethenteron; species Lethenteron reissneri. The sequence goes on from NC_083781.1 coordinate 5,179,723, forward strand.
ACTTCATCTGAAGTCCAGGAGTCGCTGGTTAGATCTCCCAGCGCGACAGTTGCAACAATGGGGCGAGTTAAATTACAATTTCACCACCTATGCCCACCGAGCAGTAGACACGGGTCCACCACGGTTAGTCAATCTACCCGGTGTTGTGTGGTCGTAAAAGTGTCCGAGACGTTTTAACCACCATGAAAGAGTAGGCCAAATACCCCCTAGAGGGGCTCTCTCTAGAGCTCCTCTTTTCATTGTACTCGTGGTGTTAAGCCTAAGAGACAAACTCTGAAAGAGAAATAGCTCGTGCAAGAACACGTGTGATTACAGTATCAAATAAAAAATGCAAATGCATAATGTACGTTGACTCATTAATTCCACATGCCCCCCCCCCCACTTCTCGCAAGAGCGCAGAAGCGTGGTCACCACATCTACGCCTCTATATAAGGACGAAACATGTGGACTTCTCCACAAACCTGGTAATCGCCTGATGAAGCTATTTGTAATTACTGGCGAAACATCGTACTCAGATTGTAATTGTTGTAGCTTAACTCTCCAACACACCGGTGTGCTGTACTAGTGACGAATTGGCCACGTTCTGTTTACGTTACAACCCTTACTAGTTGGCTGTGTCTGGTGGTATCGGGTTTTAACGACACATTCATATATTTCTGCGATCTAACCCAAACAGCCTCTATTATGGATAAAATAAACAGTTGAAAGCATATATTCTAAACATCTGTGCATGGCCAGAAAGCGTGTTCACATTCTTTTAAGAGAGTGGGGAATGATCTGTGACAAGCTGAGATCCAAAGTGGGTGTGACTTTGGCCCTCGTGTATTCATGCAATGTACACTTTGCAGAATGTGAAATTGTGAGCCTGAGCAAGCTCATTTAATTCCATGAAAAGAGGCTTTCTGGATGGGAAGCCAATCTTATTCTTGAATTCTGCCCGGTGTAGAGGGCTCTGACCCAGGAGTCAGGGAGTATATCCCTCAGATCTTATTATTTCATGCCTGTCCACCATACTATTTCTGCAGAGGTTATTTGGGGAAATTGTAGCAATCAGGATGAAGATAGAAATATCACACTGCTTATTTGTACATGTTTATGAAATTGACAATTCGGAATTGTGTATTTATCATTGGGGATTATTCAAAGATTTTTTTTTATAATCCTGGTAAAAAAATATATCACTGATTGCGTGACTTCCTGATTCCTGTCATGAGTGCCATAATCGGAAATTAACAATTGAGAATCTTGCAGCAGTGGCCTAACTGGTTTATCTGCCTTATGATTCAATGACCTGGGCAGAGGCCTCTCATCGAGGGTGGCAGCTCCCTCCCCCGTCTGGACATAAACTTGTCGAGTTGCAAACGGACGGCATTTGTGTGGCCGCGTCGGCAGTGGTGCACAAGCACAAGGTAACACAAACAAACTCAGCACCAAGTGTGCGTTTTTTCGTCTGGCTCAGCTGCGTCCCGAGCATCTCTTTTTTTTTCTCTGCGTTCGCCAACGCAATTACGTGCGGCATCTTCGGGAGTTAAATTCCACGGGCATAACACTGCGGAAGCCGCTATTTGATTAAAAGTGGCTGCGGAAAAGTTGACGTAAAAAAACAGCTCAACAAATGCGTTTAACTTTGTAGGGTATCACAGGGTTTTCATACGAGGGTAGGTTGACGATCCCGGAGAGCCCTGGCGCAAGGCCCATCTGGGCCCTTTTCCTCACCCACGGAAGAGACATCAGCTGCAGCCTTTTGAGTTCGTAACATCCGTCAAGTGTGTTAATTCCCGGCGACGAGCGCGACTGCTCGAGCGATGAGAGCCATGCTCGTGCGGTGATGCAGAGGTAATTGTTTTTATTCGGACAACGAATGGCACGAGTGGACCGTCTCCTGGCTGAGTAGTGCTATCGTCTGGGTGATGTCGAAAAAATAAAAGTTTGCTTTGTGATGCATGAAACCGGTTTTATGAGACTCAAATTTAAGTCACTCGTCGTGAAAATAAAAAACAAGTGCCATTTCGTTGGCGTCGAGACATCACAACAGGACAAAGAATTAGTTAAAAGTACAACATTTAAACACGGCCAATATACAGGCAACGATTTCATAAACCGTATTCATAAAAACAAACTTTTTGTAATTCATGTTAAAGATAATTATCACAGATTTATATGTTGGGAACATTGCACAGTATACATCTTTCTTTGGGAACACATGCTAATTAAACTGAAGAAATTATCTTGCTTGGGACACGAACATAGCTTTGCATCCACTTTATAAAGAGTTACGTGTTATATAATTTTGCGCCTAAGTAGAATACCATATTCTAAAAGTGACGGTTCTTGCCTGTACGATTGGCAGTAAAGCCTGACTCCAGTGATGAGGCACCGAATGTTCAAATCGGTCCAGAGTTTTCTTGCCTTGAAACAATGATGCCGATATTATGCAGTCCCAGAAAGTCATGCTGCTGATGAGTTTGTGCAGAAGACATTTGTGTTACTGTGGAGGCAGATTTGTGAAGGACACATCTGCTAGTTTATTTTGCATTTTTATTAAAAGAGGGTGGGCACATTAAAACAAATACTTTGTATGCATGTATGAAATGACAGATTACTTTCTGCACTTTAAACAGTGGTCAAATGATTAGCCTTCGACAGGAACACTGGCAAATTTTGGTTTGTATTGTCAAAATATGCACTTATATTAATTAAAAAACACTAAAACATCCTAAAGAATTTTTTTTTCAAGGTCGGCAAATATTACAAAAAAATATATATTTGTCCACGGATTCATAATAGCGTGACGCCCACACATCTAAATACCAATCTCATTAAAATTGCATTCATTTTAATACAATAGTTTATGCCTTTTTGCAAACGGCCACATTATCAGCCCAAGTTATTTTTTGACCACTAAAACCAAAACCCCCAAAAATGTGTCTAGCGCACTACGCTATGGACTTTCCCCCCTAGAGTTTGACTGCCCGACCACGGCTAACGTCGGTTGGCGAGCGATATCTTTAAGTCAGTCCTGGCCACCCCTCTGCTTCACCGACCAGAAAGGTGAAGTATGATCAAAATAATCCCCATAACTGTTATGGCAGAGGGGGGGGGGGGCTTCATTCAGCAGTGGATTTACGATGGACTATAAATTATTGTATTGATTTTTTTCTCTAAGGCTTGGACATTGAATAAAGACTGACAGAGATAAGGCATTGGCGTTCGAAATGTATTGCTATACAAGTGTAGTGACGTAGAATGAGTCACTGGAGCACGTAGCGCTAGGGACTGGTAGACAATGGGATTGGGGGTAGCAGACCGTTCTACCGGTTGGATCCGTGGGTGAAGCCCGGAGCCTTCTGGGGGATCCAGAAGGGTGCGTGGCCGAGGGTGGAGCCTGGCCACGCTGAGGAGGATAAAAGGCGAGCTCCGACTCACAGTCGGGGCTGCTGCCATCTGGAGTAGAATTCGTCATGCTGCCGTCGTCATGGTCTTCGCCTCTTCAAGCTGTGGGTCTGGAAGCATGTTGGCTGTCCTGACCCGGTATGTAGTTATCCCCTATGGCTGTGAAGGCTGGAATAAACAAGAGAGAGTGCCTCCTACTAGTGTCTTTGAATTAGTACACTACACAAGGATACTGCATTTAAACTGGACCCAAAGAGTGACCAACGAAGAAGTGAGAGAAAGGTTGCACGTAGAAGAAGACGACCTGACGATGCAGGCAGTGATGAGTAGAAAAGTGTCACTATTTGGACACATATAGGATAAAATAAGTATAACCCGTAAAAACAAAGTTTTTCACTCTAAATCCTCTATATGCGTGGCGGCTAGAGTCCTCTCGTCCTCTGGCTTGAGATGGCTGCCACCTATGGGTCAGATGATTGTCTGCAGTATTAAACAATTGGTAATTAAATATTTAATTTGCTTTCCCTAAACAGTGTAAAATTTTGGAAAAAAATTTTCACGAACATTAATTGTCTCGCACAACGAGTCTGTGTGCAAAATGTCAGCTCGATTGGATCACGGGAAGTGGGTTAAAAAACGACCAAAAGGTTTGCACGGCCGTAAGCAAGCAAGCAAGCACGCAAGCACGCAAGCAAGCAAGCAAACTTAATATAAAGGATTTAAAAATGGAAAGAACCAGAAAGAGAGGAAGACCTCACAGATAATGGCTTGATGATGACGACTTAAGAGATTTGTGCCAGAAAGATATTGCACTATTTGAGCATATTGGTATAAGACAGTGGAAACCAATGACGAAAGATGTAGTGTAAACATACGGGCTATCTGCCCATGAATCCATATGATGATTAATTATTATTATTATTTTGTATAAATTTCATCCATCTGCGGTTGCGTGCTCCTGCATGAAAGCTGATTTAATTTTGTTACATTAAATGGGACGAAAACAATCTCTTACGGGATGATCAGGTATATCATTCCCTGGCTAAGATATCGCCACTTGAGTGGCTGATAATTAACATTCCAACATTGCTAGGCTCAAGACAGGGTTGAGATATTTGTAACTTATGTTGGCCATGAGCGGGAATAAAATTCGGGTTGGTGCGGGTTCGTGGCACAGCGCCCTAATCACTACACCCCCCCCCCCTCCACAAATATCCCCCATGTAGCCTCTAACATACAGTTGGGACAAAGTAATATTCGCCAGAAACCTACGAACGCCGGTACAACACACAAGGGGGTACGGTGCTGTCAGCATTACGCCTGGCCACCTTTGTCTCCCCAATGCTGTTATTTGCACACCGCACTGAGTACTAATTTAATGCTGAGTCGATCTCTGGGAGGAGCCAGGGGGTTTAGGTTCAGATATTCGTCACTGTTATCGGTTGTGAGCATTAATTGAACTCGGATGGACGGATTCGTAGCGCAGTACCACACGCACACAAACTACACTCGTCACAAGTAACCCATTATTGCAATGCATTGTAAAAAAAAGTATAACCCGTAAAAACAAAGTTTTTCACTATAAATCCTTTATATGCGTGGCGGCTAGAGTCTTCTCGTCCTCTGGCTTGACATGGCTGCCACCTATGGGTCAGATGATTGTCTGCCAGTATTAAACAATTGGTAATTAAATATTTAATTTGTTTTCCATAAACAGTGTAAAATTTTGGAAAAATTGTTTCACGAACATTAATTGTCTCGCACAACGAGTCTGTGTGCAAAATGTCAGCTCGATTGGATCACGCAAGCAAGCACGCAAGCAAGCGAACTTAATATAAAGGATTTAATAATAGACATTCCGTTATGTAGGGACGGAATAGTTGAGCTGTATTGGCTAATTGGCTGCAGAGTGTAAAACGCTGTCTTTTGTTGCGCCAACTCCCACACAATGAGTGACTGGTTTCTAAAGCCAGGTGGGTTATCATTAAAATTTCAAAACATAGCGCAATATCTCACTGATATCGTGAAGGAACATAAAACATTGCGCAAACTCCGGTCATCCTCGCAGTGGCTTTTGGCTAACAATCGCACAAAGACGACCACTGCATTATGCGCTTTTTAATGTGCTTCTGCGGCCGTCTGGAATGCTCTTCCTTCCTATAATCGAAAGCCACTGGAGCTACGCCACTTATAAATCTAGATTGAAAACTCATTTCTGTAGAACTGCTGTGTTCAGTTTGTTGTCCTCCCCCGACACCTCAGTTTGACAGTTGGCTACGTACGGTGCGAAAGAAGTTCAACATACATAAATACCTCAAATGTAATGTGGCCGTTAAACACTCTTTAATGTAATTCGCCATCGCGGACGAATGCGTATTAACATTACTGTCAATGTGCTAAGTTGAAAATTAAAACGTAGGTTAAATAACTCGTCTGATTCAAATCAGAATGCACTGCGTCAGTCGACTGACGTTTATGGCTAACACTGGCACGGTATGAGTGTTGTTTTTGTGCCCTTTAACTATGTTAATAATAGATTGTGTCGTAAAACCAATTAAATGTGACTTGTACAAGCCTTTAAAGGTGCAAATTATTATTGCTTCAGCTCAAAGTTGAATTGAAGCACGATTTTCATGGCCAAATTTAACAAATGTGAGAATTGTTCTTTCATTCACCGTTGAGTTGAACCAATGCCAAACCAAAAATAGCGCATGCAATGTTTGACTCTTTCGGGTCACGGAGAGTATTTTGACGAAAATTTGGCCGGAAGATTGCGTGGCTTAACCCAAAAAAGATTAAAAATATATTTTTAATCAGTATTACTGTTTTGGCTCCAATAAAACATGCACATTCGTTTAACTCTTTGTTTGTTTCACTGTTCACATGTACGATTGCCTCTGTTTCTATTAGGGTTGCAGAAATATACAATTTGACTAAACCAGTATTAAATACTATGACAATTTAATTGTATTTCACATTTTTTTACTTCTTTCTTGTGCTTTGGTGCACTTCCTGTGTAAAGAGAGAGATTTCTTAGCAGTTATTCGACTGCAGATCACTCAACACAAGTCATAAGCCGCCGTCACTCTGCAATCTACGATGCTTACAAACGCGCGTGGTGACGTCACGTAATCGTCACGCTGTCAGTCACTCAAAATAACATTTACATATTTTTTTGTCAGGACATTAAAATGTACGAGGCAAAGAAAAATCACGACATGATAATGTTGGGCATATCGCATCATGGTTTTTTTTTCGCGAAAACTATATTAGCACATCTTACCGTATTCTAGAGAATATTCTAGAGAATACGGTAAGATGTATTAATGTTATATTATCAGAGCATGTTTCTATGCATGTTCACCACAATTATTTGTGGTTAATTCAAACTTTATTAATTGCAAAACGTATCTATTTGCTGTTTGAACATCTTAAGACCTGATTCATATTATATATATTTTACACACAACTTTTACGGCTGGCATTTACATCTTAGGGTTAGAGTAGTTTAATCCGCCGGGTAGTTTACCTAACCTTCATTTTGAAATAAAATATCACGAGTAAAATGTTAACTCGCGTCTGCAACGAAGGGTATATAACAAACGGTGTCATTATTTCTGGGTCAAACCTGCATGAGCATTACAGTCACCGTGGACCAACCTGGAGGAACATCCACGGACCACACTCTTGAGAACAGCCGCATTTCGACTGACGCACATTGCCGTATACAATGTGCCATGCCGGCTGAATGCGGCAATGTATTTCCATTGCCGGGAGCCGAGTCAAAGAGCTCGCTCGATTTTTGTTTTACATAACAGCTTGCGTGGACAAGAAACAACCCCCGGTCGTTTTTGACGCCACTCCAAAAAAATATGAATGCGACTTGAACTGTGGACGCGTAAAGCCACCCCGGTCCATTGGCGCATTCACGCGAGGACAATGAATCCCGTGCAAAATAACCGTGCAGGGACGGAACATCGGCGAACATCACGTGTGAAGTTCGCACTTATAATCGGCGCGTTTTAAAATTAAATCGTGGAATTGCGCGTTTACCGGTGTTCAACTACCAATGCCGTCCTTTACAGAGACCGAACGTCGCTCATCGAGCTCCCGGTCATACCAACAGCCATTAGAATAACTTGTTTTAATGCCCCCTTTTAAGTGACATCGCTCGGCATAGAGGCCCGGTCGATTCTCATTATGCCAAATAATTGTCGAGGCCCACATTCGTGCTCAACGTATGCCTAACTTTCGCACCGCACGTTGCCAACCGAGCTAATTGGGGGTGCGGGAGGACCACGCAATCCTTGTTCTTGCAAGAAACGCTCGTTGCAGAAACAGTCTCAAGATACCTGAATGGTTACTCTCACCTCAAGATACCTGAATGGTTACCCTCACCCCAAGATACCTGGATGGTTACCCTCACCTCAAGATACCTAGATGGTTACCCTCATCTCAAGATGCCTGGATGGTTACCCTCACCTCAAGATACCTAGATGGTTACCCTCATCTCAAGATACCTGGATGGTTACCCTCACCCCAAGATACCTGGATGGTTACCCTCACCCCAAGATACCTGGATGGTTACCCTCACCCCAAGATACCTGGATGGTTACCCTCATCACCAGACACGGTCGCCGCCACCTAGACGAGGCGACTGCTGAACGGCAAGACCCAACGCCACCACAGCGACGTTGCAATGCCTTTGAACGTGGTAATTGAATTAACGGACTCATGTGGAGGTCCAATTATACCATAAAAATAATGATATGGCTCAATAGCATTTCCCGATAATGTGAATTCCGAAACAAAATCATGTTACATCAGCCTCCCTTGGCGGTCCATCTGTCGTGCCAGCAGTGGACTAACTAATACATTTTCACTCATACCATAACACACAATTTTGGATTATCTTCAAAAACTTGAATATGGTGCTGATATCCATTACTTCATTCTGACAACTCATGCCTTGCACTATTATCTTCACTTGCACCATTTGTCTTGAATTATTTCTTGTGTCACCAGCGCTTGCAGCATTTTCCCACCATAATGTCATTAAATGCATGCGCTGAGATTATGCTTAATCCCAAAATAACCTTGACACTCTGCATTTTTTTCTATGCTTAGCTTCTCATCTTAAAAGCAAATGGAGCACTTTAATTGAGATTAAGTGGCCTGAGTGCTCGTATAATAATGCTTGCAGGAAGAACAAAACGAACCAATATCTCACCAAGGACAGAATCTTGGCTGTCTGCATGTTGACATCCCTTCACTCTGCCGACGCGCTACGTTTTCAACAATGCGCTGCCCTATTTGTCACTCAAATAGATGACTATCATAATGTAGTATTGTCGCATGCCCTCCGCACAGCAGAATAGCCTCAAAGTACAAGCAGATGAACTCAAAGTGCTTTAAGAGAGGCAAATAAATACAAGCGCAACAATACGGATGCTTTTGACTCCACCGTGCTAATCGCAGGTGCTTTGAGTGGTGGTGCCCTAAGATACAGTATATTATTATTCAATGTAAAATATATCCCTTTCCGATTGATATATTGAACGTGTTTCCACTCACTTACACTGATACTTAAGTAAAAAAATGAAATTAAAATTAATAAAAAATAAAATAAAATAAATCACGACGTTTCGGAGGCAACACAAGTTTCCATCATCAAGGTGGGACCGTCACAGCCAAATTTGCTGTATCAAGTGACTTGATACAGTAAATCAAATGACTTGATACAGCAAATCTGGCTGTGACGGTTCCACCTGATGACGGAGACGTGTGTTGCCTCCGAGACGTCGTGATTTTTATTATTCGCCTGACTTGATACAGCAAATCTGGTTGTGACGGTCCCACCTGATGATGGAGACGTGTGTTGCCTCCGAAACGTAGTGATTTTTATTATTTTATTTTTATTAATTTTAATTTCATTTTTTTACCTACGTGACTTTACCGAAAAAAAACTAAGAGTATGAATCCTTGCAGTCACGAAAGCTTCAAATCTAGAACTGATACTTAAGACAATTGAAAGAGCTTGTGCAACCAGTCTTTGTTGCAAGTTATTACCTATGTTTCTTTAGTTTCAGCTAGCGGTTGGGCCCATAAAAATCATTACAGAAAATCTTGACAACTCCCATCAATATGTTCAAACCTTTAGCAACGTATGCCTCTTGGTTCATTTTTTCACATTCGATATGAATGAAACGACTTCGTGACTGCCAGAAATATCCATTTCTTCACAATTTCCCATCATCCCAGACACTACCATGGCCCATTACAACATTCATCACGGCGCGAACTTTAAACGACGTCGAGTATGTTTACGACTCTTCCATCACACGTTGAAACGCATCCACAGTTTCTCTCGTCAGTAATTTATAGCCGTGTCGTGGCCAGACCACAGCCACGGAAGAAGTGCTAGTTTGTACCGCGTCTTTTTCGGCGTGGTGTCTCACGTTTCGCCCGACGTGCTGGGAGCTCCATCGGGAACCAATTGGGCACACGGCAGCCGAAACTCCAAGGTCGAGATTTTGCAAGGAGATGCTACCACGAGTGCCCTGGCACTTCTACTGTTTATACAATGCACGCGATTTCGGTGGCAGATCGCGACCTCCACATCAACCGATCAAGCAACAGCGTCCAACTTTGTCGTGGGGGTTCAAGGCAAACGGAACGCATCCAGACGGTGTGACTCGGAGGACAAACGGAGCCTCTTCTTTGCCTCATTCCACTGTGTTAACTTCCTTCCCAACATCGCCCCCCCCCCCCCCCCCACTGTGAAACTACTCCAGCAGTCTGTCGACAAAGTGCCTTCTACGGCACGAATATATAATACATATATAATTATTATTGATCTCGTGGGGAATGGATCATCTCGCACGCGGCCGCGCTTATTTATTCTTTCAATGCGTGAACGCATCGTAACAAACGATCGATTCCGTTTTGTGAAGCGAGCATCGCGGCGCCTTTTGCGTTCCTCCAGCCAGAATCGCAGACGTTGGCGAAAGAGGCAACAGCTTGGGGTGATGATAAAACGCCTTTCGCGTTTTGCTTTATTGTTCGAAGCGCGTGGTAATCGTGATCTTACGCATTTCACTTCCACTTCTTCCTCTCGGTGGCATGAATGAATAATGCACAAGCAGCATTTTCTATGTCCTTGGTTGATGGAAGCTCGACTGGCATATTCAATTTCGTTATATTCAATGACCTTTTCATAATAAATACCAGTAAAATGGATATGTGATGCTTTCACACGTTTCTTTAAATTCATATCAAATGACAAAAAAGATAAATAACAGTGAGTTGTATTCAGCAAACCATTTATTTTGCAGAAGCCAGCGTTTAAAAATGCCCCAAAGGATTTTGTTGGATGTCCCTTCAGCAAATCCGAGTATACATTTTAAACTTAAATGTTTTTTCAGGAGACATTCGAATGGGCCTGCCTGCCATGAAATCAAATCACTCGATCTGACAAACGTAATTTGGGAGGAAATAAAAACCCCGTTTATCTAGATTTCAATAGAAACGCCATGAGAATTTAAATGGCGACTCAGAGATGGGAGCACTTAGCAAGCACCACTGCGGTACTGGGTTTGGATCCGCACAGTCGCACGTAATCACACCATGAGGTACGTGATCACACCATCGTATCAGTCACCAAAATCTCTCCAGCGTGCAGAGACTGTGGTAACCCAACACAGACCAATGGAGCGTACGACGACTCAATGCCCGATTCACACATACGCAGGAGAAGGCATCATCGCAATCATCCGACGCTGACGACCGCAATGTAAAATCACAGCTGTCGCTCTGCGTCAACATCAGCAGCCACACGAAGAAGACACCAATGATAGCACACGAAAACAACAAAGGCAATTTTGTTTTACGCTTAATTTCCCTAATTTTGCATTTAGGCTGCTTTAACAAAAAAAGTTATACAAAGGCTTGCATGCTCACACACGTCTCGGATGGTGTTGATCTCCCTTTGGTACATGGATCCAATTGTAAGAGCACGTGTTCGGGTATACATGGCACGAGTTCATGACACTCATTGCAAATGAACGGATAAATAATACGAAATACCCTAGCCTTGAAAAAGAAGACGGGAACATTGTGCCTCCCCTGCAACAAATAAATAAATGTATTTTCTCAACAACAAAAAGCAAACCGAAGTGATGTCCTGCTAACAATCAGCATCGAATGATGTACTCATCTCCTGTTTGTTTTCCTGTGTGTGGGGGGGGGGGGGGGCGAGCCAATTGAAAGAGATAACCACAGTTGGATCCTCAACAATGTGATACTAATTATAGAGATCACAGAGGGATGACGGGCTGAGTCAACCCCCCCACCGCCAAACCAGAATTTGAACTCGTGACCTTTGCAGTTGTGAGCCCCTCACTGAAATGCCGAGCCTGCAGTTGGCTGCTTTTACGATCGTTTTGCCTAGCTATTGTATTTCTGTTGTGGGGACCTACAATTTGCCGTGGGCAGCATTTAGCCCTCTGTCCATGCACGTACTTCATTGGGAAGTTGTCCGACAGGGCTGTGTCAACACACGGTGCTTCTCCCCAATTGCCAAGACCCTTGGAGCAGCTATTATTTAAATCTGAGAGTTGCTCTGTATTGCTGAAAATTATACAGAGCCTTGTGTGCGACGGGCTTCATCAAGCTAGCGTTATTCGAATAACGCTATTCTCAAAATAGCTTCATCACATTCAGTGCATGAATATATCTATCCTTGTTTTTTGAATCTCTTCTGCCATCTCACCCGGACTTCATGAATTAATAGCGAGGCCCCAAAGAAACACGTTTTGTTATTCGTCTTTGCCCACGGCAATATGTTCATGAGATAAGTGCCAATGTGTTTTGTTCAGGGACCCCCAATGCACTCGCACCACCGCTCTCCCTACAAATGTCAAAAGCTGCAATGATCCGGCCAAAGTTTTCGCAACCAAGTCCAGTCTCTGTTAACACATCGTCTGGCACGAAAATAAATATTCACGTGTGTATCAGCACAGCGCAAATCCCGAGAGACTGGAAAAGGTCACTCACAACAGGACACCTTTTGCTGCGGTCCGGTTATTTTGACAACAACACGAATGCACAGACACACGCACGCGCACACACACACACACACGGTCACGCCTTGACCTTGTTAAAGTTGAAACAGCAATCTCAATCAAGGACTTTGACTATTTGGCTATCAACATGCTGCATTTGTGGCCGTGCCAAATACGTGGCGCAAATGGAGAGGCTTGTGTGTGTTATTGCTAAGTGTACAAACCTACGTGCAAACACGCTCCCATGCAGGCGCTGCAGACTTGTGGGAGCAAACAGTGAACGTCTCCGAAGTATCTCCGATAAGCACGGTTGGCTACGTACGGTGCGAAAGAAGTTCAACATACATGCATACATAACACGCCGCTCTCTCTTCCTGTAGTACAATGGTACCTCGGTATACGTCGTTGATTTGTTCCAGAAGGTAGGACTTATACCGAAAATGACGTATACCAAACGAATTATTTCCATAATACTGTAAAGGGAAAAGAAATAATCCGTTCCAGAGTATAAGAAATTATATTTTATATGGCATATTATACATTAATGGGGTTGTATAACATAAATTAAAATAAATGCATAAATAAATAAAAAAATAAAATTTTATATCACTTTACCTTGCTGAGAGGAGTTGATAGCCTACGAGGATGGTGGTGAGGAAGGGGAGGAGGCGTGAACGGGGTCTACGCGGGTACGCGGTGACTCATTCCGACCCATACAAGTTCTAGCAAGCGCGTCGTATCCAAAGCAAGACGTCGTATCCCAATACATTTTTTTCTCGTCAAAACACGACTTATACCAAATTAGACGTATTCCAAAGCGGTCGTATACCGAGGTATGACTATTTTTTATTGTATTACTTTATACATGACCTTGAGACAATGCCACGGTGTCAAGTGTGGCACATCAGGAATGGATCACTCTTTTAAGTGTGTCCTTGTGCAGCAAGGGAGTAAAATGTGGTTCTGTGAAAGTCCTGATGTGCTGTGCAATGCATCAACAACACGTGTGTACAGCAGCATGTAATGTCTGAGTCGGCCCTGTAGGTGGCTGGCAGGGTTAATGAATACCGCACGTGTAAACCAGCCACATGGTTAATGGCGTCTCGGAAGATTTGCTGCGTGTAACACACGTGTTGTTGCATTTTACAGGTAAAGGACCCAAAGGTTGTTTTTGATCGTTATATAAATGTTTTAGATTTGTTCTAGACTTGTTTTATACTTTAAGCTTGGCTTTGAATTGTTCGTTTGTGATATATGCAATTATAGGCGTTTTAGCACTGTGCATTGTAAAGGGATGACGCACTGTAATTAGTTACTGTCATTGTAATTCTCTAACTCTAATACTGTTTAGTCTATAACCATGCCCATGTACCCAGAGTATGACTACTTGCAATGCTATTGAGCATAGAACACATGTAAAGTAGCTGTGCAATGATGATATACAGTACGTATACTGTACACATACAGTACATATAATGTGTGTAAGATACCGATATGAGTGGATGGTATAGATAGACATACAGCTTAGGATTAAAGTAATATTCGAATAGTAATGTGCAAATGTGATTGTCAAAGATAAGGATGGTTTATCAGCATTAGAATTGGGTTTAAGAGAAAGGGTTAATGAATAACCGCACGTGTAAACCAGCCGCGTGTGACACACGCGTTGTTGCATTTTACAGAGTGATGGTGCTGTTCTTCCCAAGATTCATATGAACCACAATAAATAAATGTGCTTGCCCTCGATTTGGAGCACCTGCCCACGTCCTTCATCTCGAGTGTGCAACATATTTTGGCGAGCCTGGCAGGAGAGTTTCCCAGAGTTCAGTGACGGGGATCAACTCTTCCAAGGAGACGGACCAAGCAACTGTAAAGGCAGAATATATAAAGATATTCGTACAAAGATCTGAACGGTCTTCACATCATGGCACTGGAACAGCTGCAGGACAAGGCCAGTACTGCGTTGAATCAGCTGCAGAAAGCCCAGCTCATAGAAGCATGCAGATATTTGAAGTGTTTCAATGATGATGAGACTGGTGAAGATAAAAGCAGACGGGCTTTGATTCGTATGGCAGAAAGAGTACTCGATGAAGTTGAAGACCAAGAAGAAGATGATGAGGCCTGTGCATATATTCAAAACCTGCTGTCTTTCATTGAAACAATACAGCAGAAAGAGAAAGACAGCAATGGAACAAGTCAAACACTGTCACCATCAACACTTTCTGAAGATATGGATGGTGAAATACAAGAGTCACAAGAAGAATCCAGAAAAACCCTTGAGGAAAAGAAAATCTCAAGTGAAGGTGAAACAAAAACTACAGCAGCATTGAATCCCATACGAATGGCCAGACTAGGAAAAGTGCCGGAAGTCACAATACGGAGAGAATTCAGGATCTGCGGGCAGATTGGTGAAAGAGGGCAGAAAGACAAGTTATCTTACACAAATCTGATGCACTAGATCGACACAGGAACCCGTAAGGGACATGCCGAGTCTGACATCATTGAGGCAGTAGTCAGAGCAATCAGTCCTGGTCTAAATTTGAGGGACATGCTAGAAATAAAAAATGATTTGACTATTTACAAGTTAAAACCCATTTTGAAGGGACACTATAGAGAAGAAAGCACATCTGATCTCTATCAGAAGTTGATGAACATCTCTCAGGAGTCAAGAGAAACTGCACAGAACTTTCTGTTCCGAGCTATCGAATTAAAGGACAGACTATTATTTGCATCTAAAGAAAAAGGAGCTGATGACCAGTACAATCCAGATATGGTACGCAGGAAGTTCCTGAGATCGATTGGCACAGGATTGCTCAGTGACTCTATAAAATTCCAAATAAAGCCCCATCTGGATGCCATCACTGTCACTGATGAGATGCTGATTTAAAAAATCAATGAAGCAGCCAGCTTGGAATTTGAGGTACAAAACAAGCCTGAGGGGGTCAAAGGCAAGGGGTATCCTGAGGGCAGCAAGGCCCGCGGGGCCGAGGCGCAGCCCAAGGGTGAGGTGAGGGCCAAGGCGCAGGAAGGTCAAGAAGAAGGTGCTGTGCAGGGTGTACGTGGTGCGCCACCGCAAGGTGCACACCTTCCCCATGTTCTGCAGGCCTCACATGCTGTGTCTGCAGCTGCAACCCAAGTCCCCGGGCAAGAGCACACCTACGCGCTGTTGTGTCTATACCCTTTTTTTTATTAAGAACAATTCAAAACATTTTTTTTTTATTATATATTTTTTTTATTATATCTATATATCTTTTTTTTTAATTAAACAATGAAAACAACTCACTTCTCCTCACAAGCACACCAGGAATCCATGAAACATGGAGGGCGGTTAAAATGATAAGAATTCGGTCACAGAGAGGTCATAGACATCCAGATGGACAAAAGATGGATGGACGAACCTCCCAAGACATCTGGAGATGTACATGGGGGTGCAGAGCAGAGTAATTAATGGTTGCAACTCGCGTTTTCTTAACATTTTCCATACCGAAAAGTAGAAACTTAACAAAGAGAATTAACCAGCAAACAATATATTTTTTTTATTATTAGTAATTCTCTTATATTACTCATATTCACCGCATACATATTATTTAGAATTATATGTTTCCTATCTACATGACCTTCCTAAAAACTAAAGAGTACGAATTCCAACAGTTAAGGAAGCGTAAGTGAAAACTTAGTTGCACTTAACCTCAGGACATTAAAAAAATAACTCAAGAATAAATGTAACACACATGACCACATAAATGTATTGCAAAAATCTCCTCAGCCACCTTTGTCTCCAACGGTCCGGCAAGCAAGAAGGGAGCAGAAAGGTCACAAGGGGGGGGGGGGGGGTTTGTGCTGACATTCGAGAACATCTGTTTTTTTCTGTTTGTTTTCTCTCGCAAGAGACGTGGAGAGAGGAGAGGGTGCTCACGTTTTGAGTTAAACACGGCCGTCTTTGTCTCCCCACAGCACAAACAGATGGCCCATGAATGCTTGGAGGGTTAGGAAAGGTCGCGAGGAGGGGTCGCGGGGGTGTCTGCTTTTTCTCGCTGTGTTTGTGTTTTGTTGCCCGCTCGCAAGGAATGCGCAGAGAGGGGAGTCACGTTTTTAAGTTAAGCACAAGCGCGCTTAGCGAATGAGCAGTCTGGGTCGAGTCGTGCTTAGTCTCGCAACTCGGCTTGCGATGCAGCGTTGCGACAGGGCTCGCAAGGGAGCTGGGGCAGATCGTGCCTCGAGGAGAGATGGGACGATGAGGGGTCGTTAAGGTGACAGTCTGAGAGCAGTCTGTCCGAGTCGCGCTCAGTCTCGCAACTCGGCTTGCGACGCAGCGTTGCGACAAGGCTCGCAAGGGAGCTGGGGCAGATCGTGCCTCGAGGAGAGATGGGACGACGAGGGGTCGTTAAGGTGACAGTCTGAGAGCAGTCTGTCCGAGTCGCGCTCAGTCTCGCAACTCGGCTTGCGACGCAGTGTTGCGACAGGGCTCGCAAGGGAGCTGGGGCAGATCGTGCCTCGAGGAGAGATGGGACGACGAGACATCGTTAAGGTGACAGTCTGAGAGCAGTCTGTCCGAGTCGCGCTCAGTGTTGCGACGGGGCTCGCAAGAGAGCTGGGACAGATGCCGATAGCAGGCGTCGCTTCTCGCAGAACGAAGTTAAGTGCGAGTGAAGCTGGCAGCTGCACGAACAAGGGAAGCACGGAGCAGAGAGAGTGACGAGTGACGACAAACAATCAACCTGTAAAAAGGCGGAGATCGCCAAGCGTCGACCAAGCGTGCAAAGCAGAGAGCGCGAAGCAGTGGAGAAAGCCTGATCAAACGGCTGTGAGGAAGAGGACAGCGCCATCGAATGCGCCGTGTGTTTGAGGGCACACCTACCATAGACCAGTGTAAACAGACAAGATGTCCAGAGCGACGGCGAGCATCGTGCCGACTCAACAATCAATCGAGCAGTGGAGAAGCCGGGGGCTGCCACCAAGAGAGAGAAAGTGCCATCGAATGCGCAGTGTGTTTGATACTCAGACCGACCACCACCCAGTGAGCACAGCCGCGTCGTCCAGAGCCACAAGCCAACACAGCCTGAAGCAAGGGCGAGTGTCCGTGTGAAGTTGGCAACGATCAAGGAGAGAGCCACAGTAGCAGCACGACCCGGGCGTCACCGAGCGTCGTGCCAACTCGTCATCTAGCAGTAGAGGGAGAGAGAGCGCAAGAGCAGCACGACTCGGACGTCACCGGGCGTCACCGAGCGTCGTGCCAACTCGTCATCTAGCAGTAGAGGGAGAGAGAGCGCAAGAGCAGCACGACTCGGACGTCACCGGGCGTCACCGAGCATCGTGCCAACTCGTCATCCAGCAGTGGAGAGAGAGAGAGCGCACAAGCAGAGACACGTCCGAGCGAGGGAGCAGCAGGGGCTCGCGGCCACGCCCAATCGAGAGGAACACCTGGCCGCTGTTTGTATCCTCCTACACCACACAAGCTAACGACACAATTAATATTACGAGGGGACAACGCACACACAGCACGCACACGAATAAGACTTTAAAAAAATGTATCTTTGCGTTTCAAAAAGGGTTGCCATTTCGAGGTGGTGCGTTCAATATCAACTGATCGTGCAAAGCAGTTGCTGCCATCGAGTTACATGAATAAGAAATATTTTAGTCATTCATTTTCGTTAACTGCATAATCTCGCCAATGAAGAAGTATTTTTAGTCATTCATTTTCGTTAATTGCATAATCTTGCCCATGAATTTATTGACGTATACCTGCTTTCGCATACTAGAGTGTCATGTGCTTGTTTAGAATTAAAATTGCTTAACACCAACTGTTCGAGTGCTTCTTTCCAAGTCCATGCAAAACTGTCTTATTCCTGAGAATTGTAGCCTGTGATGAGATCTGAAACTGGAGACCTAAAATAACATAAACACACTAAGATAATCGATAAACATTTAATCGATGATAATCGTGTTATCCTGATTGATATAACACTGGATAAACGAAGCTGAGCCAAATTATCATAACTGCTCACAGTAACATTATCGCAAGCATCTGCATAAATTACTACGATTATCTCCGTGATTAGCATAATTTATGCATATAATTACACTCATTATCATAATTTATGCATGGCAATACATACATTAACATAATTAATGCGATTTGTGCATTTTTCGGAAAATTTTTAATTTTTATTATTTTTATCAAAATTTCATAACCCAACACATACAACAGTGCAACAAGATGGGCCACTACGCCATCATCAAGTTCCTGCTGACGACGGAGCTGGCGGTGAAGAAGAAGCCCTACAACATGCGTGATCAAGACAAGATATAAGCTGTGGTCATATAGTTGTTAGTTGTTTAAGATGTTTTGTTTATTAGTGTTGTGTTTAATATGTTAAGAAGGGGTCATTGCCTAAGAAAAAAAAATGGTGAGAAGGTTTCAAGTATGTTGGTAGGCCGTTAAGTAAGTACCTAAGAGGTAAATTCCACATGGCATTGACAAGCTGTAAAGGATATAAAGGATATGATCCCTAGAGAAATTGTGTTCACGATTTCATAAACTCCTTTCATGACCAGTTTAAGGAAAAAGACTGCAAAATGTTTGCAAGGAGAAAGGTGGAGTGTCGAGACGACACTCATTCTGTGGGGGAGAGTGTGGCACATCAGGAATGGATCACTCTTTAAAGTGTGTCCTTGTGCAGCAAGGGAGTAAAGTGTGGTTCTGTGAAAGTCCTGATGTGCTGTGCAATGCATCAACAACACGCGTGTACAGCAGCATGTAATGTCTGAGTCGGGCCTGTAGGTGGCTGGCAGGGTTAATGAATAACCGCACGTGTAAACCAGCTACATGGTTAATGGCGTCTCGGACGATTTGCTGCGTGTAACACACGCGTTGTTGCATTTTACAGAGTGATGGTGCTGTTCTTCCCAAGATTCATATGAACCACAATAAATACATGTGCTTGCCCTCGATTTAGAGCACCTGCCCACGTCCTTCATCTCGAGTGTGCAACACAAGGTTAGTACATCCAGTGGTCTCTGTTTCGATCTACCCAGCACGGCAAGTGGAAACAATGGTGCGAGCCTTTTTCTATCCCCCCCCCCACCACTTCTGCCCACACAATCAATCTATCAGCCGGTGGTGTGTGGTGAGGTCAAGTGTGGGCCTCTTCTCAGACGTCTGACCAGCGTGGAAGAGGAAGCCAAAATGAACGCTTACGAGGGGCGGCTCTCCAGTGCCCCTGCTCTCGGAGGATGTCTGCCAGCAGCGGCGTGCGCAAGGAATTGCAGGGCTGCACCTTTACCTTTGTGTTTTGAACGTGTTTACCTTGGTGAACTTTCAAATGATTCGGCCATCCCAAGAGCGAGGCCAGATCGGTTCGTTCGTGTAATCTCACATTTTCATTGCGTGCTTCTGGGCTTATTTGGAATTTAGTGGCAATCAAGGGAGCATGCGTTATGCATTAAATGTCATCAACCTTTTACCCTGCTGTTGCTGTTGGCCTCAATCCTTAGCCTAGTCGCTGGTCACTGTGGGTCCTTTTTTCCCACGGTACATACGTTTCCAGAACAAAATCGTCAAAGGAATACGCTTCATGTCAGCACCGCAAGGCTGCAAAGCTCGGTGTATTATTCATATATATGTTTTAAGGGGTAGCGATGATGATCAGTCATCAAGTATTAACATTTTACAACGGAGACAAAAATCCACCCTGTCTGAACGCTAAGTGTGGGCAATTGGTAAAAAAAGGAGTCAGAGAAAAAGTCGGTGTGCATTCTCGACACCCGGAAAGCGGCGTTATCAATATTCTTATTCCCAGATCTATCATGTGAATTGAAAGGAATATTCAAGAGGGCAATTTAATACACGATGTTCCTGTCAAAATCATTGCATAACTGTAATGATGGGAAGACCCTGAACTGACTTGCTACCTTTCCCTATTTGAATTATATTTCTGCGAGGCTGGTAATTGACTTATGTGTGCGGTGAAATTGAAAAAAGAAATTGACGAAATAATCATTTTCATCTTGCCCTGCGCTCCCACCCGTTCGTGCCCTCCGTTCTGCCAATCAAGGCCTTTTCTCAAACTCTTAGTCGACATCTGCTTTATCGTTATTATTATTCAACTTGTTTAGCCAGGAAAAGCTCACTCGTTCTCACGAGAGTTGCCGCTTGCATGCTGTATGACAGCAACAACAAAGAACAACAGTCTGCATTCCATGTACATATTTTAGTGTTTTAGTTCGTATCATTGTTTGCACGTGGCTGTGATTCACGATTACTACGATCACGTAACATCATATATGCACTTCGCAATATTGATTTATGTTTTTTTTCTTGATGGAGGCACCGTCTTTCAACAAATAAAAGATGATATCCATTGATCTTAATTCTGCCTTTTCAGTACGTCTTCGTTGCATTCTGAAACCACGCGTACGCATAGGGAAGTGATCAAACGATGCTTTTAAACTGCTTTTTATGTTTACTTTCTTGTCCTTCCCCGGCACCTCCAATTATCACGGTTGGTTACATATGGTGCGAAAAAAGTTCAACATACATACAAACTGGATATGGGTGCATATAGCAGTGCAGGAGGGAACATCCTCGGTAGTGGACACCTTGTAACTTTGTTCTCACTTGAAAAAAAGTTATATTGAAAAATACCTTTTTTAAAAGCACGCCTTAATGAAATGTACCGTGCTAGTAATAGCATAACTCCACGACTCCAGGAAGTGGTCCCGAAGCTTGCCATAGCGTAAGGGGCCGTGGCCATGTACAGCCAACGTCAGTTGAGCGTGGACAATTACGGTAGACCCAAGCCGAAACATAACATTGCTCGTCAAAGGTCGCGTCAAAACAAGTACGGCGATGAACTAATGTAACAGGAATTAAGTATCGTTCCCACGGTGTATTTGAGTCGCCAACCCTGGTCAAATATTCTTAAATTACTGGGTAATACGTCAACGTCACCGGCCATGAACAATCCGCTTGTGGATGAACGCCTCCTCAAGCCGATCTCCAGTGACATTTGGAAATTGACCTATTTTCAATGAGAAAACGTGCGCATTCGTGTCTTTCGTTAACATAAAGTCCTGGTCACAAAAGCAAAGTTTGTGGGGAATAATAGCCATTTTCTATACTTTTTAGGCATAAGCAATTAAAAAATAACACTTAGTACCCAAGAACAAAAATTGTGTTACATCGTGAATTGTTTACAAGAGTGACCTACATCACCAAAATAACAAAAGCAATTACAATGAAAGTATCGCAACGAAGCAAATTTAATCCGTGCAGCAGACAGCCATGCTCGAGAGGGAAATGAAACAAAGTACGACATCGTATATAATGCACAGACAAAAAAATAGTATCCGAGAACTCAACTTGCCTCCGCAAATTTTTTTAGAAGTTTAAACGCTCGTAGTATATTAAGGGAGATAAAACATTACCTGGATTGCATTTCTATCCAAAGTTAGTGGTGTAAATTCCTCATGCCTATGGTTAGGGGCCAGTGTTTCCACAGGGAAAACAACTGACTCAGGACCAAAAATGAAGATAAGCACCACCCTGGGCAAAAAAGAAACTGACTTAAAATGCACTTGCGATGGAACATCTGGTGTCAGTTGGCACACACCACATATAACAAAGACAGAGATCCCCCGTATAGCCTTAACAGACTGTTGGGACAATTGATGTTAGCGAGAACCTATGAAGACCAGCACGGCACACGAGGGGGTGGGTGGCCAATATCACACCCGGCCACCTTTGTCTCACAATTGGCGATGTTTACACACTGCACCAGATACTCATCTGAGGCTGAGTCGCCCTAGGGGAGGCCCAGGACCGGTTCAGATAATCGTCACTGGTGTTGGCCATGAGCGGGAATCGAACCTGGGTCGATAAGGTTCATAGCGCAGCACGCTACCCGCTACACTACCGCTCCCCACGCTCGCTCACAAACACACACAATCTATCTACATGCAATGCGCCAGTGTTCGTCCTTCACGCTCTGTATCTCTCGCGCACCGTTCGTGAGGACATCCCCACGAAATTGACGCCTTTTCGCAATTTGCAAGATTTTGCCTGCCCCGGAAAATTCGAAAAAACCCCCTCGCCAATACAAGACAAGATTGTCCGCACCAGTGACTCACACTTTATTGCTGGAGTCATCCTGAGGTTGGGTTACCCTGCTGATTAGAGTTCATCCTGTTTCGTATACCATCATATTTTCCCCTTAAAGGATGGCCACGGCTTCGTTCGGGGTGATTCCACCCTATCGGGTAAGGGCGGTGCCATTATACAGCAACATGGCGCCAGTGCCAGGCTAGGTGCACTTTGAGACCGCGTGAAGCGTCGAAACATTTAGGACCGAAGATGGGGGACTTTTCTGAGGCAACATCACTGTAAAAACCGAGACTGGGGTTAATTAATGTTTAGTAAATATATAAGAGTAGCCTATACATAAAAATAAAGACTATGTGCAGTTTGGAATCACATTGAGCTGAATTCAACACATTTATATTATTAATTAATTGTATTTTACTCAGTTTTGTTCGAATAAAATCAGCCATGAATAACTGAGTAAAATTTAATTGTATTTTATCAGGAAAGTCAAAGATGCAAAACATTGATACTTTTTACTATCGGGAGGTTTTTGAATTTAATTACGTTACACTTCTGCCCCAACTAAAGGCATTTTTTCGCGCCACGTGCATATCAACCATCTTCTTCCACAGACATATTTCAGGGACTGCCGTTTTCCCAAAGGTAAGACATGTTCAATTATTTTAGCGAACAATTTTTTAACAAAGTTGTGGTAGCAGTTGAACATTGTTTTATGTTACCGCAAGTTACTAGCATGCCAATTTAACTGGCGGTAACGTATATCAGAATTAACTTGCACAACGTTAGGCCTTTCGAAGTCAGTCTGATTCGACTAAAAGCATGATACTATAATTTTTGTTACGCACACGAAAAAGTAACGTGCGTGATTAAAACTAGACTATATTCATTCGGATCACAGCGCGTACCGAACCAAAAGGAATTGTTAAGTCACTGTTCTAACTGTTCAGGACCCTTTTTTATGGGCCTATTCAACCAAAGGAGCAAGAGGTCAGTGCAGTGGTAGACAGCGCTTAAAAGCTTATTATGCAGAGGTAGCTTATATGGTCTAATAACTGAGTTTGACTGTGAAAGTTCTGCGTTATAGGCCTATACATC
Organism: Lethenteron reissneri; assembly: GCF_015708825.2. Classification (NCBI taxonomy): domain Eukaryota; kingdom Metazoa; phylum Chordata; class Hyperoartia; order Petromyzontiformes; family Petromyzontidae; genus Lethenteron; species Lethenteron reissneri. The sequence goes on from NC_083781.1 coordinate 5,203,375, forward strand.
TGATAGGCTATCAGAGAATGCACTTATTTGTTATTGAAAGCTATCTTTATTTTTGTTTAATGTTTCTTGGGTGTTCTAACATTGTGCTTTCTTCTGATGTGACGCTGACCTAGGCCATTGCAAGTGTTTGTTCTAAAGGAATAGATGTAAGATGCATGGAACATCTGTAGGCTGTGCTAGTATACTTGTTAGAAAGCCATGCTTGTAATTGTGCATGTTAAAAAAGATAGGTCCACATATTGGCCCTTAGGATTTCAATTTGCGCATACAAAAAAGAAATAATATCAAAGTATTTTTACAGATTTTGTTTTTAAACATTGGCGTAATTTAAATGCGCTAACAAGACTAAACTACGAATCACATCCAAAAAAGTAATCTGTGCCTGTAATGCCCACAAATTATAAATACATTTCCGGTGTTGTATCCCTATTTAACACATACATGGTTTCTGTCTTTGGTTTCTTATAGCCCCTCTTTATTTTGTACTTGTAATATGTTGGATAAACATGTTGAGACAAAATTGCACAAATAAATGTTAACCTGCTGTTCCTTTTCATGGTTCTTATCTTTTTCATGGTGATCGGTTGACTTAACGTAAGTGAATTGTGGCACCATGAAGGCATGATATTGGGTGGATTAGAAATAGAAAAGTTATGGCAACAGACATTCAATATAATATTCTATTGAGTAAATCCAAATCATTTTGATCCAGATATTTAGTAAGCTTATATCAATTTCACTCAGACAATTAGTAAATGTAAATCAATTTCACCCAGATCATTAATAAATATTAATCGGATTCCACCAGATATTTAGTAAATCTAAATTACCATTGCTCAGATATTTAGTAAATATAAATCACTTTTCCTTGTAAAATCTATTTGGATTTACACAATTTTTTTAGGCTATATAACTTATTATTTGGCATGCTATTACTAAATCCAACACATTTTAACTGTTGCTTTTATTACCATGTACTTTTTTTTAGTTAATTTATTAAATACTTTTTATTCAAAGTTGTAGTGCTTAAAATCTAGTCAATTATATCACGTGTCACTTTGTTGCCATAATTTTTTAAAGTAACAATGGGTCACATTTTTTACAGTGCATATCCGGGTTTCGCATCTTCTACAAGGAAACATTCGATTGCAACTACCACTACGCGTCTGCTTGACTACGCTGACATTGCAGAGGCATGACCCTTCTAAAACCACTCGTGGATTTTCCGAAGCCTGTCTTTCATTCCGCCTGACGCCTTATTTTACAAACTACTCCATTAATCACTGTGACCTTTACTCTGAGACGGATTGTGACCTCCTCTTTCAACTTGGAGGGAGATTCATTGGGCCAAGTTCATCTTTAATGCATACACACAACCGATCCATTACCTATCCAAAGTGTTCATTGAGAACCAAATTCCTGGAAATCGCTGATGCTCCACACGCTAAATTGTATTTTACCGAAGAGAAAAATACCTCACAAGGTGCTCACTCTAAATTCTTGGTTTTCTTCGGTAAAGTCATGTAGAAGGGAAATAATAAAATAATAAAAATATAAAACAATAAAATTATCACGACGTTTCGACTGCAACACAAGCAATCATCATCAGGTGTGAAATCCACAGCAAGAAAATTTGAAAAAGACTCTCACTCTGTTAATGCCCCAGACACCTGAAATTCCATTGCTTCATACACACGCACACACATCTTTGGTGATTCTCCCATCTACATCAAGTTGTCATGCTAAACGGTCAATTCTTTATTTTTATAACTCCACTTGCAATGGACATTATATAATTGTTTCTTTACATGCTCGTAAAATCACGATTCTATATCATACTATCATGGAGGAAGTGTGAGATTGTCTGTTGCTCTCTTTGTCTGTCCGGATGTTTATTTGAAATCCATTTTTGGAGCGCATTCAATTCGTGAAACATTAATATAATTAGACATTGATTTTACGTATCTTTAAGTGTCAATGCATATTTTGATTAAATATTCTGGAAACCTTACATCCGGTTTAGGACGGGAAGCCAATTTACGACCCACATTTACGACACATCTTTGTGCCGTGACTCTGAGCACGTTTGAACAGCAATGTTTCTACTGCAAAACGTTGTAGAAAGTCAATACGGTTTTTTTCTATAAAGGGTCAAGTCACTTAAACAGAGGAAAGAAGAAGACAAGGTAAGAAAAGGTTATCTTCTTTTCCAAAAGTACACAACACAGAGAATATGAAAGGGGTTGAAGCCAGTACAACCACACATTATGGATCACAGTGCAATGGAAACCTGTCTAGATCGCATGTTTCAATTAACTGCTTCAATAAACTCCACAACCCCCTGGTTTCTTCCTAAGCTATGATACCCCTGGAGGAGTAGAAATAAAAGGGAGAGGGGGGAGGAAAGGGGGGCAGTGCCTAACAGCCCTCATGAATAAGAATCAATGCCCACTGGGGAGAGGTCGTGCAGGGGTTCCATGTTTTGTGTTAAGCTTCCTCCCTGCCTCTTAGTTTTGAAACTTGGATTCTCCTGAGTGGCATTTTTTGACAATTTATTGGTCCATTCCTGTAGCGTTGGGGGAGCGTGCTTTTTCCAGTTGGCTATAATGGTGCGTTTTGCCGTAACATTGGACATTTGGAATTATGTATTTGCCTCGCTGGAAAGGCCTTGAGGTTTCAACCCCAACTGGGACGTTTTTGGTGAGGGTGAGATGCTTGTTTGTGAATGTGGTTAAAGTAATAAAAGTGATCATTTGAAAAAAAAAAACTTGTCAATGTCTGGATATTCCCAAAAGGCATTGTCTGTATGTTTGAGGGGTGTCTGGGGGCATCGTGGGCAGTTGGGGGGGGAGGTTGTATTGTTGAATTTGGCTCTTCTTTGACTAGTTAAGTAAAGAAGAAATTTCAATTGGGTTTCTCTGAGGGGGGCTGAGTGAAGATGTTGTAGCATACTAGCCCAGATTGTGTCTCTTTGGGCACGTCCTATTGGGGCACTATTAAGGGAAGACCAGGGATTTGTCTGTGTTCAGTTGTGGTGCAGAGGTTTGTTCTGTTAGCAGAGCCATAAAATATATTCGATGTAGTTGCGCGATGGTAGCGACTGAAGTTTAGGAGGGCATAGTCTCCTCTAGTCTTGGGAGCGGTTGAAGTCTGCAGCTCTATCCTAGGGCTCTTGTGGCTCCACAGAAAGGAGTAAGAAGTGGCGGAGTTGAGTTTTTGCAGGAAGAGTGTTTGGGGATAATGACAGGGAGCGCTCGAATTATAGGAATATACATTTGGGCAAAGTCATCACCTTCATCTAACCTATATAATTCATTTTTTGTCTGTCTGTCTGTCTATCTGTCTGTCTGTCTGTTTGTCCGTCTGCGTACGCTCCCTTCCGGGGGATTTAGCTCTCGGACCGTGGGGTTCGCCGAGATTAAATTTTGCAGGTGGGCACGCCCCCGGCCCGCGGTAAACTTAGGCATTTCCGATTTTTCGTCTCTAAACTTTAAATCGGACCGATTATCGATTTAGTGCGATTGCTCTTTATGTAGTTATTTATTTATTTAATATTGCCGGCCGGCGCGGACCACGGCGGTTGCCCCTGGCAACGGGTAGCAACAACTTCGCTGCGGGGTGGACGCCATTTTTAATTCCCGTTACAAATATGCGCACGCATTAACACGCGACTCTGAGGTAAATTCATCAAAGTTTCACGTCCTCTTCACTCCCCTTCCACCCCAATGTGTGCAATTACTATTATAGGGTCGGTAGATAATAAAATTATAGCGATTAGACAGTATTATTGTAACATACCAATGAAAATACAACTGTGTAATTAAAATTATAAACCCGACCGCGCCAAGAATCGATTCTCTGAATCGCGAAAAGGAATCGAAGGTTGTAGATTCATTTAGAATCGCCTTATTTCCGTTTAATAAAGTTGGTTATAGAGTTGATATAAACTGCTACGAATGGGAAATATCCGGCGTTGACTGGGGCTGAAATAGAATTAAAAACTCCTGAAAACTTTAAAACATAACATAACAATGAAAATAAAACTCTGTAATTAAAAATGAAAACCTCCTATGCACCAGGAATCGATTCTTTGAATCGCGCAAAGGAATCATCGAAGGTTGTAGATTCCTTTAGGATCGCGCTTAACAAGGTGGTGAGGGAGAGAGTGGTGAGGGGGAGAGTGGTGAGGGGGAGAGTGGTGAGGGAGAGTGGTGAGGGGGAGAGTGGTGAGGGGGAGAGTGGTGAGGGAGAGAGTGGTGAGGGGGAGAGTGGTGAGGGGGAGAGTGGTGAGGGGGAGAGTGGTGAGGGAGAGAGTGGTGAGGGGGAGAGTGGTGAGGGGGAGAGTGGTGAGGGGGAGAGTGGTGAGGGAGAGTGGTGAGGGAGAGTGGTGAGGGGAGAGTGGTGAGGGAGAGAGTGGTGAGGGGGAGAGTGGTGAGGGGGAGAGTGGTGAGGGGAAGAGTGGTGAGGGAGAGAGTGGTGAGGGGGAGAGTGGTGAGGGAGAGAGTGGTGAGGGAGAGAGTGGTGAGGGGGAGAGTGGTGAGGGGGAGAGTGGTGAGGGGGAGAGTGGTGAGGGGGAGAGTGGTGAGGGGGAGAGTGGTGAGGGAGAGTGGTGAGGGGGAGAGTGGTGAGGGAGAGAGTGGTGAGGGGGAGAGTGGTGAGGGGGAGAGTGGTGAGGGAGAGAGTGGTGAGGGGAGAGAGTGGTGAGGGAGAGAGTGGTGAGGGAGAGAGTGGTGAGGGAGAGAGTGGTGAGGGGGAGAGTGGTGAGGGGGAGAGTGGTGAGGGGGAGAGTGGTGAGGGGGAGAGTGGTGAGGGGGAGAGTGGTGAGGGGGAGAGTGGTGAGGGGGAGAGTGGTGAGGGGGAGAGTGGTGAGGGGGAGAGTGGTGAGGGGGAGAGTGGTGAGGGGGAGAGTGGTGAGGGGGAGAGTGGTGAGGGGGAGAGTGGTGAGGGGGAGAGTGGTGAGGGGGAGAGTGGTGAGGGGGAGAGGTGGTGAGGGGGAGAGTGGTGGTGAGGGGGAGAGTGGTGGTGAGGGGGAGAGTGGTGGTGAGGGGGAGAGTGGTGGTGAGGGGGAGAGTGGTGGTGAGGGGGAGAGTGGTGGTGAGGTGGAGAGTGGTGGTGAGGGGGAGAGTGGTGGTGAGGGGGAGAGTGGTGGTGAGGGGGAGAGTGGTGGTGAGGGGGAGAGTGGTGGTGAGGGGGGAGAGTGGTGGTGAGGGGGAGAGTGGTGGTGAGGGGGAGAGTGGTGGTGAGGGGGAGAGTGGTGGTGAGGGGGAGAGTGGTGGTGAGGGGGAGAGTGGTGGTGAGGGGGAGAGTGGTGGTGAGGGGGAGAGTGGTGGTGAGGGGGAGAGTGGTGGTGAGGGGGAGGAGGTGGTGAGGGGGAGAGTGGTGGTGAGGGGGAGAGTGGTGGTGAGGGGGGAGAGTGGTGGTGAGGGGGAGAGTGGTGGTGAGGGGGAGAGTGGTGGTGAGGGGGAGAGTGGTGGTGAGGGGGAGAGTGGTGGTGAGGGGGAGAGTGGTGGTGAGGGGGAGAGTGGTGGTGAGGGGGAGAGTGGTGGTGAGGGGGAGAGTGGTGGTGGTGTGGGTGAGTGGTGAGGGTGAGTGGGGAGGGTGAGTGGCGGTTGTTAGTGGTGATTAGTGAGGGGTGAGTGGTGAGGGTTAGTGGTGAGCATGAGTGGTGAGGGTGAGTGTTGAGCGTGAGTGGTGAGGGTGAGTGGTGATTGTTGAGGGTGTGATTGGTGAGGATGAGTGGTGAGTAGGGAGGGTGAGTGGTGAGGGTGAGTGTTGAGTGGTGAGGGTGAGTGGCGGTTGTGAGTGGTGATTAGTGAGGGGTGAGTGGTGAGGGTGAGCGTGAGTGGTTAGGGTGAGTGGTGAGGGTGAGTGGTGAGCGGTGAGGGTGAGTGTTGAGGGTGAGTGGTGAGTGGTTAGGGTGAGTAGTGAGGGTGAGTGGTGAGCGTGAGTGGTGAGCGTGACTGGTGAGGGAGAGTGGTGAGGGAGAGTGGTGAGGGAGAGTGGTGAGGGAGAGTGGTGAGGGAGAGTGGTGAGTGGTGAGGGTGAGTGGTGATTGGTGAGGGTGAGTGGTGAGGGTGAGTGGGGAGGGTGAGTGGCGGTTGATAGTGGTGATTAGTGAGGGATGAATGGTGAGGGTGAGCGTGAGTGGTGAGGTTGAGTGGTGAGCAGTGAGGGTGAGTGGTGATTGGTGAGGGTGTGATTGGTGAGGATGAGTGGTGAGGGTGAGTAGTGAGGGTGAGTGGTTGTTGTGAGGGTGAGTGGTTGTTGTGAGGGTGCGTGGTGAGGGTGAGTGGTAAGAGTGAGTGGTGAGGGTGAGTGACGGTTGTGAGAGGTGATTAGTGAGTGGTGAGGGTGAGTGGTGAGGGTTAGTGGTGAGGGTGAGTGGCGGTTGTGAGTGGTGATTAGTGAGGGGTGAGTGGTGAGGGTGAGCGTGAGTGGTGAGGGTGAGTGGTGAGGGTGAGCGGTGAGGGTGAGCAGTGAGGGTGAGTGGTGATTGGTGAGGATGTGATTGGTGAGGATGAGTGGTGAGTAGTCAGGGTGAGTGGTGATTGGTGAGGGTGAGTGCTGAGCGGTGAGGGTGAGTGGTTGTTGTGAGGGGTGAGTGGTGAGTGGTGAGAGTGAGTGGTGAGGGTGAGTTGTGAGGGTGAGTGGTGATTGTTGAGGGTGTGATTGGTGAGGATGAGTGGTGAGTAGTGAGGGTGAGTGGTGACGGTGAGTGGTGAGGGTGAGTGTTGAGGGTGAGTGGTGAGGGTGAGTGGCGGTTATGAGTGGTGATTAGTGAGGGGTGAGTGGTGAGGGTGAGCGTGAGTGGTGAGGGTGAGCAGTGCGGGTGAGTGGTGATTGGTGAGGGTGTGATTGGTGAGGATGAGTGGTCAGGGTGAGTGGTGAGTGGTTGTTGTGAGGGTGAGTGGTGAGGATGTGTGGTGAGGGTGAGTGGCGGTTGTGAGTGGTGATGGGTGAGTGGTGAGCGGTGAGGGGTGAGTGGTGAGGGTGAGTGGTGTGGGTGAGTGGTGAGGGAGATTGGTGAGGGAGGTTGGTGAGTGGTGAGTTGTGAGGGTGAATGGTGAATAGTGAGTGGGAGTGGTGAGTGGTGAGGATGAGTGGTAAGGGTGAGTTGTGAGTGGTGAATGGTGAGGGTGAATGATGAGTACAGTCAATATGCACTGCTGTTATCATACCAGGTACCACCACCACAATATGTACTCCTCTCATCATAGCAGATACCACCACAGCAGTATGCACTGCTGTAATCATAGCAGGTTCCACCACAATATGCACTGCTGTCATCATAACAGGTACCAACACAGCAGTATGCACTGCTGTAGTGATAGCAGGTACGACCTCAGTCGGTATACACTGCTGTAGCGATAGTAGATACTGCTATCGAGTTGGTAGATACCGCTATAGTAAATACTAAAACAGTCAGTATATACCACTACAGTCAGTCAATACTGCTACAGTCAGTATATACTACTACTAGCTGTACTACCCGGCTTCGCCCGGGACTTGTATCCACCACGGCCGGCCGCCTTTGTCTCCCCAGTGGCGATGTTAATACGCCACACCAGTTACTCGTTTTGCGGCTGAGTCCCTCCCTCACCACTCTCCCTCCCTCACCACTGTCCCTCCCTCACCACTCTCCCTCCCTCACCACTCTCCCTCCCTCACCACTCTCCCTCCCTCACCACTCACGCACGGCCGCCTTTGTCTCCCCAGTGGTGATGTTAATACGCCACACCAGTTACTCGTTTTGCGGCTGAGTCCCTCCCTCACCACTCTCCCTCCCTCACCTATCTCCCTCCCTCACCACTCTCCCTCCCTCACCACTGTCCCTCCCTCACCACTCTCCCTCCCTCACCACTCACGCACGGCCGCCTTTGTCTCCCCAGTGGCGATGTTAATACGCCACACCAGTTACTCGTTTGAGGCTGAGTCGACCTAGGGGAGGTTCAAATAATCGTCACCGGTGGTGGCCGTGAGCAGGAATGGAACTCGGTTCGCCGGGTTTGTAGCGCAGAGTAGCGTTAACCACTACACCCACCGCTCCTCACACACCACACACGCACAGACACACACACAGACACACACACAGACACACGCAGACACACACAGACAGACACACACACACAGACACACAGACAGCACGCTAACCACTACACTACCGCTCCCCACACACCACACACGCACACACAGACACACACACAAAGACACACACACACAGACACAGACAGCACGCTAAGCACTACACTACTGTTCCCCCTACACAACACACGCGCGCGCGTCCATAGGTACACATACACGCGTTTGCTGCAGACACACACGACTGTCAGGGTGTGTACGGCAGTAAACGACTGAAAAAAGAAAGCGGCAATGCTGCGCGAGGAACGCCTTAGACCTGCAACACATTTGTGTAATGCGAGCGTAAACACACAAACACATACAAACACATACACACACATACATACACACACATACACACAAACACATACACACACATACACACACATACATACACACAGACATACACATACACACAAACACACACATACATACACACAAAAACATAGACAATACACACACACATACATGCAGACACACAGACAGACACATAACACACATACATACACACAGATACATACACAGAAACACATACACACAATACATAGACACACACATACATACACACAAACACATCCACAGACGTACATACACACATACATACAGATACGCAGACATACACATAAACACATACAAAAAAACCCACATACATAGACACACACATACATATGTAGTGGTGGTGTTGACGTGCGCCGACAGTGATGGATCACGGGGTGCGGGGTTGGGCACGCGATGTGGGCGTGGCATGAACGCGCACGCCGGTGGTGAGGCGCGCTGATACAATCGGGGAAAAGAGGATCGTAGCCAGCGCGCGCAGTGATTGGTCAATAAGATGGGTGCTCTCAGCGATGTCCGCAGGAGGGGTATAAAGGGAGACGCGCGAGAGCACTCGTGGTCAGTGTTAACCAGTTGAAGACCGAAGACGGAGTGGAGGAGGTAGTGGCCCGAGACCCCTAGTCCCGCCGTCCTTGTCGGGACCGGGGCCCTGTGTGGCTCGGAGCCGAGACTGGGGAACCCGTAGTCCGACGCCCGCGTGGGTCGGGACGGTGGTACCCAGAGCCGAGACGGACACCCCAGCCGGGTGTGTTCCGGAAGGCTACGGGGCGTAAGAGCCCGTGTCAGTATAGCTGAGTGGGTGTTAGTCACCCGAGTAGCTAAGTGGGTGTTAGTCACCCGTGTAGCTGAGTGGGTGTTAGTCACCCGAGTAGCTGAGTGGGTGTTAGTCACCCGAGTAGCTAAGTGGGTGTTAGTCACCCGTGTAGCTGAGTGGGTGTTAGTCACCCGAGTAGCTGAGTGGGTGTTAGTCACCCGAGTAGCTAAGTGGGTGTTAGTCACCCGTGGAGCTGAGTGGGTGTTAGTCACCCAAGGGGCTGGGTGAGTGTTAGTCACCCGTGTAACAGTTTGGTGTCAATAAAAAGAGTGTGCTACCCGTGAAGACGTCTCCCGCCGAGTTACTACTTTACAACTGGCGTCAGAAGTAAACCTGTCTTCAAGAAGAATGGACACAAGGAAGACTTCGCGTTCCCACGTGCAAGATCGGGGAGACGACGGCGTACCGGAGACACCAACCTCGGGAGGAGAGGACGAGGAGTTGCCGCCAATACAGCACTTCGCGGAAATGGCCGATGCTCCGCTTGCCTCCGACACCAGCCTGCAGGACGCACACTCCCGCCTGGCGGAGTTGCTGCTCGCCGCCGCTGCGATTTTGGCGGAAATCTCCGTTCCAGCGGCCGGAGGGACGGCTGCGGGGTTGGAGGAGGCGGCGCGGCTGGAGGGATCCCGCCAGAAGGCGTTTCGCGCCAAAAGTTTTGGAGTTGGCGCCATTTTTGAGGGCCCGCCACCGCTTGGCGGGAAGCGCGGACACCACGTGGCCAGAGATCTCCACACAGCGCAGCCCGCGTCATCGGCGCGCGCCGGAGATCTCCATTATGCGCCTGCAGACGGAGCCGACATTTTCTACAACCACAGCGGCGCGCGGGAAAATCGTTCCAACGACGACGACGGCGATCGAGTCCTCCAGCAACGATTGCCCGCGCTGTCGGTGTTCAAGGCGGACGGGGGCGACTGGGGAGCCTTCCAGCGACGGTTCGTCGCGCATCAAGAAATTTCGGGGTGGTCCGACACCACTGCCCTGCGCGCGCTGCCAGCGATGCTCGACGACGCGCTTGCAGCCTTCACATCGGCCCCGAGGTCGTCCCGCTCAACGCTCCAGGCCGTGCTACACCTGATGGCCAAGGTGTTCGGGCCACCCTCGACCTGTCGCCACCAGTTCTACGATCGGCGGAAGGTGGTTGGAGAAACAACGCTCGCCTATCGCACGGCGCTGCTCGCCCTGGCAGACTCAGCTTTTCCCCGCATGGACAAGGAGGGGAAGGACGCCATGGTGACGGAGCAGCTGCTGGCGTTGGCTCACGGATTGGGAGTTCCCATTAATACGGCGGACGAGATGGACATTTGCTCCCTGGGGATTGCCACAAGTATTCACGCTTACGAAGTCCTAAAGCGAAAGCCGACGGTCGTCTGCGCATCGGTGGGGAACGGGGCACCGGCCGCCACGATCATCGGCCCTCAGCCTGCTGTGCCGCGGGAGGAGGCCTTCGCCGTTTCAAGACCGGGGGAGTGGAGAACGGGAGGTCGTTCGCCCACACGTTCACACCGCAAGCTGGAGCAACCGAAACCTACGACGTCCCTCGTCGTCTGCTACAACTGCGGCCTTCGGGGCCACGTCGCGTCCGGGTGCCGGGCCCCACGTCAGCGTACCGCGGGACCACGTCCGGACGACGACCAGGGCCTAAAGACATCCCAGCTGAACCCGGCAAGTCGCGGCACCTCACACGTTCGGTCCACATGCACGGCACGTTCGGGTCGCCGCTTAGCGGTGGGGGGACCGCGTATGGGCACCGGGGGTTCGGTTCGGCGAGAGGGGTCCGTACACGGCCCGAAAGCAGTCGAATGGTCCGAATTGGCCCACAGGATAGTGGCTGCGTCGGCCGGGTCGTCCGTGGTAACGGGGTACATTGACGGGGTTGAGGTCCGGGTGCTTGTGGACACGGGTGCGTCGGCCACTATCATTTCGGACCTTATTTATAACATTCTTCCCGTCCAATGTCGACCCCTTCTGCCGGTGGACGTACCGTTTTACGCGGCGAACGGGGGATCTTTGGGAATCATCGGCCAGATTCGGGCGACTATTTGTATTGGCGATATAAAATTGGCGGGTCCTATTTTTGTATCATCTTCGTTGGCCGTTCCTTGTTTACTAGGCACGGACTTTCTGTCTAAAATGCCCATCAAAATTCTCATAGACCAGGCCTGCATTGAGCTTCCGTCGGGACGGCGGGTTGAGTTTTTGAAGAGTCCTACTAAGATACGCACGGTTTGTGCGACGGTGCAGGTGCTGGCAACCCAGACTGTACGGGTGCCCCCGGGTTCGCAAATGTTGGTACCCCTTCGGTTGAGGAAACCCCTCGGGGCAGATGCGGGGGCACAGGGAGTTCTGTTGGGGCCGTCTAACAGAGCTAAAGGGGGCCTCGACTTAGCGGTGGCCCAGACCATGGTGAGGGGGGACTGTGAGCCGTTCGTTATGGTCCTGAATACGGGGTCGCGGCCGGCCGTGATCATGCAGGGAACGGTGCTGGCTCACGCCGCGCCGCTACCCGTCGAGGAACAGCTCGTTGCTCACGCCGATTCGAGTGCCGATACGCATCCTCAAAGTGAGGAGGGGACGGAGTGGTTGGACTCGTTGTGTGCCGGGTCCAGTAACTTGTCCAGTGTGCAGTCGGGTGCATTGAGGGGCTTGCTACTCGAGTTCGCTGACGTGTTTAGCAGGCACAAGTATGATATTGGCTGCACAGACCTGTTGCGCCACCACATAGCTACTGGGGACGCGGCCCCTATTCGACAGAATCCCTTCCGGCTCAGTCCAGCCGAGAAGGAGCATGTGCAGTCGGCAGTTAATGACATGTTGGCGGCCGACATCATTGCGCCCTCTTCCAGTCCGTGGGGTGCTCCTATCGTCTTGGTTAAAAAACAGGATGGGTCCTTGCGGTTCTGTGTCGATTTCCGCCGCCTAAACAAAATCTCAATGGCCGATGCGTATCCGCTCCCCAGGATGGATGAGTCTCTGGATGCCTTGGCGGGAGCACAGTTTTTTTCGACGCTCGATTTGCTTTCGGGATTTTGGCAATTACCCCTCGATGACGAATCGAAACCAAAAACCGCTTTCCGGACACCGGGAGGCCTATTTGAATTCAACCGATTGCCCATGGGTTTACATTCCGCTCCTGCCACGTTCCAGAGGCTCATGGAATTGGTTTTGTCAGGCCTCCAATGGGACACCTGTTTGATTTACCTCGATGATATCATCGTTTTCAGCCGGACTTTTGAGGAGCACCTCCAGCGACTGAGAGCGGTGTTTCTCAGGATGCGTTCCGCTAAGCTTAAATTTAAACCGGCTAAATGTTTTCTGCTTCGGGAATCCGTCAGGTATTTGGGCCATATCGTTAGCCGTTCAGGGATCTCGACAGACCCTGCTAAGACGAAATGTGTCAGCTCATGGCCAACGCCGACCTCTGTCACTGAAGTCCGCAGTTTCATAGGATTCGCCTCCTATTACCGTCGTTTTGTCAAGCAGTTTGCCACCATAGCCAGGCCCCTGCACGCTTTGACGGCTAAAGGGGTGCGGTTTCACTGGGGGTCGGAAGAGGAGGCCGCGTTCTGCTCCCTTCGTGACGCCTTGGTGCAGGCTCCCCCCTTGTGTTACCCGATTTCACGCAACCGTTTGTGCTCGACACGGATGCCAGTAACACGGGTATCGGGGGAGTGCTCTCACAGGTGGTCGGGGGGGTCGAACGGGTGGTCGCCTACGGTAGCAGGGTTCTGTCCCCCGCGGAACAACGCTACTGCGTGACACGTCGTGAATTGCTAGCGATTGTGTTTTTTTATACAGCAATTCAGGCCGTATCTTTATGGCCGTCATTTTACGGTTCGCACGGACCATGCGGCTCTCCAATACGCTATGCGGGTGGCGCAGCCATCCGGCCAATTGTCCCGATGGTTGGAGGTCCTTCAGGACTACCAATTCACGACGATTTACCGCAAGGGGTTGCGCCACTCGAATGCGGATGCATTGTCGCGGTTGCCGCCGCGTACGGAATGCGCATGTCTGTTAGGATCGGCGCGGTGTAAACCCTCTGTCGCTGTCCCCGCGGAAGTTGTGCTCGCCGCCACGGATACTACGGGGGTCGACGCTCCCACGGGGAGGGACTCGCTGTTAGCGTTGCCTCTCATCGAGTGGGGCCGTCTGCAAATGACCGACAGCTCCCTACTCACGCTACGTCAGAAGGTTGACGATCCCGAGAGAGGGGAAACGCGGGTCGGTTCCTGGGTGTGCAGACAGGGCCTTTTGATGAGGTGGGACAACATGTCCCGGCGTCACGTGCTCGTGGTGCCGTTTGCTATGCGGGGTAGGGTCGTCCTGGCTGCCCATGAACGACTCATGCACCTGGGGTTTCACAAAACGCTCGCCCTCATTCAGCGAGACTACTATTGGCCGGGGATGGGCAACGACGTGGCGAACATTCTTAAGGGATGTGTAGGGTGCGCCCAAAGAAAACCACCACCAATAGCGGCTAATCCACCGCTGCAATCCATTCAGGTTTCGCGCACGAACGAATTGGTCGCGCTAGACATCTTGGGGCCCTTTTCCGTTACACCTCGGGGAAATAAGTTCCTGCTGGTTGGCGTAGAGTACTTCACCCGCTGGCCCATGGCATGGCCACTCGCCAACCAGTCGGCTGCGGCAGTGGCGGACGCCTTTGTCCAAGATTATGTTTTGGACAAAGGCGCCCCCGAACGCTTGCTGACGGATCAAGGAAAAAAATTTTCGAGCATTTTGTTGCGCGAGGTGTGCGACCTGTTGGGTACAAAGAAAGTACGTACCTCCCCGTACCACCCGCAGACTGACGGTATGGTTGAACGTCTGAACAGGACGATTACGTCTATGCTGTGCCAACAGGTATGCGACGACCAGGTGGATTGGGACTTACAGGTACTGGGGGTACTAGCGGCCTATCGAATGGCCCCTCATGCGGCGACGGGGTTTTCTCCATTTTTTCTGATGTATGGGCGGGAGGCTGATCCGGCCATGGACGTCCAACTGGGGATTTCCCAGCCACGTGCAAAATCTAAATTGGCAGACCATATCAAGTTTAATATCGCCAGATTGGCTGAAGCGCGAGAGGCTGCGAGATTGAATTCGCGGTCTCGGCAGATCGCGAACGAGCGATTGCATGGACGGAAGGTGCATACGCACGATTGGGAACCGGGCGATAAGGCCTGGCTGCATTGTCCACACGCACCGTTGGCTACGTCCCCCAAACTGTTGAGACCATGGAGGGGACCGGTGGAAATTGTGCGGGTTGCACGACCCCAGAGTATACAGATTAAATGGGGAAGACGCCGTTGGTACGTGCACCCCTCCCGACTGAAACCCTACGCGGCGCCGCGTGACCCCGTTTCGTGCCGTGACGACCGGGCGTGTGATGTGTCCGTCGACTCGGGGAGGGATGTGTCGCAGGCTGATCCTCACGTGTCTCCACCTGACCCACCCCCAGGTGTCTCGGACCTGACGGCTGTTGACCGTTGGGAAGCGGAACCCCACGGCTCGCGCAGAGCCCCGAGGCCTGGCCCATGCCTTCCTGAACTGCCGGCGTCACCGGATGGCCAACCGCGTCTGGTGCCGTACGACGGACCGGCAAGGCGGACTCGGGCTAGGACGCAACACTTTTCATGAGAGAAAAAAAAAAAATTCTTTTTTTGTTCAAAACCCGACCTCGCCGCCGTGTCCCCCCCCTCTGCCGGGGAAATGTCCCGTTCAAGGGACGCTCGGACATATTGGGACGCTGCACGAGTCGGAGAGAAAGGAAGAGAAAAAGAATAAAGAAATTTTTTTTATTACTCCTTCTGCATACACATTATCGTTGCCACTCGCCGGATTGTACATATTGTTCTTGCTGTGGGTGTGGCGGTTGCTGGTTTTTTGCGGATAGCGGTGTTCATGTTGTGTTGTTATGTTTTTGTTGTTATGTTACGGGGCACACATAAGGGGGAGGGGGTGTTGTATATTTTGTTAGCAGCCGGGTCGGCTGCGAGCTATGTGGTAGGGGGTGATGTAGTGGTGGTGTTGACGTGCGCCGACAGTGATGGATCACGGGGCGCGGGGTTGGGCACGCGATGTGGGCGTGGTATGAACGCGCACGCCGGTGGTGAGGCGCGCTGATACAATCGGGGAAAAGAGGATCGTAGCCAGCGCGCGCAGTGATTGGTCAATAAGATGGGTGCTCTCAGCGACGTCCGCAGGAGGGGTATAAAGGGAGACGCGCGAGAGCACTCGTGGTCAGTGTTAACCAGTTGAAGACCGAAGACGGAGTGGAGGAGGTAGTGGCCCGAGACCCCTAGTCCCGCCGTCCTTGTCGGGACCGGGGCCCTGTGTGGCTCGGAGCCGAGACTGGGGAACCCGTAGTCCGACGCCCGCGTGGGTCGGGACGGTGGTACCCAGAGCCGAGACGGACACCCCAGCCGGGTGTGTTCCGGAAGGCTACGGGGCGTAAGAGCCCGTGTCAGTATAGCTGAGTGGGTGTTAGTCACCCGAGTAGCTAAGTGGGTGTTAGTCACCCGTGTAGCTGAGTGGGTGTTAGTCACCCGAGTAGCTGAGTGGGTGTTAGTCACCCGAGTAGCTAAGTGGGTGTTAGTCACCCGTGTAGCTGAGTGGGTGTTAGTCACCCGAGTAGCTGAGTGGGTGTTAGTCACCCGAGTAGCTAAGTGGGTGTTAGTCACCCGTGGAGCTGAGTGGGTGTTAGTCACCCAAGGGGCTGGGTGAGTGTTAGTCACCCGTGTAACAGTTTGGTGTCAATAAAAAGAGTGTGCTACCCGTGAAGACGTCTCCCGCCGAGTTACTACTTTACACATACACACAAACACATACACACACATACATACACACATGTATACAGACACACAGACATACACAAACATATACACACATACACATGACCCGGCTTCGCCCGGGACTTGGATCCACCACGCCCGGCCGCCTTTGTCTCCCCAGTGCCGATGTTAATACGCCACACCAGTTACTCGTTTGAGGCTGAGTCGACCTAGGGGAGGTTCAAATAATCGTCACCGGTGGTGGCCGTGAGCGGGAATCGAACTCGGTTCGCCGGGTTGGTAGCGCAGCGTAGCGTTAAGCACTACACCCACCGCTCCTCACACACCACACACGCACAGACACACACACAGACACACACACAGACACATGCAGACACACACAGACAGACACAGACAGACACACACACACACAGACACACAGACAGCACACTAAGCACTACACTACCGCTCCCCACACACCACACACAGACACACACACAGACACACACACAGACACACACACACAGACACAGACAGCACGTTAATCACTACACTACCGTTCCCCCTACACAACACATGCGCGCGCGTCCATAGGTACACATACACGCGCTTGCTGCAGACACACACGACTTTCAGGGTGCGTACGGCAGTAAACGACTGAAATAATAAAGCGGCAATGCTGCGCGAGGAACGCCTTAGACCTGCAACACATTTGTGTAATGCGAGCGTAAACACACAAACACATACAAACACATACACACACATACATACACACGCATACACACAAACACATACACACACATACACACACATACATACACACAGACATACACATACACACAAACACACACATACATACACACAAACACATACACAATACACACAGACATACATGCAGACATACAGAGACACACATAACACACATACATACACACACATACATACACAGAAACACATACACACACATACATACACACACATACATACACACAAACACATACACACAAGTACATACACACATACATACAGACACACAGACATAGACATAAACACATACAAAAAAACCCACATACATACACACACAGACATACACACAAACACATACACACATACATACACACATACATACACAGAAACAAACACATACACACAAACACACACATACATACACACAAACACATACACAATACACACACACATACATGCAGACACACAGACACACACATAACACACATACATACACACGCATACATACACAGAAACACATACACACACATACATACACACACATACATGCACACAAACACATGCACACACGTACATACACACATACATACAGACACGCAGACATACACATAAACACATACAAAAAAACCGACATACATACACACACACATACATACACACAAACACATACACACACATACATACACACATACATAGAGACACACAGACATACACATAAACACATACACACATACACATGACCCGGCTTCGCCCGGGACTTGGATCCACGATGGCCGGCCGCCTTTGTCTCCCCAGTGACGATGTTCACACACGACAGCAGTTACGCGTTTGAGGCTGAGTCGACCTAGGGGAGGCCCAGGTCCGTTTCAAATAATCGTCAGCGGTGGTGGGCGTGAGTTGGAATGGAACTGGGGTCGCTCAACCAGCTTAATGACTATTTGTACAAAGAACATATAAAGAATCGATTATAATAACCAGGCTACAGTCCACATTATATACTGGCAGTACACGCACTCAGCTTCATAAGCAGGCTAGAGTGTACATGATAGAGTGGCAGTACGCTCACCGAGTTTAATAAGCAGGCTACAGTCTACATGATAGACTGGCAGTACGCTGACCCAGCTTAATGACTATTTGTACAGTGAACATTTAAGTAATCGATTGTTGGTGCGTTGGGTTTAAAAGTAATATAAATTGCACACATTGTGGTGGGGGTGGAGTGAAGAGTAGGAAAAACTTTGATGAATTTACCTCAGAGTGGCGTGGTGGGTGTCGAGGCCTAGTAGCGTGCAGAGCCTGCGGCCTCGCCAAAATTGTCCAGCCGGCAGAGGCAGGGTACGGGTGGCGTGCCTTCCCCCCCCCTCAGCGCTCGAACAATACTGTGTAATGGCGATTATTTAATTATTTACGGAGCCTATGAAAGTGGCGAAGGCGTGGCTAGCCGTTGGCAGGGGCAACCGCCGTCCAATGAAACTGCAGCCCTTGGCGAAGGCGTCGCTAGCCGTTGCCAGGTCCAATGAAAGCGGCGAAGGCGTCGCTAGCCGTTGCCAGGGGCAACCGCCGTCCAATGAAAGTGCGTATGGTCCGAAATCCACACACACACACACAGACAGACAGACATGCACGATTTTATATATATAGATACAGTCAGTACATATTGCTACGGTGAGTAGCTACTAGAGTCAGTAGATACTATTATTGGGTGAGTAGATACTGCTATAGATTTTGTAGTTACTACTATAGTCAGTGGATACAACTATAGAGTCAGCAGATACTATACAGTTAGTCGTTACGAGTATATAGTCGGTAGATACTACTGTAGGCCCAGTAAATACTACTATGGTCAGTAGTTATTACAGTCACTAAATACTACTACACAGTCAGTAGCTACTACTTCCTCTGTTGTATGTAAGGTGTTGTTAGTATATACACCTACGAGGGGTAAAGATATTTTTTGAGGGGGGGGGGAAGACCACAATTTTCGGAAACATTTTGACATCAACTATTTACCCCACACTTTCTACAACTTTTGGACTTGTGAAAGCCTCTTATATATTTGTTGGTGGAAAAATGTACAAACAGCCCACCGGGCTTTGACAATACCTTAGTATCTGTGTATATATATGTAAGGTTTTTAAGAAAGATATTTTTCACCCGGGCAAAGCCGGGTACTTCCGCTAGTCTTATATATAAAAGTCTCCGCACGCTCGCGCTTGCGGGGGATTTGGCTCTCGGACGGTGGGGTTTAAGACCGAAATAATTTTCCAGGTGGCAAGCCCTAAGCCCCGTTGTGGGTTTAGGCTATTCCGTTTTCCCGTCCGTAAACTTTAAAGTAGTTTAATTAACACATTTGTGCCGTTTCGATTATTCATTATTTACTTATTGCGCGACATCGACCGTACCAAGTGACGCCAATTGCGTGGGGGGGCGGGCCCTGCCAAGACATGCGCGTTCGCTCCAGCTCACGGGAGACATTTTATTTTACGCGTTTAACATGGAATAGATATACACATCACGCTGCCAATTTATCTTCACAGTGTGATGTCCTCTTCCCCCCCCACCCCAATGCGTGCAGTTACTCATATAAAGTCCTTAGATATTAATTTTATATTATTAAAGCGGTTACATAGTATTATTATGGCGAGGGCGGGGGGATTGTGGGGGGGGGGGGGGTAGTGGCCCAGCTCGCAGCCTGGCAATGTCTCACCTCCGGCTTGCCAATCTAGGCGAGGCCGCGGGCCCTGCACGGGACGAGGCGTCACCACGCCAATGTAAAGTACAATTTTATTCAATCTTTCGCTAAGAACTCAGGTTTATTGTTTACTATTATTAAACAAATACGTTTATAAACATTACAATGATAATGTTTGTGTGCACATAACAACTCTGCTTCATTCTTTACTATTATGAAACTAATAAGTTGCCTAATACTCTATTACTATTTTAATGTTCGTGTGCAAAAACTAGATGCGTGTGCCTAAAGTCGATGTCTGTGTGTGTGAGTCCATGTGTTTGTGTGCGTGTAAGTCGATGGGTTTCTATGTGTGTGGGTCCATGTGTGTGTCTGTCTTTTTCAAATGGACAACGCCCCGTGTGTGTGTACGTACAAGTGTTTGTGTGTGTGTCAGTCCATTTGTGTGCGTATCTGTCGCTGTGTGTATGTTAGTCCACATGTGTGTGTTAGTTCATACGTCTGTGTTTCACTCGATGTGTGTACGTCAATGCGTGTGTGTGAGTCGATGTGTGTGCATGGCTCCATCTGAGTGTGTAAGTCAATGTGCGTTTGTGTGTCTATGTGTGTCGATGTGTGTTTGTTAATCTATGTGTGTGTATCTAAAGTAGATGTCTGTGTGTCACAGTCCATATGTCTATGTGTGTGTAGGGCAATGTGTGTCAGTCTATGTATGTGTGTGTAAGTCCATGTGTTTGTATGTGTGAGTCGATGTCTGTGTGTGTCAGTCCATGGCTGTCTGTGTTAGTCGCTTTGTGTGCATGGCTCCATGTCAGTCAGTGTAAGTCCATTTCTTTGCGTGTCTGTAGCTCCATGTGCGCATGTGAGTGAGTGAATGTATGTGCTTTATTGACCTGCTCAAGGCCTATGATACCATCAGTAGGCCTGGCCTCTGGGTTGTTCTTCATGCTTTCGGAGTCCCTCAAACTTTGCTCATAATCCTTAAGGACCTTCATGATGGTGAGCGGCCCCGCGTAAAACTACATGGCCGTCAGTCAGAGCCATTCCCTCTACACCTTAGGGTGTAACAGGGATGTCCTCTGGCTCCACATTATTTAACACATTTTGACCACGTAGTTCGTGAAGCCTTCAATGGCTGTTCCCGACGAATTACCATATGGTACAGATACAATGGGAGGCTGATCGATTCCCGGGTGCGGTCAAGGTATGCCTCCCTATTGCTCAACCATGATATGTATGCCGATGCTCTGGTGATTGCTGCTCACTGCGGCTGAACCTGGAGCTTGCCACTAAGAGGTGGAGCCTTACTATCAGCCCCACCAAAACTAAGCACCTGCCTGGGTATTTTGTACCGTCGAACAATCCACCCCCACAACTCACAATTGGTAATACGGTAGTTGTGGAGAGATTGCCGAGATTCCCATACCTGGCCAGTGTGCTCATGACCGGCTCCGGTTTAACAGCAGAGGTCTCACTCCAAATCAGTCGAGCGCCATTATCTTTTCATCGGCTGTGTTACGCTGTGTGGAAGCTACCTGGTCTTTCGCTCCATGAAGCTCTAGGTCTTCTCGGGCACGATAATTCCCTCCCTTCTCTACGCTTGCGAAACGTGCACCCCCCTAATGGAACATCTTCACCGGTTAGAAACATTTAGGTTAGCCTGCTAACGATCCTTTCCTGGATTTAACCATATATGTGTGTGTGTGCGTCTACGTTGATGTGTTTCTATGTGTGTGGGTCAATGTCTGTGTGTAAGTCCATGTGTGTATCTTCCTTTTTTGCCCGAGCAACGCCGGGTACTTATCGCTAGTTATTTATATTCTGGTTGAGAGAGAAAGAAGCAGTGTGCATTCTAAACATTCAAGAGAGTGGAACCTCGCGAAGTTAGTAACTATGTGTAAAAACACATAGTTGATTAAAGAAAAAAAATATATATTGTCTTGTCTAGTATATATACAGTAAGTCAAAAATTGTGGGTTTGTGTGTGAGTTTGTGTGTGGTCGCGTGTTTGGCTCTCCAACGGTGGGGTTTATGTGAAAAAAAAATAGCCAGGCACCATGCCATAAGCCCCGCGGTCAGCAAGCGCTATTCCTTTTTCACATCCGTCAACTTTAAATTAGTTTAATTAGCGATTTACTGCAATTTTTGTGCGCTTAGCCTTTATTTATTTATTTATGACGCATGCACGACCATACCAACTCACGCGCCTTTGGTGGGGAGGATGGCCCATGCCAAGTTGCACGCCTTCGGTGAAAGTGGGGGTCGTGTTAAAAATCCTATAAAAATACACTAAACGCTCAGGTAAATTCTTCACAGTCTCATGTCGCCCCCACCACGATGCATGCAGTTATTACTACTATACAGTCGTAAGACGCTACCACTATAGGCCGTAGATATTACTGCAGAGTGGCCGGGGACATCGTGCCTGGGAGGGGGGGTGGCAGGGGTAGCAGCCCAGCCCCAGCCTGCCAAGGTGCCACCTCGGCCGGCTGAACAATCTAAGCGAGGCTAGAGGCTCTGCACGGGACTAGACCTCACCACGCCACTCTGTCAGGTGAGTACTTTGTGCTATAGAGTCGATAAATACTGCTATAGGGCCAGCATGAACGACTGTAGTGATAGCAGGTACCACCACAGTCGGTATGCACTGCTGTAATCATAGCAGCTACCACCACAGTATGCACTGCTGTAATCATAGCAGGTACCACCACAGTCAGTATGCACTGCTGTAATCATAGCAGGTACCACCACAGTATGCACTGCTGCAGTGAAAGCAGGTACCACCACAGTATGCACTGCTGTAACCATAGCAGGTACCACCACAGTATGCACTGCTGTCATCATAGCAGGTACCACCACAGTCAGTAGGCACTGCTGTTACATTTTTAAGAGTAATTTTGAAATATTTTTAAGACCCGGGCAACGCCGGGTATTTTCTGCTAGTTTTTTTTAAATAAAAATTGCTTTGTGTCGATTTCGGTAAATATTTTATGTAGAGCTAGGGGACGAGGACCCACAGGGCCCAACATCTTCTTGTCTATTTAATGTTTATGTAACTTAATTTTGTAGTTGTACAATGATCAGTATAAAAATTATCTGCCAGAGCTAATTTGAACTACAGGATATTTATTATTTTTCATTAATTGACTTTACGCAATTATTTGAATACGTAATGAAACCATGACCAAAACTCCTATTGCCATTTGCTTCCCTATTGTACAACATTTTTCACTTAGATTTTGTCATTTTTTGTGACCCGGGTCATTCGCGTGAATGAGTCTATTCTTGGTCTCTCGAGCTCTCAGCTGGTTAAACAGAATACACTTTAAACGCGTTAGTCATGTGGTGGAACTGCTCATAAGGCCACAGTGCTTTAGCAGCTGAGTCACAGGCTCCCCACAACTATAAAATACACCTACACTCGCACATGAATGTAATAATGCATATATGCACGCCAGGGGAACAGGAGTGACGAGTCTCTTGACAGGGCTGCCAGCAATGGCCTTGTTAAATTAACGGCAGGAGAGTCAGGACTGTCACAATAGGCTTCAGATGCTCGCTGGTCGCCCTTTACAAACAACCCCTTGCAGCTCTGCACAACTGCGCTGCTCGCTTGCTTGCTGCACTTATTCATGAGCGCACATTGATTATGCGCGCGCAGACACAACGATGAAAGATCCCCCGTATAGCCTTAGCAGATTGTCGGGGCAAGTGCTGATAAGCGAGCACCTCTAAGGGGGGGCTGGGTGTGGCCAGCATCCGCCCTCGGCGACCTTTGTCTTCCCAGTGCTATTTGTGGCGCACTGCACCAGATGCTTATTTAAGGTTGAGTAGAGCTAGGGGAGAACCAGGACCGGTTCAGGTATTCGCCCCCCCCACGACCCACCTGATGTCAACTGGAAGCAGGATTCAAACTTGAGTTGCCGGGTTCGTAGAGCGTTGCGCTCACCACGTAAAAACAGCTCCCCGTATGTACAAAGACACAAAGACCCCCGTATAGCCAGAATAGACTGTTGGGACAAGTGCTGTTAGCGAGTACCTCTGAAGGCCGGCACGGCACACAAGGGGGTGGATGGCAAGCACCACGCCCGGCCGCCTTTGTCTCCCTAGTGCCAATGTTTACTAGGTACTAGGACCGGTTCAGATGTGCTCGTCACTGGTGTTGGCCATGAGCGGAAATCAAACTCGGATGGTCGGGTTCGTAGGGCAGCGTAGCGCTAACCACTGCGCCACCGCTTCTTGGCGTGGTGCTGGCCACCCGCCCACACCCCTCCCGTTCCTGTGCCGACCTTCATAGATGTTACATATGTAGTGACATAAGAAGGGAGGGGCTGCTGTAGGCTCTGGGTTCCCAGGTGGGTCCAGACGCGTAAGCCTCTGGGCGCCAGGCACTGGGTTCCCAGGGGATCCAGACGCTTTTAAGCCTTTGGGCGCCAGGCGTTGGGTTCCCAGGCGCTTAAGCCTTTTTGGCGCCGCCAACGGGGGGGGGGCTGTGTGTGCTCTGTGGGATGTCTGGTGGCGCACAAGACCCACCCCTCGTCGGACCAGGCATAAAAGGAGAGCTCCCTGGACGATCGGGCCCAGTTGTAACTCAAGACCCAAGACCCACGACCAGCCATCTGAAGACCCTGGGATGCTGTGAGAGCCAGCGCTGGGACTCTGGAACTCCCGACGCTACGACCTTGTGAGGGCGAGTCCAGAGCGTAGCCAGAGTAGAGTATCTAGGCTGTGTAGCTAGGCTGTGTACCTAGGCTGTAACAGAGTATCAGGACTGTTGGAGTGTTGTATTGTAATAAAGAAGTTACATCTACAAGTGTCTCCGGAACCCATTACATTTGGCGTCAGAGGTGGCAATGGAGACAAGAAGTAAGCCACGTACCTTCAGTCCTGACGGCGATGTTGAGGAGCAAGCGGCGACGGGGCAGCCAACTCGGGCCGACAACAACGCCGCACCACCGGCTGAGCAGGCGTCCACCACACCTGCCGATCCTCCTCCAGCGTCGGGAGCAGCAATGGAGGAAACGCTGCTTCGCCTCACCGAGCTGCTCCACGCCACCGTCTCCATCCTGGACGACATGCGTCGCTCACAGGCGGAGGCAGGAGGGAGAGAGGCGGCGCAGCGACCGCGCCATCCCGCCGGCTCCAACACAAACACATCCGGGTGTGTCGTCACTTCTGCGGGGGGAGCAGTGGCCGCTGGGAGCGACGTCACTTCCGGGCCAAGCGTGGGCCATCCCGATGACGCCGCGTCATCAGCGCTGCGTCCCTCACCGCCGAGTGACAGCTGTTTGCAACCGCCGAGTGAGAGCGCTGCGAACGCGCAGCCAGCTTCAGCCGGGTTGCCAGGCAACGGAAGCTTGGCTCACGTCCAACAACGCCTGCCAGCACTCAAGGCATTTTCTTCAGAGGGGGGTGAGTGGGCAGCGTTCAAACGCCGGTTCGTCTCTCTTATAGAGACGTCCGGCTGGTCGGAGTATGAAGCGCTCCAGGGCCTCCCGGCCATGCTCGACGACGACTCCCTTGCAGCACTCCTTGCTGTGCCACGCGCGAAACGTGCCACGCTCACGGATGCCTTTCATCAGATGCGGCTGATTTATGGACCCCCATCCGAAGCACGTCACCGCTTCGATGCGAGGAGGAAGAAGGCCTCCGAGTCGGCGATGGGGTACCGCAGCGCGCTGCTGGCCATGGCGAAGGTTGCCTACCCTCGTATGGATGAAGACGCTGTGGAGTCACTCGTGCTGCAGAAGCTCATGAGCTTGGCCCGCCAGCTTCGAGTTGCCATGCCGACAGCCGACGACGACGACGACTTCACGTCGCTACGTGCTGCCAGGTGCATCCAAGCACACCTACATTGCGATGAGGACACGACCATCGCCGCCTGCGCAGGCCCACCTGATGCACAAGCCTATGACGTGCATTCGGGGCCTCATCAGGCCTTCGCAGCAACAGAAAATCGCGGATCGTCCAACTGGCGATCCCAGCGAGATCACCACCAGCGGGACCGGCCAACCTCGCGCCAGGACGGAGCGTCCATCGTCTGCCACAACTGTGGCCTTCGGGGCCATGTGGCGTCCGGCTGCCGGGTCCCCCGACGCCGGACTTCAGGACCTCCGGCGCCTCGGCCACCACCTTATCCTCGGCATACCCAGGCGAGTCACGACACCTCGCACTCTCGGCCCCCACTTACAACAAGCACGCACCCTCACACTACACAGGGGGGTCATGCTTCGGAGGAGGGGGATTCGGGCCCATCATTGAACAACCGGGCGCTCGGACCGGGTCAATGGTCCGAGTTGGCCCATAGGGTCGTTGCCGCTGCGGCAGGGTCCTCTGCCGTAGTGGGTTCCATCGAGGGCGTTGATGTTCGTATGTTGATCGATACGGGTGCGTCGGCGACCATCATTTTAGACATAATTTATAACATTTTGCCCGATACATGCCGTCCCTTGCAGCCAGTTGATGTGCCATGCTATGCCGCAAATGGGGGTTCGTTGGGCATCACCGGACGGATCAATGCTCAGATCCGCATTGCTGACGTCCAATTAGTTGGGCCCATTTTGGTCTCATCAACCCTCGCCGTTCCGTGCCTCCTCGGAACAGATTTCTTGGGGAAGATGCCCATTAAAATTCTCATTAACAAAGGGTGTATTGAGCTCCCCTCCGGCCGACGCATGGCCTTCCTACCCACACCCACTCGGTTGCACTCCGCATCTATGACGGTGCAGGCGTTGGCGGCGTGCACAATTCACATTCCTCCTGGCTCTCAGATGTTAGTTCCCCTCCGGTTTCGTAAACCCCTTGATTACGACGCGTTCATGGGGGGTGCTGTGATCGGGCCTTCGCGTTCAGCTGAGCGGGTGCCGGACCTCGTGTGTGCACAAACGCTCGTGCGAAGCGACCACGACCCCTTTAACCAGGTCCTTAACGCGGGATTGGAAACGGCCGTTATCTGTCAGGGAATGGTGCTTGCTCACGCGACGCCAGCCCCGCCAGAAGATGTGATCGTGGGTCACGTAGGGGGCGAGTTCTCTTCCGTTGCCAAGCCAGGTCCTGACACAGGATGGCTCGACGCGCTTTGCTCCACTTCTGCCGATTTGTCACCATTACAGCATGCTAAATTACGCACGCTGCTGAGCGATTTCGCCGACATTTTCAGTCAAAGCAAATTCGACATTGGCTGCACTAAATTGCTAAGCCACCACATCGACACGGGTGATGCCGCTCCAATTCGTCAAAACCCATTCCGGTTGAGCCCGGCCGAAAAAGAACATGTACGGGTGGCCGTCAACGATATGTTGGCGGCCGATGTCATTGCGCCATCAAATAGCCCATGGGGGGCGCCGATCGTTCTTGTTAAGAAGCACGACGGGAGCCTCCGCTTTTGTGTTGACTTCAGGAAACTTAATAAGATTTCTGTGGCCGACGCCTACCCGCTTCCCAGGATGGACGAGTCGCTCGATGCCTTAGCAGGTGCGCATTACTTCTCCACCTTGGATCTCCTCTCGGGGTTTTGGCAGCTACCCCTTGATGACGCATCCAAACCAAAGACGGCCTTTCGCACGCCGCAGGGACTGTTCCAATTCAACAGACTTCCCATGGGTCTTCACTCGGCCCCGGCGACGTTCCAGCGCCTGATGGAGCTGGTCCTCGCTGGGCTTCAGTGGGATTCTTGCCTAATCTACCTCGACGATGTAATCGTGTTCAGCAAAACTTTTGATGAACACCTCACGCGATTGAAGGCAGTTTTCCTTAAAATGCGAACGGCTAACCTCAAATTCAAACCGCAAAAGTGCCACCTCATGAGGGATTCGGTTCGTTATTTGGGCCATATTGTCAGCCGCTCGGGAATTGCCACGGACCCCGAAAAGACAAATTGTGTGCGCTCATGGCCAACTCCTACCTCTGTTGGGGAGGTGCGGAGTTTTATCGGCTTCGCCTCATATTATCGACGATTTGTTGCGGGATTCGCATCCATCGCGAAGCCCCTCCACGCATTGACGGCCAAAGGGGTCAAATTCCGCTGGGGAGAGTTAGAACAGGCATCTTTCAATGCCGTCCGAAAAGCACTGGTCGATGCTCCTACCCTGTCTTATCCAGATTTTACCACTCCGTTCATTCTGGATACAGACGCCAGCAACACCGGAATTGGAGGGGTGCTGTCGCAAATTGTCAATGGAGTGGAGCGCGTCGTCGCCTATGGCAGCAGGGTGCTGTCGCCCGCGGAGCAACGTTACTGCGTGACGCGCCGCGAATTGCTTGCTATCGTTTTTTTCATAAAGCAGTACAGGCCATACGTGTATGGCAGGCATTTCACAGTACGCTCCGACCATGCGGCGCTACAATACGCCTTGCGAGTGGACCAACCATCTGGACAGCTCTCGCGTTGGCTCGAGATCCTCCAGGACTTTGCGTTCACTGTCATTTACCGCAAGGGGATTCAACACGGGAACGCCGACGGGTTGTCGCGGCTGCCGAACAATGGGCGCTGTGCTTGTTTTTTGGGTGCGGGGCGTTGTAGGCAGCCTGACGGGGTACCACCCCCATCCCTTGCGGCCGCGGCCGGGGATGGGGTCGGGGACCACGGGGCTCCCTCCACGCAAGTTCCGCAGGACGCATTGCTGGGCCTCGGGTTGGACGACTGGGGACGTCTTCAGATGGAAGACGTCTCCCTCCTCAAATTGAGACGCCGCGCTAGGGATGCCGAGGGTCACAGGGGGCAGGGGGGCCCCGTATCATATGTCATCCGGGAAGGCGTCCTCATGCATTGGGATGGGGGGTCCCAATCCCACACATTGGTGGTGCCCACCTCCCTGCGGGGGCGACTTGTGTGGGAAACCCACAGTCGCCTCTTGCACTTGGGTGTTCAGAAAACACTAGCTAAAATCCAATTGGAATTTTTCTGGCCGGGCATGGCAAACGATGTGGCTGACCTTGTGCAAGGTTGCACAGAATGTGCACGGCGGAAACCACCTGCTAGGCCGTCCTGCCCGCCGCTCCAATCCATTAAAGTTTCCCGGGTCAATGAGATCGTCGCATTGGATATTTTGGGTCCGTTTCCCGCTACTCCTCGGGGTAGTAAGTACCTTTTGGTTGGGGTCGAATATTTTACCCGATGGGCCATGGCCTGGCCACTCCCCAACCAGTCTGCAGCAGCCATTACGGAGGCCTTTTTCCAGGGCTACGTCCTGGACAAGGGTGCTCCCGAACGCCTGCTGACCGACCAAGGGAAAAATTTCTCTTCCACGCTGTTGCGGGATGTGTGCAACCTGCTAGGGACACACAAAATTCGCACCTCGCCATATCACCCCCAGACTGACGGTATGGTCGAGCGATTACATAGGACACTTACCTCCATGCTAAGCCACCAGGTGTCTGAGTCACAGACTGATTGGGATCTCCACATACCTGGTGTCTTGGCCGCCTATAGAATGGCGCCCCATGCTGCCACCGGGTACTCGCCATTCTATCTTATGTATGGTAGGGAGGTTTGCCCCCCAATCGACGTACAATTGCACATTAAACAGCCCGCACCTAAGGCTAAGATTGCCGACCACATCCGTGCTAATGTGCGTCGTCTCATGGATGCCCGGGAGGCTGCTCAAAATAACTCAGAAGCCCGTCAGCTTGCCAACGAGCGGTTGCGGAATCTCCGCACATCCCGCCACGTTTGGGTGGAAGGGGACCGCGCCTGGCTCCACTGCCCGCAGGTACCATTGGCTACTTCCTCAAAACTGCTTAAGCCTTGGAGAGGCCCGGTTGTTATTATTCGCGTTCTCCGCCCGCAGTGTGTCAGGATCCAGCATGGCAAGCGACGTTGGTTCGTGCACCCGTCACGTCTAAAACCTTACATTCAACCCTACACACCTCCTTCACTTCTCCGGGGCCGAGAGCGCGACATGTCTGACGAGCCGCGCCGCGATGATGCTGCTTCTAACTCTCGGGCAGGTCCCGCTGACCCGCCCTCAGGTGCCTTGGGAATGAAATCCGCCACGGCCGACCAAGCGGGAACAAGCTTGCCCGCGGGATCAGCGACCCAGGACACAAGCGCAACAGCGGGTCGTCGGTCCCCTCCCGCCTCCGTCGCGACCGATGGACCTGCCACTCGGACTCGCTCAAAACTCAAACGATTTTCATGACCCCCGCCCACGAACTCTCGTCCCAACGCGACGCCACTCACTTTGCCATCATGTATAGTGGGCGATTGGGGCGTGCGTTCATCCTGCATATATGTGTTTATACAGTGTTGTTCTGCATCGGTGACCACAGGAGGGGGAGAGGCGCTTTCTTCTCATTTTTTTTTTCTTGATTGTCACACACTCATTCTGATGGTTAACAAATAATTTCTTGTACAATTGTATTTTTTTTTGACAGCCGGGTCGGCTGGAGGCTACGTAGAGGGGGGTAATGTAGTGACATAAGAAGGGAGGGGCTGCTGTAGGCTCTGGGTTCCCAGGTGGGTCCAGACGCGTAAGCCTCTGGGCGCCAGGCACTGGGTTCCCAGGGGATCCAGACGCTTTTAAGCCTTTGGGCGCCAGGCGTTGGGTTCCCAGGCGCTTAAGCCTTTTTGGCGCCGCCAACGGGGGGGGGGCTGTGTGTGCTCTGTGGGATGTCTGGTGGCGCACAAGACCCACCCCTCGTCGGACCAGGCATAAAAGGAGAGCTCCCTGGACGATCGGGCCCAGTTGTAACTCAAGACCCAAGACCCACGACCAGCCATCTGAAGACCCTGGGATGCTGTGAGAGCCAGCGCTGGGACTCTGGAACTCCCGACGCTACGACCTTGTGAGGGCGAGTCCAGAGCGTAGCCAGAGTAGAGTATCTAGGCTGTGTAGCTAGGCTGTGTACCTAGGCTGTAACAGAGTATCAGGACTGTTGGAGTGTTGTATTGTAATAAAGAAGTTACATCTACAAGTGTCTCCGGAACCCATTACACATAACAGCACTTGCTCCGGCAGTCTGTTAAGGGGCCGTCCATAAATGACGTCACGCACCTAGGGGAGGGGGGGTCAGATATTTGTGACGATGTGTGACGAGGGGGGGGGGGGTTGAGAAATGTGACGTCACATTAAAATGCGCAACTTTAAATATAGACAACACGTTCTACTTAATTAAATATACGTTTTAATAAATGTTTTCTCCTCCAACATCAGAGTGCAGTGCCGCATTAAATACGCACTACAATGACAATAGTTTAAAGTGATTTGAAGCATGTTTTCTTTTTTTTTGGGGGGGGGGGGGGGGAAGAGCTTTGTGACGTCATATTTGAGGGGGGGTCTGACTTTTTGTGACGCCGTGTGACGGGGGGGGGGAAGGTAAAAAAATCGTCCAAAATCGCGTGACGTCATTTATGGACGGCCCCCTAACGCTACACGGTGGGGGATCTTTGTCCGTATAAAAACACATACACGCAGGCACACACAATCACACAAGCACCACACAAACACACGAGCAACGCACGCATCTTTTACACAAAGGGGAAGCAGATACATTATACGTTTCGCCTTCGACTGTGGAGTTTGATGATGGAGTGCATAGGTCAACTGCTTTCACCGCCCATTAAGACCATTGAACCGTGGCACCAAAGGAATCCGCTAGCTTCCAGCTTGGGGTGGCTAGCAGATGTTCTCCCCTCGCCTGGTATGGAGGAGGTTGTAGGTCCGATGCCGACACTGACAACGCCTGTTGGCGGTGTGGATTTTTCTCCGGGTCCTCCGGTTTAGATGATTTGGCTGCGACAAATTGCCACGTGATAAAGCCACTTCGTTGAGCTATCATTTGTGGGCAGGTCGCTTCTTACCAAGGCCGTAGCTATGGAGTTAACATTTTTTTTACCACCTCTTGTTTTATTGTATGTAATGGCAGAGATTAGGGATTAATAAAGTACACAAAGTAAACAGAAATCGATGCATTAATTTACGTGAAAATAAGTCCAGATATTGTGTCCAAGGTTTAGCAAATTATTTTTATTCACATAGCATAGCAATTATTTATTTTATAGCAATATATTTTGGGGGGGGACATTTTGAGCATATTTGAATATTGGGGGTGATGTGTCCCCCCAAATATATATATTTTATAATTACGGCCTTGCTAATAACTCAGCGGGCTTTATATGGTAAATAAAACAAATATATTTTACAATCACCACTGTTGAATGACAAAAAAATCAAGACATTAATTTAGAACTTGTGTTACAAACATCTGTCGCTTATCTCCGCAACGTTCCATGAAGAGAGATTACACGGAAAATACATTTTGGACTGTTCATTAAATCACTCGGGTTTACGGGGAATTAAAACGTTATGTTAACAAAATCTAAAATTATGTCTGTAATAGGCAACTGGCAGGATGACAATTCCTAGTTTGTTTGTAAAATTAAACCCCTCCCCCCCCCCCCAAAAGGGATGCAGTTACCGGTTTAAAAAGGTTGAAAATGTAAACACATAATATGCTTTGACTGCTTGGATGGTAAAACTATTTAATAAGTAATATTTAAAAATAATTGTATTTTTAAACACACTTTCATGAAATGTACCGTACGAGTAATGGGAGAACTCCACGACTCCAGGAAGTGGCCCCGAGGCTTGCCATAACGTAAGGGGCCGTGGTCAATTACAGCCAACGTGAGTTGAGCGTGGACAATTAGACCCAAGCCCAAACATAACATATAAAAAAGATGGTTTAAATTTTTATTTTGAATGATAGAATATAGTATTGTCATCAGTATGACATAAGTATACCAAGTTTGCAGTCGATACCATATTGGGAAGTGGGTTAAAAGTGAGTTACAATATTTGAGGATACGATAACAACAGAGTGAGTTAATAGACAGCGTGCAAAAAGATATTTTTTTTAATAGAATATAGCAGACATGGGCAAACTACGGCCCGCGGGCCGTATACGGCCCGTTGGGCTTTTTAATCCGGCCCGCCGAACTTGTCCAACCCGATTTGGTCGTGACTCGACCTAATTTCCCCACTGGATTGTATGTTAATACAATTAATCCGTTCCAGACTCCTACGAACTGTATATAAATATTGTTTTTTTTAAAGATTATTAAGCACAAAAATAGTTAATTACGCCATAGAGTTCAGTGTAATAGTAAAATAAATGTAACACCATTGAATAACACTGAGATAACCTTGAATAACAGAGAAAACTAACATTGCCACATCAAGGTTTAGAATCGTTCAACAAGATGATTGTTTCGTCTGCTACATCAGTCGGTCGATTCTGAGAGAGAGAGAATATTCGTATGAGCAATTCATGTTTCTATTGAAAGTAAGTTAACAGTAATATTTGGGTACAGTATTGTTTTTGGAAGCACTCACCGTAATATCGTATCAACGTTTACTTCACCGCATCATCGTATGAATGATGCGAGAAGAGATTAACGGGTTCTTATGTTAGCGATTTACGTACTCGGCGCTTTCGCTCTCTAAATTACGGCTTGAAAGAAGGGGAGGGGTATGACTACACTCGCAAAATTAATATCTTACTAGGAATTTTATATAACAAAAGTTATATACATAACTGTTACGCTTTGTGTAATTCAACAAAACAAACAACACTTAACTCCGAGTTCTCTCCAAATTTCACGAGTCCGTTCTAGACCCCACAGTTTTTTAAAAGAGTTTTAAGCACAGAACACATAATTAAAGTAAAAAAAAAATCATTAATTATACGAACTTTTCAATAATTTCCTTCTTCACTTCGATTAAAATTTTCTTTAAAACCTTCTTCTCACCAACATTACCACTCATTACCACTTTCTCCGAAAGCAAGTTTGTAAAAGAATGCATGGTACAGACAGCAGACATCTTGTGTCCAGAGATCAAAAGCAAATTTGAAAAAGTCAGTTTATCACGCAGGACTGTGACTCGCCGTGTGGAACTGATTGATAAAAATATAGCCAGTCAATTAAACAAAAAGTCTGATTCCTTTGAATTATATTCACTCGCACTGGATGAAAGTACGGACGTAAAAGACACTGCTCAGCTCCTCATTTTTATCCGAGGCATTGACAGTTTTGCGATAACAGAGGAGGTTTTGACCATAGAGTCCCTGAAAGGAACAACGCGGGGAGAGGACTTGTATAACCAGGTATCTGCTTTCATCGAAAGAATGACGCTACCTCGGAGTAAACTTGTCAATGTCACAACGGATGGATCGACAAATTTAACTGGAAAAAATGTTGGGCTGCTGAAAAGAATCCAGGATAAAGTGAAAGAGGAAAACCCTGTCCAGGATCTTATTTTCCTTCACTGCATCATCCAACAGGAATCCCTGTGTAAGTCTGTATTGCAGCTTAATCGTGTCGTGAATCCAGTCGTAAAACTTGTGAACTTTATACGAGCAAGGGGACTTCAGCACCGTCAGTTTATTACCTTCCTGGAGGAAACTGATGCGGATCATCAGGACTTGCTGTACCACTCTCGTGTCCGCTGGTTAAGTTTGGGGAAAGTGTTACAACGAATGTGGGAGCTGAAAGAAGATATCATCGCATTTTTGGAGTTGATGGGGAAATCTGACGAATTCCCTGAGTTAAGCGACAAGAACTGGCTTAGTGACTTTGCGTTTGCTGTGGACATATTTTCACACATGAATGAGCTGAATGTGAAACTGCAGGGGAAATATCAGTTTGTTCACGACATGTACAAACATGTGAAAGCCTTCAAATCCAGCTCACTTTGTTCTCCGGACAAATTGCGAACAAATCTTTTGCCATGCAGGAAGAGGCACCGCGAAACGCAAAAAAATACAGCTAATCACTTGAGGACCTGCACGGAGAATTCTGCCGTAGGTTCTCTGATTTCGAAAACATTGAACAGTCACTTCAGCTGGTGTCCTGTCCCCTGTCATAAGACCCTGAAACAGCACCACAGGAGCTGCAGTTGGTACTGATAGATCTTCAGTCTGACTCCGTCTCCAAGGAGAAGTTCAACTCTGTTAAACTGAATGACTTTTATGCTTCACTTAACAGAGCCACGTTTAAATTTCGATTTAAAGCTTTCGTGACTGCAGGGATCCATCTTCTTGGTTCTTTCGGTAAAGTCACGTAGAAGGGAAGCAATAAAATAATAAAAATATTTTATTATGTTTTATTTTTATTATTGTATTGCTTCCCTTCTACGTGACTTTACCGAAAGAACCAAGAAGATAGAGCCACGTTTCCAAACCTCCGGAGGACTGCACAGAAGATACTGACTTTGTTTGGCTTGACTTATGTGTGTGAGCAGACATTCAGCGTCATGAACGCCAACAAAGCTCGTCACAGATCAAAGTTAACGGATCAGCACCTCAGATCTATCCTGAGAATTGCCACAACCAAAATAACTCCAGACTTGGATGCACTGGCAAAAATGGGAGATCAACAACACTGTTCCCACTGAAACTGAAAGTGATGAATTGTGGTTGCTGCAGCGAGGTTGAAGCCAAATCTCCGCAACACAGCCTGTGTTGGTGCTCTAACCTGTTAATGTAGATGATAAAGAAGTTCAAGTGAGGTAATTGGTTTGGCGCAGGGCTCAGATGTTTTCATGATGTTTGATCAGTCACGTTACAACATGTTTTTTTTATTGTTCATGTTCGTGCAATTTGTTAAATTGCCTTGCAAATAAATGCGTTGCTACCTGTTAAAGGCCAAATCCTTTCATGTAATGATTTTTACATGTCATTTATATTAGTTCACACAAACACTCCATCCACCTGTTCCTGGCCCGGCCCCTCTGTCAAATTTTAGAACCCATTGTGGCCCGCGAGTCAAAAAGTTTGCCCACCCCTGGAATATAGTATTGTCATCAGTATGACGTAATAATACCAAGTTTGCAGTCGATACCATATTGGGAAGTGGGTTAAAATTGAGTTACAAGATTTGAGGATACGACAACAACAACAGCGACAGAAAGAGTGAGTTAAATAAAAGCGTGAAATAATTATAAAAAAAGAGCAGCAATTGTTCAGCCAACGACGCTGGGGGTACACATTGACCAATGGCCGCTCGGTGAGACGTCATATACCACAGAGCTGCACGTGCCAATGTATTACCGAGCTGAATGTGAGAAGGTTGCAATCACCCCGCACCTCCGATGAGCGACGGTTGACTACGTACGGCGCGGAAGAAGTTTAACATACACACTGTACACACAAACGCACAATGATCACGTATGGATGTAGACACACAAAAAGATAAATATAGGTCATGATGCGCACATTTGCAGTATTTAACAGTTCATGTTAAGGGGGTTAAGTGTACTGTAGTGTTAACTACCGGCTACAGTACTGCACAAGTATTAAAATAGCCCTTACATTGTACTGTATTTGAGGAATGCTAAGCAATGTTTATTGCTATGTTTTTATTGCTTTTCGTATTTATTCCCAGCCAACCTCATCACCTGCTTCCAAGCGCCACCAGGACACCCTTCACCACCACATGGCCCCCAAACCACACGTTGCCCAACTCCTTTCTGCAGTCATCATTTTTTTTGTTGAGGTGAGATTGACTAAGTGAGATGTGTGTCACTAAACCCTCCTCCACCCGACGCAGCCGATTAATAAAGTTGTCACGTGAATCAAACGCTTCAGCAGCGCCACTGACCGGTATTGAGGAGCAATCTCGCAGCATTTAACAATTTGCTATGGCATTTCGCTAACAGCTACAACCAACTGGTAATACATTGGCACGTTTGTTCACGAGATACCTTCACTAATTGGCGGCGTCGGGTGGAGGAGGGTCTACGACACAACATTTTACTAAAGCGATCGCACCAAAATGTTTAATTACGAATTATAAGAATAGTCGTAAATGCTTGAGGGTTGAATATTTTTTGCGTCTTTGTATCTCCATTTGTGCATCTTCCCTTTGTTCATCTCCACCTCACCGTTTCTTATGAGTTGTAACAGAGAGATATGTTTAGAGCGATTCAAACGCATCTCGGGATTGCAATAAACATTGCATATTTAGTAAGAAAATGGTTCTCCGGTTTCCTCCAATCGCTAAACAAATATATAATTATTTGGTTCTTTCGGTTAAGTCACGTCTAAAGATAAAATAATAAATTAAATTAAATAATAGCATACGACGTTTCGATTGCAACACAAGCAATCATCATCAGGTATAATGAAATAGCGACATAAAATCTAACCAGAAAACTATAGACAGACATATTAGCAGACAGATATCACCAAGATACATAGAGAGAGCAACACAGGTAACAAAGAGGAGTGATCATCTCTGTGGGGTGGCCTTAAATAGACAGAGGGGGGAGGAGGCAGAGAGAGGGAGGGGGTTAGAGAAAACATTTGCATATCAATGAGTGGACAACAAAACAAGGTGCTGCAAGTGCGATGACACGGCAAGCAAGCCTGAAAATCAGGAGAAGGACATTTCGATATTTTACTAGGTTATTGAATTTTAGTTTGTCCTTCTCCTGATTTTCAGACTTGCTTGCCGTGTCATCGCACTTGCAGAACCTTGTTTTGGTTGTCCACTCATTGATATGCAAATGTTTTCTCTAACCCCCTCCCTCTCTCTGCCTCCTCCCCCCTCTGTCTATTTAAGGCCACCCCACAGAGATGATCACTCCTCTTTGTTACCTGTGTTGCTCTCTCTATGTATCTTGGTGATATCTGTCTGCTAATATGTCTGTCTATAGTTTTCTGGTTAGATTTTATGTCGCTATTTCATTATACCTGATGATGATTGCTTGTGTTGCAATCGAAACGTGGTATGCTATTATTTAATTTAATTTATTATTATATCTTTAGACGTGACTTAACCGAAAGAACCAAATAATAATTCCTGCAGTCACGAAAGTTCTAAAATTAAAATATATAATGTTACTGGTATTAGCCAAAAAACCCATCCCAAGCGTGACAAGTTTCCAGCAGATTACTCACCTCGGTTTCACACACAGCAGCAACATCGTTCCCTACTCTAAAAACATGGCAAAATCCATCCTGAAAAAGAGCCGTGCGATTCAGGAAGGCCTTCCCCTATAAAGAAGCCTAAATATTTTCAATCATAATTGTTGCGTTATTACCAATCATATTTTCTTAAAGCAGAGGCAGTATTTAAATCCTTTATATTAAGTTCACTTGCTTGCGCGCTTACGACCGTGCAAATCTTTCGGTCGTTTTTTAACCCACTTCCCGTGATCCAATCGACCTGACATTTTGCACACAGACTCGTTGTGCGTGACAATTTATTTTCGTGAAAATGTTTTCCAAAATTTTACACTTTTTAGGAATTCTATTTATTTATTTAATTACCAATTGCTTAATGGTGGCAGGCAATCATCTGACCCATAGGTGGCAGCCATCTCAAGCCAGAGGACGAGAGGACTCTAGCCGCCCGTTTCAAAGACCAATGTGGGCTGGGTTGTGGCCCATTGAACACGCATACAAAGGATTTATAGTGAAAAACTTTGTTTTTACGGGTACATTTTTTTTTGTATCTACTTCGATTAAATCAGATCTCGTGCAGGTGCTTGGTGGATTAATGCATTGCAGGATCGTGAGAGTTTGGAAGTGGCTTGGGGAGGCCTTAGGCAGTGGATTACCAATGAC
The DNA here is from genome assembly GCF_015708825.2 of Lethenteron reissneri. Taxonomy (NCBI): domain Eukaryota; kingdom Metazoa; phylum Chordata; class Hyperoartia; order Petromyzontiformes; family Petromyzontidae; genus Lethenteron; species Lethenteron reissneri. The sequence continues at coordinate 5,241,428 of NC_083781.1, forward strand.
CCCCTGGCCCTGCTGGGCACTGAGCTAGGTTCCTGATGTACGGAAGAAACATTCAGTGGGCAATAGCCAATCCATTGCCGATGATGGTTGCATATGTTGTTTTGTAATTAGATACTTCATAAGACTTTGCATTCGGAACACCATCGTTCAATCTGACGCGGACATTTTTTCACACTTACAAACTTAATTATTGCGTGGAACCAAAAACCACGAAAATTGCTTTGTTCTCATGCAGCGCTCAGGCCCAACATGTAAATATTCAGTGTGCGATAAACCCCTGCTCATGGGAAAAGCAAATTGATGACCCCCACCGAGGCAGCTGCATTCAGCTCGGTTAGCACTGATCTGAAAAGTAATTGTCTGAGGCAGCCAAGAATGTTCCTATCGTGCATCGGGGAATCGGCCTCCGTACTAAACAGGGCTAGGCATCGCATGTGCTTTGGTTCCTGCTGAAATCAATGTCTCAATTATTGGAGATTTTAACTTGTTGTGTATTTACGCAACTTCCCTCAGAAGTCTTCCATTCTAAAAAAGAATGCCCTGGGGGCAATGGCTGCTACTCGCGGGACCTCTCGCCACCACGAGCAAGTCAATTTGTTGACGTAGCTTTTGTAGTATGACTTTCTCTTTCAAACATGTAAGGCTATGCATTCACTGTTGTCTGCAGGGTGATTTTTTTTGTTTCATATTAAGATGGTGTATAAGGTTGATAAAAAAAAGCATGGAATAAGTGATGTCTTTGCAAAACAATGTTACTTGTCGAAAAATATACTGTCCGAGGAGGTGATAGCTGGGTACCTGCCCTGGGTTGTCAATAGCACTGGACTTATGACTTATGTTATTATACAGAGAAGACGCTCTAGGTATTTCAGAATTTAGGGTGAAGATTCAGGATGTTCACAAGGTTCAAGGATGAGTCGTAATTGGAGAATATGTTATTAAATGGTACTGCAGTTGCAGTGTGCACACCAGTCCTTTATGCCACATTACTACAGGGACTCCCTCTACTTACGAACGAGTTAGGTTCCAGAGGTCTGTTCGTAAAGTCGATTTGTTCGTAAGTCCAACTTTACTCCTGTCGATTCCCAATATGCTGTACGGCATGTACACTAAACACGGGGGATGGCTTTAAAAGTTGTCTAATCTCCTGTAGATGTAGATGCCACTGCTTCTTCACGTTCTGCATATGTAGATGCCACCACCGCCATCTATTGCGCGGTGGTTTAACTTAAGACTCTCGGTCCGAACAGGCCAATGGCCATACGGACAGGTTTGTTCGAATCTTTGAAAGTTCGTAAGTCGAATGTTCGTAAGTAGAGGAGTACCTGTATACCGTATTGTAAAAAAAAGTTTTGCTGGCTAGCTTGGTTTGCGTGTGGATGGGCACGTATCTCACAGGAGTGAGCCCGGTTCACGTGCTGACGTTTTGCCTCCCCTGCATTCACCACCCTGACAGGGTCATGTGAACCCATAATAATAGTGTAGTGAGTTTAACCGAGTCGCAGACGTAGACTTGGAGGCAACACATTTATCTAACTCCAACACACGGGGTAACTTTCCCCTTAACAGAATAATAACCTATGGTGGTGACCACGAGGCTAACTACACTAGTTACAACGTAACTGCTACTACGGACTGGGACCAACAGCTTGGGTCCAGGTCCACTACCACACCTGGGCCAGTCTGACCATTTGTCCCTGCTTTTGATCCCTGCATACGCCCCCATCAAGAAAACGGCTCCTACCATCACAAAAACTGTCGCCATCTGGCCTGAGGGTGTCACCCAGCAGCTGCAGGACTGCTTTGATAGGACCGACTGGGGGTCTTCGAACATCAGGACCTGGAGGTGTTCACATATAGTGTATTGTGCTACATTAAAAACTGCATAGACACTGTCACTGTGGACAAACGCGTTCGGGTTTACCCCAACCAGAAGCCCTGGATGACCCGGGAGGTCCAGCAACTGCTGAAGGAGAGGAATATCGCCTTCAACTCCGGAGACAAAGCTCTCTACAGTACAGCCCGAGCTAACCTGAAGAGAGGCATCCGCAAGGCCAAAGCAGACTACAGGAGGAGGATTGAGGAACGCCTGGACAGTCACGACAGCAGGCAGGTGTGGCAGGGAGTCCAGCACCTCACCAACTACAGGGCCAACCGCGGAGCTGCTGATGGTGACAACGCTCTGGCAGAGGAGTTGAACCTCTTCTTTGCCCGTTTTGAGGTGACACCACAAGGGACAGCATCACCAAACCTCACGGTCCACAGCAGCTTAAACCTCACAGTGGAGGAGCATGAGGTGAGGCGCACGCTGCGAGCCGTCAACCCGAGGAAGGCTGCGGGACCTGATGGCGTCCCGGGACGTGTACTGAGGGACTGTGCTGACGAGCTGGCTGGAGTCTTCACAAGGATTTTCAACCTGTCTCTGGAACAGTCCACTGTACCAACCTGCCTAAAGTCCTCCACCATAGTCCCGCTGCCCAAAAAAACCCACATTTGCAGCTACAACGACTACCGGCCAGTAGCACTCACGCCAGTGGTGATGAAGTGCTTTGAAAAACTGGTCCGGAGTCACATCATAGGAAGCTTGCCCCGAAACCTCGACCCCCACCAGTTTGCCTACAGAGCGAACCGATCCACGGAGGACGCCGTGGCCACAGCACTACATGCTGCACTGTCACACCTGGAGCAGCAGGGGAGCTATGTGCGGATGCTCTTCGTGGATTACAGTTCCGCGTTCAACACCATCCTCCAACACAAACTGGTGGAAAAACTGGGCGACCTGGGGATTCCACATTCCACCTGCATGTGGATATATAGTTTCCTCTCGGGCCGCAGACAGAGGGTCAGAGTGGGCCGTCATACATCCACAGCCCTGAGCCTTAGTACCGGCTCCCCCCAGGGCTGTGTACTGAGCCCCCTGCTCTACTCCCTCTACACACATGACTGTGCCGCCGTCCACCATAGCAACACCATTGTGAAGTTTGCTGATGACACCACAGTGGTGGGGCTCATCTCTGGGGGGGATGAGTCTGCCTACAGGGACGAGGTGGAGCGGCTGACAGCATACTGCAGTGGCAACAACCTGCTCCTTAACACCGCAAAGACCAAGGAGCTCATAATAGACTACAGGAGAAAGAAAACGGACACTCCACCACTAATCATCAGCGGGGACTGTGTGGAGAGGGTGGCAGACTTCTGCTTCCTGGGAGTCCACATTGGGGAGGGCCTGACCTGGAGCGCCAACAGCACTGAGCTTCTGAAAAAGGCCCAGCAGAGACTTTACTTCCTGAGAATTCTCAGGAATAATAACATCACACAGAAACTGCTGGTGTCCTTCTACCGAGCCTCCATCGAGAGCATTCTTACATACTGCATCTGTGTATGGTACACCAGCTGCACAGTGGCTCAGAGGAAAGCGCTCCAGAGGGTCATCAACACAGCCCAACAGATCGCCGGCTGCCATCTCCCCACACTGGAAGAACTACACAGTTCACGTTGCATCAAAAAAGCACAGAACATTATAAAGGACTCTTCTCACCCTGGACACTCACTGTTTGAGCTGTTGCCATCAGGCAGACGATTCAGATCAGTCAAAACAAGGACAAACAGATTCAAACAGAGCTTTTACCCTACAGCGATCACCACACTCAATAATGCTAATTAATTATTAAGTAATAGTGTTTACAATTGACCGTGAAATAGAGATGTGCAATGACAAAATGTAACCTTATGTGGGTATGTGGGTATACTTGGGCTGTTTTTTATATATAGTATAAATTGATTATCTTTCATTTAATTTTATTTTTATTGTTTTATTTAATTTAAATTTATGAATGATGCCCTGACTGGTGAGCATTTTAAATTTCGTTGTACTGGTGACAATGACAATAAACGATCTATCTATCTATCATGTGTTGGAGACTCGTTGAATGAAGAAACGTAGACGGAGGTTTCTTCCAGGATGAACAACAACCCCAGTCCCTCTCGGGACCCGGCTTATATTCTCTGCAGGTGTGGCCGGCTCCGCCCTTGGCCACGACCACCTTCTAGAATCCTCGGGAAGGATCTGGATCCCAACCATGTGACCACCCCTATCCCCCACTTGGGGCCCCTTTGTAGACTTAACTGGTCACAACTTTCTCCCGGGTCAACCAGAGTGCCATGGTCTCGAGTAACCTCATCTTTCGGCCGGCACCCACACACCCTGTCCTGTAGGGCTGGCACTGCACGCCGAGCGTGGTGCCATCTAGCGCTATCAATCAGCGCTCACCGTGCCCCTCTAGGGCCGGTACTACACCCACACCATTGTGGTATCCGCGATGACGTTGCATCGCACGCCGTGCCTCTCTAGGGCCGGCACTGCACATTGACATCCTGCGATGTCACTACAATAGTAATACAGGTAGGAACTATGTTCCACACTGCCCACCAGGGATTATTTGTCTGTCTGACTGTCTGTCGTGCATATATATATATATATAATACAAACAGCTCTTTGATTGGTGGAGACCTACTGCCGGGTACGGAGAGGGGAGGTGCCTAAGGGAGGGGGGAGTGAGGAGAGGGGCCTGAGGGGGGGGGGGTGGTCAGAGGAGGGGCCTAAGGGAGGGGGGGTCAGGGGAGGGGCCTAAGGATATGGGGGGGGGGTCAGGGGAGGGGCCTAAGGGAAGGGGGGTTAGGGGAGGGGCCTAAGGATATGGGGGGGGTGGTCAGGGGAGGGGCCTAAGGATATGGGGGGGTGGTCAGGGGAAGGGCCTAAGGGAGGGGGGGGTCAGCGGAGGGGCCTAAGGGAGGGGGTAAGGGGAGGGGCCTAATCAAGGGGGAGGGGCCGATAGTTAAGGGGGCTGGCTACCTGGCTGGCTGCCTGGCTACCTCAAGTCAAGTTATCTTTTATACAGGTAGGAACAACAGGTTCCACACTGCCCACCAGGAATACAGGTAGGAACAACACGTTCCACACTGCCCACCAGGGATTATTTTTTCTGTCGTGCATCAGAATGCAGCCCACCCATGCCCCCCCCCGACCGCCGAGCAGGGCCACGATTGGTTGAGGATGTCGGGGAGGGTGGGGGGAAGGTAAACACGCCCAATCATCCAACTTCCCCCCCCCAAACGCCGAGCGGGCCGCCATTGGTAGAGGTGGGGTGTAAACACGCCCACTCATGCAATCCCCTCCTCACCGAACACCGAGCAACGCCGCAATTGGTTGACGATGTCGGGGAGGGTGGGAGGTAAACATGCCCACTCATCCAACTGCCCCCCCCCCCTGAACGCCGCGCTGAGTATGTGTGTGAGTCTGAGAGTGTGAGAGTGAGTGTATGTGTGTGTGAGTCTGTGAGTGTGAGAGTGTGTGTGTGTGAGTCTGAGAGTGTGAGAGTGAGTGTATGTGTAGTGACAGAACGGTCACTACTGTGTTGGCCCGTACGAGGGCTGGGGGCCCCAAGGGGGTGCCTGGGGGGTCACGTGCTGGAGGGATCCGGACCTTCCCAGAGGTGGGGGAAGTGAGGCGTGGCCTGGGAAGTGAGGCGTGGCCTGGGAAGGGAGGCGTGGCCTGGGCGGAGCCGGCCACGCCAGAGAGACGAGATATAAGCGGGGTGTGAAGGCAGAGCAGGGCTGTTCCTGAGAAGAATGAAGACACCTCGTGAAGATGCCAGAAGAGAAGACCTAGAGTGAGCGGACTGCCAGCAGCCACCTGGCTGGGTCACGCTGGAGCGGCTAAAATACAATGGTGTGTTAGCTAGTGTAGGTCGGTGGTCACCACCCTATGTGTAGAGTAAGAGTAACTGTTGGGTAAACGTTGTGTTAATTAATAAATGAGTGTTGCCTCCCAAGAAGTGTGTGCGCCTAAATTGAACCCATTACATATGTATGTGCGTGTGAGTCTGAGAGTGTGAGAGTGAGTGTATGTGTGTGTGAGTCTGAGAGTGTGAGTGTGTGTGTGAATCTGAGAGTGTGAGTGTGTGTGTGTGAGTCTGAGAGTGTGAGAGCGAGTGTGTGTGTGAATCTGAGAGTGTGAGAGTGAGTGTGTGTGTGAGTCTGAGAGTGTGAGAGTGAGTGTGTGTGAGTCTGAGAGTGAGTGTGTGTGTGTGAGTCTGAGAGTGTGTGTGTGTGAGTCTGAGAGTGTGTGTGTGTGAGTCTGAGAGTGTGAGAGTGAGTGTGTGCGTGTGGGAGTCTTAGTTACCTAGAGTGTTATACAGGTAGGAACAACAGGTTCCACATTGCCCACCAGGGATTATTTGTCTGTCTGTCTGTCGTGCATATCCGGAATTCCGCCCACCCATGCACCTCCCCACCGAACACCGAGCTATGCCGCGATTGGTTGACGATGTCGGGGAGGTTGGGGGGGAACGGTAAACATTCCCACTCATCCAACTGCCCCCCCCCCCCACCTGAACGCCACGCTGTCCAACCAAGTTCCTACCTGCCCACTCCGAAGGAACGTGTCAATTCATAGATTTGTTTTATTATCTGCTGTTGGATGAAGGTTTTAGGGTTTGTTTGACCGTGTCGCTTAATACTGGTTGATCAAGGAGCACTTAGATAACACTTGCGTACATCACCCGAGATTCGAATATCATGGAATTTTATACACACACGATCTTATGCGTGTTATTGTGAGCCAGGAGAATTTATGTTAATAAACCTATCGATGGATCACCAGTGCTCAATTTCAGCTGAAGCAGTCCACAACGCTGTTGCGATAATTATTTTTCAGTATGCCACATCCATCTCACATTATATCGTCCATCTAATTGTTATTGACCTGTTTGTATAATTATAGGGAATGTAGAACACCATAATTTAGAATTGTATCGTCATATACCTCAAGCAGCCTTCTTCTTTGGAAAGAACAGGATCAATTATGTTTCCTAAGTTGAAGGACCAATGTTTACAGTGGCAAGATCACCACGGGATGGGGGTGACCTTCATGTTTACTAAAAGAGACAAACAGAAAAAAAAATTCTCACAGCCACTAAAAGCCACTCGATCCTCCTGTATTCAGCAAGAGCATTAATGTGAAACAAGGACAACTCCGTTTGATTCAAGCATTCTGCGTTCCAATTTAGGGCGTCTTTTGCCGTTTTTGTAGCAACATATATATATACAGATTTTATTTTTCACTGGAAACCTAGGCTGCTCGGAAAAAGGTACGGGGTAAGGAAAGTCATTTTAATGAATGTATTCCAGCGTACGGGGTGGTGGCTGGTATTTGATATCCTGTATTTAACCGGGAGATGAAATAAACTCAATGAGAAACATGAAACGTTGCCTTTTTTGCAAGGGTAATCTGGGCCACATCAAGTGTAGTGGTTCACACACTGCGCTATGAACCCAGTGACCTAGGTTCGATTCCTTGCCCATGACGAGCATCGGTGGTGATATCTGAACTTACCAATGTGGTGAAGTAGCGATGTAAACATCACCACGACATCCAGGAGGGTAACACATCATCCAGCAGTGGGCGGACAAAGAGCCACATAATTAATCACATTGCTTGTTGTTTCTGTTACGACAGGGTGCAAAACAAGGGGCTTAAAACGCATTTCTGTTAACAAAATTGAACGCATTTATCTCAATAATGAATTCAAGCAGCAAGATTGAAAATTGTTGCACGCACACAGGGGCGACTTCCTCGATAATCCATCGAAAATCGCGCACATTGAGCACCGTACAAATTTGTTTTAGCAATGGCAAGATGCTTGCTTTTATAAAGCGCAACGTTTCGGTTCATTAAGCAAAACTATATAATACACAAAGGTGCGTTATCCTTTTTTTTCTTGGCCCAGTGGGACAAACACCAGTTTGGGGGGGGGGAGGCGCATTCTCAATATAAATTCCGTTATTTTATGGATGGCAGATGCTGGGAGCAACGGTGCTGTCATTTGTAAATGTCAAGGTTGCATTAAAGCCTGCCTACATCAGGGAAGTGTCGTTATTAGACGCGAGGTTAGGTATAAGGCAAGGTGGCATTGTCTGCTGAAGGCTCTGTTCAGGAATGTTGCTTTGACGCCTGTTTTAGTCTCATATTGAATTTGTTAAGGGTAGAAGGATGGTGACAGACTGAATATTTTTTGCAAGCTGGATTGATATTTATCGCAATGTTTCCGACCATTATAAATACCTTAGGGTTTTTTTTGTGAATGATTCTTCTTAATCTTTTCTGATGCATATTGATCAGTTGATTTAAAAGGGTTAAATGTAATGTTGGCTATTTATATGGAAACAAGCACTGTTTTCCTGTTTTAATTCACGGAAAGATGGATGAAGCTACAGTTATCCCGTGATTTCACCATTGTGGCATAGCATGCCGAGCTGCTTCTTCTTGACTTTTAAATAAACGTAGCCCGGTTTACCATGCTGCACTACGAGTTGCAGTGGATGCTCTATATAGGACGCATCATTGTGACCTCTATTCCATGGCTGGGCTAATGTCCCAGGAAGTACGAGGAGGCCGTCACTTGGCAATATTCATTGATATGGCATTAGCTCAAAGATCTGCACTTTATTTAGCATGTTCGTGAATACCATTACAAGATCCCAATTTTTTTTTTATCTGAGACACGTGTCTGTTTACGATTCCTAGATTTCGTACACAACTCGGATCAAAGGCGTGTCGCGCAGCTGCTACACAGTTTTTTAACCAGCTGGTGTCTCTTCTCTGGAGATCTCTGTCCTCTGCTATCTCACGGGGCAAGATGGCCGCCTGAGGCGCGCGCGCTCCCAGGCCGCTCCCGGGGCGCGCTCACAGCAGCGTCTGGCGGGGCCATTTGTGAGGGGGCCGGGGGGGCCGAGGGAGCCGACGGAGGGAGCCGATGGAGCTGAGGGGGCCGACGGAGCCGGGTGAGCCGATGGGGCCGGGGGAGCCGGGGGGGCCGACGGGACCGGGGTGGGCCGACGGAGCCGGGGGGGGGCGGTGACGGAGCCGGGGGGGGGGGCGACGGAGCCAGGGGGGGCCGACAGAGCCGGGGGGGCCCGACGGAGCCGGTGGGGGAGCCGACAGAGCCAGGGGGGGGGGGGGGGCGTAATGCAAAAAGATATAAAGATGGCCGCCTGGGGCGCGCGTTACTGACCAAGCTGGGGGGGGTCTGACGGAGCCGGAGGGGGGCCGACGGCGCGAGCAGAGGGAGCCGACACTGACTTTCTCACACATCATACACTGACTCACTCGCACATGCACTGACCCACTGACACATCATGCACTGGCTCACTCACACATCGTACACTGACTCATTCACACATCATGCACTGACTCACTCGCATATCAACAACAACAACAACCGCCATTCGCCACTAAGTGGCGGTGACATCACCACGACGCTTGTGCCAGGCCATGTGCAACGCCCGCTGGCAGGAGGTCACGGGGCAGACCCAGGTGCCACGGGTCGACTGAGATGACCGAGTTGACTGGCTGATGTACCACCTGTGCCCCCTACTTTGCCAACTTGCTGTGCTTTAGCCACCTGGCGCTCCGCTCGTTGTTGTGAGCGTCGCTCCTCCGCCCTCCGTTGTTGCTGGAGGGCGACTGCCTCCAACTGCCCAGTAGTGTCTGTCACGAGCCTCCTCCACAGAGGCCAATCTAGACACCGCTGGTACCAGTCATCGGCAAGTCCACTCAGCTCTACGTCCTCCTGTACCACATCACTCCATCTCTTTTCTAGCCCGTGCCACGCCCATTTAGCCCCCTCGATCCGGCCGAACAAAAGCTGTTTCGGCATGCGGTGGCTGGGCATGCGGGCTACATGACTCAGCCAACGCAGCCTTGTCTGCCGGAGGAGCTCACCGATGGGACTTTGCCCAGATCTTTCAAGGATTTGTGAGCTTCTCACACAAACCAGTCTGGTTAAACCCAGGATGGATCGTAGGCAGGCCAGCCTAAATGTTTCCAACCGGCTCACTCACACATCATACACTGACTCACTCACACATCATGCACTGACTCGCTCATCATGCGCTTACTCACTCACACATCATACACTCGCACAACCACTGACCCATTCACTCATCATACACAGGTTCACTCATCGTGCGCTGGCTCACTCGCACATCATACACTCACTCACACTGCCGCTGACTCGCTCACACATCATACACTGACTCACTCATCATGCGCTAACACATCGTGTGCTGACTCACACATCACACACTCACTCAAGCTGCTACTGACTCACTCACACATCATACACTGACTCACTCATCATATGCTGACTCGCACATCATACGCTGACTCACGCTGCCGCTGACTCACTCACACATCATACACTGGGAGTGTCATGCTGCCAGCTATGGCTGCAAGTTTGGTCATACATGTTATGTATATCGTTTATTGTTCAATTTAAATCACAGTTCCTATGATTACTGTTGTTACATTGTTTTTATAGCTTTATTTTAGTGATTTGAAAACATATGGTTAATTTAAATTGTCTTATGGTTGTTGTTGTTGGCTTGCACCACATTGTGATTTTTTCACACAGCGTTTTAATACTTTTTTTTTGGGGGGGGGGGGGGATATTTGCTGGTTTATTTTTGTTGCACTTGTTTCACACCGTGGGTAGCCCAACCGTCCTTAATCGAAGATGTGGTGAAAGAACAACAAACTAAAGACAAAATGCAATTCTTAAAGAAATTAGTTTTCAATATAGATTTAAAAGTGCATAGCTCCAGTGGCTTCTTAATAAAATGCAAGTGTGAAGTACATCATTGTTTGTTTTACAATTGACTTAATCTTAATTTTTATCATGCTTAATTATTGTAGGCTTTCGCGACCAATATTATTCATAATAAAGATTGTTGGGTTAGATCGCCTTATTTCTAAATGTGTCGCAACCCCCCACCAATCAGTAAAAAAAGTGTCACGTTGACAAAAGACAAATAGTTCACTACTTTAGCCCACCGGTGTGTTGAAGAGTGAATCCACAACATTTACAATTTTGAGTACGACGTTTCACTGGTAATTACATCCAGCATCATCAGGCGATTTGCCTGAAATGATGACGTCACCCTGCTGCTCTATTTAAAACCGGGAGCAGGTGGAGGGCTTCACTATTCTGGCAAATCGCCCGATGATGCTGGATGTAATTAGCAGCGAAACGTCGTACGCGAAATTGCAAATATTGTGGATTCACTCTTCAACTCACCGGTGGGCTGAAGTTGTGAACTATTTATATGTAATAAAGCTCGTTGAGACGACTTCTGGAATCCTTCTTTTATTCAACTTGTATTACAACTTCCCTTCACACTGCTGACAGGCAGCGTGAGAGGGACAGATAGAGAGAGAGACACACTGCCACGTGGCAACCCGGAGCCCCGCTCCCGCGTGGCCCCCTTCCTCTGTTCGTTCCCGTTCTGACCACGTGTCGTTCGTCTCCACCCCTATTTAATACCCAGGTCACGTGGTACATTTCCGCCAATCCTCGTTAGCCTCCATGGAATATTCCAGACTCCCTCGTAAGCTCCCGGGACCACGCCCCTGACTCATCTCCCCATTGGCTGTGGCCCAAGCCAGCAGAACCAATCCTTACAGCTGTTACCTTTCCATTACGTCAGGGCCACGCCCCTAGGCTTCCCCCCATTGGCTGTAAACCAGGACCAGCAGAGCCAATCATCGTGACGAGTTGTAATCCGTCAACGACCCGGATATAACCTCACATTACATATATTTTGTCAACATGACACATGTTTTACTGATTGGCCATGTTGAGTGGTGGAGGATTGCGACACATTTATAAATAACGCGATCTAACCCAAAAACCTTTATTATGAAAAATACACTTCTAAACTTCTGAATCTGTTCCAGAGCATTGTATTATTATGATTTGATATGGTCATGGACCAAAGCTTAAATGTCATAAGCATGTATTAATAAATCTCGCCAAAATAATATACTCAAAATAAAAAAAACCCACATCCCCCTCCCCCTCTGCCCCCCCCCCCCACCCCAAAAATGGGGAACGTTTAAACGTTTGCAGGTGGATAACGGATGAAACAAACATAGAGCTTTGTCGGTCACTGCAAGGGAAGTAAGATATCGACACTTCATGATGTGCGGGGCTATGGTAAAAGGGAGGCAAATACTCTGGCACAGGACGGCTGATTGTGAGTCAGATCGAGTGGGGTGCCCGGTGTGGGTGGACGCAGTGGGCACTATGGTGACGAAATTCTCCGATGACGGGCAATGAGTCTGCAAAGGCGCAGAATTTTGTAAAGGTATCCACAGGAGGCTAACGATGGGCCTATTTGTGACAGTTTATTTCAGGACGGTTATTGCCAATGAACACATTTGCAAGAGGTGTTTATCCGAATTCCTGCAAGGGTGGATGAAGCTGAGAAAAACATGTCCAGGGATTGCTATTGATAAGTGCAAACATATCCCTGAGTTATAAATAAAACAACACATTTTCGTCACGTTTCACATATTTAAGGGTTGTTAGCGAACACCTATTATGACACACGGGGAGGTATCGTGGAAAGCAACCACGCCTGGTCGCCTTTGTCTCCCGAGTGCTGATGTTTACACACGGCACTGTTTACACACATTTAAGGGTTGCATCAGAGGCCCAGAGCTGATTCAAATAATCACCGCCGATGCACGTCACGGCCAGAAATCAAATCAACACAGGGTGCTGAGGTCTTCGTTCAGCGTGGATTGGCAAAGGGCTATACAGGGACCCATCTAACTTACGAACGAGTTAGGTTCCAGAGATCTGTACGTCCGTCGATTTGTTGGTAAGTCCAACTTTACTCCTGTAGATTTCAAACATGTTGTCGGGAATGCCCACTAAACACGGATAATGGCTTTAAAAGTTGTAGACGTAGATGACGTAGATGCCACTATAGACGTAGATGCCACTGGTTCTTTTATGTTCTGCAGATGTAGATGCTACGCTTTTGAGAAATGATGGGGGTTGATTATCGTAGTGAACCACACAGCGACTATGCAGCAGCAAAGGCGGTGGCCTAGGCAGAAATGTTGGGAATGCTAGGTAATGACACCGAACGACCACCGCCATCTATCGTGCGGCGGTTGAACTTACGACTCTCGGTCCGAACAGGTAAAAATGTGTCAGTTTTGTTGCCAGATAGAAGGGTAAAAAACCAATTATCATATTTTTACTGGAAAATGAGGTTCCCATAGTGTAGATGCTTGTCCCGAGCTCTCATACTCTGATTGTGCATTGTCTTTGAGTTGTGCGCCTAGGCTCTAAGGAAAGCTGTCTCGGGTGTGGACCAATCAACTTCAAGGACAGTACACATTATCAGAGTTGTGTGTTTTGTTTGTATTATGACTGCAGGTATTGCGGTCTATGCAAACATGACTCCTTGTAAAAAGGTGTCAGTTTTGTTGCCAGATAGAAGGGTAAAAACCCATTATCATATTTTTACTGGCAAATGAGGTTCCCATAAGGTAACTGACCATCGAACAGGTTTGTTCGTATCTCTGAAAGTTCGTAAGTCGAATGTTCGTAAGTAGAGGAGTCCATGTACATTGTTAGACTGCCATCCCCTAGCAACCTCGACTCTAATATTCAGATGGTGGTCTCACAGCAAACACTGTATTGTGTAAATTTGCACACGCATTTATTCGAAGCTCCCTTTTTGTCTCGATAAGCCTTTTTTTTTACAATTTTAAGTCCTCTATTGATTCGTGGAGTTAAATTTCACGCACTCATAAGGCTCGAGCATTCAAAGGTCCTGTCATGTCAACAGTCGTAAACCAACGTCCGCTATTATTTTCCTTGGCCGTGGGTAGTGTCTGTACGAAGCCTACATTTATTTAGCAGGTGCGGTATTATTATCCCCATACTCCAAAGTGCCACTAGGCAATGCTTGTCCTTATTAGAGGTGCACATCCCACATGGCCATGCCGAGGAGTAACCTTTAATTAATGTAATCGTTGTTTAATATCCACAAAGTCTACTATTTGTAAAAAAACAGTCATTTGCCCACGAAAGCTTTGCTGAATCAACTTAACCTCAACCATGGATACATCGTCGACAAGTTAGTACGGGTTCACCACCACCACCAGCAGCAGCTATTGCATCAAAGCGCCTTTAGGGGCCGTCCATAAATGACGTCACGCGATTTTTGACGATTTTTACCACCCCTCCCCCATCGTCACACGGCGTCACAAAAAGTCAGACCCCCCCCTCACATATGACGTCACAAAGCTCTGCCCCCCCCCCCCAAAAAAAACATGCTTCAAATCGCTTTAAACTATTGTCATTGTAGTGCGTATTTAATGTGCCGCTGCACTCTGATGTTGTAGGAGAAAACATTTATTAAAACGTCTATTTAATTAAGTAGAACGTGTTGTCTATACGTATTTAAAGTTGCGCATTTTGATGTGACGTCACATTTCTCAAACCCCCCTCCCTCGCCACAAATCATCACAAATGTCTGACCCCCCCCCCCTCTCCTAGGTGCGTGACGTCATTTATGGACGGCCCCTTAGACGTTCACCGGAAAGCGTCGACTTGCGTTCCAAAGACGTGAAACTGATCGCATAAGCTATTTGTCTTACCAGCTAGAGAGACCAAACACACTCGTCGCGGCCACACACGCCTCGCACATAAACGAGCACTGTAAACGCTGCAGCCAACCTCCCGCGTCAATCTAGAGTCTCCCCCTCCCCTCGGCATCACGTCTGCTCGTCCCCTAAATGCTCTCGCAGCACTCCCCTACCCCCCTCTCTATCTCTCCCCCCTTGCTCCTCCCCTCCCTTAGCTATATAGCCTCTTGTTACAGCAGCCCTTTTCCCACTTCAGCAATTGTTTCTTTCTCTGGTTTTCCCACCTGATGACGGAGGCTTGTGTTGCGCCCGAAACGTCGTGATTTATTTTAGTTTATACCTACGTGACTTTACCGAAAGAGCCAAAGAGTATGGCTCCCACGTCAATTCTGGTCCACACTCAAATGTCCTTTGACCATCGCAGCTATGAGATGACTGGGTCCTACTCTTCACTCGATTCTTTTATTCCATCATTGTTGTGTTCAGTTTCTTGTCCTTTCCCTCCGATTATATAACGGTTGGCAGCTTACGATGCGAAAGAAGTTTCACGGTACACATAACTGAATGGAACAAATGCAAGCAAGCGCAAAAACAAGAGCAGGGGGGATGGGAAAAGAAAGTAAATGGGGAATGGCTTTGCGTGAGGGCACATTGTGGTCTGCCCAGTGCTCACACAGAGACCCATAGTTTGTTGTCCTTCCCCAGCACCTCCGATTAGCACGACTGGCTGCGTATGGTGCGAAAGAAGTTCAACGTACATATATTTTTCAAGAGATACGTTTTCCAGTATCGCCCTTGATGGTCGGTGGATCTCTTTCCGCCCGTCGTGATCAACCCCCCCCCGCCGCCGCCCCCGGCCATTCCATCTGTCTCGCCCCCCTGATTCGACACTCTCCTCCCTCCCACCTGTTACAACCACCTGAGATTCTCAATTTAGTCCTCGCTTCCACAACAACAAAGAAACAACAACAACAACAACAAGGCACGCTGTCTAACCAATGTTCCACCTTTTTGGGAACATCTTCAGGAAACTGGGGGTACCCTTCTACAAAAGCAGCTTCGTATATGGGGTCCCTTACCTGGCTAACAAGCGCCATGACCTCGCCAACTTTGCCTGTGCTCAATAAAGAAAAACAACAACAACAAGGCAGGCTCTCTCTCAGTCAGGTGTCGCTGGCCGGCCAAACGAGGCGGTCCCGAAACTGCACCTCGCCAAGTCGCGGCAACTCGAGCGAGTGGCGATGAGGGAACCGGGCACACTCCCTGTTCCCCCTGTAGGCTGCGAATGCCGTTTCCCGCGACTGCGTGGTTAAATAATACTCTTAGATTTTTTTCGGTAAAGTCACGTAGATAAAAAAAAATGAAAATAAATCAATTAAATCACGACGTTTCGGAGGCAACACAAGTCTCCGTCTTCAGGTGGGACCGTCATAGCTACATTTACTGTCTCATTTATTATTATTATTTTATTTATATTTTTACCTACGTGACTTTACCGAAAAAACCTTGCAGTCACGAAAGCTTCAAATCTGGTTAAATCATGTTAGGATAAGCCCTCTCGGCTAGCCCTGCATCTTATATGTATAGAAAACCTTAACCAGGTATACAGTATGAGAATAGGTTTTCCCCTTTTATCTGGCAATAAAAAGGTGTTGAGATGTTCAAGAAAGCTGTCTCTGGTGTGGGCCAATCAGTTTCAAAGACAATGCATATATTGATCAGATTATTGTTTTTTTTTTGCATTCTGACCACAAGTATTGTGGTTAACGCAGACATGATTTCTTATGAAAGGTTTCAGTTTGGTGTTTTAACATCTCAACACCTAAGTTTCGATTTAAAGCTTTCGTGATTGCAGGGATTCATATTCTTGGTTCTTTCGGTAAAGTCACGTAGAAGGGAACCACTCGAGAGGGAACTTGGCCTGCTCTTCCGCAACGGGGAATATTGTGATACAAATCCTGAAAAAACATGTTTGCAGTTCTGGTTTATGTAAACCCCATTTTTATCATTTCCCTTCTACGCGACTTTACCGAAAGAACCAAGAATATGAATCTCAACACCTGTTTTGTTGCCAGAAAAAAGGGGAAACCCTATTCTCATATTTTCGTTCTGGCCAAGGAGGTCCCATACAGGTATACAGTACTTATAATAAAGCAGTTTTCTCCTCCCTGAATTAATTACATTTTGTTGCCAAGGCGGAGGGAAAAGATGCTGCGCTAACGAAAGTCTCTCTCCCTCTGGGACAGAGGCGTAGCTAGGGGGGGGCAGGGGGGTACACGTGTCCCCGGGCGCCAAGGTAAAGGGGCGCCAAAATGAGGCTTACAACGTTACATTATAACTTATTGCGGCGTGCGCGGCAGCCTGAAACTACTGCACAAATCTACACCTCAACCTAAAAGTTTATATATCCCACCACACACAGCCTACATGTCATGTAATTACATTTTGGTATGTGATTAAACGGGGGGGGGGGGGCAATTTTTATAGTTCATCCTCGGACGCAAAATATCCTAGCTACGCCACTGCTCTGGGATGCTATTTTTCTGCCCAACTAGCATCCTGTCCCTGCGTTTCACGCGAGTTCGTGCGTCGCGAGATGCGCCGTCGCAGAAGATCGTGCCAGAGCAAAGCTGTGCATGGTGCAAAGGAGACCATGAGAGTGGGTTGCCGAGAGAGACTCACGGACAAGAGGTCTGATGAGAAGGAAGGCGACGTTTTTGGGAGATGTCCTTAGAGCAGCGGTCGGGAACATATGGCTCGCGAGCCATATATGGCTCTTCCGGTGACGGCATATGGCTCCCAGACAATTTTGAGTTTAAAAAAATAATAATAAAAAAATAAAAATAAAATCAGTTTGGAACTGATTTTAAAATACTTGTGATATTGCTTAATAATACTGTGTCATTTTAAAGTAAACAGAAATTAGTTTTAAAGATAAAATTTCTCGGGTCACAGGTCCCGTGACCAGAAGTCGCATTAAAAGTAAGACATTTAATTTATTATACGTTAAAAATACTATATGGCTCTCATTGAAATATATTTAGAAAAAATTGGCTTTTATGGCTCTCCCAGTCAAAAAGGTTCCCGACCCCTGCCTTAGAGGGTCACAGTTGGAGATATACGCTGTCGACGAAGGTGGTGCCGCAATAGAGAATGGAACAGTTGTTGGTGGGAGAGAGTGCGAAACTGTGAGACCGTGGGGATTTTCGAAGAGTTGGACGGCAATGCTCCACGACAGAGGCTGACGATTGCCTAATCTTATCTTAAATTAATTGATATCGTGCCTTACCCAAGGCGTTCTACACAGAATCACGTGTGGATGCAACGGTGGAGATGAGGTGAATGGAATGGATGAGAGGAAGCAATTGGGGCAAATCTGCGATGCGTGAATTCCGTGAAAGTGAAACTGGTGCGCTGTAATTGATGACGAATGGATTTAATGAATGGGGAATGAGTGAAAGCTAATTGAGAATGTGAGGAGGGAAACATAACAGTGGCGGTTATGAAAGATGCAAAGCACCTGTCATGGACATCGACCCTCAGTTGGGAGGTTGACACAAGGAGCTCAATTATGCATGATATAAAAAACATACAGTCCAAAGTGACTACAAGTCTGTTTTCCTATAAAGCAGTAGTAGTTGCGTTCCAGAAGATCACTGCGTTATGGAAAGATCGCGTTATAATAAATCATAAAGGGGAAAAGCACAGTCCGCGATAACACGTGAGATGCGTACGCAGGCCGAACAAAGACTAAGGCACGTGGGTTGCATCTAGAAACATCCAGGAGCATCCCACTGCATTGTTGCGTGATGCTACACCGAGGCAGCCGTACAACCGCTTATTCCTACTCGCGCGACGTAGCTCCGTTCACTCGATCGCGTTATAGCCAATTCGCATCCGCGTCATGAAAAAAAATAATGTGTTCCCCAATACATCCATCGCGTTGTTATAGGAGAACGTTGAGCAAAATGATTTATTTTTTTTATTACACGGGAAAACTCCAGCTTCTTGAGTTACAGCTGATAGTACAAGAGAGCACCACATATTAAATTAGATGAACAGCAAACAGTAGGTAATCTGTAAGAGAGCATTCAGAAGAGAGGAAAAACAATTATTTTTGATCCATGCTGTTTGATGTCAGACTTTTGCGGTCCAGAATGTTGCGTTTTCATGTTGTATCTCTAATCGTGGCTCAGAAGCAGAAATGTCCTCTGAAAAATTATGCAGTGTACTCAGGTGCGTACGATCACATGCAGCCTGCAGTATCACATGAATGACTGTAATTGCAACCGATGTCGTGCGAAAATGCGATTCCATCTGCTCCGTTACCCAACGGCACCGTTTTATCTGGAGCACAGAGGGCAGTGCCGTTTACGTCTTGTCCATGGGTTCATCCACGGCGTCAATGCAATGTACGTTGAGCACACGTTTAACGGACACATTCCCAGTGCGAAGAACAACAAATGCAGGGCGCTTAAAAAAAACGTGAACACATCTGAGAATTTGCAACAACACCAACAGTAATGCGCCTCCGGGCTCTGGAGACCACCTGGAGAAGATTCTAGGCACGTGTTGACAATGATGGCGAACAAGACTATTTGACTTACATTTGTTATCATGTTTAGTGTATTATCCGTTCTTTTTCCATTAGTCCCATGTAAGTGTTAACATTTTTTTTAGGCACCCTGTATATTCACCCCAGACATCATTAACACTCCACCGAATGTGACTCTAGAATTAATCAAATTCAAAGCTTATTATTGTATATTTGGAATGTTACGATGCAGTGTTCCCCTTGTATATAAAATCACGAATTTGTTTACTTGACAAACCTTACTAATTGGCTGTGTCGGGTGGTGGTGGGTTAACGACACGTTTATATTTACGCAGCTATTAGCACGGATGGCTATATGCTGTGTGAAAGAAGTCAACGTACATCTAACCCAAAAAACATTTATTATCAACAATATCGGTCACGAAAGCCTACGTGTTAAAAAATAAAAAAGCTGGAGCTGCATCTAATCATCTGCCGCGATGTGCACACGTGTGACCAGATCTGTGTAATTTTTTTGATACTGCGAACAAATTAAAAGTGCGTCTTACTTCCCAGAGCATCTTATAATCCGGACAGTACAGTACTGATATTTTGGACTTTTGAAGGGTTTGTTGATCTGCTCGACGTTTACTCGTGAACAATCTTAACACTGCCAACTGATAGCGAGTCATTTTGTAATAAAGGACTCCGTCACAGGTTGTTGATCTCCCGTTGGTCCTTTATTTGTGTTCGTCTTCCGCTCACCCCGCTGGCCTCCTCCTCGGTCCAGCGTCGTCTCTCCTTGCGCCCCGCACACTCTCTATGCAGCCACTCTACTGCCTGTGCAACCTCGCACCCTCTGCTAGCCTCCGCTAGTCTACAGCTACTCGGCTGCTCCGTGCAACCTCGCACGCCCTGTGTGCCCCGCGCACACTGCTTCTCCCCTGCCCTGCGTGGCCTCCTCCTCTCTCTATTCTGACTCTCTCCTCACCCCGCTGGCTGGCGCCATCATGAGCCCCTCAGCCACTAGGCTGAGGCACGGCGACCACCCAACGTGGTCTCCCCTCTTCACTCCCTCGACTCCCCCCAGATGTCTTCCTGTCTCCTCGCTATATCTTCTCTCCCACGTGACCCTGACTCATCCCTCTCCCACGTGACCCTGACTCCTCCCTCTTGGATCGTCACATCCGACCTGCCCATTTACGCTCGCATTACACCACCCTCCCCCGTAGAGAAAATTCCAGCCGTCCTCGGCTGAAATAGAACCAGATAATGCGAGAAAAGGCATCACAATCAGGAGTCCCCCAGACACAACGGAGATTATAACAACAACAACACAAGTAACGAAGGGGGAAGGATCAGGATCCGGAACAGAACACCGGCCTGTCCTCCGCGCAACAACAACAAGAATAAGAATGGAACAATGCACAACAACAGCAACCGACACGCAAGAACGGCCGACGCGCACAACCCAGGAATGTGGTGTTTTAGAGTGTGTCCATGTTGCTGTTTCATCCGCTCGGCTCACGTCCAACGTCAAAGAGCAAGTGGTAGAGCAGGAATGATGAACGGGCGTTCAATTGCTCCTTTAAGTCCTCATCCAGTTAGCACACCCAGTGTGGCAGGCGCCGAAGATCTGTGACGAGAAGGAGAGTCCAATCCCCTGAGGCACAGCACAACAACACACATCCGCATGTCGTACACGACAGCCACCCAGCCCCAGGGTAGTGGAGATGATGTAAATCCGTCCCGCTTAAGAAAACCCCAATAAATACCCAAAATAGACGCGATGGATGCCCCAGTATTTACATTTTAACAACAACATTATTTACACGTGACAACAACAACAACAAAAAAAATTCCTGCTCTTGCCCACCAGCAGTCCTCCCTTGAGGACCAGCACAGACATCGCACGTACACAGCATGTACCCACGGTCACTCTCAACAAAGCCCCCAGTCACACACCCTCGCGTGGAGAGAGCCACGCTCCCCAGCGGTAACGTTTAACTCGCCCTAACCCTCACCGTGGTCGTCAAACCACAGCAACATCCACTGACCATACTCTCGGCTAGTGCAATTTCGGGGATGAGCAGCAACTCGGCCATGCTCCTCTCTTACTAGCCCATCAGCGATGGACACACACCAGCATCTTATAGTCTGACGCTTTATAGCCCAGGGAAGGTTCATCCCCCGGCAATGCCAGACCCCATTGACCCCCCCCCCCCCCCCCCACGGGGCAATGTTCTCTTATAGATTCAATAACGCCCTAACCCAGAGCGGAACAAGTCCGCGGCTCTTCCAGCTGGAGGACCCACAAAGAGAATCCCCGCTCCATGCTAGCCAGGTCACCCCGATCGCTGGCACGTAACGGAACCTCTACTCCAAATCCCGTGAGCCCCCGGCACACCAGGTTCAGTGTGCCACCGCACAACTGAACCATGACTCCCCGAGCTATATGAGCACATGGCCCATTAGTTTGAGACATACCACGGACCGTCTCGCCTCCGGGCTGTCAGGTCAGCCATCAGCCATAGGCCGATGTGACCACAACTCGTGTATCACCCAGTCAACAATGGCAGGCATATACAGATGGAATATTTGCCCCACCGAGGTTTTTCCCGCGCGCTCAAAATGGCAGCACCCTTCGCCAAGCGCATCGCCGCAATATCTCGCGCGCACTAAAAATGGCGGCCCCTTGCGCAAAGCGCATCGTCGCAATACCCCGCGCGTGCTCAAAATGGCGTCCCAACGTGCAAACACGTCGCCAGTTTTCCCCGTGCGTGCACCCCAGCTGCCCTTTGCTGTGGGTCACAAGACGCATCCCCCGTCACGTTGTAACAACCCCCCCCAATGATAGACGCACAGCCCCAGCTTGCTGCGCACAGCAGTCATATCGGGGAAATTTTAACCAATATTTTATCAAAACACATTGCCTACACACCCCCCCCCCCCCAAATTTTACCAATTTCCAAACAGGTACGCACAATTAATAACAATCCAAAACCCAATAGTCAACCAATGCATCGCACCCCGCAACCATACAGAACAGTGTAAACAGCACATGCAGTCAGCATATCGCGATCACAACCGCGGCGTCTTCCCGCCGCGGTGAAGACAAGATGGCGGCTTCCCGCCGTTTCTCTCCGACCACACCCAAGATGGCGGTGCTCTGCCGCGTGTTGGAGAGGCGGGAAGCATAGTCCAGGCCCCAATGGCGGACGGCTCAGCCCCCCTCGGAGACTCACCGCTTCCAGTCCCGCCGCGTGGCCGATCCGGCCTCGTCGCCGGCGCAACCAAGGTGACAAAATCCAGCAGAACGGCCCGCACCGATTCAGTTGGACCGCCACGTGGCCGCTGGAGGACGTGCACCGGCGGCTGTTTCTTCGTCGTCGGAAGACGTAACAAGTGGGTTACGCTTTTCCAAGGTCTTGGTCCTCTTCCTCGATGTTATTTTGCCTTGAAAAAGTCCACTCTGACACCAATGTAATAAAGGACTCCATCACACGTTGTTGATCTCCCGTTGGTCCTTAATTTGTGTTCGTCTTCCGCTCACCCCGCTGGCCTCCTCCTCGGTCCAGCGTCGTCTCTCCTTGCGCCCCGCGCACTCTCTATGCAGCCACTCTGCTGCTCCTTGCAACCTCACACGCCCTGTGCTAGCCTCCGCTAGTCTGCGGCTACTCTGCTGCCTGTGCAACCTCGCATCCTCTGCTAGCTTCCGCTAGTCTGCAGCTACTCGGCTGCTCCGTGCAACCTCGCACGCCCTGTGCGCCCCGCGCACTCTGCTTCTCCCCTGCCCTGCGTGGCCTCCTCCTCTCTCTATTCTGACTCTCTCC
The DNA here is from genome assembly GCF_015708825.2 of Lethenteron reissneri. NCBI lineage: Eukaryota > Metazoa > Chordata > Hyperoartia > Petromyzontiformes > Petromyzontidae > Lethenteron > Lethenteron reissneri. The sequence continues at coordinate 5,264,301 of NC_083781.1, forward strand.
TCACCCCGCTGGCTGGCGCCGTCATGAGCCCCTCAGCCACCAGGCTGAGGCACGGCGACCACCCAACGTGGTCTCCCCTCTTCACTCCCTTGACTCCCCCCAGATGTCTTCCTGTCTCCTCGCTATATCTTCTCTCCCACGTGACCCTGACTCCTCCCTCTTGGATCGTCACATCCGACCTGCCCATTTACGCTCACATTACAATTTGATGAAAAATAAGAATAGGTTTTACCCTTTCTGGCAATAAAACTGGTCTTAAGATGTTCATACACCAAATAAAAACCTTTTGCTAGGTATCAAGTCTACATTAACCACACATACTTGTGACAAGACATGCATGCTCTGATAATATATGCATTTTCTTTGAAACTGATTGGCCAACACCAGAGACAGCCTTCTTAATAGCCTTGTCTCATCAGTGTCAGACCAGAGAACGCCAAAAGGCGAACAGCACAAAGACAATTCAAGTATCGGAACACTTATAGCTCGGGTCGAGCATTTAAAAAGTCCCATCGCGAGTAATTTACCAACAATGTAAGGCTTATCAGGACTCCGCAGTGAACGCCGTGCAAAATCCAACGGCAAGTAA